>NC_140380.1:3842500-4565000 GCF_054491055.1 Hypomesus nipponensis | reverse complement strand
CTGCCCTCCATCCCACTTTCCCTATCTCTCTCTACCTCTCTCTTTCTCCCTTGAGCTCCCTCACTTCTTCCTCGCACCCCTCTATCACTCTCTCTCTCTGTCTCTCGCCTTCCCTCAATCTCTAACTCCCTCTAGCCCTTTCTCCCTCTCTCTGTCTCCCTCTCTCTCTCTGTCTCACTGTCTACCTCTCTTTATCACTCTCACCCTGTTTCTACCTCCCTCTCTCTGTCTCGTTCTAGTGCCCTCTATTTCTCTCTCTCTACCGCCCTCTGTCTCTCGCTCGACCTCGCTCTGTTTATCTTTGCCTCCCTCTGTGTATTTGTATATATATTCACAAATACATAAATCTACTGCTTTCAATGTTTCTTACACGCATTCAATCCATCTCCACGGTTGGGTTGTAGTGTGTGAGGGAATGTGTGTGTGTGTGTGTGGGGGGGGGGGATTGTGTGTGTGGGAGAGGGAGGTGTCTCACATTCACTGCTGTCTACCACATTCCCTATCCACACTCACACACACCTTTTGAGAGAGAGAGAGAGAGTGTGTGTGTGGCCTCAGGTGTTTCTGCATTAGCTTCCGAGCCTGTCAAACACACACACCTACGCAAACACACGCACACACCTTCCTCGTCACCAGGGTGGGTTCAGAGTAAAAGGTTTAATTCACATGATTATAGTCAAATCAGGGAGCAGGTCTGTGTGTGCACCACCAGCTGCTGCTGTGAGCTCTCTGCTCTCACAGACCCAGATGCTGCTTAAAGCACAATAACACTATCATTTACCCTCCTCCTCAACCACCGCTACCTCCTCTACCCCCTCATCCCTCGGCGGCCCTGCTCTCTGCAATCCTCCACCTCCTCGTCCCTCTGTCCCCTCTTGTCCTTCTCCTTTCGTCCGCCTTTCCGGAGGAGAGAGGGGAGTGGAGGAGACTCGGGGAGAAGGAATGGAGAGGAGAAGTTTAGAGAAGAGGGGAGGGGAGGAGACAAGAAGAGAGTTGAAGGAGAAGGGGAGGATGGAGGAGAGGGGCGGAGGAGAGGATGTTTGAGGTGAGGAAACAACTCGTAGAGAACAACTCTGAGAACCTCCCATTTGAAAGTAAAAGACACAGTCTGACTGTGTCTGGGGTTGTGTGGTGGAACTCAGGCCTGTCATGATGATCCTCTCTCTGGGCCTACCTCTGTTTCGTGTCTCAGAGGAGTCAGGTTTGCTGAGTGGTGAGGGAGTCGGGCTAGTAATTGGAAGGTTGCCAGTTCGATTCCCGGCTGTGTCAAATGACGATGTGTCCTTGGGCAAGGCACTTCACCCTACTTGCCTCGGGGGGAATGTCCCTGTACTTACTGTAAGTCGCTCTGGATAAGAGCGTCTGCTACATGACTACGTGTACATGTCTCCCCAGGTGGCAGTGAGTCTTCCTGGGACAAGGAGAAGCTCCAGTCTCCCCCTCCTCCTTAGGGCTGGGCCACGGGGGGCTGGGGGGCCAGCATGGCCTCTCCTCATCGCAGCTCAACTCCCTGCAACAGAACCACCTGCTGGCCAACCGTGAGTCTCTCACTCTCTCACACACACAGACACACACAGTGACACGCGTACACAAACAGAGACAGACATCATTCATGGCATACTGAGAGAGAGAGGGTGAGAGAGAGAGGGGATGAGGGTGAGAGAGAGAAAGAGAGAGGGTGAGAGAGAGAGAGAGAGAGAGAGAGAGAGAGAGGAAGGTGAGAGTGGGTGGAGTCGAGCCAAGCGATGGCATGAATCCCACACACAATGTTGCGTGTTTGGGCTTCGGGGGTGGCCGTGGTGTAGCCAGGCCAGTGTAGCCGAGCCAGGCTCGCCACGGTGTAGCCGAGCCAGGCTCGCCACAGTAACACATTTCTGTTCATCGTTCCTTTTGGTTCATGAAAAGGTACGCGAGAGCAGTTCACCTGTTTTTCTGTCTCACGTCTCCCTGAATTGTGTGTGTCTCAGCCAGCTGAATCGATTGGGTATTCCGCAACAAAAATACACACATACACGGACAAACACACACAAAGACACAGACACACACAGACAAACACACACACACACAAGCATAACCACACCCTCCACTGCTACGCAGCTTTACATTCTGTGTAAAATAACTTTTATGTTGTTTTCATGTTATTTGATGTAATTGTATTTTATATTATTCGATTTCATACTAGATAAATAATGTACATTGTTCACATACTATAGCAAATATTGTTTTCTGTATTCTCTAGTCTACTTGTCTGCACTGTAATTTACAAGCCTGTAAATTAAGCATTTTCATGCATATATCTCTTGCAGAACTGTGCAAATAAATAATAACAATAAACTTGAACTGTCAGACTCTGAGAGTGATATCTCCACCCTTCCCCCTCCCCCTCTCCCTTACCCCCCCCCCCCCCCCTCTCCATCGCCCCCAGGTCTGGACCTCCCCTTCATGATGATGCCCCACCCCCTGCTGCCCGTCGGCCTGCCTCCCGCCTCCGTTGCCATGGCGATGAACCAGATGAACCACCTGAACACCATCGCCAACATGGCCGCCGCCCAGATGCACAGTCCTCTGTCCCGCACTGGAGCCTCCGTCATCAAGGTACATACTTATACACACACACACACCAGCATGCCACGTACACACACACACACACACCAGCACACCACACACACACACACACACACACCAGCATACCCCCCCCGACACACACACACACCAGCATACCCCCCCCACACACACACACACACCAGCATACCCCCCCCGACACACACACACACACACACACCAGCATACCCCCCCCACACACACACACACACACACACACACCAGCATACCCCCCCCGACACACACACACACACACCAGCATACCCCCCCCACACACAAACACACACACACCAGCATACCCCCCCCCACACACACACACAGACCAGCATACCCCCCCCCCACCACACACAAACACACACACACCAGCATACCCCCCCCGACACACACACACACACCAGCATACCCCCCCCACACACACACACAGACCAGCATACCCCCCCCACACACACGCACACACACCAGCATACCCCCCCCACACACACACACACAGACCAGCATATCCCCCACACACACACCAGCATACCCCCCCCCCACACACACACACAGACCAGCATGCCACGTACACACTCACTTACACACACACTCACACACAATCATACACAGTCACACACATACATACACGCACATTCCCGCACACACACACTGTCACACACACAGACCAGCATACCACACAGACACTTACACACACTCACTCAGACACACATACCTGCATACACCATCACACAAGATATAAGTATGTAAATGTGTGTTTGTTGATCTGTGTGTGAATGCTTCTGTGTGTATGTGTGTCATAGTAGGCAGGTGCAGGGGGGGGGGGGGTGAGGTAGGTGAGGAGGGGTATGAATAGAGGGTGAGGAGGGGGAATGAATGGGGGGAAGGGGTGAGGAGGGTGAGGAGGGGTGAGTGGAGGGTGAGGAGGGGTGAGTGGAGGGTGAGGAGGGGTGAGTGGAGGGTGAGGAGGGGTGAGTGGAGGGTGAGGAGGGGTGAGTGCAGGGTAAGGAGGGGTGAGTGGAGGGTGAGGAAGGGTGAGTGGAGGGTGAGGAGGGGTGAGTGGAGGGTGAGGAGGGGTGAGTGGAGGGATGAGGAGGGGTGAGGAGCGGAAAGGAGGGGTGATGGTTTACAGCAGATGGCACCAGCAGAAGCTGTTTGCATCCCCAGAAGCCTTTGCTTTGCCTACGGACCGCGTGTTTGCTGTACCCTATATAGATATCACTGGGGGGGGGGGGGGCATTTAGTGTGTGTCCATGTGTACTGTATGTACGTGTGTGTGTGTGCGGGGGGGGGTCTTGTTTAAGGGTTGTCACAATGATAGTAACTTGAGAAAATAAATGATCTTGAGGAAACCTTTTTTTTTTCTTGGGCCCCACAACTTCAATTGCTATGTCTTGGGGGTTTAGTGTTAGAACAAAGGGTAGGGTTAGAATGACATGAAGGGCTCAGATTAGGGCTAGGGGTTAGGGGTTCGGGCTAACACCATTTTGAATGGGAGTGAATTGTCAGTCCTCAATGGGATAGTAGAACAAACCTGTGTGTGTCCGTAATGTGGTGTGTGTATGTGTGTGGGATGTCCCTGTTTGTGATGTATGTATATGCGAGTGATATCAGTGTGTGTGTGTGTGTGAGGTATGTGTGTGATGTGCGTGTATATGTGTGATACCTGTGCGTGATGTAGACTTGTGATGTGTGCGTGTCTCCCGTCCACCATACTAACTCTGTAACAGTGTGACGTGGTGTGTCCCTGGCAGGAGTGTGTCCAGGAGAGCCCGTCTCCCAGCCCCTCCCTGGAGGACGCCCCCCCAGGCTCCCACGCCTCGTCCCACCCCTCCTCATCCACCTCCTCCTCCCCCAACCCGCACACACACACCCCCGACACACAGCTCCATGGTAAGTCTGTCTGCCTGTCTGCCTGTCTGTCTGCCTGTCCGCCTGTCTGCCTGTCTGTCCGCCTGTCTGTCTGTCTGTCTGTCTGTCTGTCTGCCTCCATGTTTCTGCCTGTCTGTCTGTCTGTCTGCCTCCATGTTTCTGCCTGTCTGTCTGTCTGTCTGTCTGCCTCCATGTTTCTGCCTGTCTGTCTGTCTGCCTCCATGTTTCTGCCTGTCTGTCTGTATGTCTCTGCTTGTACATATGTCTGTGTTTGTCTGCCTGTATGTTTTCCCTTTTACTGAAAGTCTTTACTGAAAAACACCTATGTGAAAGACCATGTGTGTGTGTGTGTATGTGTCTGTGTGTGTGTGTGTGTGTGTGTGTGTGTGTGTGTGTGTGTGTGTGTGTGTGTGTGTGTGTGTGTGTGTGTGAATGTGTGTGTGTACTCCTGTAGGGATGAACCCTCTGGATGGTGCCCTAGGTGAGGCGGGGCTGAACATGAAGAAGATATTAAAAGAGAAAGGTGAGTGATGTGTGTGGGAGTGTGTGTGTGTGTGTGTGTGTGTGTGTGTGTGTGTGAATGAATGAATGTGTGTGAATGAATGTGTGTGTGCGTGCATGTGAGACAGTATGTGTTTGTTTGTGTGTGTGTGTGTGTGTGTGTGTGCGTGTAAAAGTGTGTGTGTGTTCCTCAGGGGCCCCTATGTTGATTCTTCAGCCGTGAGATCTCATTATGCTAATCTGCCGTGCTCTGATTGGTGAAGGGAGTCTGTCAAGGCCGAGCTCCACCCATCATCTTTAACCACTTAATGAGACATTTATTAGAGCATCTATGTTGCTGGTGTGTGTATGAGTGTGTGCGTGTGTGTTTCTGTTTTTGCAATCCTGTGCAGTACACGAGGATAGGGACAGATGGTTAGATCAAGAACCCAGCACACACACAGCTCACACACACACACACACAGCTCTCTCACACACACACACACACACACATATAGCGAAGACGCCCCCAGGCACATTTAAAGGATTGAGCGAGCACCTGGTCTACAACTATATTTTATTAATGTGTCTGGAACATAATCCTCTCTTTTCTTCTACCCTCCTCTTCTCTCTCTCCTCTTGTCCTCGCCTCCTATCTTTCCTCTCTCTCTTCTCTCTCTTCTCTCTCTCTCTCCTCTCTCTTCTCTCTCTTCTCTCTCTCTCTCCTCTCTCAAAGCACAAGCCATAGGCTTTTATACACACAATTTCATGTTACATACTATTTCTCTCTCTCATACAGACCCTGCCCCCCTCACACATGCACTCACACACACACACACACACACAGCTCTTGGCACAGAGAGGCCTCCTGAACCCAGTCTTTAGAGGAGAGACTTCAGGTGTTTGGCTACTTGAGTGGAGGGGGGGGGGGTTGTGTGTGTGAGTGAGCGTGTGACAGAGGTGTGTGTGTGCGACAGAGAGAGGTGTGTGTATGTGCGTGACAGAGAGTGTGTGTGACAGAGAAGGGTGTGTGTGTGTGACAGAGAGCTCCATGGTGATGAATAGCAGGTCCTGAGGCAGCCAGCACCTTGTTTGGGCTGGAGTCCAGAGAGCCCAGCCTCCTCCATTAATCACAAAGACTAACCCTAGTCCAGACCCAACCCAGACCAGACCCTAGTCCAGACCCAGTCCAGACCCAGACCAGACCCTAGTCCAGAACCAACCCAGACTAACCCTAGTTCAGACCCTAATTCTTACCCAGACCCAGACTAAACCAGACCAGACCCAGACCCAGATCCAGACTAGATCCTAGTCCAGACCCAGATCCAGGCCCAGAACAGACCCAGACCAGAATCAGGACCTGGACTTTGATGCAACCTGATCAGAACCAGAACCAGAGGAGAGCAGTAGTAGAGCAGAGAAGGGATGGGAGGGGTTGGGAGGAGGAGGTATCTCTGCTCTGGTTCTGGTATCTGTTCTGGTTCTGCTCCAGCAGCTCTAATTGTGATAGCTTGGCAGCCTTTCAGAACTGATAACTTCTCAACTTCCTGAGTACAGATGTACAGTAACCGTGGGAACGACAGCACACACACACACACACATACACCCCTCTCTCTTTCTGTGTGTGCGTGTGTGTGTGTGTGTGTGCGTGCGTGTGATTGGAGGGCTGAACACTGTTCTGAGATGGTGATGGTTTAATTAAAACCAAGCTTTCATCTCTCCTGACTGATATAGACTGTGTATACATCGCTCTCTCTTTTCTCTCCTCTCCTTCTCTTCTTCCTTTTCTCCTCTCCTCTTTATCTCTTGCCCTCTGCCTGTTGTCTCTTTTCCTCTCTGTCTCTTCTCTCCTCTCTCCTCTGCTTCTTCCTTCACCCCTCAGCCTCTGAGGTTGTTAGTTTGTTAGCTAGTTGTTAGTTCCTTAACTGGTCAGTTAGTTGTCAGCTGGTGCAATAGTTGTTAGCAGGTTAGCTAGTTGTTAGCTGGTTACAAAGTTGATATCTGGTTAGTTAGGTAAACAATTGTTAGCTGGTTGAGTGTATTCAGGAAAAGATTGTTAGTTGGTTAGCTGTCAGCTAGTGTATTCAGATTCTTAAGTAGTTAGCTAGCTGTTAGTGGGAAGGTAGTGTATTTTGAGACAAGGTTGTTAGCTTATTAGAAAGCTGTTAGTGAGTAGGTATTAGTTAGTGTATTCAGTGCAAGGTTGTTAGCTGGTTAGCTTGAGCGGGTAGGTATTGTATTCAGGACAAGGTTGTTGGTATTGAAAGTCAGCCAGAATCTCACCAGCATCCTGATGGTAATAAATTATCTCTGTTGCTCCTGTCTCTCTGTGTGAGTCTGTGTGTGTGTGTGTGTGTGTGTGTGACTGAGTGTGTGTGTGTGTGTGTCAGGAGAGAAGTGGGTAGGGAGTGCAAGTGGGTGTGAAAGGTAAAAGAAGAGAGTGGCCCAGTAATTGTTCTCTCTTTCTTTCATCCCTTTCGCCTCTCCTACCTTCATCCCTCTCTTCTCTCTTTTCGTTCCTCTATCCTCTCCTCTGTGCATCCCTCTCTCCTCCTTTCTTTACTCTCCACTCCTCCTGTTCCACAACAGCTGTTTCTTTCTCAGACTACCTCTGCTGTAAATACTGATACCTTTCTAAGGACATTATGTGTGTGTGTGTGTGTGTGTGTGTGTGTGTGTGTGCGCTGGGAGGGCTTCATAAATAGCAGCAGACAGTTGGTTTACGGCTCCCAGGGTGGTGGCTGTCACAGAGGCCATCTTGTTGGAAATAAATATCGTTGGTGTGTGTTCGTATGCATGTGTGTTAGCGGAGGTTTGTGTGTGTGTGTGTGTGAGAGAGAGAGAGAGAGAAACAGAGAGAGAATAGTTACCAGTATCATTGGAACCCGGACCAGAGGTCGAAAACGGAGGGAGAGAGAGAGAGAGTAGGCAGAAGGGAAAGGGGGTTCCTCGAGGATTTCACCTCCAGAGTAAAGGGGTTCCACATCAGGGTTCCACCTTCAGAGTAGGGAGTTCCACCTCATGAGTGTAGAGTTACAGCTCCACGTCAAGGTTCCACCCACAGACTACAGGATTCCACCTCCAGAGAACGGTTCCACGCTCAAATGGATTATCTTTTGTTGGAACGGCGTTTCTCCTTCTTCTCTCCAGAAACGTTGTTTTTATTTTTAGTGGTCGTGAAATAAAAGCTGCGAGTTTAAATAATAGATTGGTTGTTCTGGTCGCTTGAAAGGATCTAGCACTTCTACTTTCTGTTTGTTATTTATTCATCTGTTTGTTTTGGCCTTTGTCTGTGTATGTGTGTTTGTACATGTGTATGCGTGGTATGTGAGCATGTTGAGAGGAGGGTTTACTAAGTGGCGAGTGTGAAGGTGTGTCATTGGTCCATAGAGTTTCTTTATTATTACCTGACCTGGGGGGGGGGGGGGGGGGGGGGAGACACACACGCACACATGCACTCACAGCATCATTACTTGTTCACATTACGGTGACCTTCGACAGAACCGGGTCACTTTGTAAATGTCAGATCCCCCCACATACTCCCCCCCCCCCCCCCACCTCCCCAAACACAGACACCCCCCCCCCCGACCCTGTGGTGTAAAATGAATTGAACTGTGTCCTATCACCAGCAGCAATAAGATAAATCTGTCGTTTAAAAAGAAGATGCAATTAAGAGAGGAGGAGAGGGGAGAAGAGGAAGAGAGGGGACAGGAGTGCAGAGGAGAGGAGGAGCGGGAGGAAGTGAGGGAGGGTGGGAAAGAGGGAGGGAGCAGTGAGCAGCAGTACCTCCACTATTAAAAAGGTGGCTGTTCTAAGTTTGTCACTCTCTCGCTCTCCCTTTTTGTCTTTACCTCTGTCTCTCTCTCTGTTTTTCTCCCACCTTTTCACCAGAGCCATCACTCTCTTTGTGCCTTTTAACACACACACACAGCACTGCGTTCTCTCTGTATCTATGTGACCTTGATCTGCGAACCACTTTCAGTGGCAACGAAAAACTTAATCACAGACTGTCAACCCATGGGTGCAGAGAGAGTTCCTCTCTCTTCATCTCTCTCTCTCTCTCTCTCTCTCTCTCTCTCTCTCTCTCTCTGTCTCTCTCTCTCTCTCTCTCTCTCTCTCTCTCTCTCTCTCTCTCTCTCTCTCTCTCTCTCTCTCTCTCTCTCTCTCTCTCTCTCTCTCTCTCTCTCTCTCTGTCTCTTCCCCCCTCCCCCCAGCACTGTCTTGGGGGCTGGGGGGCTGGTGTGATTTAGAGGCTGGGGCCGGGGCAGGAGGATGAACCATGTCTGGCTCGGCTCTGCCTCTCAGCGCAGCAGGAAATCGATGTGACCTGTGATACACTGTCATCACACACACACTTGAGCTCACACACGTACTACACACACACGCATGCTACACACGCACTCATACTACACACACACACCACCCCATCTGTCTCCCTGAACAGGCTTCTGCTGCCTGTCAACAGTGCAGATTATCCTGAGAGCCATGGATCGAGGCTGGGAGTGAAGGCTGGGGGTGGAGGGCGGAGGTTGGGACTGGAGGCTGGGGGTGGAGGGTGGAGGCTATGGGTGGAGACAGGGAATGGTGGCTTGGTGGTGGCTTAACCCAAGTCAAGTCAAATTCGACATTTAAAAACATCCAGTGCAAGCCAAAGTGCTATACAATCAACTGAGGTAGAATAAGGCACCGAAATAACTAGCCGTTATCACAAGGACACAGACACAGGATCACAGAGTATCATAGACCAGGGGAAATAAGTAGGTCTTGTGTGATATTTAACCCAGGTGTTCGTATGTATGTTTACCCAGGTGTGTGTGAGTATGCTAACACCAGGTGTGTGTATGTATGTTTACCCAGGTGTGTGTGTGTGTGTATGTGTATTAACACCAGGGGCAACATTATGCCAGGAAGACAAGTGGGAAAACCTATTTTGACAATTACCATATGCCTACGTTAACCCTATCTCAAGATACAGTCAATATCCAAAATATTAGCCTTTTTGATTTCCTGAATTTCTTTTGGATGTTTCATACGCAAATGTTCTAACAGCGGAGATGTTGTGTGTTGTTTAGGGTCCTTGACACCACGAGACAAATCGGCTTCGCAAATTGAACATGTAGCTCAACTTGAATCGCCTTCTTTTGACTGAACGTACAGCCAAACAACACTTTTTCTGCTCACGGGTTTTGTTTTCACTTTCTCTCAGCCTACTGCATTGAAGGTCCACCTACCTAAACACCTTCCCGTAATCGACGGCAGCGGCATTACGTCGACCAGCGTAGCGCGAGTAGTGCAAGCGTTTGGTTCGGCTTGGTGGAAAAAAAAGTTCGGCCGAAACCGAACCCCGTCAAAAAGCCCAATATTCGCCCGAATCCGAAACCGAATCCTGGATTTGGTACATCCCTAGTGTGTATGTTGACACAGGTGCGTGTGTGTTAACCTAAGTGTGTGTTAACCCAGGTGTGTGTGTGTGTTCTAGAAGAGGTGCAACTCATGATGAAGCCAGGATTTGAGAAGCTTCCCCTGGGCCAGCCCCTCCCCCCTGGCTTCCCCGCCCCCTTCCTGTTTGCTGATGGCCTCTCCTCGGTGGACACGCTCCTCACAAACATCCAGGTAGCCCTGACCCCTGACTCTGGTCCTGCGCCCTAACCCTGACTGGCTCTGACCCTTAAGCTTGACTCGGACCCTAGTCCTGACCCCTGAACCTGACTCGGACCCTGGCCCTGACCCCTGACCCCTGACCCCTAACTCCTGACACTGACCCCTGAACCTGACTCGGACCCTAGTCCTGACCCCTAACTCCTGACACTGACCCCTGAACCTGACTCGGACCCTGGCCCTGACCCCTAACTCCTGACACTGACCCCTGAACCAGATTCAGACCCTGGCCCTGACCCCTAACTCCTGACACTGACCCCTGAACCACACTTGGACCCTAGTCCTGACCCCTAACTCCTGACACTGACCCCTGAACCACACTTGGACCCTAGTCCTGACCCCTAACTCCTGACACTGACCCCTGAACCACACTTGGACCCTGGCCCTGACCCCTAACTCCTGACACTGACCCCTGAACCACACTTGGACCCTAGTCCTGACCCCTAACTCCTGACACTGACCCCTGAACCACACTTGGACCCTGGCCCTGACCCCTAACCCCTGACACTGACCCCTGAACCACACTTGGACCCTGGCCCTGACCCCTAACCCCTGACACTGACCCCTGAACCACACTTGGACCCTGGCCCTGACCCCTAACCCCTGACACTGACCCCTGAACCACACTTGGACCCTGGCCCTGACCCCTAACTCCTGACACTGACCCCTGAACCACACTTGGACCCTAGTCCTGACCCCTAACTCCTGACACTGACCCCTGAACCACACTTGGACCCTGGCCCTGACCCCTAACCCCTGACACTGACCCCTGAACCACACTTGGACCCTGGCCCTGACCCCTAACTCCTGACACTGACCCCTGAACCACACTTGGACCCTGGCCCTGACCCCTAACCCCTGACACTGACCCCTGAACCACACTTGGACCCTGGCCCTGACCCCTAACTCCTGACACTGACCCCTGAACCACACTTGGACCCTGGCCCTGACCCCTAACCCCTGACACTGACCCTGACTCGACCTGCTGGTCACTGAAATAAAAAGTAAGGATACAAAACACACAGCTGGTTCAGTGGACTTAAATTGTTGTGTGTGTGTGTGTGTGTGGTGTTTGTGTGCGTGCGTGCGTGCGCAATGCGTGCGTGTGGGCGAGTGCGTGCGTGTCTGTGTGCGTGCATGGGCGAATGCGTTTGTGTATGCGCGCTTGCCTGTGTGTGTGCATGCGCGTGCGTGTGTGCGGGCGGCGCAGGGTCTCCTCAAGGTGGCGGTGGACAACGCGCGGGCGCAGGAGAAACACGTTCAGCAGGAGAGGAAGGAGATGAAGATGGAGCTGTACAGAGAGAGAGAGATGAGGGAGGGACTGGAGAGACAGCTCACCTCTGAACTACACAGCCGAGGTCAGGGTCAGGGTGTGCGTGGTCTCTTTCCACTTCACCTTTTTCGAATGTCAGTATTCTAATATTACCCCTCCTCCTCTATTCTCTTTTTCTTTTCATTAACCACTCCTTTTCTGTCCTTGGTCCTCTCCTCCTCTCCTCTCTCCTGCTCCCCTCCAGCCACCATGCAGAAGCGTCTGAAGAAGGAGAAGAAGGCTAAGAGGAAGCTGCAGGAGGCTCTGGAGTTTGAGTCCAAGCGTCGTGAGCAGGTGGAGCAGGCCCTCAAACAGGCCGGCACCCCTGAGTCCCTGCGCATCAGTCTGAATGGTACACACTCACACACACACACACATACACACACACACATACACACGCACACATTTACACCCTCACATGCACGCACACACATACACTCACACACTAACTCACTCACTCATACACACACACACCTGCACATGCAGCCACTCACATACACTCATACACACACACCCTCACATGCAGCCACTCACATACACACACACTCACTGATATGCACACACACACACATTCAGCGAGAAAGAGAGAGATGGTGGGAGACAGAGAGATGGAAGGAGGGAGAGATAGAGAGAGAAAGATGGAGGGATGGAGAGAGAGAGACACTGAGATGGAGGGAGAGAGAGAGGGAAAATGGAAACTGAGAGAGAGAGCGAAGGAGGGAGGGAAAGAAAGAGAGAGAGAGGGACGAAGAGACAGAGGTGAGAGAAAGATGGAGGGAGGTAGAGAGAGAGAGAGAGAGAGAGACAGAGAGAGAGAGAGAGAGAGAGCGAGAGAGAGAGAGAGACAGAGAGAGAGAGAGAGACAGAGAGAGAGAGAGAGAGAGAGAGAGAGAGAGAGAGAGAGAGAGAGAGAGAGAGAGAGACAGAGAGAGAGAGAGAGAGAGAGAGAGAGAGAGAGACAGAGAGAGATAGAGAGAGACAGAAAGAGAGAGAGAGAGAGAGAGAGAGAGAGAGAGAGGGATGAAGAGCATCACAACAACCATTTTGGATCCTACTTACTCAGGAGGGAGAGAGAAACAGAATCAAGAAGTCCCACATCTGTGAACAGAAAACTGCTACTGGACTGATGCTGTGTGTGTTTGTTGTTTGTGTGTTTGTTTGTGTGTGTGTATGTGTATGTTGCAGAGGCAGTGATACCAGAGATTGAACCAGAACACAACGGCAACCAGCAGGAGAACTCAACTGTACAGGGTAAGAACCTAAAACTCGAACCTAAAACCTGTAAACCTGGAACTAAAGCAGAGAACCGGGAACCTGGAAAACTAGTACTTGAAACGGAAAACCCTAGAAGGTGAGCTTTGGTCTAGGGCTCTGCAGTGTGGACTTGGGTCTAGATGCTGCCTGTTCTACACACACAGGCCTAGCTAGGCCTCCACACACACACACACACACACGCGCGCGCACACCCAGTGGCTGTAGAGGAGTGATAGATGGAGCCTATTACCTACGTGTCTGAAGGCGAATTAAAGAGTCTCTGTCGTACATCTTACTGAGATGTGGATCCCACAGATAGATAGATGAATACATACATATGTTTACACACCGGGGGGAGGGGGGGGGGGGGGGTGTACAGAGCCGGGGAGGGGGGGGGGGGGAGTACGAGGGTCCAGAGATTGTTTTTCCTCATAGCCAATTTCACAGTCTACAAATAAAAGTCTGTGTCCATCATTCTACTGGCTGACAGCCCGGCCACACGGAGGAATGTGGGAGTGAGGATGAGGAGGGGGGGGGGGAGAGGAGGAGGGGGGGGGGGAGAGGAGGAGGGGGGGGGAGAGGAGGAGGAGGGGGGAGAGGAGGAGGAGGGGGGGGAGAGGAGGAGGGGGGGGGGAGGGGGGAGAGGAGGAGGAGGGGGGGGGGAGAGGAGGAGGGGGGGGGAGAGGAGGAGGAGGGGGGGGGAGAGGAGGAGGGGGGGGAGAGGAGGAGGAGGGGCGGGGGAGAGGAGGAGGGGGGGGGAGAGGAGGAGGAGGGGGGGAGAGGAGGAGGAGGGAAGCAGAAACCGCGACGTGAATATAGGTAGCTGTGGCAACGTGGGTGTGGGAGCCGGCGTGGCTAACGACGGCGTGGAGAAAGGCGTAATGGGACGCAGCAGTCATGACCTTTCAGAGCCACGGCGTGACCTGTGTCACAGCGTGCGCGCGCGCACACACACACACTGTCTCTCACGTACACACACACTCTCTCTCACACACTCCTACCTCACGGTCCAATGCCCCAGTAATCTCCATTGTGTGTGTTTGATGTGTGTTGGTGTGTGTGGTGTGTGTTAAGGGAGATTGAAATAGAATAGAAAAGATGAAACGCCAGAGAGAGGGAAAGAAAGAGAGACAGAGAAGGAGCTAGGAAGGGAGAGAGAGAGAAAGAGTATTGGTTACTAGTTTGTTTGGGTAGTGTGCTAGGGCTATACCAGTTAGCTATGTGCTTTCACAATAAATGACAAATTGTTTAAATAATGCGTTTTGTGGAGTGACACAGCTTAACAAAAAGCAGTCTGACAGGTTTTTTTTACACAATCTTCACATACACACACACACACACACATAACACAACTTAACAGGCAGAAGTCTGACCAGAGAAGACTAAAAGACTGCTCCACATCTTTTACACACACACACAGATGGACCCACGTACCCCCCCTCCACCCACACACACACACACACACACACACACACTGACACTACAACACCTTATCCATTACACTGGGATGTAATCAGGTTGTTTTCCTGGAGCAGTTCTGATAGCTTAGCACACCTGATTTCATTAGCTTTGATTGGCTAGCGTTGCCCTGCAGAGCTAAAAGCCTCTCACGTTCTCTTAGGTTCATCTCCTAGTGTGTTCATGTCTGTGTGTTCATGCGTGTGTGTTTGTACATGTATGTGTGTTTGTGTGTATCCATGTACGTGTGTGTGTGTGCGTGCGTGTGTGTGTGTCTGTTTTCTTAATCAAGATGAGTGTAGGCAACAGAAAGTGCTGAACACAAAGGAAGGTGACATCACTTTACAAGCCGATTAAGAGATAGAGGGATGAGTAGAGAGAGAAAGAGAGAGAGAAAAATGGAAAGAGATGGGGAGAGATCGAGTGGGAGAAAGAGAGAGAGAAAGAGAGAGAGAGAGAGAGTGAGATAGAGAGAAAGAGGAGAGAGAGAGGGAAATAGATGGGGAGAGATAGAGAGGGAGAACGAGAGAGAAAGAGAGAAAGAGAGAGAGAGAGGGAGAGAGTGGAAGAGAGAGAGAGAGATCAGGGAGCTAAAGTAATCATAGATGCGAGGATGGGAGGATGATTGATGGATGGATGAAAGGATGGATAGATGAATGGTAGTCATGACAAGTGCTTGTTCGTTTCAGAGATCCCATGCTTCTGCAGAGAACACACACACTCACCATCCTGCTTATAATAAAACAGACCATAACCAAACACAGCCATACACAGAAGCTCTTTATACACAAACACGCATACAGAGACGTTTACATATACACACACACAGAGAAGAACTTCATATACATTTCACTCACACACACACACACAGACACACACACACAGAAGTTCTTTATACACACACACACACATACACATAAACAGAAGTGCTTCATATACATACAAACACACACACACACCAAACGAGCCCCGAGGGCTCCATTCATTTCCACAATTTGCTGGTGCTCTAATTGGACCAGCAGAGAACATCAAGGTGCTAGTCCCAAGATGGTCGTCATTAGGAACTCTGCTGTGGTAGCAGACTGGAGCAAGGGGGCGGGGGGGCGGGGGGGGGGGGGGGGCAGTTCATCTCTAGACAGTTTTCCTATGTTCATCTGTGGCGTGCCACAAGTTTCATGTTGCCGTGGAGACCCCAGACCCTAGTGCGGTTAAGAGTTCGACCCTTCCACTGTCACACCAGTGTTGACTCTGTACATCAACCTACCTACCTACACTGTAAAAAATAACTATTAAATTACAGTACTTTTTCAGCAACTTATACGTGTTTTTTCCTGTATTTCTGAATGACAGGAAATACAGATAGAAAGACAATGGCAAAATGTACATGTGTATATTTACATACAAATTACATTAAAAAATTGTTAACTTAAAAATACACAAAATGTCAGTTTATTTTTATTTTTTACAAATAATACGTTTTTCACCAAAATGTTCTGTTTAAACACATACTTTCACTTTATCAAAACTAGCTAGATATTTACTTTCATCCCACGGACAAATAACTTCTTAATAACATATTTTTGGGTTTAGACATAGGAACCTTGAATTGTGAACTGCGCTCGGGTAGTTTACATCATGCGATCCCAGCATGCACCAGTCAATATCAAAGACTACAAAAGCCTGCAAAAGCCTTTTTGGGGCTATCTCGTTTATGATCATTGGAAAAAGCACTTTTAGTAAAGCTCTCTCTTGAAGTCGCTTTGGATAAAAGCGTCTGCTAAATGAATAAACGTAAAGACTCCAGAGTAGGACGAAGGAAAGTTAATTTATAGTTGTGTAGAGGCAACGCTCCTGTTACCCAGAATGCCCCGCGGCAAGCTTAAAAAGCTACAAAGTTAAAGGTTTAAGCTTGTGCTGGGGACACACCACAGGATAATCGGGCCGATTTCGACCCTTCCGACAATCCTAAGTAACATATGTCCCGATTATCTTGATGGTTCCGCAGATTTTATCAAATGTTCCCTTGGTGTGAGGTGTGTTAAGAGTGACCACACACTGTAGGAGCAAAACGGCAAAATCAAGGATTTTTTGTCCTCATGTTTGTGGTCTCTCACAGTTTGAAAATCTTATAATATTACAAAAAAATGTATAGTGTGTCCCCAGCATTAATTAGATAAGCATTGTTTGGAGTGTTGTTGTTGTTTGTTCTGTTTTGATATGTGTTGATGGTCTGTAGTTTGGATCAATTAAACGAGTGTGAATGGTGTCCTGGTAGATGGCGATCTAACCTGTCAACAAGTAGACACCTAACATGGACGTTTAGTTTATAAAAATAGTATTTACCAGGAAAGAACAGCATGTACTGTAATATTACAGATATATCTTGTAAATTCGGATTGTTCCTGTTTTTACAACTTATTTTTACAGTGTACCTACCTCCCTACCTCCCTACTTACTTATTTACCTACTTACCTACTTACCTACTTACCTACCTACCTACTTACCTACCTACCTACCTACCTACCTACCTACCTACCTACCTACCTACGTATTGACCGACCTACCTATGTATGTACCTGTCTGTCTTGTATTTCAGTCTACCTGTCTGTCTGTCCACCTGTTTCACTGCCTACTTGATTTTTTGTCTATCTGTCTTTCTGTCTGCCTACCTGTCTACCTGTCGGTCTGCCAGCTGTTTTTCGTATCAGTCCAGTCACCATGACAGCGTAGCCAGCCGTGTAATGCTGATGCAGATTTGATAAGGCAGGATTCTCAGTCTCTGTGTATGTGTGTGTCTCCCTGACAGAGAACAGACCCTACACCAAGCCTTCCATCATGTACTGAGGAGCCCTAGGCCTCCAGCTGAGCAAGGGGTCCATCCTGCCGGACGTACCCAGACACAGAGCCCTCTCCCTGGGGGGACGCCCGGGGCGTGGGGGCTGGAGGGAAGACCTCCCTCACACTGTACAGAACTGATGGAGGGAGGGGGGAGGAAGGGGGAAGGGAAGGGGAGAGGCGGGTGGCTGAACTGCTGACCCTGTCACCCTGCTTCCCCCACCCTCCCCCGTGTATAAACTCTTCTACAGGTTTACTGTATTCTACTTCTACTTTACTGTATTTTACTGTTTGTTAAATGCGAGGAGCTCAAAAGAAAACTGGCTTGGATTTTTCTCTATTTCCTATGAAGCACATACTGAACTTTATCCTCCTCTTCTCCTCCTCTTCTCCTCCTCTCCTCCTCTTCTCCTTCTCTTCTCCTCCTCCACTCCTCCTCCTCTCCTCCACTCCTCCTCCTTCTCTTCTCCTCCTCTCCTTCTCCTTTCATCATCCTCTTCTCCACTCCTCCTCCTCTCCTCATCCTCTCCTCCTCCAATCCTCCTCTCCTCCTCATCCTCTCCTTCTCCTCTCCTCCTCCACTCCTCCTCTCCTTCTCCTCATCCTCTCCTCTTCCACTCCTCCTCCTTTCCTCCTCCTCTCCTCCTCCACTCCTCCTCTCCTCATCCTCTTCTGGCTGTATTTTTATTGTTATTGATTATCATTATCGTTGTTTATTATTGTTGTTGTTATTTTTATTAAGTTGTCGCCCTCCTGTAAGACCCTGTGTTTGTGTGTGTGTGGGGGGACGGCGCGGGGTGAGGGACAGCCAATCAGATCTCTGGCAGCATAGGGGGTGCGTGGCTTTGAGCGGAGGAGGGGGGGGGCGTGCCATACGTTGGCATGGCGACGTCTTTCACCCTCCATAACTCTGCCAGCTGTGTTTTCTTTATTCTGCTGTGTTTCTGCTGTTTCTACTGTGTTCCACTGGTTTATTATACGGTGTACTACTGCGTTTCTAAAGTTTTATTCTATTGTGTTTCTACTCCAGCGATATAAGGAGAGACTTATCCCTAAAGTTACCCTGTTTCCAAACCCCTGACCCGGCTTCATCTCCCTCCTCCCCCCTCCTCTCCTCCTCCCCTCATCAGTTTTAGACCATATGTATAAATGCTTTATCTCCCCTCCCCTTTCGTCCTCTTCTCCTCCCTTCCTCTCGTCCTCTCGTCCTCTCCTCTTCACATTTTTTTTCAACACATGTATAAATGCTTTAGCGTTTTCTGACGTCGTAATAAAGTGGAAACATTTTTAGTGAAAAGAAAAACAGAACTTAAGATGATCTGGAGCTGTGAGCATGCCTGTAGATACGACACTGGTGAAGACCATACCTGCTGGTCTGTTTTATACCTGACCCTTGACCCCGGTCCTGGCCCCAGCCCCAGTCCTGGCCCCGACCCTGGCCCCGACCAGGCTCCGGCCCCGACCCCGGCCTCAAATCCAACAGTGGGCAGCAACCATGTTGATGGTGTTTTAGAAGATGAATCACAGCCTTGCACACTGAAGAATAAAACACACCCTTTTACTCTCTGAAACCTGTTTTACATCTGTGGTTTGTTTTTAGCAATAAAGATCTAGATTCAGACCTGTCTGTCTGTAGTCTGTGGGGGAGGGAGGGAGGGAGCGAGGGAGGGAGAGGAATGGTAGGAAGGAGGGGAGGAGAGGCGGTGAGGACCGAGGGAGGAGGAGGTAAGGAAAGAGAGAGGAGGTGAAGAGGGAGGGAGGAGAGGAGGCGGAAGGAGAGGAGGAAAGGTGGAATGAGAAAAGTTGGAATGCAGGGGAGTTAGAGAAGCTGGGGAGGCGAGGGGAGCTGGGGAGGAGATAATTTTTACTCTTCAATTAGGCCGTGTCCGTTTGATGTGCCCCCCCCAGCGCCCCCCAGTCCAGATACTTCATTAATGACAGGCCCTGATGGAAACACTAGCACAGAGGAGGGATATTTGATCAGCGGAATTAAAATTGAAAATTTGCATTATTTTCATTATAAAACACAGAATATGATTAAAGCTAACAAGATGGGAGAGAAGAAGGGGGATAAGAGGGGAGAGGGAGGAGAGGAGGGATGAGAAGAGGAGAGAGAAGAGGTAGGAGAGGGGTGGGAGGGGAAGAGGGGGATTGGCAGGGCAGGTGTATCTCTGTTTTCACTTTTACTCATTCTTCCGCTCCTGCTGTCATCTGTCCAGCCTGGTTCTATATATTCAGCCTGGTTTCATGTATTCAGCCTGGTTCTATGTGTTCAGCCTGGTTCAATGCGTTTAGCCTGGTTCTATGTGTTCAGCCTGGTTCAATGCATTTAGCCTGGTTCTATGTGTTCAGCCTGGTTCAATGCATTTAGCCTGGTTCTATGTGTTCAGCCTGGTTCAATGCATTTAGCCTGGTTCTATGTATTCAGCCTGTTTCTATGTGTTCAGCCTGATTCAATGCATTTAGCCTGGTTTTATCTCTCTTCTGGCCAGCTTGGTTCTGTATGATCAGACTGGTTCTATGTGTGCAGCCTGATTCTATGTGTTCTGCCTGATTCTCTCTCTCCTCTGTTTAGCCCAGCGTGTAAGTGTGTGTGCTGGTTTAACAGTATGAATGTGTGTATGAGAGGTGAGTGTGCATGTGCTGGGTTAACAGTATGAGTGTGTGTAGGAGAGATGGGCATGTGTGTGTGTGTGTGTGCTGGGTTGACAGTATGAGTGTGTGTATGAGAGGTGAGCGAGGCAAAGGGCAGGTGAACTGGGCTAACGCTAGTTTGTCAGGTTTGAGGGCGCTGGGTTATTTGTAGCGGGCGGCCCTCTCAGGGGCGCAGCTGTAATGAAGCGTGGAGCAAGAACTGGGACGGACCACAGCAGGAAAATGTCACACGGCATCTCCACGCTCTCACAGACATAAATCACACTCGCACACACTCACACACACACACACATACACACAAGCAGGCACGCATGCATGCACACACCTGCCATGGAGCACACACATTATGTCACACGCACACACACACGTTATGTCACACACACACACCTTCGCACCTTCACAGGGGAGGCAGGCATGTTGACCTTTCTGCAGTTTTAGCTCCGCTAGCAGAACACACTGTATGTCTCTAGACTGTGTCCTGGCCTACATGTCAGTGTGTGTGTGTGTGTGTGTGTGTGTGTGTGGTTTGTGTGTGGGGGGGTGTCCTTGCTAGTTTACATTGTTTCTCTGGTGTTCTAATGTCTGCATTGTTACAGAACGTGGAGGGAGTGAGAGAGAGAGAGAGAGAGAGAGAGAGAGAGGGGGGGGAGAGAGGAGGAAAAGACAGGGAGAGATGGAGAGAGAAGAGAAGGACAGACGGAAAGAAAAGAGAGGGAGGAAGAGGGAGAGAATGGGGAAGAAAGAGGGAGAGAGTAGGAGTGAAAGGGAGACAGGAAGAGAGGGAGAGAGGGAAAGAGAGATAGGGAAACTTTAGAGATACCTTTATTGGGCAGTTACAACTGACAGATAACCAAGCCGTTTCACCACACCAGCCATTTCTTATTCAAACAAACCCATTTCACTTACAATTTCACAATTTTACTTTCCAACCAAATTAGGAGAGAGATAGGGAGACAATGAGAGAGCTGGTACAGTGTTGGTGTACAGGATGTGTGTGTGTGTCTGCTTAAGAGGAGGAATGGTCTGCTCCTCTCTCTCCTTCTCTCTCTCTCTCTCTCTCTCTCTCTCTCTACTTCTCTCTTTCGCTTTAAAACTTCTCTCTCCAACTCTCTCTGTTTAACCCTAACCTCTCTCTCTGTCACTAGGGGTGTGGCTCGGGTTGCGGAGAGCTGTGGAGGTGGGCTGTTGGGACTGGGGAGGGAGAGTTCTGGAGGAGGGGTGTTCGGGGGGGGGGGCGGGTTCTGTAATAGGGGGCTTGGGATTGGAGGGGGGCTTGGTACTGGGGGAGCGGGTGGTTCTGTGGAGGGGGGGGCTTGGACTTGGGGAGGGGGAGGTTCCCCGCTCACAGTACGCAGTCTGTCACCATGTGATGGATGACATCATCAACAGCAACCCAAACAGGCTGCGGTCCTCTGAAGTGAACCAGCACACTAACACACACACACACACACTCTCAAACTCACACAGACACACTCATACACACTGGCCTGGAGATGTCTGGAGGCGATAACAAGCTGGTCAGCAGTCTGGAGGGGGGTAAGGGAGGGGAGGAGGAGGGGGAGGAGGATAGGGGGGATAGGGGGAGAGAGCAGGAGGACAGGGGGAGGAAAGTGGGAGGAGAGTGGGAGGAGATGGGGAGAGAATGGGAGGAGAGGGGGAGGAGAGTGGGAGGACAAAGTGGGGAAGAGAAAGATAGGCGAGAGAAAGTATTTAGTGTGAAGTTTCAGTTCTGTAGAGGATCTTAAATGAAATATCCTCCTATAGTTGTATTTTTCCTGGAACACACCTGCATGATGATGATAATGATGATGATGCTGGTGATGATGATGAGGATGGTGGTGATGATGATGATGCTGATGAGGATGGTGGTGATGATGATAAGGATGGTGGTGGTGATGATGCTGATAATGATGCTGATGAGGATGATGGTGGTGATGATGCTGATAATGATGCTGATGAGGATGGTGGTGGTGATGATGATGATGATGAAGATCTATCTCCATAATGTGTGTGTGTGGGGGGGCACTCTGAGTGTGTGTATGTGTGACTGTGTGTGTGTTCATGTGTGTGTTTATGTGGCGTATATGTGGCTCTGTGTGTGTGGAACTGTGTGGGACTGTGCGTGAGGCATGTGTGTGTGTGTGTGTGTGTGTGTGACTGTGTAGTCGTGTGACTGCGTGTGTGTACGTGTAGATGGGCCCATGTGTGTGTGTGTGGACGAGTGATGGCAACCCGTCACTGGTTCACTAAGAAGACACTGTGGTTCTTCCTCTGGTGAGGGTGTCTGCTCTCTGTCTGGTACTCAGCAGGGCTCTCTCTTCTCCGGCTCGCCACAAAACGGAGACGCGGTTCGATTTAAACCTACGGATGGAGACCGACCTCCCCCTCTCTCTGGTGCTCTGGCCTGACGAGCTGAGGAGCTGAGTGGGTGGGTGTGGGTGTGGGCGTGGGTAGGTGGGTGGGAGTGTGTGTGGTTGTGTGCGTGTGTGCGTGTGTGTGTGTGTGTGGGTATATGTGGGTGTGTGTGCATCGCTGCTGTCTCCTGTGTGCTGATGGATGTGTTTGATTTGTCTCCAGTGAGGTGAAGAGATGGTTGGTTACAGAAATAACACAACACAGCGGCTTTTGTCTTTCCTTCTCTCTCTCCCATCCCCTCTCTTTCTCTCTCCTTCTCTCTCTTTCTCTTACTCTCTCTTTCTCCTCCCTCTCTCCCTCTTGATCTCTCTGTGTCTTTCTTTTTCTTCCTCCCCCCTCTCTCTCTCCCTTCTGTTTTCTCTCTCTCCCCCCTCTTTCCCTTCGTGGTGCTGAGTCCTAACAGACTGTCATTGACAGGCTCCATTCATTATTGATCAAGGAGGCGACTGGCTGAAACGGAGTAGCATGCTAAAAGGCTGTATGGTACTGGCTAGCATGCCAACAGGCTGCCTGGAGCAGGTTAGCATGCTAACGAGCTAGCATGCTAACCAGTTGCCTGGTACGGGATAGCATGCTAACCAGCTGCCTCGTACTGTATGGGCTAGTATGCTAACTAGCATGGGACAGGTGGGAGGACAAGGGGGAGGGACGGGTGGGGGAGAGGGGGGAGGAGGGGGAGGGCAAGGCTGTCAGGGTGGGTTACTGGGCTGTTGTGTAGGCAGGCAGAGCCATCTGCCCCAAAGGGAGCCTGACACACCCAATCACAGCCAGGCTCAGCCTGAGGACCCCTCCAGCTGCCCACACTGATGCCTGTACAGAATAACTGCATACTGATAGACAGACAGGCAAACAGATGAACAGACAGACATGCAGACTAACAGACAAGCACACAGGCAGACAGATATCCAGGCAGACAGATATCCAGGCAGACAGACAGACAGACAGGCAACATGTCTTGGTCTTTATGTCTCTCCCTCCATCAGGATAATCATGGAAACACATTACTACTCCAACACATTCTCACGCGACATGTATAAAAATACTGGAGGGAGGAGGAGGGGGGAGAGGAGAGGTAGGTCTCTAGTTAGCTCATGTAACATCCTGTGTGAAGCAAAGCTGGGAGCAGCTCTACTGGGAAGGTAACACATTTATAAACAGGAAACAGGAAGTCCTCACTGGAGACCACACCCACTCCATGAACTAGAATGGACAGTGTGAGTCATGACTGGAAGAGAGCTTCTGATTGGCTGTATGAATGCGCATCCCCCTCATGATGATGTCATGTGACCGAGCAGGAAAGCCTATAAACAGAGTGTTTAAACATGATCTATCTGCGTATCCAAAAAGCATTCAACTTCTATTATTATGGGATGTTTGCCCACTGACCCTCTGTTCTATCCTGGTCTATCCGTGGGCTGCCATGACAACCCTGCAGGTCTATATGGAGCCTGTTGCTGTTTTTCCAATAGAAACTCATGGCGAAGACCACTTCCTGACTTTGCCCAAATCAAAAACCAGGGTGAAAAGCATTGCTTCCGGACTCTGCTCCAATTAAAAACCCGGGTTGACTAACACCACTTCCTGACTTAAGCAGATGCTTTCAACCACAGAGACATTCCAATAGTACACATATAACTCATATGTCATGTGTACTTTTCTATCTGGACCTTGAGTCTGCAAAATAAAATTATATTTAACTATGGGCCCCATGTCTAACATCACCAACAGCACCAATAACAACATGAAGAAGAACTTCAGCAGGACAAGACTTGAATCACAACATCAGATGGACAGACAGGTGATCTCAGTGCTGAAGGGAGAAGATGAGACAGGTCATCACAGAGCTGAAGATAGGGAATGAGACAGATTATATCAGTGCTAAGGGGGAGACAGATTATCTCAGTGCTGAGGGTGAGACAGATTATCTCATACTGAGGGTGAGACAGGTTGCCTCAGTGCTGAGGGGAGAGGGTGAGACAGGTGATCCCAGTGCTTTGAGTGAATAAGTTGATCTAAGTGGATAATGTGAGACAAGTAATCTCAGTGCTGAGGGAAGAGGGTGAGACAGGTCATCACAGAGCTGAAGTTGGGGGTGAGACAGGTCATCTCAGTGCTGAGGGGAGAGGGTGAGACAGGCTCCAGTCCCTGGTGGAGGGCTGGTGTTCAGGTTAGTCCTAATTAAGGCTGAGGAACTCCTAGCATTAGAGCCAGCCCCTCCAGACAGACAGCCCTCCTTTGAAGTCCCTTTTACTGTTCTACTACACACTGTCTAGGTACACCCCCGACACACACACACACACATACCCCTAACACACACACATACCCCTAGCGTGCACACACACAACCCTAACACGCCTGTAACAAGGCCCAATAGGGGACAAAGCCCTCCTCTCCTCCTCTGTTCTCCTTCTCCCGTCTCCTTGTCCATTCTCCTCTTCCCCTCTCTTCCTCCCTTTTCTTCTTCTCTCTCCTCCTCCCCTCTTTCCCTACCTACTCTTTGAAGTTTAAGATGGTAAATAAATGCCTGAACCTATGCTGGGTCTCTAAGTTTGCCTGGCCTGGTGTGGTCTGGTCTGGCCTGGCCTGGCCTGCCCTGGTGTGGTCTGGTCTGGTCTGGTCTGGTCTGGCCTGGTCTGGCTTGTTCTAGGTTTGGGTTAGGACTTGGTCTAGGCCCCTGTCTCCCTACTTCTCTGTCTCATACTGTTTCTCTGCATCTCTCTCTTTCTTTTCTCTATCTCTTCCCTTTGCTCTCTCTGAATATCCCTCTCTCAATATCCATCTCACTCTGGCCTGCCTGATCACCCTGTGTGACTGTGAGTGCATGGTGTTATTGAATATATACGTACATGTGTGTATTGTGTGTGAGTGTGACTAAGTGCATAGTGTTTTTGTATGTGCCACTGTGTGTGTGTGTGTGTGTGTGTGTGTGTGTGTGTGTGTGTGTGTGTGTGTGTGTGTGTGTGTGTGTGTGTGTGCATGGTGTTACCGTATGTATGTGTGTCTGGCAGCCAGTTAAATCCACTTTCTCCTCTAAAATCCTAATGGAGTCTTGTTCTCCAGCCTGTGTTGTTACGTGCTCCATTTGTCCTGCCCCTCTGCCCCCTACCTCCCACCCCCCTCCTCCACCCTCTGCCCCCTCCTTCCCACCCCCTCCTCCACCCGTGCGCCCCCCTCCCATCTAGACCCAGAGCATTGGAGCGCCACCACGCACACTTAAAATATTCACCAGCAGGAGAGGGAAAAGTGTCTGTTCAGCACTGAGTTAGGGACAGGATAAAAGCAATACTCACACATGTCACCCAGAAAGAGAGGTGGAGACAGAGTGGAGAGGGAGAGAGAGGGAGACAGAGAGAAAGCGGAGAAACATGGAGATCGAGAGAGAGAGAGAGAGAGAGAGAGAGAGAGTAAGAAAGGGTGAGAGAGAGGGAGAGAGAGGGATTGTGGCAATGATGAATTTGTCTTAAATAAGTTATTTGTACAGAAGACCCAAACCAAGAGGCCTGAAATGGACAAGATGAGTGACAGCATGGTACAGCTGTTACTGCAGAAACCAATAAGTACATGAGTGGTATAAATACAGACCACTCTGTGTGTGTGTGTGTGTGTGTGTGTGTGTTCCCACAGTGTGAATAATTCAAAAGTACCTGGCCTTTAAAAAACAACATCCTTTTGTTTGAAAAAGCAAATGTCCTTTTGAGTTCTGTCTCTGTGGGTTAAGGTTGGGTTAGGCTAACGTAAAGCTGTTCTGGTTCTCTCTACTCTCTTCTGATCATGTCTCCCTGTCTGTCTATCTCCTTGTCTCCCTTTTCTGTTTAATGTCAATCAGTCAGTCAGTCAGTCTATCTGTCTGTCTGTCTGTCTGTTGCAATATTTCAGTCCAGAGAGACAGTATAGGAGATGAAGAAGCATTACTGTGGGTTTATTATCCCCGTATCTCCGCCCCCAGATGGGTTTAAAACCCAAATACGTTATTATTCACCTGGAGAGTGTCACGTGAAGTCTGCCCCATTTACCGTGTTCAACAACAGCATTCAATAAGGATGGCCACTGGCCGCGCGCTCAACGTGATGGGCCGGTGCCAGCTTTTCTTTAGATGGGCTAGTTGTTCCCGGGCAATCTGAAGATTAAAAACATCTCCTGAATTACAATGACACGCCACAAAATAAAATTAATGCAGTGTTTTCATTAAAAGAATTGAGTGTGTGAGTGTTTCCCTATCCATTAGGTGGGGGGGGGGGGGGGGGAAGCTACCGTGATGCCCGCACGTCGCCTACGGCTTTTAGGCAAATACACAGCATCACACCACCGGCCCGGTGCACTCCAATCACTCCGCGCTCCCACGCGCGGCAGACTAGGAGGCAGCGTATAGCCTACTGATAGGAAAATCTTGAGGAAGCTGTCGGAGGAAAATACACACCAATTTAACGATCTTACAGGCTGTGCAATTTGTCCGCTGACTTCATGAATGATGTCCTTTTTAAATTGTATTTTATACATGCATTCTAAACATTTATGTATTTTTTTGTGAAACTTAGGCCCTACCTCCAGAAATACAGGCCTATTCATTCGTACAGGCTATATTAATTTTAATTTACACATTTATTTAATTCCAATTTGTATAAAATCCCTCACAAAAATCTTTACTAAAATCAGTTCATAATTTACTGAAACTGTTCCGTCTCCGTGTGACATGTAAAGCCAGTCTGCTCCCGCTGAGCGCCACTCGCCCCTCCACACCCCTCCCCAGACATCCTGAGCCCAAACTAAAAACATCTGATTTATGGAAAGTCCCGAATTGAAACGTCTCCGTCAACACAGGCCGGTTACCGCAGCCCGGTTATAACACAGCTACGTTAACGCAGCCCCCGATTAAGTGATTATAATACAGCCGCGAGCTCCTCCGCATTACTATCAGATAAAGTGGCGGGAAACGCTTTAATCTGAGAACATGTTTTTTAATCAGCCTCCTTAAGTCAGTAGATAAAAGATATTTTTCCAACAATTATTTTGCTCTTTATTACATTTACCAAGCGTGCATACTGCATGGTGCATAAGGGATTCGGATTTTCCATCGCATCTTGAGACAATTGAATCCACAAACAAAACATTTAACCTCTAATAAGGAAACTGATTAGACCTTTTTACCTCCACATCAAAGAACGAGGTCTAATTAAGCAAACGAATTGTTTGAGCAGAAAGGAAATGGGTTCAGTTCAACTGTACACGACTGTATCCGTTGCATTTGTTGATTATGAAGCGCTATAGGCTAAATTCTACAAACTTAATATTGAGGCCGTAAAAAATAAGGGGCATAAGTTTTATTGCGTTGTATTTTTTCGTGCTCATTTTCTTCCGTGGTTCGGTTTAAGCACCTTGGCGCCAGATGTTCATTATCAGAGCAAAGAAAAATGATTAGGCCATTCTCTGCGCGAGACCTCCGCTGGGACACGGTTCCAAAGTAGAGAGAGAGAGAGAAGAGAAAGAGAGAGTTTGTTGTGTGCATGAGTGTCTGCAACCAAACATGGTATGGCCTTGAACTAAGGTGGCACGCAATGTTCACTTTCAACCGCGCTTTCTAAAACCAAGCAGACGAACGAAGCTACAACTTTCCATGTCCCATAGTTTTAGACAGCCCTTCGCCGGTGTACGGCGGAGTATCATAACCGGAGAAACAGGCCTGCAGTAGTGCCTGTACAGATATCACGGTCAGACATGAACTCAGTGATGATGGACGGCTTTGTCAGTGAATCTATAAAACCTACGCGAGACAGTAGGCCTACATGTAGGCTATAGCCTAAGGAACGCGAAACCTACATATACTGTATGTAGGCTACCTTTTGACATACCGTGATTAGGGCGTTGGTGTGATTAGGATATAAAGGCTGCATATAAAATGCAAAAATGAGTCTTTGATCTTGGCTCAACCCGAGACGTGCCGTTAGCCTATTAGGCTACACTCCAGGTAATTTACAGAATTATTAAATAGATACGATCAAAACAACGGTTCAGCCTCTTCAATAAAAGTTCTACAGCTTTGCTATGTGAAGTATTCCCGGCACGCGGATACCGGCTCCTCGACGGAAAAGCGCAAGAGAGAACATACCCTGGCTCACGAGCTTGTGTTGAGCTTTACTGCCCCCTCGTGCTGGATACACTCTTTTCGTGAAACCTGTGACGATATACCAACATGATTCTCTTCGAAATTGTATACGTAATGGATTTATTTTAGACAAATATAGGCCCATAGGCTATTCATTGTAGGGTAATATATTGTAACATATTATTAATGGAAATTGTTGTGTCGTATCGTGTACTGGAATGGAAAATCAATATTTTACAATGGATTGATAAAATGTTGTCAAAGGATGAATACCTAACCCAAACAGAAATAACTGTTAGGCTAACTGAAGGACTAGAAACCGTCCTTTCCTCTCACCTTCTCTGAGTGGACCCTGGAGAACAACCGGAACGTACACGGTGTTAGGAGACCTCGTTAGGCTTTCAACTTTGTTAGCGCAGTATTCACGGGCTGAAGTTCAAAGGACCATAAATACTGAATTTTCTCCATTAATTAGCCTGCGTGCTAATCAAGCAGATCTGTGGGACATAGGCTACAATCGTTAACTTATGTAAAACAAATTCACGTAGCACGGTAATGGACTCCTATGTAGGTCCCATAAAAACACAATAATTACAAACTATATTTTGTAAGAACCTTTACAGAAACATTTTTTGATCTTTAATGAGCCCTTTCCGCACCTGTCTGATATACAAATTATATTTGATATGGTCTGAAAACAAGTATAATTAATACACTTACTTTTAACTATGAGTCAGTCATCAACCTAAATTATTTGAGCATCGTCCTGTTCTCTTCCTCACACACACACACACAACACACACTCACTCCCTCGGTGTAACGTAATTGCAGTAACTTTTACTGCCCTACATCAGGCCTCCTGTTTACTGTCTTCAGACTGACCCACAAGCTTTGAATCATCCACACTACAATGTCTGCCCCTTTCCTCGGTCCAGGCAGTAACACCACACCCCCAACCTAAATGTGTGCCCAGTCAGAGCTCTCCAGCAAGAGAGAGCACGACTATACCTCTCAAAAATAGTGTGTACTGTGCAGCTTTCAGCTCTACAGGGTTTCGGTCTCCGACCAAAATGGAAATATCTGCACTGATGATGAGATCTTAGGATGACCTCATTCTCTCTGCATGGTTGACAACATGGTTATTCCAGCCCACGAGTTCAGAATGAAATCTTACATTTATTGTCCATCAGCATTGTCAGAAACACAGTCAGTACAGTCCTCAATCTAACACGGCTTCCGCAATACTTAATTTACATTTATATTTAGTCATTTTGCAGACGCTCTTATCCAGAGCGACTTACAGTAAGTACAGGGACATTCTCCCTGAGGCAAGTAGGGTTAAGTGCCTTGCCCAAGGACACAACATCATTTGGCACGGCCGGAAATCGAACCAACAACCTTTTAATTAATAGCCCGACTCCCTAACCATTCAGCCATCTGATCTGATTAATTTAAACTAATTGAATGCAGGACTTGTCAGGGAAAGAACAATATTTTATGTGGAGCATGTGTTGGATTATGACACGTATCCTTGGCCAGAGGAGAGAAAATGAAGGTCCCTTACAGAATCGGACAAAAGTTGCAATGGATGTCGTGCTGCGCATGATGGCGCAGTAAATATGTCAGGGGAAAACAACAGGAACACAAGCTATACTAAGAGAAAGCAGCCACTAGATCTTTATGTCCGTTGTGGCCCTCACTGTATAAATCGTGTGACACAGGCTGCCTGTACATCGTCCTCTCTGACATGTAGCACTCTGCAGTGGATACACAAGGAAGTCGGGATGTCTGTGTTCATGGGTGGAAGTCCCAGGGGAATGAGGGGAGTCACAACCCCTCCAATCCTAGGAAAAAGATGATTTGTCAGAACTAAGTCATTTCAATAGTAGTCATATGATCATTTGCAACGAAGGCAAATCATTAAAGCGTTTTTGAAGTTTAACATAGGCTATGTGTTACAGCACAACTTTTGGTTTCTGTCGTCACCCCCACCCCACCCCCCGTTCTTGAGAAAATGTCAATGTAATTGTGCCCCCCAAAATTTACATCAGATATTTGCCCTTGTGGTCAAGCAGGATAAATTAAAACCATGTTCAAAGATGTTGCCAGATGTGTAACTACTTGTTTAAAACTCTGGAGAAGAAAATGTCCAACCAGGTGGACTGCAGCAATGGGTCAGTGCAAGTCTGTGATAGGTCAGTGTGATAGGTCAGTGTGAGTCTGTGATAGGTCAGTGTGATAGGTCAGTGTGAGACTGTGATAGGTCAGTGATATGTCAGTGTGAGTATCTGATGAGTCAGTGATAGGTCAGTGTGAGTCTTTAGTGCACATCTTGGAGGCCTTAGCTACATCTGATGGCTAAGACACAGCAACAGCAGCAGGAGGGCTTCTTAAGAGGGCAAACAGTCCTGGGACTCATTTAACCCTCTGATATCATGGAGAAATGTCTGCATAGGAGATAACAGAAAAAAACAGCTACAGCTGATGGTATGCTTGCTGTTTCAGAGGAAACATTTCAACAAATGTATGGCAGAACCACAGACATGATCGAAAAGTGGAATTTAAAACCCTTTCAGATGCCTCACATCCGAAATCCAGGTTTCTTCCACATCTGTTCAAATGTTTTTTTCCAAGAGGCTTCACACCGTTGAAGTGAAGCTGAACGAGCGCTTCAATCAGGCTGGCCCACAGAAGCTCGACAAGCTGGATCAGAATCACCTCTCAGGAGTGGTAGTCATCATCTGTTGGTCTTGTACCCAGTGCTGTTGTTTGTGTTCAAAACACACCACCAGCATAGCACAGGCACTGAAGCGATCGTCAGACTGGCTGCCCGCCTGTCTGAGTGTTTGTAGTCTTTTCTACAAGGTAGAAGCACTTGTTAGATGTTTTATGGTGGTTCCTGCTTCATCTGCTGAAGCAGAGGAGAGGTTCAGTGCTTCAGGAAGACTCAAGGTCTGGTTCCGAAGTAACTTGGAGCAAAGCGGCTTCAACCAGTCTGTCATGTTTATCAGAACAGTTATGAAGTGGACAGAAAACATGTCAGAAGATTAAATTATTTAAAAAAAATGAAAGAAAAGTTGTTAGAAGAAAAGTGACTGTTAAAGAAAAATGTGTATTGGCAAACAATTAAGAATACACATTTATTTTTATTTATAGGAGTAAATCATATATGATTTATTTGTAATGTTGTAGGATTTTTTTTATTTTTATGGTAGGGGTCTGCAAAATATGGAGATAATATGCACCAACATAGCAGAGTTGATTACCTCGTGATTTATATAATGTAGGCCTACAACATTATTATCTATATAATAACTGGAGATAAAAAGTTCCTATGCTACACGTATAGGCAATAAAACATTTGACATCCCTACGACCCTGGCCAGAACACAAGCAAGGCCCACGAGGAGAGCAGCAAGACATTTCGTGCATACATTGTTGAGGTATTTCCCCCAAATCTGTTTAAAGTTATAATCTTACCTACGTTTTACCTGACTAAAGCCGAGAGTAAGCTTAAACGAATGGAAAATGTGTAGAAAGGGGGGTGATTCAATGTCAAGCGTACAAAGCTCTGGAAACTTTTATTTTCCAATTAAGAGTTATGACAGTTCTGAGTGAGTGACGGTCTGGCGGCACTCCGCAATCAGAAGTCATTTGTAGCAGCTGTCTCCTTCCTCAAACTCGGAAGGAAACTTTCGAACTTCATGTTCTTTGTCGTTAACTCGGAAAGCTATGAAGATTAGCATATTTATTGTTTTTTATGTACAATTTCTTTAAAATGCAAAAAGCGCTAAAGAAGTATTTCGTAAACATGGACGAGTATCTGGCCAGCATCGGTCTCTACCGGAAAATGATGGCACGAGACGCGTCCTGTCTGTTTCGAGCTGTATCTGAGCAGGTATGCTATGCTATCCTAGCCATGTTGTCTTCAAACTTCTCCTAAATGAATGAACATTTACTTGATGTTACTATCACAACCTTTTAAATGCTGTTTTATTGTTTTTCGTTGTTAACAAAAGGTAGACGTTATGGTTAGACAAAGGTAACGTGCATCCGTCTTCGGAAAACCTGAGTCACGTTTAAGTTAAACAACACATCATCATTTGTAGACCGAAAATTCCGGTTAGAGTTTCGGCCGAGTGCAGCTGTGATCTGCTCGCCAGTCCACGCTAGCCAAGTTTTAACATAAGGTGACGTCACCGACCGGTCCCGTGTCTCGCAGGTCAGGTGTTCGCCCGGTGCCCTCAAGAGTCAAGGTGACCGTGTATTCTCTCTCTCTCCAGCTGTACTACTCTCAGAACTACCACAGCAAGATACGGAAGGACTGCGTCAGCTTCATGAAGACAAACCGCTGCAACTTCGAACCAGTAAGTACCTGCCACCGCTACACTACCCATTTTAATTCAGTATTAAATGAAATACTAATTTGAGTATTAAATGTGTTACTTGAATCTATAATTGTTCCAAATTTCTCCAGTATGTGGAAGGTTCATTTGAGAAGTACCTGGAACGTATTGAAGATCCAAAGGTAAGTCTGCCTGGTAGACTACCAGTAGACCAAGAGAACACACTCCTGGACCGGCATCTTTTCCTGCATGTGTTAGAGGATGTGTCATCCCCAGCACCCGGTCATGTTCTCCAGTCAGAACCAAGAACCCTGTCATGTTCTATAGTCGTAACATAGAACTTTGTCATATCATATCAACTGTGTCAGAACATATAACCCTGTCTTGTCCTCTAGGTAGAAACATGTCATGTTCTCCACAGAACCTACAACCCTGTCATGTTCTCTAGTCAACCTAGAACCCTGTCAAGTTATATATATTAGTGTAGTAGGATAGAACTTAGAATCCTGTTATGTTATTATGCTTGTGCTTTTCTGCTATTCTTCAGGAGACAGCTGGACAGGTGGAGATCAAGGCTCTCTCGTTGCTGTACAGGTGTGTAGGAGAAGGAGGAGGGAACAATCTCTTACTGTTGGTCTATGGCCCACGGTCATTTGCGTGCGTGTGTGTGTGTGTGTGTGTGTGTGCGTGAGAACCAGGCGGTGCTTCCTAATATACAGGTATCCTGGGAAGCCACCAACAGAGATCACTGAGGAGGACTATGTAGAACAGGTGAGGAAGTGTGTGTGGTTGGGTAGACCAGGTGTGTGTGTGTGTGTAGTACAGGTGTGTGGGTGTGTGTACATGGTTAACCTGCAGGTGTGTGTGTGTGTGTCCAGATCTTGCTATGCTGCTCCAACAACGGCCACTATGACATTGTCTACCCCAGGAACTACCCAATAGATGCAGCTCTCTGCCAGTGTAAGTCCTCCCACCCCTGACCCCAGACACTGAGCATTAACCCTAACCTCGACCCCTAACACTGACCACTTAACACTTTACCCCTGCCCCTAACACTTACAGTACCCTTACCCATCTATAGTCCAGACCAAGCTAAATGCTTGCTAATAGCTCTAGTTTGTCAGTGCCATGACTGGCTCTATTACCATGACAGAAAGGGGAACACAGGGTTCAAAGATTACCCGTTGTTTATTAACATGAACCAAAGGCCCACCAAGCCACAAACGGGTCGTAGAGAGGGAGAGAGAGCTCTCAATCAGGCTGAGAGCTTAAATAGAACAAGCCCAGGTTACCCTGACGAGCTCCAGGCTCCTCCCCCCCACTGTCCTGCAAAGGAACCCAAACGGTAAGAGGGCAAGCAAACGCCTCTGTCTCTCCACCCAATCCCAGCGATCCTGTACGAGCTGCTGTACACGCGTGTGCTTGGCGTGGAGGAGGCCGAGCTCCAGGCTGTCTTGGAGGGTTTCCGGGGCGGAGGCCGTCGCTATCGGAACAGCCTGTCGGTGTGCAGCGAGGATGCGGGCTACGACACTCCAGAGGATAGAGCCCAGAGGTTGCTATGACGACGACTACACTACACCCTAACATCTGAAACTCCAAGCTTCCCAAGTGTTGTTGTTGATCAATGTTGTTGTGCTGCAGGGACGACTGGGAGCTGGGGGGGCAGAGGGGCTCAGAGGAGAAGAACAAGACCGGGGCAGAGGAACCCAAGGTGAGGAGGACCAATCACACAGAGAGAAGAATGAGACGGCTGCTCTGATTGGGAGAAAGACGGCCGTTCAGTGAAGTTTAAGACTGTACAGGGCAGGAATCAGCGTTGCTATGTCATTTAAAGCACCATATCCACCAGGGTGGTGTTTTACTGAAACATTTCTCCTCCCCCCCCCCCCCAGGCTACAGAGGGCCCCTCCAGGCTGTCTCTTCCCTACAAGGTGCTGAAGGCCCTGGACACCGAGATGTACCGCAACGTCGAGTTTGACGTGTGGCACGACGGCCGCAAAGGTAAGCCAGGAGGAGACGCGCCGGGGCCAGCCCAGGAAGCTGAAGGACACCTCAATGAGACTGTGTGACCGTGTGCCCTGTGTGTGTACACCAGAGATGCAGAAGAGCGACTACATGGTGTTTGCTGGAAGACAGTACTTCCTAGGAGACAAGTGCCAGGTAACATTCTCCTCTCCTAAACACACGCCTACCGTACCATGACGGGTGGGTATCACTGCTGCACTGGAACATGAAGGGTGGGTATCACTGCTGCACTGGAACATCATATGAAAGGTGGGTATCACTGCTGCACAGGAACATGAAGGTTGGGCATCACTGCTGCACTGTAACATCACATGAAGGGTGGGTATCACTGCTGCACTGGAACATGAAGGGTGGGTATCACTGCTGCACTGGAACATCATATGAAAGGTGGGTATCACTGCTGCACTGGAACATCATATGAAAGGTGGGTATCACTGCTGCACTGTAACATGAAGGGTGGGTATCACTGCTGCACTGGAACATCATATGAAAGGTGGGTATCACTGCTGCACTGGAACATCATATGAAAGGTGGGTATCACTGCTGCACTGTAACATGAAGGTTGGGCATCACTGCTGCACTGTAACACCATATGAAAGGTGGGTATCACTGCTGCACTGGAACATGAAGGGTGGGTATCACTGCTGCACTGTAACATGAAGGGTGGGTATCACTGCTGCACTGTAACATACAACTGCCCCAGTTGCAGCATGCTCTAAACCTCTGTGTGTTGGGTCAGCAACCTTGTGTTGCTTTAGGGTCAGAACCCTGTGTTACTGTTTGGTCCGAACCTCTGGGGTGTTTCTTCAGAACTAGTGATGGGTGGTTTGCGAATGATTTGTTCTTTTTGAATTTTTGAAAGTCTTTAAAGTGAACAAACTGAATCCTCCCCCCAAAAGATTTGTTTGTTTGATTCTCTGAGTAAAGTTATGCTTTTGGCGAATTTAAGGAGCTACAAGAAGTTAAGAAGCTGTTTAGAACTGTGCCGGTTCTTTGCTAACTCGTTCACTTTTGAAAACAAGAGAATCACTGAATCTCTTTCGCTTACAAGAATTACCAGATGTTCGTGAACGAGAGAATCGTTCAGTGATTTGTTTAATGATTGTTGTTCGAGAATGAATCACCAGATCTTTGCTTTTTTTCACACTAACTTTTCCAAAGCATTGGTCAGTGTTGTAATTCAATTCTTTATAAAAATAAGATTTAAAAAGTTATGATTTGGTGAAATCTCAGTTGGCATATCACACATGGACCTCAGATACAGGGAGGATTCACTGAAGGAATCCAATGTAAGAAGGAATAGTTTTTGAACGAGAGAATCACCGGATCTCATTCGCAAATTGGCGAACAAATCTTTTGGGTGAATTGAATCAAATGATTTAATTCTTTGAAAGGAATCAAAACGCCCATCACTAGTCAGAACCTCCTAAGCTGTTGGGTCAGAACTTTGTTGTGGTCCTCAGGTCCGTCTGGACCCCAAGGGGAAGTTCTACAACGCTTTCATCCAGGAAGTGGGGACCCACACCAGTGCTGTAACCGTGTTCATCGAGGAGCTTGGAGAGAAGTGAGAACACCACAGTTCATAACTGTTTAATAAACACCTTCTACAGCACTTACCGTGTATACATGTTGTGACTAGTGATGGGAGTCAGGTGGCTGAGCAGTTAGGGAATCGGGCTAGTAATCCGACGGTCGCTTGTTCGATTCCCGGACGTGCAAAATGATGTGTCCTTGGGCAAGGCACTTCACCCTACTTGCCTCGGGGCGAATGTCCCTGTACTCACTGTAAGTCGCTCTGGATAAGAGTGTCTGCTAAATGACTAAATGTATGCACGGTTCCATGTTCAGACACCTGGTGCCTCTTACCAACCTGAAGCCAGTGAACCCTGTCCCAGCGTGGAACATAACCCCCAGCCGCAAGGGCTCCTCCTACACCCGGCCAGAACAGTACCCCGGAGAACTGGGTATGTAGCCTTAGAACCCTGGAGAACTGAGTATGTAGCCTTAGAACCCTAGAGAACTGGGTATGTAGCCTTAGAACCCTGGAGAACTGAGTATGTAGCCTTAGAACCCTAGAGAACTGCGTATGTAGCCTTAGAACCCTGGAGAACTGAGTATGTAGCCTTAGAACCCTGGAGAACTGGATATGTAGCCTTAGAACCCTGGAGAACTGAGTATGTAGCCTTAGAACCCTAGAGAACTGGATATGTAGCCTTAGAACCCTGGAGAACTGAGTATGTAGCCTAAGAACCCTAGAGAACTGGATATGTAGCCTTAGAACCCTGGAGAACTGAGTATGTAGCCTAGGAACCCTAGAGAACTGGGTATGTAGCCTTAGAACCATGGAGAACTGGGTATGTAGGCTTAGTACCCTGGACAACCCAAAACACCCCATGTTAAAGTCCACTCTTTTCCCCCCTCTCCTCTCGCCTCGGCCATCTCCTTTCCTCCTCCTTCCCCTCTCCCCCTCCTGTCCGCTCGTCCTCCTGCTCCTCCTCCCTCCCCAGACTCTGAGGGCCGTGGGCGGAGGAGGTTCTTCAAGAGGCCCAGGGGGAAGGAGATGCTGATGGTGTCGTACAGCCGCCCCCCCCCGCCCGGCCTCCCTCCTCGCTTCCAGCCTGGAGGTATCCCACCCGGCCGTGCTGGCCCCCCACCCCCGCCCGGCAGCCTGCCCTACGACCCCTACCACCCGCACCCCCCTCCCTCCCGGCCCCCCCGGGGCTACGGCCCCCCCAGGTCAGTGTGTTTGCATTGGAACACCCTGCTACCTCACAACATGCTGTATGGAACAGGCCCCCAGGACGGCAAGATGCAAACAAGGTGCATATGATGGGTTTTGAGACTGGTGTTGACTCTCTCCTGTTGTGTGTGTGTGTGTGTGTGTGTGTACATTGGCGCGTGTGTGTCTTGTCTGCACGTGTATGTTTGGCGTGTGGGTCATCTCTTCCTGGGTTCTGGTCAGAAGCTCCGCCCGCTTCCTGAACAGGCCTCACCTGATTGGTGCAGAGATGTATTACCCTCACCCAGGCAAACGCTGCTACCAGACCTACGATAACTACTCCTTCAGGTCCCGGTGAGAGACACACACACGCCATTCTCTCTCACACACTTTCCTCACACGCACACAGTCTCTTCTCTCACACTCCTCTTGTGTGTTACAGTCGCAGTCGGAGGCAGTCCCTGAACAAGGAGTGTCAATTCAGCTACGCCTCGGAGGGAGGGGAGGAGGAGAGCCAGGACCTGGGAACCATCACCTACTACCAGCTGGAGGAGGGAGAGGAGGCCTTCCCTGCCCTGCAGGTCCCACATGCACACACAAGCAACCTAAGTAGTGTTTACCTTCAGCTGCAAGGAGACAACTTTATTTATTTATTTTACGTTCATTTCCTATTCGTTTTTTTTTCTTCTGTACTTCTAATCTGAATGTGTGTGTGTGTGTGTGTGTGTGCAGGCCCAGTCCTCTCCCAGCTACTGGGTCCAGAGAGGACCCAGCCCGCTGCCCCCTCAGACCAAACACACCCTCAACTCTTCAGAGGAGGACCTGGAGGAGGGTAGCAATGCAGGAGACCAGGGTAGGAAGTAGCTAGACCAGCAGGAGGAAGCAGCTAGACCGGGAGGAAGAAGCAGCTAGACCGGGGGAGGAAGCAGCTAGACCGGGGGAGGAAGCAGCTAGACCGGGGGAGGAAGCAGCTGCACCGGGGGAGGAAGCAGCTAGACCGGGGGAGGAAGCAGCTAGACCGGGGGAGGAAGCAGCTAGACCGGGGGAGGAAGCAGCTGCACCGGGGGAGGAAGCAGCTAGACCGGGGGAGGAAGCAGCTAGACCGGGGGAGGAAGCAGCTAGACCGGGGGAGGAAGCAGCTAGACCGGGGGAGGAAGCAGCTGCACCGGGGGAGGAAGTAGCTTTGTAACTCTGACTCTCTTACCCCTTTTCCACCAACATGGAATGTATACTGTTACACTTCATGCACCTAGTTTGCAACCTTGTCGCTCTGTAATCCTTCCTGTATCCTGTCTCCCTGTCTGTGTAACATGCTGTCAGGTGACTATTCTGAGGAGTACATCTATGCAGCTCAAGGTGAGTGGACATTTTCCAGACTTGGATCATTCTAAAGGACTTGCTGACTAGTTGTGATTTCTCTGTGTGTGTGTGTGTGTGTGTTTCAGACACAGGCTTCCAGAGCCCCTCAGTCTATGCTGCCACTGAATCTACAGCCAACCTGGTACACATTATTGTAGTTTTTTTTATTATTATTATTATTATTATTACTATTATTATTACTATTATTATTACTATTATTATTACTATTATTATTACTATTATTATTACTATTATTATTACTATTATTATTACTATTATTATTACTACTATTATTATTGTTATTGTTGTTGTTGTTGTTGTTGCTACTGCTAAACCCTGTTATTCTACTAGACCATCCAGGAGGGAGGCTCTCGTGCTGGATCTCCACAGGAGGGTGTTGCTACCTACAGCTACTCACAACAGGTACCCACAATCTATATACACACACACACACACACACGCTTGTACACGCACCACACACACTCTCTATGACAGCAGGATAGAAACTGTGACGTGTGTGTGTGTGTGTGTGTGTGCTCCAGGTGGTGGTGAAGTCTGCAGTCATCTCCTCCTCCCAGGCTGTCAACACTGCCCCAGCAGCCATCTTCACCTCTAACTCCTCCTCTTCCTCCCAGACCCCCCCTGACACCCAGCCCCCCCCGCCACCACACACCCAGGGGGGGGGGCTGCCCCCTCATGCCCTTGGCAGACCAGGTATGCCACACGCACACACACACACACACCATGCATGTTCATACTAGACACACACACACACTCACACACACCTGCCCTGCTGCCTGTCTGTGTGTGTGTGTGCGCGCAGTTGTGTCGATGCAGTTGCCCCCCCCCTCTCCCTGGCTGGTGAACGAGATGGGAGAGCCAATCAGCGCAGCCACACCCCCACCGCCCTGCTCCTACGACCCCCACGGCCAAGACCTGCCCCGAGGTCAGACGGCCGCACGTCCAGCCTGTGTGTTGTGTGTATGTCTCCAGTCTGCTGGTGTGCGAGTGTGTCCAATCTGATGGTGTGTGTGTGTGTCTCCCCAGACTCAAAGGTTCTGCAGTACTACTTCAACCTGGGAGTTCAGGTGAGTCGACACATCCCAGTGTTTCCATGACAATGGGCACATTTGAATTGGCTTGCACTACTGGACAGGGGTTGGGAAACATCTGTGCCCTGATTGTTGTTGCGTAAGGATTACGTACGTGCGTAAGGACATAAGGATTGAAACACAGCTTGTAAAAAAACACTGTAGTGAGTGTGGTGTCACCCAGAATAACCAATCCCTCCTCCTCGCTCTCCTCCGCTCCCCTCCTTCCTTCCGTCTCCCATCCTCTTCCTCCTCCCATTCTCCCCCCCCCCCCCAGTGGTATCAGCAGTTCTACTGGCAGTCAGTGATGCAGTTCCAGCAGGTGTTCCAACCCCCCAGCGCAGAGTACCAGCCAGCCTACCCTGCCCCGCCCCAGGACCCTCCCGCCCCCCCAGCCTACCCCCCCGACAATCCCCGACCTGCCCCCGAGGCCCTGGGGGACGGACACCACCACGGTCAGCGCGCTCTCTCTCACACGCACACCACTTACCGGTATAGAGCCAGACAGTTGACCAGGTCAGACCCGTCTAACGGACAGCATCACTGTGTCCCCCTCTCCTCCCCCTGTCCCCCAGGCCCCCCCCTAGGTGCGGACCCCCCCCTGGCCGCCCCCCCCCCTGCCGTGTTGTACCCAGTGTACCAGGAGCCGCCCCACGTCCAATCCTACGACTCCTGCATGCTGTCCTACCACTACCTAGCCCCGCCCTGGATGGCCGGCCACGCCCCCAGCCACGCCCCGCAGCCACGCCCCCACTCCTCCTACTGCCCCTCCCACCTGGCCTACGTCTCGGCTCCGCCCACTCACCACACCCACTTCATACCCCCCAGTATGTAGAAACGTTCACGCGCGTTCACGCCACACGCAGGTACGCACCTCACTCGGGCACATGCACGCGTGCTCACACGTGCACACACACGTTCACGCGCGCGCACACACACACACAGGTACACACTAATCTACCTCATGTAGCAGATAGTCTTTTGTTTCCAGTCAGAATGTCTCTCGTTACCTGCAGCCCAGGTGTTCAGGGTGGGCGTGGCCATGTTAGGGGGCGGGGTGACCAGGAGTAGCCATGTTGGTTCCCTTCTAAGTTAACAGGGATGTCTTTGTGTTCTTTGTACCATCGTGTGTTCTGTTCTCTTTTCATATTTCAAATAATAAAAGAGTGTGTTTCTCCAATCACAGCCTCGCGCCACTGCCCAGCCACCAATCACAGCCTTTCTAACACATGATTCTGCAGCTTAATAAAATAATTTTTACTGGTTTACATGCTTTCAGCCAACCATGGCTCAGTGTGCAGGAGTTGCATAAAAGTGGGTTTAAATAAAACTTCCATGTTAGAAAAGTAAATCATGTAGATCTCGTGCTTCTATTACCTGGTGGAAAAATGCCACCACTAGAGGGTAGTAGAGGACCGTGCAACCATATTGCAGTAGAAAAGATATAGCTTGCATTGTTGCTATCGTGTGTGTGTGTGTATGTGAATGAGTCGGTTTCGTCACTACATAGAGGTTTCGCGGACTGTCCTATCTTCAGAAAGAAGCGGGGGTATTCTGGATCTTGTCGTCCTCCAGCTGGTTTCCACTGGAATGTTCCATTTCTGGGATGGGGAGTCTACAGCGTTGTGGTAATGGACTCGTCGTGCTCCTCCCCCCCCTCGGAGCCTGGGTCATCACAGCCGGCCTCCGTCCCATCCAGGGAGGAGGCTGGGAGCTGGAGGCTGCTGCTGCTGGGCTGGGGAACTGGGGTTGGGGAGTGGGGGGGCTTGGTCTGAGGCCGGGGGTGCTGGGAGGGGGAGGTCTGCCTGTTGAAGTCCTCTGGAATCTGAGAGCAGGTCTGGGGTGGGCAGCAGGCCTGGGTGGGGCAGGGCTGGCCGAGCGTTCCATCCGAGATGACATAGGCGTCCTGCGGCAGAGTCGTGCTAGGATGGGCGGCAGGCCTGGGCGGAGCAGGGATGTGTCCGTTCATGCGCGAGAAGAGGAGCCCCAGGCGTCTGATGGAGTCTCTCTTGGACCTGGAGAACCGCTGCAGACCCCCCCCACCCGTCCCTGACCCCAAACGCCCCCACCACAGCGGGGAGACGGTCCTCAGCTTCTCCCCGGCTCCCCCGCCCTCTTCCGCCCCCTTCTCCCTCGCCACGGAGCTGAAGAGGGCGGAGACACTGAAGGCGGAGTCAGTCCGGCCCTTCTGGTCAAGTGACGGGCTGAAGGATGCGCCCCCGGCTTTAGCCCCTCCCACCTCATCTGGCCTGGCTCCGCCCCCCTCGTCACTGCTGGAGGAGTAGGTCCGCCTTTCAGGCTTCCTGTTACCTAGGAGATCCAGAACCTCGTAGCGGAAGCTGGAAATGTCCTGCTTCAACTCCTGGAGGAGGGAGGGGGACAGGAAATGAGCAGGCAGCACACTCGTTGTCTAAAGGACTGTGAAGTATCTCCTCCTACCTTGAAGTTCTCCTCGGTCAGACCCTCCTCTGTCTTAGCGCTGCGGATCATAGCTGCTACGTATCTCTTCACCAGGTTCCTGATCACCTCCTGCGCGCGCACACACACACTGTTACTGTCACAGTATCTGTTCTGGGGCTGTTACTGCCAGAGTAGGGTTGTTCTGGGGGCTGTTACTGCTAGAGTAGGGTTGTTCAGGGGGTTGTTACTGCTAGAGTAGGGTTGTTCTGGGGGCTGTTACTGCTCGAGTAGGGTTGTTCTGGGGCTGTTACTGCTCGAGTAGGGTTGTTCTGGGGCTGTTACTGCTCGAGTAGGGTTGTTCTGGGGGCTGTTACTGCTAGAGTAGGGTTGTTCTGAGGGCTTTTACTGTTAGAGTAGGGTTGTTCTGGGGGCTGTTACTGCTAGAGTAGGGTTGTTCTGGGGGCTGTTACTGCTAGTGTAGGGTTGTTCTGGGGGCTGTTACTGCTAGAGTAGAGGGCTGTGGTTGTGCAGAAGACGTGTGTCCTTACCTGATAATGCTGGTTTTGAATCATTTGATCAGCATGACGTTCCTGAACCAGAAAACAGGACGATCATTGTTGTGTCCCAACACACACACCTACATACACACACACACACGACCTTGCACTCCCTCACACATGCGCGCACACACACTGACAACCCCCCAACACACACGCACGGCCATCATACCGTGAACTCTCTGAGGTTGCGCGTTTGCGTGTCGTCGTGGGGGGCGTGCCCCCCCCCCCAGAGCCATCTCTGCAGCCAGACACAGAGGCACCACAGGGTCTTGGGGCTGGGGACGATGTTGAAGGGGGGGGGCAGCGTGCCCCCTTCGTCAAAGTAGCTCATCCACAGCTTGGTGCGGGCAAACTTCCACTCTATGTCTGCATGGTCCTGGGGGCAGCAGAGGTGGTTGGGTGAGTAGACCCTCTGGTCTGGTGGCTGACAGCCTTAGCACAAACATTCAAACACACTTTCTGTTCCTGTTAGCCACACCCACTCTCCCTCCAGTTAGTCCCGCCTCCTCTCGTTTTTGGGAATGTCAGTTGCTGATGGACACCAATGTGGATTCAGCTTTGGATAAAAATGCATTACGGTGGGTGGCAAGATAAGCTGCACTTGGCCTGGATTTACGTCTGCAAAGTAGTTTGTCGTGTATAATTTCACAACATCAAATATGTTTTTATGGCAAGTGGTGTGATCAGTTTAATACTGAAATATTTCAATATTTTATATTATATTTAAGTCATAAAGAAAAAAAAAAAGGAGCGGCAGTTAGCTTTGAGCTAATTTAGGGTTATGTTATACTGACTACAGTGCTGTCAACTTTTAAAAAAAACTTGGAGTTTTGCTGCGTACAAGATTTTGCAGCCCCCCCACCCCACCCCCAAGACAAGCTTTCACGCGTGTTCGCACGTCTCTGTTGCTTCACTCCGTGTGCCTGCGCCTCGTCTATTACTGTTTACAACGTTGGCAGGACTACTTGGTTGGCGGTGCCTTCTCAGCGTGAGAAATACAAGGTGTGGAGTGAGAGCGTGTGAACTGGTTGAAATGCGCGTGCCTCACGGCCAATGCGTGACAGTCGGCAGCCCTGTGACTAAATAAATAGTATTAGTGTAGTACAGCAAATGAGAATACTAGTTTAGTGCTATTGTAGAATTAGTACAGTACTGGTGTTTAGTACTACTGCATTGTTACAGTATCAGTGTAGTATCAGTATTGGTACCAGAACTCAGCCCTTAGCTGGTAGGAGTTGTTCATCAGGGCGATCAGTATGTTAGTATCAGTACTCACAGCTATGAGCTGGTAGGAGTTGTTCATCATGGCGATCAGCATGTTAGTATCAGTACTCACAGCTATGAGCTGGTAGGAGTTGTTCATCATGGCGATCAGCATGTTAGTATCAGTACTCACAGCTATGAGCTGGTAGGAGTTGTTCATCATGGCGATCAGCATGTTAGTATCAGTACTCACAGCTATGAGCTGGTAGGAGTTGTTCATCATGGCGATCAGCATGTTGAGCAGCACCACCAGGGAGATGACGTTGTAGGTTCCAAACATGGTGGCTCCCACGAACTCTGTGAACTCGTGGCGAGCCTTCACGTTGGTGACGTACAGGTTCAGCAGGCCAAACACAGACCAGAACAGAGACTGCAGGGTCTCGAACAACCTGGGGGGGGGGGCGGGACCAAGGGAGGGGGGGGTGGGGACGTTACACCGACAGAATTCCAACAAGACAGAGGGAACAGCTCTCCAACAGTCACAGGTGTTTTTACAGCGGACGACGCACACACACTCTCGCGCTGGTACACGTGCACGCGCGCGCGCACACACACACACGTCTTACGTGGAGAAGGCGTTGTTCTGCCTCTCGCAGCGGATGCCCTTGCAGTGGTTAGGCTCGTCTGCAGCCTTGGTCTCATAGTAGAAATACAGCTGGTTGAGACCGTTAGCAAAGGATAGCAGCACCTGCACAAGCACACAAGCACACTTTCACTAGACGTGTGTGTGCGCACCAGGCAGGAACTTGAGAAAGTCCAGCTGTGTGTGTGTGTGTGTGTGGTGGGGGGGGGAGGGGGGAAAGAGAGAGACAGAGAGAGGCAGAGAGAGAGAGAGAGAGACACAGAGAAAGAGAGAGACAGAGAGAGAGAGAGAGAGACAGAGAGAGAGCTTCCAGGAGACCAGTGCACTGCTGCATCCCCCCCGTCCCCTCAGTCTCCACGTCCACTCCCCCCCTGCACCCCCCCTGCCCTCCCTGTCAGCCCTCTGCCAAGGTTAAACACACCAGGCCTGGACCCCTTCATCCCCCAAGGACTGGACCCAACACACACACACACACACACACACACGCGCACACACAGACAGGTGTGTGTACCAGGCAGTAGATGGAGAGGAACTTGATGGCCCCTAGTGTGTGTGTGTGTGTGTGTACCAGGCAGTAGATGAAGAGGAACTTGAGGATGTCCAGCAGCATGCGTCCCAGGGAGATCTGCAGGGGCCCCAGGTGAGAGTTGGCCGTGAACAGGGAGATGAGCCGCAGGGAGCTGAAGATGTTGGCGATGGCAAACAAGGCCTCCGCTATCAGGGTGGGGTGCCACACCTCCCACTCCTCCCTGGGCCTGGAAGAGTTATACTGAGGGGGGGGAAGGAGAGGGGGGAGAGAGTTAGACTGGGGAGAGGAGGGAGAGAGTTAGACTGAGGAGGGAGACAGTTAGACTGAGGGGGGAGAGAGTTAGACTGGGGAGAGAGGGGAGAGAGTTAGACTGGGGAGAGGAGGGAGAGAGTTAGACTGGGGAGAGGAGGGAGAGAGTTAGACTGAGGAGGGAGACAGTTAGACTGAGGGGGGAGAGAGTTAGACTGGGGAGAGGAGGGAGAGAGTTAGACTGAGGGGGGAGAGAGTTAGACTGGGGGGGAGAGAGTTCGACTGTGGGGGGAGAGGGGGGAGAGTTAGACGGGGGGGGAGTTAGACTGGGAAGAGGGGGCGAGAGAGTTAGACTGTGGGTGGGAGAGGAGGTAGAGTTAGACTGGGGGGAGAGGAGGGGAGAGAGTTAGACTGAGGGGGGAGAGGGAGAGTTAGACTGGGGGGAGAGGAGGGGAGAGAGTTAGACTGAGGGGGGAGAGGGAGAGTTAGACTGGGGGAGAGGGGAGAGAGTTGACTGACAGGAGAGTAATATGAAGTTAGGGATGTAACAATACACTCAGCTCACAATACATGTAACACGGTGTAAAATGTTTCCATTGCGAGATATTGTGCCACAATATATTGTTACACCCCTACTTGAAGTAGACCACCATCTTTACACACACACACACACACACCTCACCTTGAAGTATGCCACCATCTTTAGGGAGATGGTAGCTAGGTAGAGCGAGTTCATGGCAAAGTCCATCAGGTTCCACCAGTCATGAATGTACTCAGTAAAACCTCCATCCCACATCTCCTTAATCTCTGCCCAGATGAACCCTGTACACAGTCATACACACATACATATACACCACACACACACACACACACAGAGGCTTGGGTTTAGTGAGATAACACATACCCTCTACCCAGGCCTGCCATCAGGGGGGTTAAAGGGTACAGATGGCCCGTGCAAAGGTCCACGTTGATAAGTTAACTTACACCTCAACAGGGTGGGGCACACACACCCCCCAATACACACACACACTTTAACACACATCGTAACACACTCACACACCCCAACACCCACACCCCTACCCAGCACCCAGGGAAGTATCATCCGCTCCACACACACCCCAACACACACACAAACTCTACCACACACCCCAATACACACACACACTCTAACAACCCCCCCCCCACACACACACACACCCCTACCCAGCACCCAGGGCAGTATCATCCACTCCACCACAGTGGGGGGCGGGCCCTGCACGTGCAGGTCCGTCCTGACGATGTGCTGGGAGGAGAGGAGGAGCAGGAAGAGGAAGGTGAGGTAGGAGGCCGTGTGGCAGATGAACTTGATGAAGGGCTTCCTGACGAACGCTCCCAGGGCGCTCCGGGGCGCCAGCAGGTAGACCAATGAGAAGACGGGGAAGAGCAGGCCAATGAGGAAGCAGGTGGGGAGCTTGACGGCCCAGTGGCGCCGCCTCCAGCCGGGAAAGCCGTCGTACCACAGAGTAGACAGGAGCTGCTGGCAATTGGGCTGGGAGACGAACTAGAGGAGGAGGTGGGAAGGGGGGAGAGAGAGAGAGGGATGAGAGAGAGAAGGAGAGGGATGGGAGAAAGAGGGATGAGAGAGTTAGAGGGATGAGAAAGAGGGAGAGGGATGGGAGAGAGAGGGATAAAAAAAGAAATAGCGATGAGAGAAAGGTGTGTATAAGAGAGAGAGAGGTAGATGACAAAGAGACATATAAAGTGCATTACCAATCAAATGTATTATTATTATTAGAGGGATGAGAGAGACAGATGAGAGAGAATGCAATGAGAGGGGGAGAGAGACAGGGATACGAGAGAGAGAGGAAGATGAGAGAGGGAGAAAGTGAGAGGTATGAGAAAGAAGGGGATAAGAGAGAGAGGAAGGGATGAGAGAGGGAAGGAGAGCCTCAGTATGCATCCCCTCCAGATGACAGCGTCCAGCAAAGAGCCTATCAGAGAACTGCCTGCGTTACCACGGTTTCTGCTGTCATCCCAGGTGAGGAGCATGAATAAAGGAGACCCCAGTTCTATTCTTACTCACGCACTGTAGAGAACCAGCAGCTCTCGCTGAGCTCAACTCTGCCGTGCTTCCCATCCCAACATGCTTCATGCCAAAGACCCCCCCACCTCTCCTCCCCCTTTCCTCCCTCCTCTCTCCTCATGGTCTCTCCTCTCATTCCCTCTCCACTGAGCCCCTCTCCTGCTCTCCTCTCATTGTCTCTCCTCCTCTCCTCCCTCCACTCCTCTCATGCCCTCCCCTTTCTTTTCCCTCTCTTTGGCTCTGTGTCTCTATTCTCCTGGGAGGAATCTTTTATTTGTGTGTTCATTTCGATCGGTTTAAACATGTACAGGCTCTGCTGCACACAGCTTGCTCATTCCCCTTAAATGAATTCTCCTCTCTTTTCCCTCTCTCTCTCCCCATGAAAGTTTCAGAAGGACACAACTGCAGAATAGAAACAGCAAACAGATGACATTCAAACACCAGGGACAGCAGGCCAGGGTGGAGATAGAGGGAGAGGCAGCAGACCAGGGTGGAGTTAGAGAAAGAGGCAGCAGACCAGGGTGGAGTTAGAGTTAGCATGTGTGTGTATACATCCTTCTGGTGGTACCTGATGGCCAGCTTGAGCTTGGCCAGGTCGTGGCTCTCCTGCAGGTGTGTGTGGTGTGTGTGCAAAACGAGGAGTCAGATGGCTGAGCGGTGAGAGGGTCGGGCTGGTAATTAGAAGGTTGCTGGATCGATTCCCTGCCGTGCCAAAATGACGTTTTGTCCTTGGGCAAGGCACTTCACCCTACTTGCCTCGGGGGGAATGTCCCTGTACTTACTGTAAGTCGCTCTGGATAAGAGCGTCTGCTAAATGACTAAATGTAAATGTAAACCTCCTTCTGGTGGTCTCCTGCAGGTGTGTGTGTGAGTGTGTACCTCCTTCTGGTGGTACTTGATGGCCAGCTTGAGCTTGGCCAGGTTGTGGCTCTCTTGCAGGTGTGTGTGTGGTGTGTGTGTGTGTAGTGTGTGTACCTCCTTCTGGTGGTCTCCTGCAGGTGTGTGTGTGTGTGTGTACCTCCTTCTGGTGGTACTTGATGGCCAGCTTCAGCTTGGCCAGGTCGTGGCTCTCCTGCAGGTCCAGCTCCTGGCTGTGGTCGTCACGGTGATTGAGGATGGTCTCCAGCTCCCTGCTGCTGCGAGCCTGATCCAGGAGGTCCTTAGCAAACATCTTACACTGCTGCGACAGCTCCTCGTACTCCTGACGGAACTCATTCTCCACCTGTTATGTAAACATGTTAGAGCTGGTTTTTCACCTGGTATGAACATGTTTTGAATGGTTATTGACCTGGTACAAACATTATAATTGGTTGTGAACCTGGTACAGACATTACATAAATGGTTGTTAACCTGGTGTAGCCCTGTTATATCTGGTTATTAACTTGGGATGAACATAAACCCGGCATGAACATTTTACAGCTGACTATGAACCTGGCATGCACATGTTATAGCTGACTATGAACCTGGCATGAACATGTTATAGCTGACTATGAACCTGGCATGAACATGTTATAGCTGACTATAAACCTGGCATGAACATGTTATAGCTGACTATGAACCCGGCATGAACATGTTATAGCTGACTATGAACCCGGCATGAACATGTTATAGCTGACTATGAACCCGGCATGAACATGTTATAGCTGACTATGAACCCTGCATGAAGATGTTGTAGCTGACTATGAACCCGGCATGAACATGTTATAGCTGATTATAAACCTGACATGAACATGTTATAGCTGACTATGAACCTGGGATGAACATGTTATAGCTGATTATAAACCTGACATAAACATGTTATAGCTGACTATGAACCTGACATGAACATGTTATAGCTGGCTATGAACCTGACATGAACATGTTATAGCTGACTATGAACCTGGGATGAACATGTTATAGCTGATTATAAACCTGACATAAACATGTTATAGCTGACTATGAACCTGACATGAACATGTTATAGCTGGCTATGAACCTGGGATGAACATGTCATAACTCCCCCTGACCTTGCTGAGCTCCTTGAGCTCCCAGCCCAGCTTGAAGGCGGTGAGGAAAGGGTCCTCGCTGGAGAGGGCGATGAGCGAGGGGCTGGCCAGGGTCTTGTACACGTTGAGGCGCGAGCGCGAGTGCCTCAGGCTGTCCACCTCAGAACTGGACACGCACGTGGCGCAGTCACAGCGGAGCTGGTGGGGCCGCGGCACCGCCACCTTCCTCTGGACCAGCAGCTTGATGATCTGGTAGTTGTTGGTGTGGGCCGCCAGCATGATGGGGGTGATGTCCGGGGTGAACTCGGAGAACTGGCTGTCCATCATCAGGGATGGGACCTGGGGAAGGGAGGGGGGAGGGAGGGTACAATAAATCCCCCTTTAGGTCAGAGAAGGAGCAACTAAACTGTTTTTTTTGGTGTCTCTCATACACACACACATCTACCCTACACACAAACACACACACACACCCTCCCTACCTGCTTCTCTCCGCAGGGGCGCCTGTGCGACAGCAGCATCTCCACGGCACCCACCACCTCCTTCCTGATGGCGTACAGGAGGCCGTCTCCCATGGCAACGCCGTGGTCCAGCAGCAGCTCCATCACCTCCAGGTTCTCGTTGTCGATGGCGATGAGCAGCGCACTGCGCCCCAGAGGGTCCAGGCAGTTCAGGTTGATGTTGTAATAGATCCCTGCCTCCTGTAGAGCCTGCTTCACCCCTGCATAATCACCCTGCACACACACACACCATAGATACCACACACATACCATACACACGCCATACACACACACCCCATACCATACACACGCCACACACCCAAAAACCATACACACACCACACAAACAAGCTAGCTTAGCGTAGCGTGCCTACCAGTGTATCCTGGATTAGAGAACGGAACAGTTCAATATCAAAATATGTGTACACTGAATACTTACACCCCTAATACATATTTACACGCACACATACATTGTTAGATTTCAGTAGAGGCCAGCCGATTGCAGTAGAGCACAGCGATGGGAAGGGGGAGACGGGAGTCGAGAGGGGGGACATGAGAGGCGGGAGGAGGGAGGTGAGATAGGGGGGTCCTCACCTTCTCCACGGCGGTGAGGTAGACCCTCTCCTCAGGGCTCAGCTCGGCCTCGGCCCGGACCACGCGCAGGGGGATGCGGTCCCGGTACGGAGCCCTGCCACTCCTCCTGTAGTACAGCTGGGGGTTCATGCTGCACACACACACACACACAGGCATAAGCACACACACACCATAGACACACACCCAATATACACACGTGCAAAAACACCATGTGGGTTAGGAGAGACAGAGCAGTATACACAGACTTTCAGTCCGTCTCTCCTCGTTGTGGGAATGTGTGTGTGCGTGTGTACAGTGTGTGTATGGTGCGTATTGTGTGTGCGTGTGTGGTCGCAGGTGTGCGGCCGCAGGTGTGACATGAAAGCCCATCTGAGGAGACGTAGAAATATGCTGCCCAGGGAACATACCCACAATGCACTGCAGCACACAGCCTCACTGTTCACACAGATGTGATGTAACTATCCTCCTGTCTCACGTCCTGTGCGTGTGTATGTGTGTATGTGTGTGCATGTGTACGAGCGTTTGCTGTTAAGGTGGAATCAACCAGAAAACAATGTTATGGTACACATCATTCACTTTTTTCACAGATTTTTTATCCCTCTCTCCTAATATTTCCTCCTCCTCTCCTCCCTTTCCTCTCTCCTCTCCCCTCCTTTCCTCTCCTCTCTCCTATCTCCAACCTCCTCCTTTCCTTTCCTCCCCTCTCTCCTTTTCTCCTCCTCCTATACTCTCATATCTCTCTCCTCTCCCCCACCAACCCCAGCCTCTCCCCTACCTAGGCAGCACACACATACGCACTTTCCGACTGTACTACACCCCTGTTCTCTGTCTCGCGCACGCACACACACACACACACACATTCATACTGTACCACACTCACACAGCCACACTAAGCCAGATGTGAGGGTTAGGGTAAATGTTCTAAATGGGGTCTCATCAATTCAACCGAAGAATAAACTAAAAGACTTTACCTCTAAAACTGCGTGGCGACCGAGCAGAATTAACAACATGACTTTACCTCAAAGGCGCAGTTAGACCACAGCCGCCGTGTTGTTTACAGAATACATACATTGAGATCGATAGCTTGTTTACCTGCTTCACAGTTTTGGAATCCTCTGTCAGGCACCCCGTCAGCCTCGCGGTACGGTCAGGACAGAGAGACGGTTGACCGTCCGGTCAGGAGAGCGGTCCTGTTTCTGTCTCCTGGCTGTGGCTCTACCGCCGGTAACGAAGCTCAAGAATTATCCACGCTGCAAGCTCTGCTTATCTCCTACCTTTCCCATTTTCGTTCTTCGCCTGGAGGGAAAGCAACCGGTAATCTGAAGTAGGTGTTGGTGTCCAGCACTCCTGGAGCGGGAGAGGTTTATCTTCTCCACGATTAGAGGCAGCTGAATGTGGCGTATGTCAGTGAGCAGCGACGTTGAAGCGCTCCTGCGCTTTGCTGCACACAGTACCCTACACTGCGCGCGCTGAGGTACACTCACCGGATTCGTGTTGGTGTAGCGTGAGCCGGGGGGGTTCGGTGTACGTTTCCTGCGGTTGTCATGGTGTCTGAGAGAGCAGAAAGAGGTGCTGTCTTCCAGTCCAGGCGCGAGCTGCTGTCTCAGAGGTGAGCGGGTTTTTTCTCAGCATTGCCGCGAGGACGTGTTCCTGACTGGGGATGAAATATTCATCCCCAGGGGTTCCAGAGTCCTCGGCTGAAATATTAAACCTCCCTGCAGGCTCAGAGTGGCAGCGTGAGGTTCACACCTCCTGTAGCGACCCCCCTACCACCCTCACACCCCCACACACCTCCATCACCCTCACACATACCTCCAACCCCACACACACAAACACCACCTACAGCAACACCCCCCCCCCCCGCACACACACACACACACACACATATCACCAGCCTCCCCCCCACACCTCCTCCAGCCCCCTCCCACCCTACAGCAACTCCCCCACACACACATCACCCATAGTCTCCCCCCCCCCTTTTCACCCCCCTCCTCAGACTTACATACACAGACCTCCTGTGGGTCTGCTCCTGTATTATTCCCCAGTCATAAGGGAGGAACAGTGCCCTCTAATGGACATTGGGCTGATAACAAGAAGTTAGGAACAGAGGTGAACCTTTATTCAGTTCTGTCACGCAGTGGCTACATTTACATTGTCATTTAGCAGACGCTCTTAACCATTGACTACAATGGAAATAGGTTTATCTTTGGCATAGTGGGTTTATCTAAAGGGAAAACGCCATGCCTTGGAGCAGCTAGCATAGCACAAATATATACAACAAGGCAGGGAGCATCGGTTGTTACTGTAATTGGTGGACAGGAAATCAAATCAACTTGGTGCTTAGCTCTTTTAGCAAGCAAAGTATAATGACTTCACAGAAAGACACAGACCAGCATCGATAACCAATCAAAAACTTCAGAAAGATGATGAACCCTCAGAAGCTGGGTGGAGGCCTAACCAGACATAACCAAATGACCTTGTTCCAAATCCAGGACTTCTGGTTGCCTCAACGTAATACGGTTACATTGCGGTGACAAATGTTTGGTCATCAAGTGATGTCGTAGTTACATTATGGCCACGTATTTTGGTAAGCTTTGGGCAGTGGCGGATCTAAGGGGTGGCAAGGGGTGGCAGCTGCCACCCCAATAAAAAATACCGCCACCCCAATCTTCCCATGGAAAAATATTATTTGTACATTACAGAACATTTCAATAAACAATATTGTTACTGTTTAATTTAAAGTACAATGTTCTAGCCTTATCATTTACCATAGGGAGTACTGTACCCCCTTACTTTGGGTTTTGATTTGCCTCCAGGAGGCCACCCAACAACTTCCTTCTGCCACCCCATTGCCACCCCGAATGAAAATCTCTAGATCCGCCCCTGGCTGGGGGGTAGCTGGCTGGGTGGAGGTCAGGGGTCAGGTGGAGCTGGGTGTGTGGAGGCCAGGGACAGCAGGGCCTTCCTCGTCCACTCGTAGGCCAGGAAAAGAGCTCCGTTGCTGGGGAAGGCTCGGAGCACGGTGGGGGTCAGACCACAGTACAGAGCACACACGCCTGCAAAACACGGACACGCGCGTGAGCACACGCACACCCCGGGAACGCACACACACGCATGTGGGATGGGAGGGGCGTGGCCTACCCTCAGTCCGGAGGATGGTAGCCATGGTGCGCAGGAAGCCGGGCTGAGGACCGGATATGGAGAGCACCTGGATACGAGACTTCACACTGTCCACTGGGTAAACAGACAACCAGAACAACGACCCGCCCACTCCTCCACTCACCAATAGAGACACAGCATCTGACCGGGAAGAAGGAGGGGCCAGTTAGACAACCAGAGATGAACATCGGAGGAGAGAGATGGAGGAGAGTTGAGGAGGGAGGAGAGAGAGAGGAGGGCGGAGAGGAGGAGGAGGGGGAGAGTAAGAGAGAGGAGAGAGAAGGAGGAGAGAGGAAAGGGTTGTAGGAGAGGAGGAGGCGAGTTAAGGAGGAGAGATGAGAGAGGAGAGGAGGGAAGAAAGAGGAGACGAGTCTCCAGAAGAGAGGAGAGAAGAGGTCACCCAGGTCCTCCTTGCGTCCTCCGGCAGGGGTCAGCAGTGTTCTGCAGGTCTCATAACCACCGAAGAAGAAGAAGTATCCAGGCACCTCCCTCAGCCAGGTGCTGGTCAGACCCTGCATTAGGCCACGCCCGCCCTCCGCTTTCACAATCTCCCTCACCACGGCCCAGCTGGAGCTGCACACACACACACACACACACACACACACACACACACACACATTCCTTTGTATGGATGGCAAATATGACCTGTCTGACTCCCATACACGCACACCCACATACACACACTGAGTCTAGAGGAGGGCATCCCCAGCTGAATTGCTCCTTCAAAGTTTTCTTATACGTTTTCTCTCTGGGTGTTCCTGGGACTTTTTCCATGTCTTCCTTGAGGGTTTAGGTAGGTATAGCAGTTCTACGGGCAAGTGTCAAGCCCTTTGTGTCATAGCTTGTAAAAAGGCCTATCCAAATGACATTTGTTTTGACTCACACACACACACACACACACACACTTACACGTGTGTCTCCATGCTGGTTCTGCCCAGCGCCCTCAGCTCACTCAGAGCCTGAAGGCGACACTTGACCAGCTCTGTGGGGCTGAGAACCAGGGAGGAGGCGACCGATGCCAGGGAGCCAGCCACCGCGCTCTGGAAATCACTGAGGAGGAGGGAAGAGTCTGGGGTTAGACACGGTACTGCGGAGAGGACAGGGCCGGCCCGAACCAATAAACAAATTAAACATTTGTTTAGGGCCCTGCGATTGGTTCGCCCACCCCCCCCTCCCCAAAAAAACCATGAGTAAAACAAATATTTTGCCAATGAAAGGCCCCCCTACACTATTTTTGTTTAGGGCCCCCAAAACCATAGGGCCGGCCCTGGGAGAGGAGAGGAATCCACCTGAGCGGAGCGTGTTCATCCAGACCGAACCCGATTCTGGTGACCTGCTGGCAGGAGCTGTAGCACGCGAACAGCACGGCATTCTCCGCCACGTTAGAGAGAAGCGCGGCTGCGGTGCCACGGTAAAGTCCGCGCAGCCCGTCCTGTCGGTAGCTGTGCAGGCTGCAGTGAAGGAAGCCTCGGTACATACGCGGGAACGTTTGCATCTTCACTTTCACCGTGTCGAACGGCTGGCCGCTCAGCACGCACGCAACACCACCTGATCAATAAATCTCATCAATAAATCTATCGTACTTAGCCTATATGTTCTTCTAATAAACATCGAATCTGTTTGCAACGCTTGAGGTTTGTTGTTGTATACCAAAACGGAACTTTCAAACATTGTACAGGAGGCAACGTAATATTTATCAGTAGCCTTTTCCAAGTAATAAAATAAAAAAAAGTTTTAAAAGTGTACTTGCCCATAGCCCCGGCCATGAAGTCAATGACAGTGCCGGTAAAGGAATGCAGAGAACATCTCTCCTCCGCCGCCATAGATCCGAAGATGATACACACAAAAGTAAGCGGCACCCGCAACAAAAACACGCAAAACGAGTCTGCCTGTAATAGATGCGCTGTGAACGATTGCTCTTTGGACCCGTGATGTCTCGGAGTTGATGCATCTGGCTGGCTGATAGCTTAGTCTCTGCCGCTGGAGAAATGACGTTCCTAGATTGAGCTATCTCTCCACAATAATCAATCAATCAATCGAATTTAAACACAGTAGGAATACTCTCTAGGCAGATGATCACATGTCATGCCTAGTCTGGTCTAACCCTGGTCTAGTCTGGTCTAACCCTGGTCTAGTCTGGTCTAACCCTGGTCTAGTCTGGTCTAACCCTGGTGAAGACGTTTCTCTGATAGCCATTTGCTCTGAAAGTGTCAAGTCAATGAAAGGAACTGTTAAGATTAGTTAAAGACAAGTTCAAGCCAAAATCAATGTATTTATTACACATATGTAAGGTGCAGATGTCTGTTACACTCAAGTTGAGTATCACAGAAGACTGAACAATGAATACAGGAAATCAAGAGAGTATATGGTATCACAATATGGGAGGATACAATATGATTAACAGTGCCTTTTGCAGGCACTGAAAAGGGACACTGTATGCTAGATAGCTTTTGTTTAGGTCTTTAGATAGGGCTCCCAGAAATGGCCTTGTCATTCCTTCTATTTTCCTTGTTCAAAGTTGCTTGGCATTATACACTTAAGAAATATTGTGAACTCTGACTTACATTAGTGACACAGGCCTTTCCTAGTCACACCTTACAAAGGTGTGACTTGTTCTGTACTAATTTTGGTCTGGTCTAACCCTGGTCGTCTGGTCTAACCCTGGTCTGTACTAATTCTGGCCTGGTCTGGTCTAACCCTGGTCTAACCCCGGTCTGTACTAATTCTGGCCTGGTCTGGTCCAACCATGGTGTAGTCTGGCTGCCCCTGCCCCTGCCCCTGCCCCCCCACCCCCGCCCCAGCCACGTTTTCTTATGCAGCTGTTATGCCATCAGGAAAAAAAAGAAGCACATGTAAAAATCTAGTACTTTATTTGGAACCACCCTAAACATATAATACATTACAGGTGTCAAAACCTTCCGTTCAGTAGCACAAGGTTACCTTCAACCTAAAGCGGTCCATCCAAACGCAATATTCAAAACACAGACCTGATAGTTGTGACCGAGCAAGGAGACAGCAGGGAGGAGACCAGGGGCCTCATTTATTGACGTTGCGTACGCACAAATTAATGCAAACACCAGTTTGTACAGCAAACTTTGGAATTGATCAAAAACAAACTTCACGTGAGTCCTCCATGCACATTGTTACCCATGCATGCGTATGCACAAAACCTTGAGAAATGGGAAACTGCGACTCCGATGGCAGGAGGATGAAACTCGAGAGAAGCCTTCAAGTTGATAACATTGTGAAAAAGAAATCTAAATATAACCTCACGCGTGTTACATAGGAAGAGTTCACTAGAGTGCACGCACAAAAACGAGATATCTTTTTATGCAAAATAACCCCTTCAATATGTGTACAGTTTAATCTGGAATCATATTTGATTGGATCGATAATCAGTCAACACTTCTTGCATGTTATGAAATGTATTCTCATAAATAATTTGGTGAACATAAAGACAAATTTGGTTTAAACTGATGCTGTTGCTTTAGTCAGGAATGCTCAGTGTCATATGTTTTCATATGTTCGTTGCGCTTAACTGTCAATGTGATAATGGCCATAACAGTCACACCAGAAAGTGTTACGGACCCTAACCCTATTAATATTAATTTGACCCTTTATAGGCAATTATGGGCGTTACTTGGGTGGGACAAAATGTTTGCGTACGCGCGCTTCATTTCCAGTAAATTGTGATTTATAAAGGAAAACGTGCATGTTAAGCGGAATGTGCATGTGTTTTATAAATCAGAATACATTTGTGCGCACGCACTTTGTGTTTTGTTTGTACGCAACGTTTTTCAGTGAAATCTACTCAGTTTTATAAATGAGCCCCCAGGGGCGGATAACTGGGGAGAGACCAAGGGGGAGCCCAGCGAGGACCAGGGAGAGACTAGGGAGAGCCAGGAGAGCGCAGGGGGGGGGGACCTCTTAAACCCCTTAGACCCCTCTTAGACCCCTCTCATTTGACCTCTTAAACCTCTCCCTTCCTACAGGTCAGGGTCACGACCTCCCAGGGCTTCTTTCTCCAAACCATGGCCTCTCACTCCACCTGCTGTCCTTCATAAAACAAACCCTACATCTATTCCAACACCGTAATATATACACAGCACAAATCCTAAATAAGGGGAGGAATCCTACTAGCACAGACAGGGCTGTCTGGAGGAGGAGGGGTCAGGAGAACACTGGCCTGCAGAGAAAGGGGAACCGTCACATGCAGCCCTTAGGTTCTGTAGATGTCAACAAGGAACAAGACCTCCACGGACTGCAGAGCTGGGACTCTGAACGGCCTACGGTGGTCTTACAGTAAGGTGATCCCGTACAAACTTAAAGCCAGTGTTGTCGTAACCCCCGAACCATTCGAAGGGCCGGAAAAAGAAAATAAATCGTGTCTAGAAAAGGAAAAAGAAAAGAACGGCCCGCTATTCGTCGTCGTCGTCGTCGTCATCGTCGTCTTCCTCGTCGTCGTCTTCCTCGTCGTCGTCGTCGTCGTCTGCAGCCTTCTTCGATTTGGAGGCGGACGCCCCGCCCATTTTGCCTTTCCCTCTGTAGTCTGCCATATCCTGCGGGACAGGAAGGAAGTGTCTTAGAAACCGGAAGTGAGACAGCCCGGTAAACAAACCCCCTTACTGCCTCCTCAAAATGGCAGCCATTAATGCAACAAGAATGACTTCAGGAACTCTCAGCAATTAGCTCGGCTGTCGTGCCTGGTAGCTGACGTGGTTGTTATTACACTGTGGCTGGAAGCTGAGATGTGGTACCTGTGCATTGTGCCAGGCGGAACACAGGCCACGAAAACACTCTTAGAACTATGCACCTTCTGGTACTTATCCTTCAGCTTGTTGGCCTTGGCCACGTAGGGCTGCTTGCTGGAGTCGGACAGGTTGTTCCACATCTCGCCCAGCTTCTTAGCCACGTCCCCGATGCCAAAGCTGGGGTTCTGGGATTTGATGTTGGGGCGTTGCTCAGCACAGAAGAGGAAGAACCCAGACCTGGAGGGAGGGGGGGGGGAGAGAAAGACAGACATACAGAAACACAAGACAGAGAAACAGAGAGAGGATCAGAGTGTACACGGACAGTGTTTAGGCTCTGTGTTATGGAGGTCCGTCGTGAGAGGTCAGAGGTCAGAGAGGGTGTAAACATACGGCGGTCTCTTGGGGGCGTTGGGGTCCTTCCGAGCCTTCTTGCCCCTGCCCGCACCTTTGCTGGGTGTGTAACCCTTCATCTCCTGGTCAAAGCGAGCCTTGTCCTGCTTGGCCTGGTCCTCGAACCTCGACTTCTCCTTGGGAGACATGGTCTACAGGAAGACAACACATACAGGACTGTAGGGACAGGCTGTGTGCGTGTGGGAGCAGGCCCTATGTGTGTGTCTGTGTGTGTATAGGAGCAGGCTGTCTGTAGGAGTAGAAACAGGCCCTGTGTGTGTGTGTGTGTGTGTGTGTGTGTGTGTGTGTGTGTATAGGAGCTGCTTGTCTCACCTTCCACCTTCCGGAGCACTTCTTAGAGAACTCAGAGAAGTTGACCGGGACATCTGGGTTCTTCTTCTTGTGTTCGTCGCGGCAGGTCTGAACGAAGAAAGCGTAGGCGGACATCTTGCCCTTGGGCTTCCGAGGGTCACCTTTGGCCATCCTGAGTAGCAGTTGATGCAGTCTCTCTTAACTTCCTGTAGGACCACAAAACACTTGGTTACACTTCCTGCAAACACCAGGAAACAGTGGGTCACACTTCCTGTAAGACCAGCGGAACATACAAGCCTGACAAGACGTAGCAAAACATTTAAAGAAAACTGTGTGTTTAAACACCCCCAGTGTGAAACGTTGCCAGCTTCGCACTACCTTCTTAATATTGTGATGTTTATACAGGTTGCTTCTGATTGGGTAACACCTCACACACACGCACACCAGACATGACGTCCTTACTTGCCGTATTTGAAGGAACGTGTCCTTTAACCCAGAAACCGTAACAGATTTTATGCACCGTTTTATGATTTAACTTGATTGAACTGTGCCCCAAGGTCACAGCAGCTTTACAATCGGCCTACTGCACTCAACTAATGTCTGTAATATCCACTTCAGAGGTGCATAAACCACAGGTAATACGACTATTCATCTAATTGGACCGTTATATGCTCAGCCTATCCCTCATGCAACAAGAGAGTTTAATAAGACTATTTGAGGGTAAATATGATTAAACCCACGTTGTCACCATTCGTTTATGTTGATAAGCTATCCAGAGTATTGAAGTGATGAAGAATGAGACTAGACCTCATGAACGTGTCCAACGTCCACAAAAGCTATGGCATTACGTAGTCACCAATTTAACATCCTTGTTATCCTTAATTATCTCCCATTTTGTGAAATGTCTTCTCATGACAGAAACAACCCTTGAAATTGAACTATGTTTTTAAATCCTCCCCCTGCTCTTTGAAAAAGCGACGATGTGAGGTATATTTGAACTAACTTTCATGACGCGATCGCAAAGCTATGAATTGACGAGCTCACTTTAAAGCGAGGGGTTGAGGCAATAGGAGCTTACGCTCTGTAAAATGGCTTCAGCTCGCTGTTGTAAGCTTCTATGGCCGAGCGCAAAGACACACAACCTTGGATTACACTCAACATTACACCAGTGTCAACGCTCAATACATATTCAGATTCTATTTATAAAAGTGGACTACAAACCCTGTCCTTTTTAATAACGTGTCTGAAATATAGCACACAATAATGCAGTTTGTTAAAGTTGCGAGGCATAGCGCAGCCACAGTCAGAAGCGAAGGCTGAATCAGCCAGCCAGGACTGGTATGGAGGCGACAGTCAGCAGACCAACAAAGCGCAAACTAAAGTAGAGATGCCAGTTGGAAAAATATTTATTTGTAGCGGATACAGAAAGAAAATAATTAAAATTTTAAACTTGAAGTAATGATTATTTTTGTAGCGGTTATTTGACATCTGATGGACGGTCGCGGTTAGAATGGCTTAGCGTCCAGCCAGCCATCTTAATACGCCGACTACAAAACATATTCAACTGATCTGTTTCAAATAATTTAACGAATGTAACAATTTTCTAATCTAAGTGGGTCACGGTTTAATCAACCAATTGAGATTTTGTTTTAACATTCTCATCTTTAGCCTACAAATGAACATCACTCATCTATTTTCAGGAAAATATAACCGTACAACCATTAAAAGTATTGCATATTATAATAAACTACTGTTTTAAGATTAAGACTTTAAACAATTGTTTTTGTTAGGCCGCTCGGTCGCCTACCTGAGTTGTTTGTTTGAGCGCAGCAGCCGGTCACACGGTCTCGGTTCCTTTAATAGCTCTCTACTCAGGCTCGCGCTACCTTACTACGAGACTGGCGTGATTGGCTCAAGCGCGCAGCAGCTGAATCAGCTGCCACGAGGGGCTCCGGGCAGCATCTTGTAAAAGGATAGTCATTGCACGGTACAGTGCTACTGCTACAGTAACGGGCTAATACTCGGTTCAAGGATAATTCTGTTGAAAGTGATAGGTGTAAGGTTGGGTGTACGATGTAGAAAGACACAGCACACTGAGGGATGATTATTTATAAAATAAATAAATACATGTAGACGTTTATTTCCCCAAATTGGATCAAAAAACAGCTGAAACATTTAGTAGTCCTGGCTGAGAAGCATTGATAAACCAGGATGGAAGTGACAGCCATCTTGTCCTGGTTCTGGCCTTGGTCGTGGGTCTGGTCTTGGTCCTGGGTCTAGAACTGGGTCTGGGTACTGTTTCGGGTCTTGGTATTTGTCCTTGGTCCTTGCCCTGGTCTGGTTCCCTGTCAGTAACTGCTCTCGTGTCCAGTCAGGATATACAGGTTGCTGGGGGAGGAAGCGTCCTCGGTGGGGGTGCTCTGGAGAATGATGTCCCTGGGGGAGTAGGGGGGGTGGTTAACCCAGCAGGCCAGCTGAGAGGTGTGTGTGGTCAGGTCAGTAGAGAGGTGCGTGTGAGTCTGATCCTACTCTACCTGGTATCTCCCAGGACCTTGAACACTCGGCTCTCATCAGTGATGTCCTGAGTCACCTGTAGGGGCACGACACACCTGTGTTACACTGGAGCTGTTACAACTCTGGCTATTACAACTGTTAGCTGTAGCTGTTAGCTGTTAACTTTGCCTGTTATAACTGTAGTTGTTAGCTGTAGCGGTTAACTGTAGCTGTTATGACTGAGAGCCGTAAACACAAATAAGCGTACCTGTTATAACCGTAGCTGTTATAACTGATACCCGTATCTGATATAAGTGTAGCTGTTATAACTGATAACTTTAGCCTACCTGTTATAACTGTATTTTTTTTAATGTAGCTATTATAACTAATAACTGTATTTGTAACTGAAGCAATACTGATAACTATAGCTGTTATAACTGTAGCTGTTATAAATGATAACTAGCTCTTCTGTGTCTGTTATAACTGTACCTGCTTTAACAGTAGCTGTTTTAACCGAAAGCTGTAGGTGTTATAACTGTAGTTTTTACTGATGACTGTAGCTTTTATAACCGTGGTTATTATAACTGATATCTGTTGTATGATTGGACAATCACCTCGTCTCTGTCCAGGCTCCTCCCCCTCAGGCCATGTCTCCAGAACACCAGAACACTGTCCTGCAAACACACTGGAGACAGAAAAACAGTCAGTCAATCAGTTAGCCAATCAGTCAGTCAGCTGAGGCTACAGACTTCCTGTCTTACCTAGAGTCTGGATGGGAAAGTCAAAGGTCATGGAGGTCATTCCTGGGTTGACCATGCCCTCCAGGTTCACCACCTCCACCGAGTCTGCTCAGAGACAACCAATCAGAATGGTCCTGTTCTGTATCTGTGTAGACGTCACCCTCCATGACAGTCTCAGTCCAGCTGTGTGCGTGATGCGTGTGTGTGTGTGTAGACCTCACCCTTCAGGACGATGAGGACGGAGTCCCTGTCCCTCTGGGTCACCTGCACCACCTGTAGCGGCGGCCATGTTGGGGGCGGGATTAGCGGAGGAGAGTCATCCAGAGGGATGATGTGAAAGCTGATGTGTCCGGGGGCGTGGCTGCGGTCGGGTGACTGGCGTCTGCTCACGCCCACACAAAGCTGTGGAAGCTCCTCCCTCTCTCTGACCAGCAGCTCAAACACAGGAGGAGACTCTGGCAGGGTGATGGTTATGTGCTGGGGGGAGAGGGGGGGGGGGGCAGGAGGGCAGGGGAAGGAGGGGGGGAGGCAGATGGGGGGTGGACAGATGTTAATCAATACATTTCATTCTATCTATCCATCTACCCATCAATCTATCCACCCGCCCGCCCGCCCACCCACCTACCCATCCATCCATCCATCCATCCATCCATCCATCCATCCATCCATCCATTGGACTCACCTTCAACTGCATGAACTTCTGCAGGGGTTCGTACCAGAGCAGCAGAACCAGGCCTGTAGGAACCAGTGCACACAGGAACACACTGTCTGTGTAGGGGCTACGCACTGGGGAGGAGGGGGAGGGGCACAGGGGGGAGGAGAGGAGGGGGGGCAGAGAGAGGGGGGCAGACCAGATGGGGGAGGGAGGAGAGATGGAGAGGAGGGAGAGAGGGAGGGAGGAGAATTGGAGAAGGGGGAGATAGGACATTTAGCTATACAGAGAAAAAAACCCCGTTCTGTGTTCCCCAAAGGTTCCGGCCTTCCTCACCTACAGCACAGCGCCGACAACCCTTAGTGTCTGGAACCTTCCCTGATATGGAGAACTTCCTGGAGAGAAAGCGGGGGAGGGAGGGAGAGCAAGAGAGCGGGGTATAGAGAGAGGGAGGGGTGTGATCAAGGGAGGGAGAAAGGAAGGTTGTAGAGAGAGAACTTATTCAGTAACTCCCGGTCGGTCTTTCAGTCTCCCTCTGTAGTGCACTATCTGGGCCCGCCTACCTGGAGTTTATCCTCTCTGATAGGCGGTGAGCGTTGATTGACAGCTGCCCTTGCCTCTTGCATCCGCGCTGGTCGAAGAGGGAGGTGAGCCGCTGGGAGCAAAGCTGAGAAGACTTACCTGAGGGAAAAGTTCTCGTTTCACGTACTAGTTTATCGTCATTTGTCACATACAATAAGACATTTACATTTGCGGTCCAGTGCTTCATATTTCTGGATAAGTAGACTGGAGAATACAAGGTGTCAAAACAAAACAATCGAACCTTAAAGTGACGTAAACAATGTCATCCTTTACTACCTGAGACAGACATGAGGACGTTGTTCATCACATACAACCACGTACACCTCTGAGCCACCAACTGGAGGAGCAGGAGGAGGAGATGGAGGTGGAGGAACAAGGGGTGGAACATAAGGAACAGGAGAACAGGGAGGTGGGGGAACAGGGGGAGGAACAGATCAAGGAGGGATGGAGAAGGAAGGGCAGGGAGAAGAGGAGGGGAGGAGAGAGAAGGATCAGTATGTATACAGCATATGCTGTGAACATGATGATTAAACCAAAGTTATTTCTATAGCCCTCGATCGGAGCCCTACAATACCAAAGATGGCTTCAGAGATAAGTAACCCTACCTTCTCCATGCTGTCCTCGTGGAGCTCGTTGAGGTTCAGGGTGTAGATGCCCTGCTCTGTGCCCAGGATCAGGTGCTGGTCTGGAGGGGGGCGAGAGAGAGCAAGAGAGAGAGAGAGAGAGAGAGAGAGAGAGAGAGAGAGAGAGAGAGAGAGGGAAATAGATGGGGAGAGATAGAGAGAGAGAGAGAGAGAGAGAGAGAGAGAGAGAGAGAGAGGAGAGAGAGAGAGAGGGAAATAGATGGGGAGAGATAGAGAGAGAGAGAGAGAGAGAGAGAGAGAGAGAGAGAGAGAGAGAGAGAGAGAGAGATAGAGAGAGATAGATGAAGTGAGTCTGAGAGGGAGAATTCACTGATCTGGTGCATCAAGTTATCCCTTCCATGACCTAGGACTTTGACCCAGCCTCCCAGTCTGATCCTCAACTCCCAGCCTGATGCTAGACATCCAACCTGATCCCAGCCTGACCCCAACCTGACCCCTGACCCCCCGTTTGACCCCAGCCTGATTCTTGATCCTACCTTTGGTCTTGGGTAGAACCCATGTGGCCGCACAGTGGACAGTCAGTGGACATCCGTTGAACACCTTGGAGAAACACGCCCCCATCTGGAGAAGCAAGGTCTTACAGCTCAGAGCTCACAAGCCGGAGGGAAGTATTACACTGAATGTTCTGGTGTATAGACTGACTGACTGGTTCTGGTGGTCAGGTGAGGTGTGCAAATTTTATTTTATATATTGCTTTTTGACTGTTTTTAATGTATTATTGAATGTTCTTAATTGTTTTTAAATATTGTTTTCTTTTGCATTATGTTTTGATGCTTTTAATGGTTTTATGTGAAGCACTTTGAATTGCCTTGTTGTCAAATGTGCTATACAAATAAACTTGCCTTGCCTACACTGATTGGTTCTGACTGACTGGTTCTGGTGTTGAGGTATGTAACTTGACTGACTGGTTCTGGTCTTGAGGTGTGTAGAGTAGACTGACTGACTGGTTCTGACTGACTGACTGGTTCTAGTCTTGAGGTTTGTAGAGTAGACTGACTGACTGTCTGGTTCTGTTCTTGAGGTGTGTAGACTGACTGGTTCTAGTCTTGAGGTGTGTAGAGTAAACTGACTGATTGGTTCTGATTGACTGACTGGTTCTGGTCTTGAGGTGTGTAGACTGACTGGTTCTAGTCTTGAGGTGTGTAGAGTAGACTGACTGGTTCTGACTGACTGACTGGTTCTGGTGTTACAGTGAGACGTATACTCACGTGGACTTTGGGTGTGGGTGGAAGTCCATGACAAACCCCCCCCTGGAAAAAAAAGCATCACATAATGTGTCCTCCACTTTTTGAGAAGTGTGTGTGAGAGAGAGAGAGAGAGAGAGAGAGAGAGGAGTATGTGTGTGTGTGTAACAATGAAAGAGGAGAGTATGTGTGTGAGTCTGACCGTGTCCTCAGTGTTCCTCCTCAGGGTCCAGGCTGGGGGTGGGAGGGGGCGGGGCCTCTCCTCCGCCCTCTGACCCTGCGCCTCACTGTTGCCCTCTGCAGCAACAAACACGGTGTGTGAGTGTGTGGGGGGGAAGAGAGTGTGCGTGTGTATGTGAGTGTACATGCATGTGTGTGTGTGAGAGGGAGAGTGTGTGTGTGTGTACCTTCTGGGGAGTCCGACAGGGTGAGCTCAGAGAAGACGGAGTCATCAGTGAAAAGGGAGTTGCTGAAGAGTATGGTGTCTGATGAAAAGGCTTTTGATTGCTCTGTTGATGCGCTGGTGGGAGTGAAGGGGGTGGGGCCAGTGGAGGGGGAGGGGTCTGTATGACCTGGGTAACCTTCGGGGGGGTAAATGGGGACGGTCGACAGCAAGGGGGCGGGGCTTCGCTTCACTGTGCCGCCCCAGTCCTCCTCTGGAGAGTCCTACACACACACACACACACACACACACACACACACGTACATACCATGAACACACACACAGATATGGTGTTTTTGGTGTATTTCTCTGTGGCCTGAGCAAGGCTGAGTGTGTCTGCAGTTCTCTCTTACCCCACCCGAGGGCGCCCTCTTCATGGTCAGACTCCTGCAACGCGACACAAACTAAGTTCATATCTGCTTCAGCTTAGATTCGTCATGTATACAGGGACACATACATACACCACGCATACACGCCGCACATAGACACACAATCTCCACACACACACACACACACCACGATACACCACACGCATACACCACACAGTTACGTATCGCGCTGAAGTTACTGTGTTCTAGAAAGGCTCACCTGCCCTGAAGGGCCTCCTCCACACTCTCTAGTAGACCCCTGGAAGGCAGACAGCGAGAGAGGGAGCGAAGAAGAAAGAGAGAGAGACGAAGAAAAGAGGAGGTGAAAGGGAGGCATCGGGAGAGGCAGAGGGAGGGAGAGATTTGGATTTCTAAAAGCCTTTCTTGGGTATTCAAAACGACCAGTAACACCCCCATAGCACAATGGTATATTCGACGGGAGCACTGCAAACACATTTGACCCATGGAGACAGTTCAAGTTAAAAGAGGGAGAGAGCAAGACGTGGCAAGGAGAGACAGAGCGAGGGAGAGAGACAAAGACAGAGAGGGGGGGGGAGAAATGGAGAGAGGAGACGGACAGACAAAGAGTAAGAGAGAGAAGACAGAGAGAAGACAGAGAGAGAGGGGGGGGGAGAAATGGAGAGAGGAGACAGACAGACAAAGAGTAAGAGAGGGAAAGAGCGAGGAAGAGAGACAGCGAAGGAGGGAGAGAAGGAGAGAGAGAGAAGGAGGGACTTACAGAGAGCTGCTCTCCTCTTCAACCATACACCAGTCCTCATAGCTGCCCTAGAGGGGGAAAGGGGGGGGGGGGTGTTAGCTGATATGAGTGTGGGACAGGAGCAGAGGGACAGTGGGGTAGAGTGAGAGGGGGGGTTGTAGGAGACAGACATCTTGAGACAGATAGAGACATAGAGAGAGGGAGAGAGAGTGAGGGAGAGGAGGAGAGAGGGATGGAGAGAGAGAGAGACAGAGAGAGAGAGAGGGAGAGGAAGAGAGGGATGGAGAGAGAGAGAGAGACAGAGAGAGAGAGAGGGAGAGAGACAGAGACAGAGAGGAGGAGAGAGGGATGGAGAGAGAGACAGATAGAGAGAGACAGGGAGAGAGAGTGAGGGAGAGGAGGAAAGAGGGATGGAGAGAGAGAGAGAGAGAGAGAGAGAGAGAGAGAGAGAGAGAGAGAGAGAGAGAGAGAGAGAGAGAGAGAGAGAGAGAGAGAGAGAGAGAGAGAAAGGGGAAGAGGAGGATAGAGAGAGGAGGAGAGAGGAACATAAAGGGGAGGGCCAGGGGGGAGGGGGGTAGCAGGGTTGTGACCCACCAGATCAGGCTCTGTCTCCTTCCTCAGAGGGCAGGGGAACAGCACCTGACCAACTGACACACACACACACACACACAAAACAACCCTCAGACAACTGGACCTCATGTGTGTGTGTGCGTGGTGAGGGTACATGTGCGTGTATGTGCGGTGGGGTGTGTGTGTGTATGTGTGAGTGTGTGGAGAGAGGGGGGGGGGGGTCACTCACACTTCTCCTCCGACTGTGTCCTCTGGGGAGGCTGTTGTCTCGCCAATGACTGGATCTTATCAGGGAATGCACTGCAGGTCTGCACACACACACACGCACACACACACACACACATGCACATAAACACACCCCACACACGCGCACAACACACAAGGAAAAATGAAGCCACAGAAATGACAGAGGAGAGGAGAGTGGAGGAGAGGAGGAGGCCGGAGGAAACAGAAGCAGAGTGATAAACAGGAGAGGAGGAGAGGGGGGGGTACCTCCAGGTCCGACTCGTCCATGGTGTGCGAGGTCAGAAGGTCGGCGTTCCCTGCGTGGTCCAGCAGCTCGATGGCCAGGTTCCTGGTGAGCAGCTGGGTCACGAAGACATGCTGGGAGAGGGAAGAGGGAGGTCAGGGGTCAGAGGTCATGGAGACAGGTGGGACCTGGAGGTCAGAGGGCTAGAGGAGCAGTCGAACATCCTTCCACGCACGGTGGGAGACATTAAACGGGGTCATACCGAATACTCATTTATCAGACACATGTATGGGAGGGGGCCAGGTGAAGGAGGTGAGGGTTAGGAGAGAGGGAGGGAGGTGAGGGTTAGGAGGGAGGTGAGGGAGGGTCAGGGGGGAGGTTAGCTCCTACCTGCAGCATCTTCTCTGCTGTGGGTCTCTTGCGTGGGTTCTTGGTCAGAGACAGTTTCACAAAACTGTGCATGGCAGCTGACCTGGGGGGGGGGGGGGGGGTGTTACTATGGATGCTACTGGGAGGGGGGCAGTCATGAGCCTCATACACGGTCACACACAATCCCGGTACAACCCATGGATCGCACCTTTCACTCGTCACATGACAGGAAGTAGTTTACTGTACCACTTGGCCTTGTCCTTCAGCTTGGGAGGCTGGAAGTTGCTCTTCGACATCAACATCAATGCCCTGGAAGAGAGAGCAGAGTATAGTACAGCTTAGCACAGTACTGTATATCCTAACATAGCATCGGTAGCTTCACATAGTAGGGGTTGGCTTTGTATAGCATTGTCTAGCATAGCTTAGCATAGTCTTGCATGGCATAGCAGACAACAGCCTAGCATAGCATGGTTTAGCATAGCATAGCATAAAATAGCATTGCATTGGTTTAGCTTCGCATAGCTCACCTCATGGGGTGCAGGTCGAACATGGGCGGCTGCAGCTCAGCCAGCTCGATGGCCGTAATGCCCAACGCCCAGACGTCACACAGCTGGTCGTACCCGCCCTTCTTCTCCACCGCTGCCACCTCGGGCGCCATCCTGCAGGGGCAGGGCAAGGCTTCAGTCCACAGGGCTAACACAGGACCAACACCGTGGTCACAAGGGGGCGGTTCGGGGGCTCACCAGTAGGGGGTGCCGATGAAGGATTTCCTTTTGGCCACTGAGGCGTTGATCTCGGCCGCTACGCCAAAGTCCGCTGGGGGAGAAGGGGGAAAGATAGGGGGAAGGAAAGGAGGAGGAAGGGAAGGGGGGGATGGGGTTTTAGGGAGATAAGGGTAAGGGAGTGGGGGTTAAGATTAGTGCGGAGGTGCTTAGACTGAGATAGTCAGAGATACTGAGATGGTCAGTGCTGACAGTGTTGGTGGAGAGGAATGAGCTGGGGGGGGGGGGAGGAGTGCTGACTTACCCAGTTTGACGTCTCCTCTCTCTGTCAGTAAGATGTTGGCTCCCTGAGAGAAACACACACTGACACAATGAGTTCAAAGTACAGTACACACACACACATACACACACACTCTGACAAAATGAGTTCACAGTGCACACACACTCATACAATGACCTCACAGGACATGGAAGATCCACCCAAAGTTAGAAACACACTAAGTACACATGTACACACTGCATAGATACAAACACACACACAATCGACATACTTATATATACACACATTACACACACACACAGTTCATTCAACTCCAGTCTCACCTTTATATCTCTGTGCATTTTACCAGCTTGGTGGAGGTGATCCAGTCCCTGCCAGCAAACACAGTTAAACAGGATACAGTTAAACAGGATACAGTTATACATGATAAGACTACCTTTTATCCAATGAATACAGCATACAGATAGTGTGCACTGAAACTACAGCAGGAAATCAAGAATCAGAAGTGCATAGTTCTAACAGTGTTTTGTTAGTCATAGTCAAGGAACAGTCTGTATTTTGGTTGGTATGACTTTACCATGCACAGTGCCAAGCAACCACATTAACCACATCATACCAGGCACGATGAACAATAATCACATCTCAACTGAAATGGTAGACAGACAGGCAGACAGACAGGCAGGCAGGCAGGCAGGCAGGCAGGCAGGCAGGCAGGCAGGCAGGCAGGCAGGCAGGCAGGCAGGCAGGCATGCATGATGCAGGCAGACAGACAGGCAGACAGGCAGACAGGCAGGCAGGGGCAGGCAGGCAGGCAGGCAGGCAGGCAGGCAGGCAGGCAGGCAGGCAGGCAGGCAGGCAGGCAGGCAGACAGACAGACAGACAGACAGGCAGGCAGGCAGGCAGGCAGGCAGGCAGGCAGGCAGGCAGGCAGGCAGGCAGGCAGGCAGGCAGGCAGGCAGGTCTCACCTGTAGTGTCTCCCTGCAGACATACGCTATCTGTCTCTCCTTCAGAGGGCCCGTCACTACGGATACAAGACGACAAAGTCAAAGTCAGAGGATGAGGCGGAGGGGGTGGAGGTATAGGAGATGAAGGAGGAGGAGGTGGAGGAGATGAAGGAGGAGGAGGTGGAGGAGATGAAAGAGGAGGAGGTGGAGGAGATGAAGGAGGAGGAGGTGGAGGAGATGAAGGAGGAGGAGGTGGAGGAGATGAAGGAGGAAGAGGAGATGAAGGAGGAGGAGGAGATGAAGGAGGAGGAGGTGGAGGAGATGAAGGAGGAGGAGGTGGAGGAGATGAAGGAGGAGGAGGTGGAGGAGATGAAGGAGGAGGAGGTGGAGGAGATGAAGGAGGAGGAGGTGGAGGAGATGAAGGAGGTGGAGGTGGAGGAGATGAAGGAGGAGGAAGTGGAGGAGATGAAGGAGGAGGAGGTGGAGGAGATGAAGGAGGAAGAGGAGATGAAGGAGGAGGAGGAGATGAAGGAGGAGGAGGTGGAGGAGATGAAGGAGGAGGAGGTGGAGGAGATGAAGGAGGAGGAGGTGGAGGAGATGAAGGAGGAGGAGGTGGAGGAGATGAAGGAGGTGGAGGTGGAGGAGATGAAGGAGGAGGAAGTGGAGGAGATGAAGGAGGTGGAGGAGATGAAGGAGGAGGAGGTGGAGGAGATGAAGGAGGAGGAAGTGGAGGAGATGAAGGAGGAGGAGGAGATGAAGGAGGTGGAGGAGATAAAGGAGGAGGAGGTGGAGGAGATGAAGGAGGTGGAGGAGATGAAGGAGGAGGTGAAGGGAGAACAGAGTGGTTTACCTCTGTAGAGATCCTGCAGGGATCCTCCTCCACATAACTCCATACAGATCCATAGCTTGTTGTTCCTGACAAACGGCACGTAACAACCAGTCAATAATATCACTAGGAAGGATGGCAAATGTGAGTGCGTGTGTGCATGTGTGTGTAGTGTGTGTGTGTGCTGTGAGTGCGTGTGTGCATGTGTGTGGGAAGTGTGTGTCGAAGGTGTGTGCGTAGCTCACCTGTTGTAGCTGCCGTAGTACGCCACTATGTTTCTGTGTGAGCATTCCCTCATCATGGTAATCTCCTGCTGGATACATGTGATGTCATCACCTGGGGACAGCAGAGAACATGTGATGTCATCGCCGGTAGACGGCAGGGGGAGAGAACCCCTATACCCAGTGCAGTGGCGGTTCTTTATCAATCGACGATACAAAAATGTATGTCAATCAATCATGAGCTATTTTAAGGGATGAGTTTCAGGGGAAAGGGGGGTCAGGGGTGTCTGAAGGGCCAGGGAGGGACAGGGAGGGGTGTCTGGAGGGACAGGGAGGGGTGTCTGGAGGGATAGGGAGTGGTGTCTGGAGGGACAGGGAGGGGTGTCTGGAGGGACAGGGAGGGGTGTCTGGAGGGACAGGGAGGGGTGTCTGGAGGGACAGGGAGGGGTGTCTGGAGGGATAGGGAGGGGTGTCTGGAGGGACAGGGAGGGGTGTCTGGAGGGACAGGGAGGGGTGTCTGGAGGGATAGGGAGGGGTGTCTGGAGGGATAGGGAGGGGTGTCTGGAGGGACAGGGAGGGGTGTCTGGAGGGACAGGGAGGGGTGTCTGGAGGGACAGGGAGGGGTGTCTGGAGGGATAGGGAGGGGTGTCTGGAGGGATAGGGAGGGGTGTCTGGAGGGACAGGGAGGGGTGTCTGGAGGGATAGGGAGGGGTGTCTGGAGGGATAGGGAGGGGTGTCTGGAGGGATAGGGAGGGGTGTCTGGAGGGACAGGGAGGGGTGTCTGGAGGGATAGGCAGGGGTGTCTGGAGGGACAGGGAGGGCCAGGAGGGGTGTCTGGAGGGACAGGGAGGGGTGTCTGGAGGGACAGGGAGGGGTGTCTAAAGGGATAGGGAGGGGTGTCTGGAGGGATAGGGAGGGGTGTCTGGAGGGACAGGGAGGGGTGTCTGGAGGGATAGGGAGGGGTGTCTGGAGGGATAGGGAGGGGTGTCTGGAGGGATAGGGAGGGGTGTCTGGAGGAATAGGGAGGGCCAGGAGGGGTGTCTGGAGGGACAGGGAGGGGTGTCTGGAGGGACAGGGAGGGGTGGCTGGAGGGCCAGTTAGGGGTGTCTGAAGGGATAGGGAGGGGTGTCTGGAGGGACAAGGAGGGACAGGGAGGGGTGTCTGGAGGGACAGGGAGAGGTGTCTGGAGGGCCAGGCAGAGGCAATGCTGTTTGGAAGGGTAGTAGAATAGCTGGAGCTGTGAGGAGGATGAGGAGCACTCACCAGGGTCCAGTTTGACCACCTTGATGGCAGAAATCTCAGACGTCTGGAGGTTCCGAGCCTGAAGGAGGGTGAAACAGGGTGAAACAATGGGTTCATTCAGAAGCTCCTTTTAGAAAAAGCGACCTACGGGGAAATTTGAACCAGTGACCTCTTGAGTCCGGTCTACACCGCAATTATACAGTGAATCATAATCATCATCATCATGATAATAATAGTGGTAATCACCATAACAATGTTCAGGTGTGGAGGACGGAGCATATCTTAACAAGAACTGCAGAAAAGGGATTGGAAATGTAAATGCAGAAGTAAGCCTGTCTCTATGACGACCAGGAGAGCAATCTCACTTCCTGTGGGTGTGGGACAGGGTTGTCTATTGTCATTGCAGGTCCAATGGAGTCTGCAAGCTCTCAGGTTCTGGGGATGTGTGATTCACATATCAGATCATTTGGGCCGAGAGTTTCAACACCTCCGGAAACAAATGATGGGATGGGATGAGGGTGCAAAAACCCATGAAAACTGTCAGGATGATAAATAATCTGACATGATAACACTCTCAAATAGAACTACGTTGTAGCGGTACCCCACTTCCTGTTTCCTGTGTGTAGAGTAAGAGGCTTCCTATGAGCAGAGATCCTCTTGCAGGCCTGGACCCCAGCACAGCCCCTTCAGCCCTGGTTGTTACGGTTATGGTTACGGTACAGTACGGCTCCTATGGTTTCGATGCAGCATGGTTGTGTTGTCCGTGTTTAAAGGGCCTCATTCAACCCAGTTAAGAAATCCACAGTTACTAACTTCCTCCTTCACTTTCTCAATTTTCTGGCTTACTGTCATTAACTGTTTACACATCTCTATGCTCTCCGCAGACGCGCATAACCAGCCAGCCAACCCTGAACATAACAACACCTCAATAGATTTAACAAGTGTATGTAAGTGTAGGTATCATATGATATAATATAACATGCACAGGAACCGGAAGTTAGCTTCCGCCGATGCTGTTCCCACGGGCTTGTTGACATCAGTCAGGCAGCATCATCATCATAAACAACAACATAACTCTCTGGAACTGATGCAACCATACTGCCTAATAATAATGATAATAATAATATGACTAGACTGCACCGCAGACTGATTATCAGTTGCAGAGTTTACCTCACAACACGTTTGCACTGAGGCATTCTCTCCAGGTGATCACAGACAGGGATGCACAACGTTCCTTGAGAGTGACCACAGATACTGTTAGAACTGCACTTCTGATATACTGCTGTACTTTCTGCTCTTTTTGTGTGTGGCTTTGGATAAAAGCGTCTGGTTAATGAATGCAATGTAATGTGTAAATGGATGCAGAAGTGAACCTAGCCAACTGACAAACTAACACCAGCCGCAACAAATACTAGTTCTAAGCCCATTTTGGACCGTGATGGCCAACTGACGCGGCAGTCGGTCACGGAACACGGCGGAACAACAGGTGTCTCCTGGGACAGAGAAAAACGGTTATGCAGCTTCCTCGGTGTAGGGCCACCTTTGAGACCGTAAATGGAACTTGAACTGGTGTGGAAACGTGTTCGTATGTGGAATTAGGAAAGACGTTATGGAAATACCTTAAAGACGTCCCCGTATGTGCCGCTCCCAATTCGGTGTATTAGCTCGTAGTCATCTAACGGGTTCGTATAGGAAACACCGATTGCATCCATTGCTGCGGCAAGAGCAGGCGCACGGGCTGTTTCGTAGCCGACTCCTTTGTGAATATCATTCACTTCCTCCGCTGCCGTCCACTACACAGCTTTCGTGCAACATCACAGGCTGTGCACGGGAGCCTAAAAACAGCTAGCGGTAGGGCAGTGATGCTGTCTGAAGTTCCTTAATTACATGAGGTGCCCGAATTGCATATTGTGAACAAACACAACAAGTTATTTAAAGAACCTAAGTTAATTCTCCCTCTGAGGCTCACTTCATCTCTCTTTATTTCTCTCTCTCTCTTTCTATCTCTCGCTTTGTTCATATCCCCTTCCTCCTCTCTCCCCCTTTCTCTCCCTCCCGTTCCCTCTATCTCTTTATATCTCTCTCTTTCGCTCTATTTCTGTCTGTCTGTCTGTCTCTGTCTCTGTCTCTGTCTCTGTCTCTCTCTCTCTCTCTCTCTCTCACACATCAAACAAACATACATTTTCTATCTGTATTTTTTCTGTCCACACACACGCCCCCCCCCCCCTCCGTTCCAATTTTCGGCAGGTTCAAATGTAGGTGGCCTGTTACTTTAACGGAATATGGGGTACCACACCTTCAAAGCCCCCACTCTCAAAGACACGCCCCTCGTTGTGCTGAGAAAACACAATTTTCACAGCAACGGCAGGACTAGTTGTAAGCCAGCTAGTCATCTATCGCGACTTGCGTAATCAATCCAAATTTTCCCAAATTTAAGCTGAGTGTACATGTCTGTAGTATTTGTCTAATTTGGGGGTTTCTTGTTCATTTGCTTTATAGGCAGTATCATCCTAAAAATGGACCCTACGGCCCAGTCTGCTCACATCTCGTCCTCTCAAAACTCCGCCGCAGCGATGAAAGAATCCACGTTATCAGGTCTGTATTCATTCAGCTGCATCAACGAACCGAATTCAATGTATAGCGGGGACTCCATATATGTCAAACTCGTAATGTCGAAACCCATTTTCAACAGTATGTTTGCGTTGCTGGTTTCTCCCGTTCAGCAGCATCATTATTTCGGAAGAACAGTATGATGAAAATGCTAGGTTAGCTCTAGCCTGCTACTTCTAGCCAGCTAGCTAGAGCCAGGGCGCGGGGTTTGGCAGTTTGACAGTGATTGACGAACATGTCTGCTAGCTAGCATGTGTAGCAAGCCCAGCCAAATCGGCTAGCTAGATAATCTGAAACGAAAGAACCCGACGTTATGTTTAGGCAAAAAAAGATGTCTAGCTAACCCAACAGCCTGTGCTTGTGGTAATGGTATACTAACATCCTGCTGTGGTCCACACTTTCGTAGGCCGTGGATGTAGCGGCAGGTGTTTTCAATGCGGCCAATTATCCCCAGTGTAACGTTCAGTTTAACGTCTCTACTTTAGTAAAGTATTTACGTACGTTCTGATATTGCATTAGCCATGGTGTACAGTAGCACATCGTAACTGTTAGTGACAGTTTTTAAGAAGGAAATTTGTAATTAGCCAGCCATCAAATTCTGGTTTCCTTTGCTCAAGCAGTTTGTGCCCATCATCATCACATTGACGAGCATTTGTCTGCCAACCACTACCCCGTCAAAGTCCACTAACATAAACGATGAAACTCGACCAGTCGAACAAGTGGATATCACACACACTCGGAGCATGCTGACACAATTGCCCGTTGTAGAGCGCCTGTTTAGCAGCTTGTTGTGAGCTTGTGACCGGGAAATAATGGACCACTATAAGGTTCTATTGTGTCGGTTACCCAAGAAGTGTAAGGCCTAACGCATGACTCCATTCCAGCGTGGTCTAACCCTTGGAAATGTCTTTGAGGTATGTGAGCCCCTGTGTTGTAACATGGATTATCCTGCTAGCTAGGCTGAGGATGGGGATGGAGTGTGGAGGCTCAGGGTAGGGGATGAAGGATGGGGGTGGAGGCTGAGGAGGGGGGTGGAGGCTGAGGAGGGGGGTGGAGGCTGAGGGGTGAGGCTGGGGAAGGGGGGGGGGGCTAGGGGGTGGAGGCTGAGGGGTGAGGCTGGGGATGTAGGCTGAGGAGGGGGGGGGCTAGGGGGTGGAGGCTGAGGGGTGAGGCTGGGGATGGAGGTTGGGGCCGCATGAGGAAACTCGCTGGCTCAATGTTGGTCACTACAAGATGGCTGTCAGGAAACACAATGACGTAGCACTTCTGCCAGTGTGCTTGTGTGGGACAAGTCTGTTGTGACTTGGTGCCCTGTAAGGTTTTAGCGAATAAACAGAATTCAAGTAGAATGTATTTGTAGAATATAGCCTAAGTGTATGTGGCATTCTTAATGGAAGGTGGTGCCAAAGAAAAATGACCAGCCTGAATAGACACAATTTTGTTCCAAATGTATTTGTAGAATATAGCCTAAGTGTATGTGGCATTTTTAATGGAAGGTGGTGCCAAAGAAGAATGACCAGCCTGAATAGACACTATTTTGTTCCGTTTGTTTAAGGATTGAGCTCTCAGAGCAATCAACACTCAAACTGTTCTTTCTTTCCCCTCTTCTCCTACCCTCTCCATCCCCTGTATGTGGTGTGTGTGTGTGTCTCTCTCTCTGTGTGTGTGTGTGTCCATCTCCAGCTCTAGAGCTGGTCTACTGGCGTGACCCCAAGAAGTCAGCGGTGGCGTTCGGCCTATCCCTGGTGGTGCTGGTCTCCTTGGCGACATTCAGCGTGATCAGCGTAGTGTCCTATCTGCTGCTGGCCTTCCTCTGCGTCTCCATCACCTTCCGCATCTACAAGTCTGTCATCCAGGCCGTGCAGAAGTCAGATGATGGCCACCCCTTCAAGTGCGTGCCAGACTCTTGCCCCATCTAATACATGCTGTACTGGATTTACATTTCGAGTGGACTGGACCTTTTTTAGGGCTTTGTTTAAAGGGCCAGTGCACTCGACAGAGCTGTATTTTATAGAGCTGTATTTTGAGCGGACTTCCCCTTTAACGTTTAACCCTGTGTGCGGCAGGGCCCTGATGGAGCGTGACATCAGCATCCCTGCGGAGACCTTCCGGAAGGGAGTGGATGTGTCGCTGGCCTACGTGAACCGCTTCACCAGACAGGCGCGCCGTCTCCTACTAGTGGAGGACCTGGTGGATTCCCTCAAGGTCTGCATGCACACACACAAATTTGACAACGTTCTTCAAACCTTATTTATTTTTTATTTTACGTAATTAATTTCTTCAGAATCCACTAGTTACCATCAAGACAGGCTAGGCCTCTTCATATTCCTTTGTATAAAATGTCCCATTTTCTATCAAGTACTTGCTTTTACTATTATCATTATCTTCTGGAATGAAAATGCACATTAAACAGATTCCTCGTGTCATTGTCTATGAGATGCCTTACTTTCAAAACACTTGAATTGTATCTGTAATGATCACACATACAAACTGTTGTTCATTATGTGAATATTGCAGTTACAACTGCTTCTCTGCAATTTGTACTATTCTTGACTTTTTTTATGAGCAAATTTTGAATGCTAATATTTAGAATGTTTTGGTGGTTTTGCATGTTCATATTTAAGCTTTTGTATGTCTTTTGGGTGTGATCTTTCATATGGGCCATTACAGGTTTCTACCACACCCTCACATGTTGTGTGAAACCAATAAAACAAAATCACTGCACACGCACACTCGCATACACACACCACTTCACACACACATGCACACATCACCTTATACTCAAACATGCAAACACCGCATGGATTCCCTCAAAGTCCCCACCTACCAACCATTCATGCACTTCTGAGGAGTGTGTGTTCTGAGCTGTGTGTGTGTGTGTGTGTGTGTGTGTGTGTGTGTGTGTGTTCCAGTTGGCAGGTGTAATGTGGCTGATGACCTATGTGGGAGCTGTCTTCAATGGCATCACCATCCTCATCTTGGGTAAGACCCGGCGGTGCCTAGCAACACACAGCCTCCCCTGTTACCCCCCTAGCAACACCGAGCCACCCCCTAGCAACACCGAGCCACGCCCTAGCAACACCAAGTCACCCCATAGCAACACCTAGCCAGCAACACAAAGTAGAACGTTTCATTCCTTTAGCGTTGGTTTTCATCCCGCGACTCGCGTATAGTGCAAATGGAAAGTACGGAAGATCAAGGATCAAGAGTCAAGGAACAGTCTCTATTTACTTACCACATAGTGGTTTCCTTTAACATGATCTCTCTGCCTCTGTGTCTCTCTCTCTGTCTCTCTCTCTGTCTCTCTCTCTGTCTCTCTCTCCCCCCAGCTGACATCATCTTTTTCAGCACACCTCTGATATATGAGAAGAACAAGGTATGATTATACTCCTATGCCTCGCTGTGTGCGTGTGTGCCTCCAAACTGTTTGCTAACCCCTGCGTCTTCTACCAGACCCAGATTGATCGATACATTGATCTGATTCGCTCCCGGGTGGAGGAGACCATGGCCAAGTAAGACACCCCCCGTCCCCGTCTGTGATTGGTTAGGAAAGCTGTCTCCCGCTTTTGATTGTTTAGGAGGCGCGTGTCTCCCCAGTGATTGGTTAGGAGACTTGTAACTTGATTGGTAATTGATTAGATCTTTTTTTAGTATTCTACGATTTTCTGGTTTCTAACATTCTGCATCTTTTTGTTCCTCATCTCCTCCAGGCTTCAAGACAAGCTCCCAGGAGCCATAAAGCGCACTAAAGCAGAGTGATTCCTCATCCCTCCACCTATCCCCCCCCCCCATCCTGTTCTCTTGCACTCCTCTCCATCCCTTAATTCCCCCCCTCCCCTCCATCCCCCATCCCTCCCCATGCTTGTGAAACAGCAGAATATAATACTAGTGATCAACCCATCCACCACTGGAATCCTGTCAACCACCAGAACCAGTCTGAACCTGTTTGAACCGGTGTAACTCTGTCTGTAACTAGCCAGTATAGTATAGAGTGCAGCTCACCTGTCTGTCATAGCAGCTCAGCACTACTGTCTCCCTGATTACTTGTCTCTGTGTCGGTCTGTACGTATGTCTCTGTGTGTGTGTGTGTCTGTCTGTCTACCTGTCTGTGTGTGGCTCTCGTCTGTCTGCCCGCCTGCCTAGTCTGTCTGCCAGCTGCTACCTGGATGGTGTGTATGTACCGAGTGTGAATACTGTTACAGACACGGGCCCTGTCCAAGCAATGTACACATGCTCCCTCCGTCCCCTCCTCTCCTCTGAGCTCATGTGACTGGGTGGGTGCTAGCCTGTGCTACCACACGTATGCTACCTGTCCTGTCATCGCACCATTACCTGGAGGAGGGCGGGCGGGAGGGAGGAACGGATGCAGGTGTCGAGCATGTGAACTGGGCCCTGTGTGCGCGCGCGTCTGGCAACATTTCAAGTGACCGGGCTACTGAGGTTTCACTACTGTTGCACCTCTCAAAGCAAACGTTTGTACTCATCTGTTTTGTGTCTGTGTGTGGAGGAAAAACAAACAAAAACAAACACAAAAAAAAAATGACAACCAATCTGTCGTGGTAGTTTAGTTGTAGTTTGTAAAAAAAAAAAAAAAAAATGTCTGGAAATAACGATCATTTTTAATTTATATGTATGGGAGATGAAGTCTTGTGGTCGTTCTGTTGATTTGAGGTGGAGCTTCTGTGCACTGAGGGTTTGGAAAACAGCTCATCAACTTGAAATAAAAGAGAAGGAAACCATGAGAACTGTCTTTTCCTCTTCTTCTTCTCTCTTCCCTCCCTCTACCTTCTCTCTTCTCTTCCCCCCTATCTCTACCTTCCCCTCTTTCTCCTCCCTACCTTCCCCTCTCTCTCCTCTACCTTCTTCTGCCTATATCCTCTCTGCCTCACTTTCTACGACTCAAACCTCCCCCCTCTCTCCCTACTGTCACTCTCCTTTCTCTACCTCCCCACTTTCTCTCTTCCCCTCCTCGACCCTCTCTACCTTCTTTCCTCTCCCCCCCCCCCCTCTACCTTCCACTCTCCTCCCTCTCCTCTAAACCTTCTCTTTCCCTCCTCTGCCTTCTCTCCTCTCTTTCCCCTCTCCTCCCTTCACTGTTTACCTTCCCCCTCTCTCCTCTCTACCTTCCTCTCCCTCGATCCTCTGCCTCCCTTTCTACGCGTAAACCCATGTCCTTCTTGCCCCCATGCGCCCACCCCCCTTCCTTTGCTCTCCCCGTCCTTTCCCCCCCAGCCCCTTCTCTCCCACCTGCGTCTCACTCTTAGCACAGCGGAAAACGAAGGGTCAAAAGGGCACACTGTTTCGGTGGCAAGTCAGGGAACGGTCTGTACCTGGGAACAATCTGTAACATGTCACAGTGCAGAGGAACCACGTCTCAGCTGTCAGGCGCGCGGCAACAACAATGTCTCAACCCTGGCATCACAGACCGTGATGTAGTATCAGTGTGCACAAGTGTGCAACACAGGTTGTCAGATGAATAAAAGTTCCTTCTTTCGCTTCACACACACACGGTATACACGTAGTTATTTACACAGTGGCAGGGTGTAATAAACAATGAATGACGAACGACTTCGACAACTTGGACATTAGAAGTGCGAAAGTGCAGATGACGCGACGACATGATCAAAATGAAATAGCGCCGCCCTCTGCTTTCACTCTGTGAAATGTAACAACACGAGGGCCCATGACTGTTTGTGTGGGTTAACGTCGCACAAGGAGGTGTGAGTTCTGTCCGAAGACGAGATACAAATGATGCAGACTCGGCTGGCAGCGGGACACAGGCTATAGAAAACTGTTCATGGTCATCCAGTTCCAGAACTCTGTGTTCCAGCCTCCCATGGATCGCAGGCGATGATTCCGATTTTTGCTCCGAGGACTTTTCTCGGAAAGTGAAGATGGACCTGGTGGGGTATCATGTCCATCATGATAGACACTCGCGCACAGCTGGGCTAGACTTTGTGTATGTGGGCCCCCCCACATACACCAATGCAAACACATACATGAGCACAGACACGCAGCTTCAGGGAGGCACCGTGGGGGACGTTTCAGCATTGGACACACAAACACGTACAGACATGCACAAACATTTCTGGAGTGAATTGCCTCATGCTGTCGGAGACACACGGTCATACATGCACACACATACGTACACACACACTCAATGGCACACGCACATACGTGTAGGGCGAGCGGTGGGGCGGCCTGAGAGGAGTTCATCATGGACTGGGTCAGATGTGAACGTTTAATCCATGACTCAGCAGAATCTCAAGAGCAGGAAATGGATAACTGGGCAGAGACTGATTAGCAGAACAAACACAGTCTACACAATTTACAGAGACCACGCTTCAATCCCCAGTCCACACCCTCGGCTCCTCTCTGCTCTGACAGTGTATAGCTTCAATATTTCCTAAGAGCCATTTCCTGTTTCCTGTCCAGCACCTCCTCTATTTCCTGGTGGTTATTTCCTATTTTCCGTCTGTTGGTTGCTCTATAGGGGGATGGGGGGGGGGGGGGGGGGGGGGGTAGAGGGGTAAAAAGAGAACCCTCACCAGATGAGTGGTTTATCCGATCCATTTGTCCAATAACAACTTCTCCAGTTAACACCTAATCACAGACTTACTGCTTGGTTACAGCCTGGTTGTTGCCTGGCAGCCTGTTCATGGCCTTACTGCCTGATTACAGCCCAGTTGCTGCCTTACTGCCTGGAAACAGCCTGGTTACTGCCTGATTGCCTGCTCAAAATCTTACTGCATGTTCACAGCCTTACCGCCTGGTTATGTCACCTGGTTACCGCCTGTTTCGGATCTTTGACACAGACAGATAGGCTATACGCATGTTATCAGACATGAACTCTCTCACGCCAAGGTCTCCATGGTGAGACATGGTCTGGCCATGATATTGGACCAAGACGGAGGCGACCCACGTTTGCGGGGTGCATACTAAGCAGTCGAGCGCCAGCGCTACATGATCATAAAGCATGTCTTGGACCGGACTAGGTCTCGGTACCGAGATTAGCATGTCAATGAGGTCTCCTCTGAGCCTCGCTGTTCCCGCCATGCTGGCACAGCCGGTAAATCCTCCACAGGATTTAACACCGCGGAGGTGCTAATGTAATGACCACTAACATGTGAGCTGAAGTTGTGGAGAGAGCTCAATTTTGTATTTGAGTTTGTATTAATGCATCTATATGTTTTTTTGCGTGTTTAATATCCTGTTAATGATACCAGGATCGCCGTAATTATACCACCACAGTTTAAACTTAAGGCTATGAATCAAAGTCAAGGACGAGCAAGTATAACCGAGGGCTCCAACACAGTACCCCAACCACCTCATCTGCAAACGCACACATGACCACTCGCTCCCAGCGGGCCCGCGGTGTCGGAGGCCGGGGTCTGTCCCATACATGACCCAGTACGACGGACGCTTGACAACCATTAACGGCTCCATGAATGATTGCACGGTCGGATTGGTTTTATCTCCATGTCGTAACACCGTGACACTAAAATAAGTTGTCAGGCTCCTCAAGGAAAAACTATTCAGGTGGAACATTAACTTCAAAGCTGACAACAAGATTTGGAGTAGATGCGCTCCGGGTCTCCGCGCTGTATCCACACTCAGCCATACAAAGACTGTCACAACGTTCCCGGAGCTTCTCAAGACTGAGGACAACTTCTACTACTACTCGGTGTAACGACGTTCAGTGTCTTTCGCCGGTATGGGGTTCGCGGAGCTCCTGAATGACGTTGGCGGGTTCGGACGGTTTCAGTGGCTCCACGTCACGCTGATCTCGATTCCCGGTCTGCTGATGGCTAGCCAGAACCTCCTCAACAACTTCACGGCGGGAACACCGGGGCATCACTGTACCATCCCGAACAGAACTTCCATTGCGAGGACTCACAACGTCTCCCTCGAGGATGTGGATGAGAGTCAACTGCTGCGCGTCTTCATCCCGACCGACGCTGGCGGGAACAGACTGGACAAGTGCACGCGGTACGTGGAGGCGCAGTGGCATCTCCTCGAGGGCAACGCAAGCACACCGGTAACGTTCGCTAATGGGACGGAGCCCGAGACGGAGTTGTGCCTGGACGGGTGGACGTACGACCGGACGGAGTTCCTCTCCACCATCGTGACAGAGGTGAGCAATTGGGGCTGCACGCACTACGGAGTGGGTAAATGTCTTTGCGCGTGGCGCATTTTTGGCACGGATACGTTGGTAATGTGTATAAAGTGATGAAACCCTCATAAAATAAGTGATTAAGTGGTGTAAGTGATGGAGAAGATGATGAAGATGATGACGTGTGTATTTGTGTGTGTGTGTGTGTGTGTGTGTGTGCTTGTCCGTGCACGTGCGTGCATTTGCTTGCATGTGAGTGTGCATGCTTGCATATGTGTCTGTGATGTCTGTGTGTGCATATTATATGGTGTGTGCATGTGTGTGAATACATGTGTTTATGGTTTGCATGTGTATATGGTGTGTGTGTGCATGCATGTGTTAACAGTGTGTGTGTACTCCACAGTGGGACTTGGTGTGTACGTTGCGCCCTCTGAAGCAGATGAGTCAGACCGTCTACATGGGCGGAGTCCTGACTGGAGCCATCATTTTCGGGGGGCTGTCGGACAGGTGGGTGACCTTTGACCTCTCATCCCTGACCCTTACACTTCCAACTCGTCACTCCTGACCTCTCACCACTGACCTCTCACCTCCAATCTATCACCCCTGACCTTTCACCCTCTCTCAGGGTTCAAGTTCAAGTCTTTTATTCAGATGCACAGAACAACAAAAGGTCAGACTGGGCACTGAAATTCTTAGGACAAGACAACGCAAAGCAACCTGGCATAACACACATAGCATAACTTATATTACTCAGAACATAGATTACATCTATGATAAGCTAGAAAATAATAAACCTCCTAAATATACAAAATAAAATACAATATACAATACAGCATACTAAACCTCTAATACGCATAGTAACCTATACTAACCTTATAAACCTATACTAACCTAAAGAAGGGTCTGGTCAGGGTTCTGGTTCTCCAGGGTTCTGTTGAGATTTCTGGGTCAGGGATCTGGTTCTGCAGGCTACTGGTCAGAGTACTGGTCAGGGTTGTGGTCAGGGTTCTGATCAGGGTTCTATAGGGTTCTGGTCTGGGTTCGGCATCTGGGCTCTGGTCAGAGTTCTATAGGGTACCGGTCAGGGTCCTGGTTCTGGTTCTAGTCAGGGTTCGGGTCAGGTTTCTGGTCAGTGCTGGTGCTGGTGGACAGAGCAGCTGACAGGAGGATTAACATTCCTCAGAGAACACAGTTCTGTTTGTTGTTTCACGGTTTGAGACTTTCACAGCCTCACTCTGGGAGACCCTGCTTGTGAGCACGCAAACAAGCCAGCGAGCAAGCTGTGGATGTGTGCGTATTAGAAGCAAGTGTGTGTGCTAGGAGTGTATGTGTGTGTGCAGGTGTGGACACGTGCACTCCAAGCCCCCTGCTCCCAGTGTGACAGAGGGACTCTGCTGTTTACGTACAAAGCTTTTTATTTTGTTGTGCAGGCCAAGGTCCACAAAGCAGACAAACTGGGACTAGCAGCCAGGTCCACAAAGCAGAAAGAGCTATAGAATTACTACAGTAGAACTATAGCATTTAATAGCATAATGCTAGGCTACCATAGCATTACTACATTCTTCCACAGTGTTGAATTACTACATTTGAACTATAGAATTACCTCAGTAAAACATTAGAAATACTACAGTACAACTACAGAATTGGATTATAACAGTGCAACAACAGTATAGAACACATCGATGACTACATTACTACCATGTAATTATTACAGTACAACTAGAGCATAGAATACTACAGTCCAACTACATTATAGAATAACTACAGTACAACTACATTGTATGATACTACAGGACAGCTACATTATTGAATAACCAAAGAAGTGAAGTAATGCAGTTCTTCTAGTGAGCGATCTCATGTAATGTCGTTGTTTCTTTCCGTTGTGTATGGTAATGTGTGACTGGGCGCACCTGCGTGCATACATGCGTGTTTGCCATGTGTACGAGTGTGTGCGTGCGCGTGAGTTCCTGTGTGCGTGTGTGTGTGTGTGCAGGTTCGGTCGTAAGGCTCTGCTGGTGTGGTCCTACTTCCAGCTGGCCGTGCTGGGTTCCTGCACGGCCCTGTCCCCCTCTTACGTGGCCTTCTGCACCTTCCGCTTCCTCGCCGGCATGGCCGTGTCCGGGATCATCCTCAACGCCGTCTCCCTCAGTGGGTCCCTCTAACAGACACACACGCACACGCTACCCCCCCCCCCACACACACACACACACACACTCGCTACCCCCCCCCCCCCCCCCCCACACACACACACACACACACACACTACCCACCTACGCACACACCACATACGTAGACACACGTCTCGTTTAAACTCCCACTTCCCCCTCACCCCCTCTCCACCTCTCTCCCCCTCCCCCCACCCCCCGACCCCCCTCTGTGTGTGCGTGTGTGTCCACAGAGGTGGAGTGGATCCCCACCAAGTCTCGGACGGTGGTGGGCACGCTGACCTCCTTCTTCTTCACGTTCGGTCAGATGCTGCTGGCAGGGATCGCCTACAGTGTCAGAGACTGGCGCCACCTGCAGGTCGCCGTGTGCGCGCCCTTCTTCCTGTTCTTCCTCTACAGCTGGTGAGCAGCACACGGGCAAACACACACACCGACACACACACAAACACAGACAGGTGAATACACGCCCACACACACACACACACAGACAGTGTATACACACGCTCACCCGGACACACATACACACACACATTATGCACGCACACACGCGCGCACACACACAGCGTATACACACACTCACACTGACACACACGCATTGTGTACACGCGCTCACGCACACTCACACCCATTCTGTTTTGTGACAAAGCAGTGTCCCCGCAGAAATATCCTGTGTGCTTTACTCCAATGCCATCAATGTCCACCTTCCACCTTCACTACCCGTCTGCCCCGCACAACAATAACACACACACACATTCATAAAAACACATTAATATATATACACAAACTACTGTCACACACACTCAGACAAATGTATGATCTAACAATAATATCGGACTATCTCTGTGTTCCTGTGCTGTCCTCTTGTTGGCTATCTGCTCCCGTACTGTCCTCCTATTGGCTGCGTGTTCCTGTGCTATCCTCTTACTGGCTGTGTTGTCCTGTGCTGTCCTCCTATTGGCTGTGTGTTCTGGTGCCGTCCTCCTATTGGCTGCATGTTCCTGTGCTGTCTCCCTACTGGCTGTGTGTTCCTGTGCTGTCTTCCTATTGGCTGTGTGTTTCTGTGCTGTCCTGCTATCGGCTGGCAGGTGGTTCTATGAGTCGGCCCGTTGGCTGGTTCTGAACCGGAGGACCAAGGAGGCTGTGAGTCTGCTGCATCGTGTGGCTCGCACCAACGGCAAGCCAGAGATGGTCGACAAGATCACCGTAGCGGTGTGTGTGTGTGCTGTGTGTGTGTGCATGTGTGAGATATGTGTGTTTGCACCACGTGTAGCAAGTCCTGTAGGTATCAATCATACTGAACGCACGCGCGTGTGTGTGTGCCTGGGCGCGTATGTGTGTGTCTGTGCAGGTGGTGGAGTCTCACATGCACAAGGAGATCCAGTCCAGTAAGTCTGTGTACACGGCCTACAGCCTGGTGAAGACGCAGGTCATGAGGAGGGTCTCCATCTGCCTCATGGTTGTCTGGTGAGGAATGACCATCCATGACCCCCCCCCCCTCCCATTCTGCTGCCCTGCTCCACCCTGTTCCCACCTGGCTAGGAAACGGCTTTGGGCGAACCGAACACGGCGCCCTGCTGGGATGCCTCGCGTTCGCTCCCGTGAGGTGTCCGGCTCACTGCTTCGTGTTCAAGTGTCATAGCGGCCTGCCTCGCTTGCACAAAGCGCCAAGCTTTTGTGTTTCTTAAGTTTCCCTCCTTTGTGGGGGGATGTGTCAAGATGAGTTGGTGTTTACACATCAAAGGACGTGGGGTCAGGTGTGTCGCAGACGAGGCAGGTGGTTGGAGGGATCTGATCACAATGGGCCTTGGTGGGCGTTTACACTTGTACTTTGGGCTCTCCACTTGTGATCAGATCGCCCAAAACCAAGTGTAAACAGGGTATTTGTGGTCTATGTGTGGTCTGTATGTGGTCTATATGTAGTTTGTATGTGCTCTATATGTAGTCTGTATGAGGTCTATATGTGGTCTCAATGTGGTCTATATGGGGTCTTTATGTTATCTATATGTGGTCTGTATCAGGTCTATATGTGGTCTGTATGTGGTCTATATGTAGTCTGTATGTGGTCTGTATGTGGTCTATATGTAGTTTGTATGTGGTATGTATGTAGTATGTATTTACTCTACATGTTGTCTATATGTCAATGATATCTATTTGTGGTCAGTATGTGTTCTGTATGTGGTCTCTATATAATCTACATAAGATCCATATTTGGTCTATAAGTGGACTGTATGAGGTCTGTATGTGGTATGTATGTGATTTGTATGTCTGTAGGCCAAGTCTATATGTTATGTAGTCTGTATGTGGTCTACTTATGGTCACTACGGTCTTTCTCTGCTCTCTTCCTGGTCTGTCAGGTGTGTCTCTGTATCTACATCTAGTCTATAACTGGTCTCTCTCTGGTCTGTACGTAGTCTGTAATTGGTCCATCTCTGGTCTCTCTAGGTTTTCCACCAGCTTTGCTTACTATGGCATTGCCATGGACCTGCAGAAGTTCGGTCTGAACATCTACCTCATGCAAATCATCTTTGGGTTTGTCGACTTCCCTGCCAAGTTGGTGGCACTGGGCATGCTCACTTACCTCGGCCGGAGGGTGACCCAGGCCACCTGCCTCATGGTGTCCGGGCTTATCATCTTTGCTAACATCTTTGTCCCTTCAGGTCTGACACAACACACACACAGAGGAATTAAATCAAATCGAACTGTATCTATATAGCGCATTTCACATCAGATGGCAACACGATGTGCTTTACAGAAGAAAGGGAGGGGGGGAGGGGGGGGGAGGGGGGGGGTGGGGGTGGAATACAAGACTTACAGACTTTTCGACAGGTCTGGAAACGCCTTTGTCAGCAGAGATTTGTGAAAACGTTTGTTGACCGAGACCTAGTCCAAAGTCCATATTTGGTTTCTTACATACTACAACAATAGTCTGGAAGATAAACGAAAAAGCAGACGCCATGTTGTCAACATCTCTAAGACAACCGCTTATTGCTAGGTCCGTAAAAACGTTTGCAGAACGGTTTTGCGGACTTCTTAGAACTTCTCGGGACCAATAAGAACAGTGTATTGGTCATAATTATTGGTTATTATTGGTTATAATAATAGTATGTAGGAAACACTTGTGTTATTGGTTATTAATTTTCCAGAGGGAAGCAAAAAAACAGATCAGCCATTTCCGCTAACATCTGTATAGGAGAAATGTAAAAATGATTCCTTGACCTCTCTGAAATGAGTCAATCGACTATCTCTCCTGGAGAATGAGAAGTGCCAACATATTACAAAGCACACACATAGCATGAGTGAATACTACATCATAGGAAACATGGCAAACACAAATTTAAATATAAATGAAGTGAATAAATGCACCATTTTACAATGCATGGAGGTGAATATACAGTATGTGAATTCAAAGTATATACATTTCAAAACTCACTTAGCATTTAAAAGTAGGCTACTGGAAAATATTGGATTAATGAAAGGCCTATATACTTACCTGCCTAAAATGGCCTATATAACCTGAAAACGCCATAGGACAGACATTTAACATAAAGCTTGTCAAGCTAGTTTTGCAGCAGAGGTAAAGAGCTATTGGAGATGCTACTGACTTGCACAGCCCACTCAGCAGCAATAGTAAAGAGACAGTGTGTATTAATTGTAACGGCTGCCGTGTGTATTGCTGTCTTCTCAGACATGCAGACCTTGAGGACCACGCTAGCCTGTCTGGGGAAGGCCTTTACCTCATCCTCCTTCACCTGTGTTTACCTCTTCACTGGAGAACTCTACCCTACTGTCATCAGGTAACCCTCCTCTCTTCTCTTCTCCATCCCCTCTGCTCCTCTCCTCCCTCCCCCAAATGTCAACCTCCCCACCATCTCCTGTCATTACATTGACATTTAGTCATTTAGCAGACGCTCTTATCCAGAGCGACTTACAGTAAGTACAGGGACATTCCCCCCAAGGCAAGTAGGGTGAAGTGCCTTGCCCAAGGACGCGACGTCATTTGGCACGGCGGGGAATCGATCCGGCAACCTTCTGATTACTAGCCCGACTCCCTCACCGCTCGGCCGCCTGACTCCCTTCTCCCTCCTCCTCGCCACCCGCAGACAGACGGGCATGGGCTTCACCTCCACCATGTCCCGGCTGGGCAGCATGGCGGCCCCGGCCGTGCTCATCCTGGACGAGGTCCTCCCCGCCCTGCCCGGCATGGTGTACGGGGGCGCCGCCCTAGTGGCCGCGGTGTTTGCCTGCTTCCTGCCCGAGACGCTCGACGTGCCACTGCCAGACACCATCGAGGACACGGAGGAGAAGTGGTGAGGTCGCCATGGGGTTGCTGTGGGGTCGCTGGGGTCACCGAGGTTACTGGGGGCTGGGAGGAGAGGAGGGTTTGGCTCCACAAGGCTTGATGTGGCTTCATTACCTTGCTGTATTTAAATAAGACAAATTGTGTGTGTGTATGTGTGTGGGGGAATATTTGCACGTTTGTGTGTGTGCTTGTGTGTGTGTGTTTGTGTACTTGTGTGTGTGCGCGCAGGGGCAAGAGTTCGTCAGGACAGAAGAAGCAGGAGCTTAAGGAGAGCGTGGCGTTGCAGGATATGAAGGAGGCGCCCGGAATTGAAGAGGATTCTGGGAAGGCTGCAGGCCTATATGCTCTCTGACCAACTGATGCCTGTTTTACTGCCTGTTCATCCACTGTCTGGCTGATCAATGCGAGACATGTGGCCCGGGTTTATGACAGTGTATCATATTGTAGTATGATAAACTAATACAGTACTGGACTGGGACTGAATAGACTAGAAGAGTACATACTAGATAGATAGACAGATATCCAGTATCACATGCAAGTAGGTAGGTAGACGTACAGACAGACAGACAGACAGACAGACAGACAGACAGACAGACAGACAGACAGACAGACAGACAGACAGACAGAAGGACAGAAAGACAGAAGGACAGATAGATAGATAGATAAATATATACATAGATAGATAGATAGATAGATAGATAGATAGATACATACATACATACATACATACATACATACATACATACATACATACATACATACATACATGGACTGCAAATGTTTTCATAATCACATTTTTAAGGTACAAAAATGTGTGACCTAACATAAATCATTTTGCATGTGTTCACAACTATGAACTGAACTTATTTTTCTGTCACATTGTCTAACATAGGATACAATTATATTATATACAATACGTGATTATAACTGGAAGTTGTAATCATGCATACATTACTGATCGGTTATGAGTGCCAGTGTCTAAATGAACTGTCCGTTAAAAGCTTCATTTGTTACTGTGAACCATTATATTAAACTCACAAAAAAAACTGTGTACATTGTTATTCTTGATATTTAGGATACCTTTCTAGTACATACAACTACCCTCAACCGAATTACCTTATAACCTTATAATACTGATAACATAATAAGCAGTATTTCACTAACTTAAACGTAGAATGTAAATTACGTATATTGTGGTGTTTTTTCTTACCCCCTTCTGATTGGAGTGTGTTCGAAGTATCCTGCGCCCTCCTGCCCAATCACGGTGTCCGGGATCATGTCATGAGCCAATCCCCAGTTCCTTCTCCAGTGACCGCAATCATATTTTCATTTATCATATTCACATGTGATTTATCACAATCACATTAATTTTGCATTTTGCACACCTTTATCAAAATTGACGTTCAGTCGAATTCGACCCTGGCAACCTCCATCCCCAGAACCCCATGGGAGGAAACTATTAATTATAGCTAATAAATTGAATCTAACCTACATGTTTTCGCTAGAAGTAGGAATCTCTGTTTCTGTAGTTATTATTAATACTTATTTATTATTTATTTCCTTCACTTAAAAATGGGTATACAAATACATTTGATTTGATATGAGGCAAGTGACGTTGAAGCTGATGGTGACGCTACGTGACATTGTCTGACCAATTTCTTACTATCTTCTCCGCAAGGTAAAACGCCAAATGATTCGGTGTGCTCCTGGAAGGATATAATATTTAAGCTACTGTTATTTAGACTTATGCCGTGCCCGAGATTGTCCCAGCTGCCAGCACACCCGCCTCTTTCCCATAACACACCTGTTTAACTGGTTATACAGGTGCACCGCATGGACGTGTGATATCACAACCAGGTAAGATTGAAACGCAGTTTCACGTGAACAAAACACCGCTGACGCACATTGAACAGCAGTATATGTACGAGTACCTCAGAACTCCTTGAACTACCGTGGTCATCACTCGTACACCAATAAACTGCGGCAACTAACAAGGTAAACGTCTGATTTACTGATGAAAAGGTTTTCGTGTGTATACATGTGAAAGTTAAACGTTTTTTTCCCCGTTTTTATTCTATATTGAACACACAATGTGTGTAATTGTTTGTTTGGATTGTATTTGATGTTTATTAGTTACCTTGTTCGTGCTACTTGCTTGCTCATGTGACCTACTATCAGCGTGTTTTCACCTTTGAACACCTCAAGCAGCGCAGGTAGTGATTCTTTGTCACTGAACTGCTGATTGGATCCCAGTTTCGGTTTAATATTTTCAAAATCTAATTTGTTGCCAAGCCGTCCCGGGTGAAGTTATTTATTTTTCATATGACTCACTCCTACAGGACTACATTCAAGTTTAGTAGTACTAGTTCAAATTCAAGTTTTTTGTCAAACATATTCAAGTTTCATGAAATGCATGATTAAGCTATGAGGTTAGAGAACAGACCGGTTCTGATGTAGGACTTAATGTCTGATAATACCTTGAGGAGGTGTGTGTCCATGGTGGTGTGTTTGTGTGTGTGTTGATGTGTGTGTGTGTGTCCCCAGATGTCCTCAGAGTTGTATACGGACCTGCCGGTTCCCGTGCCGAAACCTCGCAACCGGTACAAACGCTCTGGAATCACTGTACAGACCTCCATTGACAGGTCAGACTCTCCTTCTTTCCCTTCTATAGTCCTCTTTTCTCTCTCGTCTCCCTTGATTTTTTTCGTTCCATTCTCATCTCCTTTTCGCTCTCTTCTCCTTTCCTCTCTCCTCTTCTCCTTTCCTCTCTCCTCTTCTCCTTTCCTCTCTCCTCTTCTCCCTTCTCCTCTACTCTCACGTCCTCTCCTCTACTCTCCTTTCCAATCCTCTCCTCTCCCTTTCTCCTCTTCTCCTCAGCCCACAGCTGTGTGTTGTTCTTCCTTTACAGTGTCGTCCTGTCCCCAGAGATGGACCATTCTGCATCCTCCCCTGGACGTCACGGCAACGGTGAGGCATGATGCTTATTGCCATGGCTGCAGCACCTGTCAGTTAAAGCTGACGTCAGAGGCTGGTGGGATTTATGATGTCGTGATGACACGATTCCGTGTTTTTATTGTGTCATATTGGAATGGTTGACATGGTGATTTCCTGCTTGGCTGCAAGGTTGAACATACAGTCAGATGGATACAGGAAGTGCATGCTTGTGCTGTTCATGTACAATAGTCAAGCTCAGCTTTGGCTCAAACCTGTACTAAGTAGTTATCAACTGTCAACTGTACATACCCGTCACCTGTCACCCAGGTAGGGAATGACTGGCTGATCCGGTCTTCAGACAGGGAGGCAGGCAGACAAGGTAAACAGACAATAAGGGAAGCAGCCAGGCAGACAAACACAGGCAGACAAACACAGGCAGGCAGGCAGGCAGGCAGGTAGGGTAAACAGACAATAAGGGAAGCAGCCAGGCAGACAAACACAGGTAGGCAGGCAGGCAGACAGACAGACAGACAGGCAGGCAGGCAGGCAGGCAGGCAGGCAGGCAGGGTAAACAGACAATAAGGGAAGCAGCCAGGCAGACAAACACAGCTAGACAGACAGACAGGTAAGCAGACAGACAGCTAGACAGACAGACAGGTAAGCAGACAGACAGGTAGGCAGACAGACTACTGCTGTAGATAACTGCTGTGTTTTGTTTTACTCCTAGCCTCTAGCCTTTAACCTCAACCTTAACCCCAGATCTAAGCTTTAGCTGTCAACTTTAGTGAAACATTCCTACGTGTGTAAATACAATCTGTATGGTTCTATCACGCCAGCACGCAACGTTCCCTCACTAAATGTTCCCTCTTGTTTACTGGAAACTGGTTTGGAAGAATGTAAGATCGGCGATTCAGGCACATGTACTTTGACGCTGTGAACATCTTTGTCCAGCACACGCACATACTGAGACATGACGAGACCAATTACCTGTCAAAGCTAATTTTTTGTCTATCGCGCGCTACATCTTTGTGTCTCTTTCTCTCTTTCTTTGTCTGTCTTTCTTATGTTTTGTCACTCACTCCCTTCCTCACTCCTTTCTTTCTTTCTTTCTTTCTTTCTTTCTTTCTTTCTTTCTTTCTCTCTCTCCTTCCCTCCCTCTCTATTTCTCTATTTGTCTGTCTCCCTCTCCCTCTTTCCTCTCCTCAGCGGATGCAGCTGCTATCCTCCAGACAGCCAGGAGTTTTGACTCCCCCACCTCGCCCACCTCCCCCCTCCACCGCCTCAGTCTACGTCGCATGGGGAGCTCCTCCGCCCCCCCGGCAGAGCCCTCCCCGCCCCCTAGCCCCGAGGCGGAGCTCTATCCCTATGTGAGGGTGGTGCCTAACTGGGGCGACGGCTCCGGGTCCGGCTCCCTGTCGTCCGGGGGCGAGGAGGACTGCCCCCCAGCCCCCTCCCCCCCCCCGCGGCCCCTGCCCCCCTGCCCCGGGGAGGGGAACACTGAGCTGCAGAGGAACAGCAGGTAGGGACACAGCTGTCTGATGTGTGTGTGTGTGTGTGTGTGAGATTGTGTGTATGTCTCTGGATTGTTTTGTGTACGATGCGTGTGTGGGGTGTTTGTGTATATTGTCTGTGTGAGGTATGTTGGTGTGTCTCTGTATTGTGTGTGTGTGTGTGTGTGTGTGTGGATGGTGCGTGCATGTGGATGGTGCGGGTGTGTGTGTGTGTTAACGCTACCCTGTGTGTGTTGCAGCTCTGCCGCCGTGCATGTTAGTCCTACTCCCTGTAGACAAGCCCCGCCCCCTCCCCTGAACCGGGCACATTCCACATCCAGACCCCTGAAACAGAAAGCCCCACGGTACACACCACACCACACACACACACACACACAGCCCTACACTATACACACACACACTCCACCTCCAGACCGGTGCAATAGAGAGCCCCACCCTACCCACACACACCAACACTAAACATACACACACCCCACCTCCAAAAGTCACACACAAACACACACACACGTGCACACACCATACACACACTCCGCCTCCAGCATACTCTCACACACACACCATACACGTACACCGACACCATACACACAACCACTCACCTGCACATACGCAACTCACACACATTGTTGCACCCCGACCCCATCTGGATGTAGTCTAGGTGGTTGGGTGACTGCTGTCCCGTCTGAGACTTGGCCTGCTCTGTTCTCAGAGCTGCCACCATCCGCGTCAGCCGCAGGAAGCAGCAGCGGGGAGCCGCGGGGGCCGGGGGGCCGGCAGACCCCGCGAGGAAGGAGAGCGTGGTGTCTCGCTCCAGCTGGCTGGACGTCTGGAAGGGTCGCAAGTAGGTCCCGACGTCACGGACGATATCACTTCCTTCCCGAGCCCTGTCCCTGACCCCCCTGAACCCTGTCTCTGCAGGCACAACGTCGTGTGGGCCAGCCTGGACGGACAGCTGATGTCTCTGTGGAAGAAACGCAACGTGAGTCCACTCTGTTGGTGTTCTTGTATCACTCTGATAGTATCTCCGTGGTACTCTGTCAGTGCTCCAGTGGTACTTGGTTAGTTCCTCGATAGTACGCTGGTGTTGCTCTGGTTGTACTTCAGTAGTACTCTGGTACCACTCTCACTATACTCCAGTAGTACTCTCACTATACTCCAGTAGTACTCTGGTCGTAATTGTTTTCTAGTTACACTCCAGTAATACCCTGGTAATTATCTCTGAGTTCTATGGTATTACTGTGACAGTAATTGTATTCAGGTGGTGCTCCAGTAATACTCTGACAGTCATTGTCCTCTTTATCTCTCTGTAGGACAAGTTCTCTGACGTGGTGTTCCATGTGTCCAGCGTCACCACGGTGAAGAAGCAGGAGAAGAGGCGCTTCTCTGTGTACTTCAAGAAGAAGCACTTTGAGTTCATGGCCCACAGCGACGGTGAGGCGCGAATGCACACGGCTCACGGCCCCCCTCTCCCGGAGACGACGGGGAAACACTCGGGACTGACCTCCTCTCCTGTGCTCCCCCCTCCTCTCCTCTCCTGTGCTCCCCCCTCCTCTCCTCTCCTGTGCTGCCCCCTCCTCTCCTCTCCTGTGCTCCCCCCTCCTCTCCTCTCCTGTGCTCCCCCCTCCTCTCCTCTCCTGTGCTCCCCCCTCCTCTCCTCTCCTGTGCTCCCCCCTCCTCTCCTCTCCTGTGCTCCCCCCTCCTCTCCTCTCCTGTGCTGCCCCTTCCTCTCCTCTCCTGTGCTCCCCCCTCCTCTCCTCTCCTGTGCTCCCCCCTCCTCTCCTCTCCTGTGCTGCCCCTTCCTCTCCTCTCCTGTGCTCCCCCCTCCTCTCCTCTCCTGTGCTCCCCCCTCCTCTCCTCTCCTGTGCTCCCCCCTCCTCTCCTCTCCTGTGCTGCCCCTTCCTCTCCTCTCCTGTGCTCCCCCCTCCTCTCCTCTCCTGTGCTCCCCCCTCCTCTCCTCTCCTGTGCTGCCCCCTCCTCTCCTCTCCTGTGCTGCCCCTTCCTCTCCTCTCCTGTGCTCCCCCCTCCTCTCCTCTCCTGTGCTCCCCCCTCCTCTCCTCTCCTGTGCTCCCCCCTCCTCTCCTCTCCTGTGCTCCCCCCTCCTCTCCTCTCCTGTGCTGCCCCTTCCTCTCCTCTCCTGTGCTCCCCCCTCCTCTCCTCTCCTGTGCTGCCCGCTCCTCTCCTCTCCTGTGCTGCCCCTTCCTCTCCTCTCCTGTGCTCCCCCCTCCTCTCCACTCCTGTGCTGCCCCCTCCTCTCCTCTCCTGTGCTGCCCCTTCCTCTCCTCTCCTGTGCTGCCCCCCCCTCTCCTCTCCTGTGCTGCCCCCCCCCTCTCCTCTCCTGTGCTGCCCCCCCCTCTCCTCTCCTGTGCTCCCCCCTCCTCTCCTCTCCTGTGCTCCCCCCTCCTCTCCTCTCCTGTGCTGCCCCCTCCTCTCCTCTCCTCTCCTCCGTCCAGTTGTGCAGGAGGGCTGGGTGGCGTCCCTGCTGGCGTCCCGGGGTCGCGACCCCCCCGCCCCCCCCGAGCTGCAGGGTCACCTAACCATGAAGGACCCCCGGAGCCGCGTCTACGCCGCCGTGTACCAGCACCGCCTCTGGATCTACAACAACAAGGAGGTGTGTGTGTGATCGAGGATAATCGTGTGTTGGACCTGAGGACGATGTTGTGTGTGTGTGTGTGTGTGTGTGTGTGTGTGTGTGTGTGTGTGATCGAGGATAATCGTGTGTGTGTGCGTGTCTGATCAGAGGATGATCTTGTGTCGGACCTGAGGATGATGTTGAGGGGTGTGTGTGTGTGTGTGTGTGTGTGTGTGTGTGTGTGTGTGTGTGTGTGTGTGTGTGTGTGTGTGTGTGTGTGTGTGTGTGTGTGTGTGTGTGTGTGTGTGTGTGTGTGAAATGAGGATGATGTTATCTATGTGCGGTCTGAGGATGATGTTGTGTAGGGATGGGCATTCGATTAAATTGTCTTAATCGATCGTCGGGAGAATTAACGATCGATTTTCGATTAATCATTTACATTTTTATATTAAAATTCACTATTTATACACTATATTAAAATGCAGTGAAAATAAAAAAGCTTCATTGAAAACTTTGCCCTCAACAAAACTTAAGGGTAGCATATCCATCTTAATGGACTTGCAGATCCGTTGGGTAATTTTCTCTGCTCGTTGTGCATCGCAGCTCCTCCGTGCTAACACCGAGAGCAAGATGCACCGCCACTAACCAGGGTCGTATATACGTTCTTCAAGTGGTACATAATTTGAGTCGTGGAGGAGTTGTATTTATACTCAGCTTTGCAGTGTTGGCAGAGAACAAAGTAATTTTTAAGTCAAAATAGTCTCACACTTCACTTTGCCGTGATCTCTTCATGTTTACTTTTGAAATGCATGGAAACTCGCCGGTAACTGAGTAGGCCTGTGGCGTTTTTTTTCCAAACATTGGCTTTGTTTGGTAAAATGTTTAATTGCTGCCACAAAATTGCATTCCTTCAAGACTCGCACTACGCAACAGAACACGCATTAGTTTAATCAATGAACAAATAATGTCATCGACAAAATTCTTAATGATGGATAATCGATTGTTGATTAATTATGCCCATCCCTAATGTTGTGTGTGCAGGACTTCCAGCTGGGTGTAGGTATGACCTATGTCTCCATGGAGGTGGCGTCAGTCAAACCAACGGGACGTCACAGCTTCAGTCTCATCACCCCATACAAGACCTTCAAGTACGCACCTGGAACGTCACTCTACCGCTGTCTCTCTACCTCTTTACCTCTCTATCTCCCTCCCTCCCTCCCTCCCTCCCTCCCTCCCTCCCTCCCTCCCTCCCTCCCTCCCTCCCTCCCTCCCTCCCTCCCTCCCTCCCTCCCTCCCTCCCTCCCTCCCTCCCTCCCTCCCTCCCTCCCTCCCTCCCTCCCCTTCTCCCTTTCTCCTTCAATCTCACCTTCTCTCCCTCCCTCCATCCCCTTCTCCCTTTCTCCTTCAATCTCACCCTCCCTCCCTCTCTCTATATCTCTTCGCCAAATCTGAGTTGTTTAATAAAGTAAACAACCTGAATAGACTTACGTTTGACATCCAACCCGCAAACCTGGTCCTCTCCATCAGACCAGTCTCTGGACAGGAAAGTCACCTCTAAGTCCTCTTCCTGTCTAGCTTCTCGGCGGACTCGTCCAGAGACCTGGCCGTGTGGGTGGACTGCCTGGGCCAGGTGATCCGCAGTGCGCTCTCCTGCAGCCAGGTGGCGCTACAGCTGTGGGCGAGCCCCTGGAACAAGGTGTGTGCCGACTGTGGCAGTGCCAGCCCAGAGTGGGCCTCAGTCAACTTGCTGGCTGTCATCTGCGAAGAGTGTGCCGGTAAGTGGCGTAGCGACTGGTTTAATTTGTTAATGTGGTTGACGTGTGGTTATCTAGCTGGCTAAATGGTTATCTGGTTGGCTAACTTGTTAGCTGGTTAACTGTCTGGCTGGTGAACTGGGTAGCTGGTGAACTATTTTGTTATCTAGCTGGCTAAATAGTTATATGGTTGGCTAACTTGTTGGCTGGTTAACTGTCTGGTTTGGGAACTGGGTAGCAGGTGAACTATTTTGTTAGCTAGCTGGTTAACTGGCTAGCTAACTGGTTAGGTTAACTGGCTAGCTAACTGGTTAGGTTAACTGGCTAGCTAACTGGTTAGCTAGTTGGTTGACTATCTGACGGGTGTGTGTTTGTTTCTCAGGTCAACACAGGTCTCTGGGTATCAGTCTCTCCAAGGTGAGGAGTCTGAAGTTGGACAGCAAGGTCTGGACCGACCCTCTCATACAGGTGAGACAGGAAGGGCTCACACGCGCATCATCTGCTCCATCACACTCCTCACCTGCCACACACACACCTCACTTGTTCTCCCACACACACACACACACCTCACCTGCTCCCACACACGCACCACACACACACACACCTCACCTGCTTACACATACTTCACCCGCTCCCACACACCTCACCTGCTCACTGGGTAAGGTTCAACGTGATGACCACCCCGCCCCCTCTCTCTCTCGCCCCCCCCCTCCACCCCCCCCCCCCCCCAGTTGTTTGTTCTCCACGGTAACCAGGCGAGCGGGGACGTGTGGGGTCACAATGTCCCGGCAGCAGAGCAGATCCTGCCCGACTGCTCGGTACAGCAGAGGTCAGAGTTCATACAAGCCAAGTACCGGCGGGGGCGCTACCGACGCCTGCACCCGCTAGCCTCCAACCAGGCCCTCCTCTACAAGGTCAGACTGCTGGGAGGGAGGGTGTTTGGGGAAGGGGGTTCAGGTGGGGGTGGGTGTGTCCCTGCTCCGCAGTGGTTGTGTGAAGTGGTGTGTGTTTGAGGTGTGGTGTGTGTGTGTGTGGGTCCTCTCCTCCAGAGGTGGTGTGAGACGGTGTATTTGTGTGCGCGTCGCGGTGTGTGACGCGCGCGCGTTCTCTCCCCCCCCCCCTCCAGAGGCTGTGTGAGGTGGTGTGCGGTCCTGACGTGGTGGAGACCCTGTCCCTGCTGGGCTCTGGGGCCCGGGTCCACACGGGCGCAGCCTCCGCCGCCTTGCCCCTGGCACGGGCTGAGAGGGCGGGCCAGGCCCTGCAGACTGAGCTGCTCCGACACAACGAGTACACGGGTACACACACACACACACACACACTAGTACACGTCACTGGTACAGGTACACACACACACTAGAACACACATACTCACACTAGTACACAGGTACACACACACACTAGTACACGTCACTAGTAAAGGTATACACACACACACTAGAACACACATACTCACACTAGTACACAGGTACACACACACACTAGTACACGTCACTAGTAAAGGTATACACACACACACTAGAACACACATACTCACACTAGTACACAGGTACACACACACACTAGAACACGTCACTAGTAAAGGTATACACACACACACTAGAACACACATACTCACACTAGTACACAGGTACACACACACACTAGTACACGTCACTAGTAAAGGTATACACACACACACTAGAACACACATACTCACACTAGTACACAGGTACACACACACACTAGAACACGTCACTAGTAAAGGTATACACACACACACTAGAACACACATACTCACACTAGTACACAGGTCAAGTATTTTATTGTCAGATGCACAGAACAACACAGGGTCAGACTGGGTGCTGAAATTCTTAGGACAAGACAACGCAAAGCAACCTGAAATAACATAAGTACACAGAACATAGATTACATGATAAGCTTAAGATATAGTAAACCTCCTAATATACAAATAATACACCTATACACACACACCACCTCACACACACGCACAGACACACAAACACACAGTGTGAGCTGATTTCACTGAAATCTGTCGTGTCATTGCATCCTATCTTCCAGAGTACCCAGCCTATCAGCACGAGAAGCTCAGGAGTGACCCCGCCTCTGACCCCGCCTCCACTCCAGGTTTGCTCCACCTGAGACGCCACCATTCCCCACAGAGACACAAACTGACACTGTTGGTGTGACACAAAGTTGACCAGAACGTAATAACTGAAATGTGTTGGGTTGTCGTCGACTAAAACTAGGCTACAACTATGAAGGCAGGGCTTGAAATGAACCTTTTAACTTGGTAGCATTAGTTCACCCAACTTATAAAATATTGGCGCACCCACTGAAAACGTTTGTTGTCTTTTCAGCTCTTCAAACTTTGAGCGCGAGTTAGCTCCCTGTCACGAGACAACGTAGCGCAGTGACAAGGAGTGATTGACGGCTAATTTGAACCAATGTCAAATTTGCAAGTTAAGAACGTACAGATGAAGTTAAACTGGTTCTGTAACGTTGGATCGAACGGCAGACCGGTCACTGCATCTGCTCACAGCGGACAGACTGTGCAGTAGGCTAATCAGCGAGTGCTTTGTAAAGAAATAAAAAATCGCATCATAACAATTATTTCAACTCGCACAAATGCTCCCACATATATTTTGAGGTCGCACAGATACAATTTCAGGAGCATAGGCGACCAAAATGGTAGCAATTTCAAGCCCAGTATGAAGGATAAAGAGACAAAAAAAAATGTTTTTGTCTAAGACAAATCTGAAATATCTGCTCAAATGAACTTTAGCGTGTGTGTGTGCAGGTGAGGAGGAGCTGCATGGGAAGCTGGAGGAGGACCGCTTCTTGTTCTCCCAGGAGAACAACGATGCTGCCTGCGACGTTCTGGACCTGAGAGAGGTCGTCTCTGTGTTTGACCGCTCTGCCGGGTATGGCACACATGCACACGCACACACACTGTGAACACACGGACTGGCACTGTGTTGTGACGGAGGTTGTTGGTTTGAATCCCGCAGGTCCAACCATGAGTTTGAGATTGTGACCCTGACTGACAAGCTGCTGTGCAGCGCAGACATACGAGAGACACTGGTGGCTCACCTCACACACATCCTCAAGGTACGTCTGTCTGTCTGTCTGTGTATCTGCCTGTCTGCAGAGTGCGAATTATGCAATCCGTGGGGTCAACTTATTCTCCAGGGCGTAAAGTAATATTTACGATTACACGTAAAAACGATATATCGACCCCCCCCCCCCCCCCCCCCCCGACCTCTTTTGGGGGGGTCCAAGTCATAATTAAGGGGCTCAAACCCCCCCGTAATTCGCACCCTGTCTGTCTGTCTGTCTGGATGCCTGCTTTTTTTGTTAAGTTACAGTTGAAACTAGAGAGGGTACCATTTCTGTAACCTCAACTTTCCTAGACTTTTAGCTAAGGTACTAATGCTGAGGGCTCACTGATATCGCTTTCTGTCTTACTATCCCATCGTATCTGTGGGTCGTTGCTAATGTGCACTCCTAAACTGTGCGTAAAACGTAAAATCGAATACAAGCAACGCAATCGTGACCAAGACAAATGTTGACACTGACATTATCTATATAGTGCAAAAAACTGAGTGAAGAGTTATGATGGAGAAAAAAAATAAATAAAATGTACATGTAATATATGTGACATAACACAGTGTGTGCCTTGCTGACGCAAGCACATCCAATTACTAAACCAAGGTAGCAAACGATTTACTAAAACAACTTTCAGCTCAACTGAACACGGCAGTGTGACATAAGAATCTCATATTCAAATCAATTATTCACCTAAGGAAATGCCAAGTCTCTAGTTGCTGTGATGACAAGATTTAGGCTTGATAAAAGTCACAAATTACATATTTGATTAAATAGTGTACATACATTGGAAACGACATGTCTCGATGCTTTGTGGGAAATTATTTCTAGCAAATTCTGTCCTTCTGTCAATGTAAAGAACTAGTACTAATTGTGTGTGTGTGTGTGTGTTTAAATGCGTGTGCGTGGCTGGTGGAATGCATGCGTATTTGCGTGTACGTGTCGTATTCATGTTGTTTAAATTGTATCTCGCCTAACTACGCGCTCTTATGGTTCTTCCCTTTGTGAACAACCGAAAAATAAGTTCCAATGTGTACATCTTGTTTTGGCTACCCGCAATGCTTTGGTGGCTATCTTGTTGTTATGATCAGTGACCTGGGCACTTTGTAAAGCTCTCTCTTGGAAGTCGCTTTGGATAAAAGCGCCTGCTCAACGAATACATGTAAATGTGATGTGACGCGTGCGTGTGTGCAGGTGGTGCTCCCGGGCCCAGTCGAGGAGGCTGATCTGGGGGGCCTGAAGGCCGTGGCGAGGGTCTCCCTCCGCGAGGAGGGGGGCGACCGCCATCACGACGAGGTGTGGGCGGGGCTACAGAGGGGCGCGGTCGTCCTCTACTCCGCCGACGCCCAGAGACACCGCGAAAGACTGCCCCTCACCTCACACACGCGCTACAGTAAGACACACAAACTACAGTGCGGACCACACACACACACATGCTACAGTAAGACACGCACACACACGCACACAGGGCAGGACGTTGTGTAACCGTGTGTCTCCTCTCCAGGTATGTCCTCTGAGACCACCGTCGAGCTGCAGATGGAACTCAGGTGAGTCGGCGACACGTGACCCCCGGTCACGTGACCCTGTCACAAACACGCGCACAGGGTAGGACCTGAGCCTCTCTCCGCTCTGCCCCTCCAGGACCCTCTCTCTGCAGTTCGAGGGAGAGCACAGCTGCCAGTCGTGGTTCGAGGGGCTGGCACAGGCGTCCGTCCCCGCGGAGGAGGGCAGGGACGCGGCCCGGCTGCCCTCGGCCCCCCTGGGCAGGGTCCCCCCCGCGGTGGAGCGCTGCATCTCGCACATCACCCTGCACGGTGAGAAGGGGAGGAGCTACACGATTTTTGCGTTTTGACCACAAGAAAGGCACACTCTTTAAATCACGTTATTTGTATTGTTATTATTTATTAAATTATGTGTATAAGTGCGAGAAGTCCGTTCATGGCTAGATACCTACTGTTGCTAACTCGAAGGTGGTGTATATTGTGTTCTGAATTATGGTTTGGTTTGTATTTCCATTGAAAATCTAAGAATGGGACTGCTGATATTTCTGCTGTGTCACAATCTCACATTGTAAATACCCAGCCACTGTCAATAACATTTTCACATCTGTTTGGTAGTTTCTACATTCCTTCAAATATTTCGCTTTCTGGCTAGCTCCATTTTTGCCCACAACTATAGCTAACTCTGCGACTGGGACTGCTCTCATGTCAAACGATTAGCCGTGGTTAGCCTAGCCTAGCGAGATTCTCAATGCATTTTCTTCTTCTCCCCCATTTTCTCTCTCCTTCCTTCCTTCCCCTCTCTCATCTCAGGTCTGAAGGTGGAGGGCGTGTACCGGCGCTGTGGCGTGGCCACGAAGGTGAGACAATTGGTGGAAGCCCTGTGCGCCTCGCCGGGCTCCGCCCCCTTGGAGACAGACGAGCAGGGCGTGCTGGACGCGGCCGCCGCCCTCAAGACGTACGTCCGCCAGCAGGAGGCGCTCATCCCCCCCCAGCACGCACAGCTGTGGGTGGAGGCTGCCGGTGAGGCTGGGGGGAGAGGGAGGCTAGGGAAGGGTGGGTGGGAGGCTGGGGGGGGGGGTGGCTGGGAGGAAGGTGGTGGGAGGTTAGAGGCCCGCCTTCGCTCTATCTCACCATTTTACCTGTGTGTGCATGTGTGTGCATGTGTGTGCGTGTGTGTGTGTGTGTGTAGCTGAGCCAGTGGAGGCTGTGAGGCTGGCCTCATACAGGAAACTCCTGAAGCAGCTTCCTACGGACAATAGAGCCACCCTCAACACGCTGTGCGGACACTTCTACGTGTAAGAACACACATACAATAATACACACATCAGAGAGTACACACACACACACACACAAAAAAAAACACATCAAACTACACGCACGCACACCTTCAAGACAGTTGGCGTCTGTTTCCATGTCTTCCCTCTCTCCTCCCCTCTCCAGAGTGCAGCTGTACAGTGGGGATAACAAGATGACAGCCCAGAACTTGGCTGTGGTGTTTGTTCCCACTCTGTTCCCCGACCAGCTGAGCCTGAACCCGGCCTCCAACTCCAACATGGTCCGACTGTCCCGCGAGCTCATCATACACCACACACTGCTGTTCATGGTACGCTCTCTCTCTGTCTCTCTCTCGCTCTCTGTCTCTCTCTCTCTCTTTCTCTCTCTCTCTCACACACCATACACTGCTGTTCATGGTACGCTCTCTCTCTCTCACATTATATACACACACACCATACACTGCTGTTCATGGTACGCTCTCTCTCTCACACGCACATTATATACACACACACCATACACTGCTGTTCATGGTACGCTCTCTCTCTCTCACATTATATACACACACACCATACACTGCTGTTCATGGTACGCTCTCTCTCTCTCTCACATTATATACACACACACCATACACTGCTGTTCATGGTACGCTCTCTCTCTCTCACATTATATACACACACACCATACACTGCTGTTCATGGTACGCTCTCTCTCTCTCACATTATATACACACACACACACCATACACTGCTGTTCATGGTACGCTCTCTCTCTCTCACATTATATACACACACACACCATACACTGCTGTTCATGGTACGCTCTCTCTCTCTCACATTATATACACACACACACACCATACACTGCTGTTCATGGTACGCTCTCTCTCTCTCACATTATATACACACACACCATACACTGCTGTTCATGGTACGCTCTCTCTCTCTCACATTATCTACACACACACCATACACTGCTGTTCATGGTACGCTCTCTCTCTCTCACACGCACATTATATACACACACACACACTGCTGTTCATGGTACGCTCTCTCTCTCTCTCTCACATTATATACACACACACCATACACTGCTGTTCATGGTACGCTCTCTCTCTCTCTCTCTCACATTATATACACACACACCATACACTGCTGTTCATGGTACGCTCTCTCTCTCTCACATTATATACACACACACCATACACTGCTGTTCATGGTACGCTCTCTCTCTCTCACATTATATACACACACTGCTGTTCATGGTACGCTCTCTCTCTCTCTCTCTCTCTCTCTCTCTCTCACATTATATACACACACACCATACACTGCTGTTCATGGTACGCTCTCTCCTAAACACACACAGCCACACACTATCAGGGGGAAAACCCCTAAGATCTGGCCGCTTTAAATGGTCACCACCAGACTCAACTAACATACTAATCACCAATAACCATAACCACCAAGCTGTTGGGCGCCACGGGTGTAGAATGCTGTTTGGTACCAAGGATCCTCAACATAGTGTTTGGCACGAAGCTTCTAGAACGCTGCATTTGGGACCGAGGTTCGAGAGCACGTTTGGTGTGCTCCAATCACACGTGTTCCTCCGTTTCTCCCTGTCTAGAGTGTTCTGCTGGCTGGCCCGGAGTTAGACTGACCCTCGGGGGCAACCCCTAACCTCTAACCCCCGCAGGTAACCCTTAACCTCTAACCTCCCTGCTTCCCCCTCAAGGCTGTATACCTGGCTGGCTGAAAGCTTACCTGGCTCACTACTGATCTTGCTGGCTGACTGGCTACCTGCTTACCTAACTGGCTGACTGCTTACCTGGCTAACTGCTGACCTGCCTGGCTACCTGTTTACCTAGCTGTGACCCTCTCTCTCTCTCTCTGTCTGCAGGGCACCAATGTGGAGGAATGTGACGAGCAGATCACCGTTCTCTGACATCTTCGTTGCACCTCCACCCTCCTCTTCCTCGCCTCCACCACCGCACCTCTTCAGTTAGCTATGGTCCGGGAAGGAAAAGAACTCAACATTTTCAGCTCACGTTTATTATAACATGTGTATAGTGTATGTAATACAACATATTTGACTTTAAAACTTTATTATACAAACTTGCTCGGATCTGTACAAATGTCTTCCTATTCATGTGTTGTGTTAAAAAAAATAAAGCCAGATCAACCAGAGGTACTGGTTGGATTCACTGCTTCGAGTTCAGCAATGGAGGGAGGGGGCCCAGACTAGGATATCACATATGACCACGGCAGGAACAGAAGTAACATAATAAATGTTAAAAGAATAATGTTGAAATAACATAGTATCTTAATGGTAGTAGTAATATTAATAATAATAATGGCAGCAAAACTAGGAGAGGCTGGAAATGGAAAATCTAAACATCTGACACGTCCTAAATTTACAAGCGGGGTTTTGTGGAAGCAGGGGTGGATGTGCAGGACGAGCTCTCAGTACTTGGGCCTCTTCACGCTGACCCTGAGGAGAGAGAGAGAACACCAAACATCAGCATAGAACCAGACTGGGACTACAACACCCATACTGCTAGATCTACTCCCTCCCCTCACATCCCTGGAGGAGGTGGAGAGATAGGAGAGATAAGAGGAGAGATGGAGGGATGAGAGAGGGGCAGGAGGAGGATAGAGGGATGAGGAGGCAAGAAGAGATGGAGGCAGGAAGAGGAGAGACGGAGGGATGAGAGGGTGAGGAGGAGGCAGGAAGAGGAGAGACGGAGGGATGAGAGGGTGAGGAGGAGGCAGGAAGGGGAGAGACGGAGGGATGAGAGGGTGAGGAGGAGGCAGGAAGGGGAGAGACGGAGGGATGAGAGGGTGAGGAGGAGGCAGGAAGGGGAGAGACGGAGGGATGAGAGGGTGAGGAGGAGGCAGGAAGGGGAGAGACGGAGGGATGAGAGGGTGAGGAGGAGGCAGGAAGAGGAGAGACGGAGGGATGAGAGGGTGAGGAGGACGCAGGAAGAGGAGAGACGGAGGGATGAGAGGGTGAGGAGGACGCAGGAAGAGGAGAGACGGAGGGATGAGAGGGTTAGGAGGAGGCAGGAAGAGGAGAGACGGAGGGATGAGAGGGTGAGGAGGAGGCAGGAAGAGGAGAGACGGAGGGATGAGAGGGCGAGGAGGAGGCAGGAAGAGGAGAGACGGAGGGATGAGAGGGTGAGGAGGAGGCAGGAAGAGGAGAGACGGAGGGATGAGAGGGTGAGGAGGAGGCAGGAAGGGGAGAGACGAGAGAGAGAGGCAAGAAGAGAGGAACATACCCGTCAGCCTCCATCTTCTTCCTCTTCTCGATGATCTGTGAAGGAAAAGGCACGTGGTGAGCTCACATCCTCCAAGACGTCTACGCGCGACATCACGTCCCGCGAGGGGAGCCCAGAGGGACATCACATCCTGGTGTACTCACCGCGCTGATCTTCTTCCACTGGCGGTCCAGCTCTGCCTTCTCATTGGTCTCTTTGAAGCGCCGTGTCTTTCTCCCCTCGGACATTTTTATGCCGTACTGGAACGCCGCTCTGCGTACACACACACACACACACACACACTTGTTACTGCAGCTTTGCACATAAGGAGGAGGGTGCATTACTTGGGCACGGCCTCTTTGTTATAGTGTGTCAACAATGTGTGTGTGTATTACTTGGGCAGGGCCTCCTTGTTGTTCATGTAGTCGCTGTACTCCTCCTGGGTATCAAAGTCCCAGCGCCCGAGAGGACCCTTCTTGTTACCCTGGAAACACATACACACACAGCCGATGAACACACTGAACTGTACTACGGGGGGGGGGGGGGGGAAGGGCCTTGGATGATCTTTGGCATTGTATGGTGCATTGTGGGAAGTGTAGTCAGACCTGGTCCATTTTGGTGTAGTCCACTTCTTCGTCACTGTCCACTGCCAGGTCATCCATGCTGGGGGGGGGGAGAGAAGGGAGAGACCAGAGAATAGGACATGGTAGAGGACAGAGATCCCAGTTAAATTCTCAGTCACAATGTGAAATTTAGATATATGGACCAGAAGGTTCCAGCAGGGACGGATTCTAACAGGGTGTAGTTCTGGGGTTCTGGCAGGGTCAGGTTCTGGGGAGCTCGAAAAAGGTCTGGCTCTAGCGTTGTGGCGGGCTGAGACGTACGTGGCAGGGTAACACTCTGCGTAGCTGTTGGACATCCCAAAGAAATCTCCCAGGTGCTGCTTCTCCTCACGACGACTACCTGCAGTGGAGACGAGTCAAGGAGAACCGACACACTACACGCACACGGACAGGCCAACCGACACACGCAAACACTCCCTGGACAGAGGGATTGGCCAATGAGCATCGAGAAGGATATGTCTCCTCGGCCTGCCATTGGGCAGCAGTTCCGGCAAACTTCTCATTGATCAGCTTGATCTGGTCCTTGATAGACACTGGGGCTGTAAACAGATACACACACACACAGGGAGAAGGGTCAGGGAGAGGTCGAGGAGGGTTAGGGACGAGGGACAGGTTAAAGACGAAGAGGGGCTTACCCGGCTCGATCTCCAGGGCCTGCAGACAGACAGACAGACACACGGACAAACACGCACAAACACAGAGATGACAACATGAGTCACTCCGTTGTCAGAGGCCAGGACCATGTGATCCGGTATTAACAGTAACGGCGCCAAAGACGCGCTCATGTGATCAGGCGCCGGCGAACCGACCTCGTCGTCGGCCCTGGGCTTCTCAAAGTAGCTGTGTCGCCTTTTCTCCTCCTCCCGGTCCCGCTCCCTCTCTCGCTCGCGCTCTCGCTCCCTCTCCCGGTCCCGCTCCCGGTGGCGGTCCTTCTCCTTGTCCCTCACAGCCTTGGACGTGGAGGGGATGTAGTCGCCGATGTCCTCGAAGATGCTGAGGAGGGCGGGAGGAACCGAGGGCTAGTTACGTACCAAACACTTTTCCTGCACTCGGTTGGATTCATGTGGTCTACTTTCGAGATATGACATTTGAGTACAATCTGGGATTATATATACCGTCATTTTCGGACTATAAGGCGCACCGTTATATAAGCCGCAGCAGCTAAACTGAATGATGTGTCCATATATAAGCCGCACTGGACTATAAGCCGCAGGTGTTTTAATGTTTGATTACCATATGTAAAGGCTCGTGCACAGAGGGGATTGTAGGGAAAGAGATGGCAGCTTGAGGAAGCTCCCATGTATTAACCGTTAACCCTAAAAATCCATGGATTAGCCGCACCGTTATACAAGCCGCAGGGTCCAAAAACGGGCCAAAAGGCGCGGCTTATAGTCCGAAAATTACGGTATATATTGTGTGCGCAAAAAATCTTTTCACAGACGCATTGTAACTTGGGTTGAGGTTTTGTTCGTTGTTTCTACTTTTGTGATGATCCGATGTTCGATAGCGAAACGTCATCAGTAGGTGTAGTCTCTGGTCAATAGTGATACGGAACACGAATCCTTTGAAGTTGGATTGATCATTTTTCATAAATAAACATTTGAATCCGATAAAAGGTGAATCGCTGGAGGAGGAGAGAGGAGGCCAGGAGGAGAGAGATTCACCCAATCAGGGGTCTGGAACATGCAGGATTAGGAAAGAAGGTGCGAGTCTGAGCTGGTCTCACCTGATATCTGCTTCCGGAGCCTTCTTCTCATCCAGCTTACCTGTTCACACACACAAACACAGAAAGAGAGATCGATACTTCACACACACGCGAGGTATACAAAGTAGGTACAGTATTCTTCAAGTGTGCCCAGAAGCATGCGCACACACACACAGGCCTACCCTTCTCCTTCCTCTTCATCTTCTTGTTGCGTGTCCCCTGGCGCAGGTAGGACAGGATCTGGGTCAGCTTGCTGATCACAATGTCATTGGTGGTGAGGGTGGTCTGGGCCTGGGGGGGTTAATCGCACACACACACACACACACACACACACACACACACACACTTAAAAGACAGACTCTAGTGAGAGGTGTGTGTACCTCCATGGTAGGACAGTCAGCCTTGCTGCGGATGAGAGTGGTGGGGATGTGTGTGTGTGTGTGTACAAGTGTGTGTGTGTGTACCTCCATGGTAGGACAATCAGCTTTGCTGCGGATGAGCGTGGTGGGGATGTCAGTGTCCGCGTACTCGTCCTCCAGGTCGACCACGTACGCCATGCGGCCAGGCAGGAAGAGCTCGTTGCGCTCCGTCTGGCGCCCCTTGAACAGGATACGGTAGATGTTCCTTCCTGTGGGGCGCGGCGGCAGCCGGCGTTAGCCACGAGCTAACCAGGGAGTGTCAGCCACAAGCCTGCTAAGTGGCTAGCTTTAGCCACATGCTAACCAATAAGCGTTAGCCAAATGCCTGCTAACACAGCTAGGGTTAGCAACATGCTAGTTAGGCCAGTTCTCGGGAACATCACTAACGTAACTAGCTTTAGCTATAGGCTAACATCAGGTGAGCATCTGGCCGGCTCAACATGGCGGCACTGGAGACCAGTGGCTCACTCACCCATACGAGTCTTGAACTCAATCTTTTCCTCCGGCTCCACCTCTCTCCTGGGGGGGAGTGGAAAAATGAATTTTAGAGAGACAGACAGACATGGGAGAGAGTCACATACAAAGTGGGGGGAGAGACAGAGAGGGGGACAGAGAAAGGGAGAAAAAGAGACAAACAGAGATAAATAAAGAGAGAGACAGACAGACAGACAGACGTACTTGACTTCTTTCTGGACTTTCTCGATCAAGTCCTCCTCTTCCTTCTCCTTGCTGGTGATCTCAGCTCGCACCTGGAGACAGACACACACACACACAAACACACATCAGTATCAAGCCGAAAGCAAGGAAGTCAAAGTGTTGCATTTGTCAAGTGGACATGACCATTTCTTAGGTCACATGGCAAGCAACAGCTACGTAGTATATTAAGAAGAGTCCAAATAAGCAAGAAAACCTAAATTAGCAATATTAGAGTTAGCCGTTCCAGAGCCAGGAAGAAGACCTTGTTCAAGTATGATGTTATATTTGAGTGATTTTGTTTGTGTTCCCCTGAGGTGTCTGGAGGGACAGAGAGGACAGACTGTCCTAGATGATATTTATACTCTTCAGAACAGACGGAGGAAGAGAAGGACAAGGAGGAGCGCGAGGGAGGGAGGGAGGGGAAGGAGGTGAGGACAGCAGGGCATCTAGAACCACCATCTTTTCTGCAGTCTATCAAGGCGTTAGCCAGTGGGAGCTGGCAGGCCATCTCTCCTCCATGATAACACGATTCAGGGGGAGAGGAGGGAGACGGGGAAGAGGGGAGGACAAAATGGCAGGACACGCTTTTTCACCGCATGGTACTGGCTCCACTCGACCTCTTTTCAAACGTATTTTTGGTTTCCACTGCGGAATTGTACACCCCCAATGTAGCTGGTCGTCTTAACGATGTCGCATGAAACGGACGTGACGTCGTCGTTCTATACTCGACACCGCTGGATCCTTTGGTCAGCGACCAAACAGAGAACGTCTGCACCTCCTCAAAAACCACGTGTAGATTTGCGAGTTGCTATTTAATCGAGTAGTAGGCAGTAGTCAGTGGGAGGTAGCTTGCCATCTCTGCTTCACAGGTATGAACATAGATCACACCAACACGGTCTTGTATTTGAAGAGGACTGGCCGAGTGGACTTCAAGAGAAGGGAGGAAGGGAGGAGGAGGGGAGAGAGGAAAAGGAGGAGGGGTGAAGAGGAGGAGGAGAGGAAAGAGGAAAAGGAGGAGGTGAAAGATGAGAGGAGGAGGGGAGACGGAGCACGAGAAAAGGAGGCGGAGAGAGGAAAGGCGGAGGGGAGAGGAGGAGAGAGAAAAGGGGAGGCCGAGGAGGAGAGCAGGGCTCGGAGTCCGACTGCCTCACCTTCTGCAGCAGGGCAAAATCCAGCCCCTTCACCAAGTGAGTGTGCTCCATGTCACCTCCCAAGAACTTGGACTCCTGGATGAGTTGGCGCCTCTTCTCTGCGGCCGAGTGGTCGGCCTCGGCGGTGGGGCCCACGGCGCGGTAGTTTGCCGTGGTGCTGATCAGCTCCGTCTCCTCGTAGTCCTTGTTGACGCCGTCGCGGCGCTCGCGGGCACGGTCGCGGTACTTCTCCGCCAGCTCGCGCTCCCGCTCGATCTCCTGCTGCCGCAGCTTGGCATAGTAGCTGGGGGACAGAGGTCAGGGCTGAAAGGTCGGGACTTGAGGGGGGGGGGGGGGTCATACAGATATTTAGGTGTGCCGTTGTTCCTCACAGTTTCAGATCGGAAAAATATAACCATGGATATTCCTGCCTGGCTGGAACGGCACCGTGGTGACAGATATGCAACTCACCTTTTCTTCTTCCTCCTGCGAGCAGCAGGATCCTCATCCTCATTGTAGTCACGTGGCATTCTGGGAAAAACATGGAGGAGGTTAGCCCCTGGACTTAACAACAACTGACACCAGATATAACTTATTTTCATAATTATCATTGGCGTAGCCAACGGCTACACCTAAATGTCTAAATTCGGCAGTTGAACATCATTTGCACAGTAAGGACAAGGTTGATGAATGCGCCATCCAAGAATAACTTTGGGAAACATCTAGCCCCCTTATGACACATTTTTAATCGTCATCACCATCACTCACTCATGGTGTCTGGACTTGGAGGGTGGTGCTGAGGACGGCGCGGAGCGAGGGGTCATCAACAGCTTACGGAAGTCGTCATTGGTCAGCTTGGACCTGGTGGTGACGGGGGAAGATATTCAGGTCACACATAAATACAGAAGACAACACAGCTAGACCAGCTTACACGACCGCTACTGTTCAAATAAAAAGACAGACAGAAATAAACACTCGTCTTACTGCATCGCAGAGCGGTGGTCCTCCACCTCATGGTTGTCGGGGGCTAGGGGGTTGGAGTAGGCTTCGGCTGCGAGGGAGACACGGGCGTTAGCACATGAAGCCATGGAGAAGCTGCTCTAGACTGTCTAAGCACAAACTGCTAGAAGTACAATCATTAGCAGTGCTATAGCTACATAACTCCCTACAGAGTTAAAAACTAGGTTGCTTCAACCCTAGGTTGAGTATATCGCCATGATCTAAATAGCTTCAGCCGTCCCTCTGGAGTTGATCTAGTTAGCAGTAGCTGGACAGCTAGTATAGCTAATAACGTTAAAGCTAGCTCTATTGCAAATGCCAAATAACATGTACATACTTTCTCGTTCCGGCATCTTGATGCAGATGTGGGTCACACTCCCTAGAAGAGTGTACGATAAATGACTATTCAAATTAATAAACACACGAGCATTAATCTTTCGCGTTCTCCCTTGTTGTCTACGAGGTTGCTGTGAATTCGCTTCGGAAGAACGGAAGTGACAGTCCCTTGTAATCAACAGTCGAACGGCTGGTTGGCTACTCGATCACTCTGTTGGTAGAGTCTAGTATTTCCTTACTAGTGATTGGATCACAATACACGTCATTCTTTATGGTGGATTACAATTGGCTACATGATCTGGGCTTCTTTGGCTGTGATTTGCAAATATCCTAAAGTAGGAGGGTCTAATCACGTAGACTCAAAAATCATCATGGCTGCTGCGGTGGTACGGGGTATCGGCTCTAACCTTGCCAAAAACCTTCGCGAAATTCGTCTGCATTTGTGCCAGAGTTCACCTGCAAGTCAAGGAGCTCGGTAATGTCATAACTCACACTCTTCAAACATGTTAGCTACAGTTATTAGGTGCTGATTGAGGGAATTGTTAACTAGCGATTAATACGAGACTAGCTTGTGAAGGAGGTATATTGTCAAGCTTATCTGTGTGGTTATGTTTGCTTGCCAACATGTAGAAGTTTTAGGTAAGCATGTACTGTTTCACGATGTGCAACCCAAGAACTGAGTCTACATCGAGGTTCAGTAGGGAGAAAGAGAAAATATGTGTAGTTTAGCATCAACACAGCTCACAGAATAGCAATGGCACGCCTCAATTGCATGCTATACTAACACAGGCCTATAGAGGGTGAATCTATTCTGACTCCATAGGCCAGCATGTTATAGACCAGTGGTTCTCGACCCTGTTCATCAGGGATGGGAACCACTGTTTTAAATGTTTCCCTAACCGATATAGGTCTGCAGCAGTTATTGCAAGTTATCCTTGCAAGATACTTTTAGCTAGCTTTAGTGTAACTTAAATCTAACTGTAGCGCACCGTCCTTCTGTCCGCAGGGACTTTGTGGAGCAGCACTATGTAACCCTGAAATCAGCGAATCCCGGTTTTCCCATCCTCATCCGAGAATGCTCCGGAGTCCAGCCCAAACTTTGGGCCAGATACGGTGCGGCGCGACTCATTATCACAACCTCATTATAACAATTACAACTATTAAACAACTTCAGTACGAGCACCAAAGCTATCCCTGACGCGTTGTCTTGTTTTGCAGACTTCGGAAAGGAGACCAGTGTGGCGTTGGATAATATGACAGTGGACCAGGTTGCTTTAGTGCTGCAGACCGTTGTCAAGGTGTAGAAGCTAACCAGAGAGAAGAGATCTATTGTAAATGGCCTGTATGAAACTAATATGAACCTACTGTTTTTGTTGTTCTAAATAAACGTGATCATTATTCCTGATAGTATCATAGGTGTGCTTTTTTATGTCCTGTTCTTTGTCCATGTTTTCGTTTTTGGTTTCTTAGTTGTATATTATGTTGCTAATTCTATGAATGTTTCATGCCTTGATGTTTAAAGGGCCCGTTTTAACCACAGACTACAGCTATGGCCAATCATCACCCCGTGAGGAACCACACATTAGGATACCAGAGTGACACCAATTTTTATTCAACACAATAAAACAAGTAGAAATGACAAAATGAGGATTGTTCACAGTTTCAGGAGGATCATGAACAAATGGGTTTGTAAACATGAAACTTAAAATATATGTTAGAGATGGGTGGTGAGCTCCGAGGAGTTTCGAAGCCAAGAATGGGAGTGCTTCAGATGGAAAACGTCACACTTCAGTTGTAGTAGGTAGACAAGACATTGTTGGGACAAACGTCAGGGTTTCAGCAGTCAAAAAATGGACATTTAACAAAGTTGTCGTTCATGACTCGGGCCCATCTCTTTGTGTGTGCGCGCACTAAAACAGTAAAGTAAGGAGCTCAAAGTTAGGGTCTTTGAGGTGCATAGATAGAATACAGTAGATAGAGTATAAAAATCCCTTTCCTAATTCATGAGCAGGTTCACAGCTTTGAGAAACTACAGCAAAGAACTCATCAGAACACTGATAACCGTATCAGCTGAACAGGTAAAGAGAAACACTGTGAAGATGTGGTTCCCGCTAGTCACATTTACTCGAGAAGAATCAACCGGAACAGACCCCAAACTAATGTGTCATCATTTTCCTTTGGGTTATCATCACCTGTCCAGTTTAGCAAATATAAAATGTATTCATTTCAAGATGAGCTCCACGTCTAAAATTATTTAAAACTTAAAATGTAAAACTAAAGAGGGTAAATGTAACAACGCCATGTTCCCAGAAATGTGTTACCTAGGTAATCACAAATCATACCAGTCTGTTATTTAATCTTGCCAAATCGATAGACATGTCAACATCTTTTAAGACACTAGTTTTAGAGCTTTGAATGTTGAGAATGGGATCTGAACCCTGCTTAAGACATAGGGCTCCCCCTGGTGGTGGGCCGAAGGCACTGCACTGGTGGGGTTGAGAGTTAGATGGTTGTGAAGATCCCGAGCTCCGTCCGTTTGAAATAGGAGGTTCTGGAAAGCTCTCCTGCAGAAGAAACACAACGTCATTCTCAACATTAATGGGTACAACTCAAAATCAATGGACAGTTCACTTATGTCATTTGTGTTCCTTTCAATGTTGTGATGTCGTTATGCTACTTTTCACTAGTTTTACGTGTGCTTCGAGAGTTTAAGAAGTGTAGGGTATAGATAACTATTTTTTACTGTCCTTGCCCAAGCAAATGTGTGGACACAGTCTGTACAGAGCCTCACAAACACATATATTACATCAATACAACATACTAATATAACTGTAGCACTTTTTCGGATGCAAGTTACTGAAGTGTTTTGTTGTATGACTAATATTTTCTCTTGCTATGCTGAACCGCTCAGTTATAGAGATGAATATGTTATTATTGTAACCTACAGGAGCAAGATGCAGATACGTAGTCTGTTACAGAACCAGCTCAATGGTAGAGCATTCGTCTGCATAGATGGCAAATAGAACCAAATTCAGATTCTGATATAAAGGCATCCCAGGTTCAAATCCCCCCTGTATGTTGCTTTGAACAAAAGTGTCTCTTAAGTGAATACATTATCACTATGACATGTGTTCACGGCAACAGCAAACACTCACCACAGTCTCACCACACGATGGCCTTCTTGGTCTTCTTCTGAAACAGGAAGCAGCATATTAGGTTGACCTGCAGGTCTCTCACACACACACTTCAGTACGTCGGACAGGGAAAAAAGCCTTAAACAACTCGACACACCATCACTGACAACAGTGTTCAACTACGCTAAACCTCCGAAACGATCGTTGCTCTCGGTCGAAAGAGTCTAAGTCGGATTTATTCTGCTTTAATGCTGATAAAACAGTAACTAAAATGTTTTATAAAAAGCCTAAAGGATGGAGGAGGGGGGGCAGAGCTCACCTTCCCAGCAGGGGGCGCTGGAGGAGCAACAGGAGCCGCCTTCGCCTTCTTCTGTTTGTTCTTCTCTGTTAAAAAGATCCCGACATGTTAGACTTGCTCAAAGTGGTGTGCTATACTTGAGCTTAAAGACACCAGACTAACTGAACCCTGAATATACAGCAACCCCAATCGTAGACACACCCACCCTAACCACAGACACACCAACCGTAAGAACAGATCCACCAAACCTAACCACAGACACACCAAACCTAACAATAGATACACCAAACCTGACCACATAAACAAACGTATTCTGGATGACTCACTCTTCTTATTGGCTTTCTCCGGTGTGATGCTCTGTTCTAGGACAGGTGAGGGCACTTCCTGCTGATTTTCCTTTTCAGCTTTAGCCGCCGCCACCGCCGTCTTCTTCTTCTTTTTCTTCTTCTTCTCTTGAAGATCTGGAGTAGAGATGACCTCCTGTGGCGTTTCCTCTTCCACCGGCTCCTCAAGAAGCTGCTTCTTGTTCTTCTTCTTCTTGTTCTTCTTCTCTGGGACAGGGGCCGGGGTTTCTTTCACAGTGTTCTTCTTCGCTTTCTCTGCGTTCTTCTTCTTCTTCTTCTTGGGGGTCTCTTCCTGGTCCTCCGGGGTCTGGGGGGGTGGGGGTTCCTTTGCTGGGGGGTCCTCACTGGTAACAGACTCCCTCTGCCTCTTCTTGGCTTTCTTGCTCTGTTTTGGGGTGACTTTGGTCTGAACGCTCTCCTCTTCCTCCTTTTCTTCTGCAGCCTCCTCCTGCACCTCCTTCTCCTCTGCCTTCTTTGTCTTCTTGCTCTTTCTGCTCCTCCTCCTCTTCTTGATAGCGTTGGAGGAGAGCAGCAGGATGGTCCGGCCAGCAGGGGCAGCCTCCTCAGTCTCGCCTTCACCATCTGGGAAACCAGTCACCCCAGAGGAAACAGTCAGTCAGAGAAAATACAGTCAGTCAGACAAAAAAAAAACAGCCAGCCAAAAAAAAAAAAACAGTCAGCCAGAGAAAGAAGTCAGTCAAAAAAAAAAGGTGAGAGAGTTATAGAGTAGTGCCTGTACTCTCACCCACGAAAAAAAGTCTTTACCTTCCTCTCCCTCTCTTTCTCTCAAACACACCGCACAGTCCATACCTTCTGGTTCATCTGCAGGCTCCGTGGTGTCCAGCTTGACCTCTGTCTCTTCACTGCCCTCTAGAGGAGCCCCAGATGATTGTTCCTCCTCCACCACTTCCTCCTCCTCCACCCTCTTCTTTTTCTTCTTCTTGTCCTTCTTGCCCGGTGTGTCAGCGGCATCTCTGCTCCTCTTCTTCTTGGGCATGTCGGGGTCAGAGGGCGGGGCTACCTCCTCCTCTACTTCTGGGACAGCAGCAGCAGCTATACACACACACGCACACACACAATAACACACTCACTGAGTCTACAGATCTTTCCTCCATTTCCCATGTCCTGTCTCCTCTTTCTCCCAGCTGATTGGTGGAAAATGTACGAGGCTTCTCTCCTTCAACCTCCCCATCCAATGAGTATGGGGGGGAGGCGGAGCTAGCATGGTGTTACCTGTGGGGGCGGCAGGTGTGTCGTTCTTGTCCTCTAGAGTGGTCGATGTCACTATCTGATCCTCGGCCTTTAGGTTGCCAGCTAATACAGTCTCTCCACTCTGCAACCAGGCGACAGCACAGTATTGCATATCACTCTGTACTAGAAAATATGTACTACATAATACATAACTCTGTACTATAATACCTGTACTAGATAGTATACTGTATAACTACGTATGGGGAGTCAGGTGGCAGAGCGGTTAGGGAATCAGGCTAGTAATCAGAAGGTTGCCGGATTGATTCCGGTCCATGCAAAGAAAATGACACCTGTACTCGAGGGTACATAACTCAGTACTTGATAGTGTATTACCCTGTACTACAACACCTGTAATCGTGTAAAACTCTGTACAAGACCGTATTAGATAATATAGGAATCTGACCAAGAACTGTACTAGAAAACCTATACTCGATAGTATACGACCCTGGACTGTAATTGGTGGAGGATCTTACCTGAGACTCCTCCTCTTCCTGTACAGGAGCTGGAGAAGAGAGGAGGATAAAGAGAAGGATGAGGATGGCGAGAAAGAGAGAGAAGGAAGACGAGAAGGATGGAAAGAAGAAAGCAGAGGAGAAGCATAGAAAAGAAGTTAGTATCATTTAGAGAAGGGGACACTGCAGTGTGGGATGTGAACTAAACACCTACCCTCCGGGGGAGGGGCTTCAGCATCATCATCCTTGGTCTCCTCCGTAGTGGGTGCTGCCAGAGCAGCTTCTTCCGTCTGTGATTGGACGGATGGGAACATATCAGAATGAATACCCAATAGTAGCGCAATGCACACAATGTCTTTAAACTCCATCTCCCATACTGCACCTCCTCTGGACTGTCCTCTTCCTCTGCATCTTCCTCCTGGCCTGCAGGGGGAGGGGCCTGGGTGTGACTGACAGGTGTCTCAAAGGCAGCGGTTTCCGTGGCGACTTTGGGGGGTTTTGAGGTTGACTCTGGGTTCTGGTAAAGAGGCAGGACAGAGAGGTGAACACACACCAACGGTTGAATATATCAAGGTTGCAGAATTTAACTGTCGTAGCAAAGAATGCAGAAGTTTGGATGTCACGGGACCACCTAGTGTCTCCCTTCTTTCAGTCTACATTCATCTTCCTACTTCCTGTCTACCATCGCCTTCCTGCTTCCTGTCTAAATACAACTTCATACTTCCTGTTCCTGGGGCGCTTTGGCTGGTGTTTTCTGAGGGCGTGGAGAGACACTTAATACCTATTCAGAGTTACTGTTAGTGTAACCCTAATCTAGGACTAGGTCTAATCTAGGACTAGGTCTAATCTGGGACTAGGCCTAATCTGGGACTAGGTCTAATCTGGGACTAGGAGCCCTGAGGCTTTGCATGTCTCTGGGACTGTGGTCAGGCCAGAGTGAGGTTGAACAACAACCAACAACAGCTAAATCCACTTAGAGGCCAAAGTTAGCTTATCTTGCCTTCCACCTGGCTACCAGGCTATCAGGGGAGTCAAAGCAGGGGTCAGATGGCTCAGCGGTTAGAGAATTGGGCTATAAATCAGAAGGTTTACGGTTCGATTCCCCACCGTGCTAAATGACTTTGTGTCCTTGGGCAAGGAACTTCACCCTACTTGCCTCGGGGAGAATGTCCCAGTACTTACTGTAAGTCACTCTGGATAAGAGCTAAATGTAAATGTAAAGCACGTCCCATGTCAGTGTCCATAATCTGCAAAGGCTCATGGGTAATCAACGTTTCTCGTCCTTCACATATGGACCTTGGGGCCAGACCCACCCCAGAGTGTGAGGGCCTAAGCCAGTGGACCCAGGTCATGTCGACTTTGTCCAAACAACCCTGGAACCCTCACGGCCCAGTGGGTCAGAACAAAGCCTGACAGAACCGCCGGTCCAGAACACACACCCACGGGCCGGAGCAGCCAGGAAACCAGAGAGACCCAGCCATGCTGAGGTCTAGACACACATTAGCACAGTGACTGAGCATCAGATATGTCACTCCGTGGCTGTGGGCCTGCTCACACACGAATGCCTCAAACACATTCTCTGGCGCGCACGCGCCGTTGCGTGAAGATACGTTATATCCGATTATTCGGTCCACTTGTTCAACACCACACCCTCCCGACCCGGCCGGCAGACCAGTTTCAACCAGTTAACCCATGACGGAGGGTTAGTGTATGTGTGTGTATATGTGTGCGGGTGAGTACGTGTGTTTGTGTGTCTGTGTGTGTCTTCACCTGTGGTGGAGGAATGTCTTCTTCACTCTCTGACTCACTCTCACTGTCTGAGTTGGGGGCAGGTTTAGAGGCTGGGGCAGGTTTAGAGGCTGGGGCAGGGGATGCTGGGGTCTCAGCTGCCACCTGTTAGAAACAGAGAGAGATAGTTTTACAGAGCTCTACAAATAAGACATGGTTTGGTTTAGCTCCCCCCCACTCGACCAATCCCAGATCTAGCACAACCCTTTCTGGGCTGTCCTTTTTACCTGGGTTAGCGGAAGCTCCTCCTCGCTCTCTGATTCGCTGTCAGGGGCAGTGGCGAGGGCGGGGCCAGGCTCTGTCTTGTCTGCTTCTGTGTCCTGAGTGGCTGCTTTCTGTGACGGACAGGTGGGACAGCGAGAGGTCAACATGTAGGACGGACCGGAACCTTCTTATCACGTCTGTCTCTAGCGCGTCGTCGTCCTCACTTCTAACCAACTAGCAACCTCTCTCCCAATCTCCGTCTGCTTCTTCCTCCTCCCTCTCATCCTCATTTTCCTCCGCCTTTACCTCCCCCTCCTCCTTCACCTCCTCTTCTTCTTCATCCTCCTCTTCCTCCTCTGGGGGTGCTGTCTTCAGGGGGGTGTCAGTGGCGCTGGGCAGCTCAGCAGGGGGGGGCAGGAGATCTGGGGGACACCAGCATCGGATTACAACCCTAGACCACAACCCATACCGAACACAGACCCCAACCTCTACAGAACTTAGACCACAACCCATACAGAAACCACACCTCTCCAACACATACAATAAATCAATCAACACATTTTTATTTTATAAAGCACATTTAAAAAATAACAGCTGTTATTTATATACAGCTGCCAAATTGCTGTACAATATTGAATAATTAAAACACACACAACAGGACACAAAACCCAATCACAGACAGTGCACAAACATTTGACCCCGGTACCAACCTATGGCCATATGCAACAATAAATAAATGAGTTTTAAGAGGAGATCTAAAACCATCACATGTTGATGCCGTTTTTATGTGCCGTGGGAAAATGATTCCAAAGCTGTGGAGAAGGCTCAATCTCCCATCAGTTTGAGACTTGTCCTTGGAACAGTCGACAGAAGACTACTGGTTGGTCGGAGGTCTCGTGATGCATTTCGATGGGAACGAAAGATCAGGAACAGGCGGAGGAGCCGAGTCATGCAGACCCTTATAAACCAACATCAATGCCTTCAACTGAATACAGTATTCAGAGCCGGGGTTACCTGTAACTGGCTTGGCATCTAACTCTTCTTCTTTGGTCTGCTGCAGACAGAGGTTGTGTTCTGTTGTGGTGGGGGAGGGGTCGGCCTTGATGCCCTTTTTCAGCGTGGTGGAGTCCACCTCGGCCTCCTGCTTAGCTACCTGACCTAGTGCTGAGATCCTGGACACACACACACACACACACACAGGCACGCACACATGTGCAAACACATACACACACATGTGCAAACACATACACACATATGAACAATAGCCTTATTGCAACATTGTCATGACACAAGAAAGTAACTTCAAAAATATTTTGGGGGAATTGATTTAAGTGAACCCATCTTTTATTCATGCTTGATTTGCATTGTTGTTTTGAATATGACTAGTATTGAAGTTGTTTAATGTACAGGTTTAAGCTCATACTTGGTCCAGGCTGAGTAGATATCGTGTAGAGAGAGAAACTCTTCTGGGCTCTCCGACTGTGGGGGGGCAAAAACAACTCAACGACTTACATATACTCTTGTTACGATATTACATTGTATTTATTTTGCAGATGCTTTGATCCAGAGCAGCATACTTGCATGTGGGTTTACATATACTACATAATACAGTTTGTGTGTCCATGTTTTTGCCTGAAAAACAACTCAAAAGCGATGGGCCCAAGAGGGTCGGAGACATGCTGCCATGTGTCCCTCTGTTACATAATGTTCTTTACATGCTAGCAGCCAGGACACTGGCCCAACACGCGTCCCGTTCACACAGGACCCAACCGACAAACCGACCTTTCTCTTCTGCGTTTAATTAACATTTCACCTGCATTTAATTAAAGGTATTACACGATTTGACGTCCGAGATTGCATAACATGACAGATGTCGACTTAGCATATAGGGGATTGCAACACACGTTGCAGCGTATTATATTGAGCTATATCCTAAGTATTTTTCTGCGTTACACGGGAAAATCTTTACAAACGCTGGAGAGATAGTTTAATCCAACTATTTACCTGAGCAACATGCTTCTTCAGTCCTTTCGCAGCTTTCTGATAACCGTTTTCCTTTAAATGCTGATAAATTAGGTAAAGCAAGGCACTATCGGATGCATCCGCTTCCTTTGAAGTCATCGTCTTAGAATATAACGATTTCACGACCAAGTACTTGTAATATAATGAGTTTACTAAACGGATAAACAAGGTTACTTCATCCTCGCATAGACGTCTGCATGAATGAATCTACAACGCCCCCTTATTTCTTTCTCTCTCTCTTTCTCTCTGTCTATGTCTCTCTATCTCTCCCTCTCTCTCCCTCTCTTTGCATGCTGGGACAAGTAGTTTCATGACTCCGCTGAATTAAACAGAAAAAATTGCTTTCATGTTCAAACACTTTAATATAAAACATCGTTGCACATGACATACTTTCTGTACGTAGTGAGTGCCTTATGCACGTCCAACACGTCACTATGTCGAATGAACATTTTATGCCAAACACGTTATTGTTCTCGCATCTTGATTCCCTGGAACGGTCAAAGGAGGGCGCCATGCACCACCGTGTAAATCGGGCTGAAGACAGACGAGCGCTTGTACACAACCCTGCCACTGTTGTTGGAAATGAAGGGGGAAGGGCCAGGCAGGCAGGCAGGCAGGCAGGCAGGCAGGCAGGCAGGCAGGCAGGCAGGCAGGCAGGCAGGCAGGCAGGCAGGCAGGCAGGCAGGCAGGCAGACAGGTGCTGTGTCCTGGTTCTGTGCAGCTGTGTAATGTGATCTACGGTGTTTCCAACCAACATGGCGCCAGCTACATTCCCCACATAGCTCTCACACACATGCAGCTCCAGCCACGGCCATGACAACTGACCTGGGGGGTCGCCCCCGGGGTCATGGCCTCACCCAACCACCTCTACTGCACTGGAGCAGGCTGTGTGTGTGTGTGTGTGTGTGGGGGGGGGGGGGGTTCAAAGCTCATAAAGGACACTGATGATGTCAGGTATAATCGTGTTTTTACTTGTATATACACATTTACATATACATGTATACATTGCCATCTACGCACACATATGCATATGTATGTATGGACAGAGAGGGAGAGAGATGAGAGGAGAAAGAGAGAAGGGGATGAGGGGGCACTGCTCTTGCACTAACCGTCTCTGGAGGAGGGGATCCCTCACTGAATTGCTCCTCCCAAGGTGTCTTCCCTTTTTTCTCCCCGAAGGAGTTTTTCTGGGAGTTTTTCCTCGTCTTCCTTGAGGGTTGAGGTTGGTTGAGGGGCAGTTCTATGGGCGTATGTGAAGTCCTCTGTGACATTGCTTGTAAAAAGGGCTGTACAAATAATTGATTTGATTCAAATTTGGATTTGATGAGAGCAGAGAGAGAGAGAGAGAGGAGAAGAGAGGAGAGAAGAAGGCCAGGAGACTGTATCTTTCAGCAGGCCAGGACAGTGTAGGCTGCAGGACATTATGTAATTCCGGTAGAAAAGCCAACAAGCTACTTTGAGACCGCCACACATTCCTTCATACACGCACACACACACACAAATCTGATATATAATAAGTGTTCTATTCAGCCTCCCCTGCGAGGGAGTCACGATGCCCTCTGCATTCTGCACTGCTCAATCACAACAGCACAAAGCCTGAAGGACCAGGCAGACAGGGAAAGGGGGAGGGAGGCTGACAGACAGACAGACAGACAGACAGATACGGACAGACAGATACGGACAGATGGACGGACAGACGGACGGACGGACAGACAGACAGTAGATAGATACTTACAGGTCAAATATCAGATAACAGTGCCCCTCTTCTGAAATACTGTCATGGAGGCGAACTAGGGATGAGGAGGGAGAGATAGAGAGAGAGACACAAAGAGTGGAATGGAGAGAAAGAGAAAGAGAGGAAGAGAGCAGAAGAGAGTAGATATACAGCCAGGCGGACGGACAGATGGACAGACAGACAGACAGACAGGTAGACAGATAGAGATAGATAGATAGAGAGGCAGGGAGGCAGGGAGACAAGGAACCGGGTAGGCAGACCAACAGCTCCAAACTCTTATTTTACAAACAGAAGAGTGAGGGAAAGTATGTTTGTATATGTGTGAGAGAGTTTATGTGTGTGTGTGTGTTTGTGTATGAGTCTGTGTGTGTGAGTGATAGAGTATGTGTGTGCTTGTGAGTGTGTGTGTGTGAGAGAGTTTATGTGTGTGTGTTCGTGTATGAGCCTAGGTGCATGCGTGAGAGGTAGAGAGTATGTGTGTATGTGTGTTTGTGAGTGGGTGTGTCTGACAGGGTTCAATGTTGCATGTGAACGAGCCGTCTCAGTAGAACTGTATTTTCTGAAGCAGACAGGAAGTTGATGTCTCATCCACTACACCTAATGAGTCACATCTGGCATCCCTCCTCCTCCTGTCTGCCTATCTGTCTCTCCATACCCCATCTTTCGCTCTCCTCCTTTGTCTCTATCCCCCCCCCCCCCAGATGCCTCTCCATACCTGCCCCTTTCTCTCTCTGTCCTTCTCTCTATCCTTACCTCTCATCCGTCTCTCCATGGCCTCTTTCTCTTCCTTCCCTCTGTTCATCTCTCTCTTTCTCTCTTCTCCAATGTTCTCTCAGTGGGTGTACAGGCGTCGATATTGAATACAATCACTCATCAGATCTACTTCTGCCCTCATCAGAATGTTACCGACTAACAATCGATCTTAATATCAACAAGATGTTTCACGTGAAGTCTCCCGTTAGATATAAGCTTGATTCGTTGCTACTACTTTAGTCATAATACAGTAACAATGTAACAAAGTTAACCCCTCAATGAACAACCATGGAGGTAACCTCGAGCCTTGGATTTTCTCGGGCCGAGATGCACCTTGCCTCGCGGCACCGAAAGGGTGCTCTCCGGTTACACGGTGTTGGGATGAGTCCACGAGAGACCCGGGCGGGGTTAGGACTTCACGAGTAGGAAGACGAAATCAATCGTTTTGGGCAAACATTGAGACAAATGCGTACATGTCTTGCATAATATAAACAGTGTGATTTGCATCTGGGAAGTGCAATTTGCGCGCGCGTGGCGCACGGAGATGGTATGCCACGTCCTAACATGTTGCAACTTTCTGGGAAGTTGAGCTGCACTCTGATAAAGAGCGAGATGTGGCTGCGTACATGCGACGCTCATATTGTGTGTAGCTTAGCAAGACTGTTGGGGAAAGTCTGTTTGTGATGCGAACACACGAGAATGTGAAGAGAAGAATGAGTCTGTGTGTAAGGTCGAACGGACGGGGTTAAATTCCCCCGCAGAACCCTTCCAGGTTGTGAGAATGCAAGCCGCGAGCACCCTGTGCCTCTTCAGCCTTCTCAGCATCGCTTACCCGTCGTTAGACCCGTTCCAACCCAACTTGCTGGACCGGGACAAGAACACACAAGACGACGACGCCGCCTTTGAACCGAGGCGGCCTCCACACATCATATTCATCCTTACGGACGATCAAGGCTACAATGACGTTGGGTACCACAACCCGGACATCCATACGCCGACGTTGGACCGGCTCGCCGCGGAGGGGGTGAAGCTGGAGAACTATTACGTGCAACCGATCTGCACGCCCTCCCGGAGCCAGCTTCTCACCGGCAGGTACGGTAGGGTCCTAGGGTAGCCTATTCGACGTGTGACGCTCCACATATAATACATGAATTCCCGTACATCTTGAAACTTTGCTCTTGTGAGTGTGTGTCTGTGTGTGAGAGAGTGTGTGAGACTGTGTGTGTGTGTGTGTGCGTATTTGTGTGTGTGGGTGTGTGTGTACTTGTGTGTGCGTGTTACCATATTCCATCTCAGTTATGCTTTGTGAACAGAAACATCTGTTGTGAAGAAGATGAGGGGGAGGGGGAGGTAGAGGGAAATGGGGAAAGAGAAAGAAAGGGTGAGAGAGCGGGAAGGAAGGAGGAAGAAGAGAGACAGAGATAGGGGAAGATTGGGGGAGAGGGAGATAGGGAAAGGGGGAGAAAAAGGGGGGGGGGTAAAGGGGGGAGGGGGCGAGGGGAGGGAGAGGGAGGGAGGGCTGCACTGTAAATGCACAGGGCAGTAGTTTTGGCTGCCGTTGCTGTTTCACAGACTCAGTATGCTGAGCCAAGACCAATAGAGAGGGAGGAGGAGAGGAGAGGAGTGGACATGGGGAGAGGAGAGGGGACGGAGACGGAGAAGGGGGGACAGGGGGACAGGAGAGGAAGGAGAGGAGAGTAGCAGCAGAGCCAGTCAGTGTTTACTCTGTACAGCATCCGTCCAGGAATGTAGATGTTCACCTTGTGGAACAAGGACGGCACGCGCACACACACACACACACACGCACGCACACACACACACACACACACACAAGAATGGAACTTGTTTTCAGGAGACAGGAACTCACCATGCCATGTAACACCTCTACGATACTCTCTGGAGGCCGGGTGCGCGCGTGTACACGCGCGCGTGTGTGTGCGTGTGTACACAAAAGCGATTCAAGTGTGTGTTTGTGTGTACCGAGACCTCTAGCCTCTTGTTCCAGTGGTGTAGCTGTCTACATGCCCAGATTATCACCCAGCACAGACTGGTGTATCCAACACACACCCCCACACCCCCCACACACACACACCGTCACTAAGCGTTGTGTGTGTCTCCAAGGTACCAGATCCACACAGGCTTGCAGCACTCCATCATCCGTCCCCGCCAGCCCAGCTGTCTGCCCAGGGAGCTGCTCACCCTCCCCCAGCGCCTGCTGGACCGCGGCTACGCCACCCACATGGTGGGGAAGTGGCACCTGGGCTTCTACAGGTAGGACGAGGAGGTGCAGGTTGGACTGGGTAGGGAGGTACCACTGTAGGCACCGGAGGAATGGTTCATGACTTTGAGTCCCTTCTCTTGTCCTTCTCTCACCTCACCTCCCCTCCCATTTCCCCACCTCTCTCCCCTCCCCTCTTCTCCTCCCCTTTCCCCCTTTCCCCCTCCTCCCCTCCCCTTTCCCCTCCCCTTTCCCCCCTCCTACCCTCCCCACCTCCCTCCCCTCCCCTCTTCTCCTCCCCTTTCCCCCTTTCCCCCTCCTCCCCTCCTCACCTCTCTCCCCTCCCCTCTTCTCCTCCCCTTTCCCCCCTCCTCCCCTCCCCACCTCTCTCCCCTCCCCTCTTCTCCTCCCCTTTCCCCCTCCTACCCTCCTCCCCTCCCCTCCTCTCTCCCCTCCCCTCTTCTCCTCCCCTTTCCTCCCTCCCTCCTCCCCTCCCCACCTCCCTCCCCTCCCCTCTTCTCCTCCCCTTTCCCCCTTTCCCCCCTCCTCCCCTCCTCACCTCTCTCCTCTCCCCTCCCCTCTTCTCCTCCCCTTTCCCCCCTCCTCCCCTCCCCACCTCTCTCCCCTCCCCTCTTCTCCTCCCCTTTCCCCCTCCTCCCCTCCTCCCCTCCCCCCTTCTCTCCCCTCCCCTCTTCTCCTCCACTTTCCCCCTTTTCCCCCCTCCTCCCCTCCTCTCTCCCATCCCCTCTTCTACTCCCCTTTCCCCCCTCCTCCCCTCCTCCCCTCCCCCCCTCTCTCCCCTCCCCTCTTCTCCTCCCCTTTCCCCCTTTCCCCCCTCCTCCCCTCCCCACCTCTCTCCCCTCCCCTCTTCTCCTCCCCTTTCCCCCCTCCTCCCCTCCCCTCCTCTCTCCCCTCCCCTCTTCTCCTCCCCCTTCCCCCCTCCTCCCCTCCCCTCCTCTCTCCCGCCCCTCTCCTCAGACGTTCCTGTCTTCCGACCCAGAAAGGTTTCCAGAGCTTCTTTGGCTCGCTGACGGGAAGCGTGGACTACTACTCCTATGGGTCATGTGACGGCCCCGGTCTCTGCGGTTACGACCTCCATGAGGGCGAGCACGTCTCCCGCGGTCACGCCGGCCGCTACTCCACCCACCTGTTCACCCAGCGGGCCCGCGCCATCCTCTCCTCCCACAATGCATCGCTCCAGCCCCTTTTCCTGTTCCTGTCGCTGCAGGCCGTACACACGCCCCTGCACCCCCCCAAGTCCTACATCTACCCCTACCGCCGCATGGGCAACATAGCGAGGCGCAAGTACGCCGCCATGGTGACCACGGTGGACGAGTCGGTGCGCAAGGTCACCTACGCCCTCAGGAAGTACGGCTTTTACCGGAACAGCGTGCTCATCTTCTCCACGGATAACGGGGCTCAGCCCTTCACGGGGGGCAGCAACTGGCCCCTACGCGGGCGGAAGGGAACCTACTGGGAGGGGGGGTGAGGGCGGTGGGCTTCGTCCACAGCCCCCTCCTCAGACACAGGCGTAGGACCTCCAGAGCCCTGCTCCACATCTCCGACTGGTACCCCACCCTTGTGGGCCTGGCTGGGGGCAATGTGACGGCGGCGGAGGGGCTGGACGGCTACAACGTGTGGCCCACCATCAGCGAGGGGAAGGAGTCCCCGCGCCTGGAGATCCTCCATAACATCAATCCCCTGCACAGGCGGGCTGGGCAGGGAACGGGGCGCAGGCCGGCGGGGAACACCTCCAGGAAAAGCCCTGGTCTCGCCAAGGCCTCCAAGAAGAGTTCCAGGAGAGCAGCAGGCCTCCGTAAGGCCTCTGGGAAGAAAGCCCCCAGTACAACCCCATCCACCTCTTGGGGTGCTTCCAAGAAAGGCTCAAGCCGGGCCTCCAGAAAAGTCCACAAGCAAGACAAGGCATTTCCGGGGAAGGATTCCAGGAAAGTTCCTGGTCCCACTAAGGCCTACATGGAAAAAGGCTCCAGCTCCAGACAGGGGCCCAGGCGCGGGTCCCGGACCCAGGTCCCCAGCCCTGGTCCTGGGGGGCAGGTCCAGGAAGGCCTGGCTGTGTTTGACACCTCGGTGCAGGCAGCCATCAGGGTGGGAGACTGGAAGCTGCTAACGGGAGACCCTGGACACGGAGACTGGGTTCCGCCCCAGGTTCTGGCCACACTCTCAGGAACCTGGTGGAACCTGGAGAGGAACATCGAGGGCATCGACAAGAGCGTCTGGCTCTTCAATATCACGGCGGACCCCTACGAACGCCACGACCTGGCCAATCAGAGGCCGGACGTGGTCCGACAGCTCCTGTCTCGCCTGGCGTTCTACAACCGCACGGCGGTGCCCGTTCGTTTCCCCGACGACGACCCCCGCGCAAACCCTGACCTCCACGGAGGGGCCTGGGTTCCTTGGGTGGGAGAGGAGGAGGAAGAGGTGGGGGTGAAGGTCTCCAAGAAAGGCAGGAATAAGACAAAGAGGAAGAAGTGTAAACTTTGTAAACTGAAGTCCTTCTTTAACAGGCTCAACACACGCATGATGTCTAACAGGATAGACAGATGAAGGGAGGGAGGGGGGGAATGGGGGGATAGGAGATGAAGGGAGGGAGGGATCGAGAGATGGAGGGATCGAGAGACGGAGGGATGGAGCTAGAGATGACTGTTTGCGATACGCACACGCAGACGCACACACACATCCTGTAAATATGAGAGTTGTGTAAAGAGAACTGATCCTCAATGCAGCCAAATAAAATGATAAAACTCCCATAGTCTGATTGTGTCTCTTCTCTCCAGCATTCCTACCTTTCCCTCTCACTTCCATCCAACATCCCCCACCCCCTCTCTTTCTCTCTTTATATCTTTCTGTCTGCTCTCCAAAATCCCTCCCGCTCTCCTTTTTTTCTCCCTCTCTCCCTCTCTGTCTCTCTCTCCTTTTTTTCTCCCTCTCTCCCTCTCTGTCTCTCTCTTCTTTTTCCCCCTGCCAGCTACTCTCTTTTGTTCTGTGAGGAAACCCTGAAGGATAACAGTCAAGTCACAGTGTTTATCGACGTTTGACACTTTGTTCATCGAGCAGACGCCATTCATCCACAGCGGCATACAAATAGCGTGTGTAAAAAGTACAGCAGGAAATCAGGCATCAGAAGTGAGTAGTTCGAACAGTGTTTCAGTGGCCTGCATCGAGGAATGGTCTGTGTTTACCACGCCCAGTGCAACAATAAACCAATCTCATCTACCAGGCACAGTGAACAATAACTGAATCTCTACTGCAGTATGACAGGTACAACAAGTATAACATAAAACAGGTCAACAACTTCTCAACCAGAGTAGAACGTAGTACAGTGCAACAATAACATCCGAGATGTTTTCTAGTCTTTTTCAGCTTAGCTTCAGCTGCTCTGTGTTCGGGGATTGCATCCAGTTTGTCTCACACGCACACACACTCACACGTGCATACAAATACACAGACAACAACCTGAGTTCCTGTGGAATTTCCTTCCTGGATTTAAACACTTTTAGAGGGAATTTCTGGAGTTTAACTATCGTCATCCAAACTAACACGACCTGGCAAAAATACGACCTGGACACATGACAGACAAATGTGAAGGTGACAGGAGTTCAGGTTGTTGTGAGAATTTGTGTGTGTGTGTGTGTGTAGGTCCATGCATACCACTGCAACTCGTCCAGCTGCAGAACTGGACAAAATGTTCTCGAACAATTCTGTTGTTCCTCACAGGGCAGAGACAGCTCTGAGCATGCTCACACTGCACTTGGTTCAAAATACATTCAATGTCTGTGTGTGTGCGCACCTGTGTGTGTGTGTACCTGTGTGTGTGTGTGTGTGTGTGTGTACCTGTGTGTTTGTGTTTACCCAGGCTGTGAGGACCCATCTCACAGTGACATCATCTGTTACATCATCCTTGATGTCATCTGCGCCTTAATCAAAGAGAAGGAAGACCCTCTGTGTGTGTGTGTGGGGGGGGGGGGGGGGCAGAGGGCAGCTGCGTGGGTGTGTGTGTAAGGCAGAGTAAGAGAGAGAGCGAGAGGTAGAGGCAGAAACAGCAAGAGAGAAAGAGCCAGAAAGAGACAAACACAGGAAGTTCTCTGTGGTCAGTCATGTTTTCTCATCTGTAGTCGAGGTGGAAATACAAAATGTGGTGACTGGTCAGCTCATTGGTTCAGTCTCTCACCCAGACTGTCTCTCTGTCTCTGTCTCCCTCTGTTTCACACATCTTTTGGTCCAATAGACATGTAGGCAGTCAGACAGTCAGACAGACAGACAGACAGACAGACAGACAGACAGACAGACAGACAGACAGGCAGGCAGGCAGGCAGGCAGGCAGGCAGGCAGGCAGGCAGGCAGGCACGCAGTCGGAGAGACAGACAGACTGCTACGCAGAAAAGACAGACAACCACAAGGCCAATGATGATGACGCATACCTATTTGTTGCCATGGAGATTTTGGAATGTTCCCAGGAGAGACAGTAAGAACAAACGTTACCGCAGTTGAGATACATGCACGCACACACACATACATGTACATACACACTTACACACAAAAACATGCATACATACTTGTAAACACATTTGCACATGCACACACACTCACACACACTTACACAAAGGATCAAGTGCACCCCAACTAGAGTCACGTTTGCCCTCCATCAGCAAAGTCCATCAGGAGATCAGTGTGTGTGTGTGTGTGGGTGTGTGAGGTTTGGGTTGTGTGGGTGTTTTTGTTTGTGTGTGAGGGTTTAGTGTATGTGGTGTGTGTGTACTTTGTGTGTGTGTGTGTGTGTGTGCATTGTGTGTGTGTGGTGTGTGTCCAGATACAGTGGAAGATGCAATAGCGATGCCTCTCCACATCAACATGAAGCTGCACTTCCGAGTTGTGCCACCAGGAGGCAGTGCCTCTCCTCTGACCAGGAGGGTTAGAAGACTGATCGCCCTGCATCGCTTTAAACAACTTTAAACAAGCCACCAGGAGGTCTAATTGGATTCCCTTAGGTCACATGACCCCCTTTGTGTCCTCATGTGACTCATTGCAAGTAAGAATCCACACGACTCGCTCACCCATCATTGGTCGAACCTTCTCTCAATCTCTTCCTTTCTCTTTCTCTCTCCCCCTTTCCCCTATTAGTCTTCTCTTGTGTCTCTCTTCTCGTCCCTCTCTCTCTTTCTCTTTCCTCCCTCCTCCTCCCCCCTCTCTCTCCTCTCCTCTCACCCCTCTCTCTCCTTTCCCACCCATCTCTCTCCAGCTCTCTCTCCTCTCATCCCTCTCTCTATCCTCTCATCCGTCTCTCTCTCTCCTTTCATCCCTCTAACTCTCCTCTCATCCCTCTCTCTCTCCTCTCATCCCTCTCTCTCTCCTTTCCTCTCATCCCTCTCTCTCCTCTCCTCTCTTTTCCGAATGTAAAATGTATTGGCCTCACAGACTCTCATGTTGGAGATGAGAGGGGAGTAGTGGAGAATCCTGTCCTCCCTCTCTTCATCCTTTCCAATCTTCACTTTGCTTCCCTATCTCGCTCTTTCACTTCATCCCTCTCCCGTGCCATCCACTCCAGTGCCTCCCTCTAATTCTAGGTTTCATATCTCCCTCCCCCCCCTCCTCCTCCTCCCCTCCTCCCACTCCACCTTACCCCTCCCTCAGTCTCCAGAGTCCTTCGTCTGTGTTCAGAACCTATTCTGTGCATCCAAGCGTGAACTTAACATACAGAAAGAGCTCAAGCATTCTGTTTGTTTGGGCATGCATGTGGGTGTGTGTGTGTGTACACTGGCCGGTGTGGGTGTGTGTGCGTGGATGTGTGGGTGTGTGTTTGAGAGAGAGAGAAATGAAAAGAAGTCAGCGGGTATAGAAGTAAACTACACAAGAGGAATGGAGGATGTCTTTGAAGAGATGTGGGGGGGGGGGAGGCAGGGAGGGAGGAGGGGAGAGAGGGGGAGAGAGGGAAGAGGAAAAGAGGAGAGAGGAGCTCGGAGGGAAAAAAGCAACAATGAAATCTTGATGAATCTCTGGAAACAAGGCAGACTCTAAACGTTATATATTTAATATCTGTGTCATGGATGAGCCTGTACTGTACGTCTGTGTGTGTATGAGTGTGCTCAAATGTGTGTGTGTGTGTCGCATGTGTGTTACGAGCGCTCGGAGAGAGCAGGAGGGAGGCGGAGGGAGGACGCAGTTGCCATGACGACGCGGCTGTGTATTCAGAAGGCTCGCCGGCAGGGGTGCGATTGGACGAGGCCTTGTGACGGAGGAGGGGCCAAAGCTGTCATCCAGACCAGGAACCCTCCTTCACTCCCGATAGAGAGAGGAGAGAGAGGAGAGAGAGGAGAGAGGAGAGACAATAACAAGAAGAGAGGGATACCAACACCAAAGCTTTGTGCTGTTCTTGTGCCACTACCGCCACACCAGGCAGTGAACCAGCCAGCCAGTTAGCCAGCCAGTCAGTGAACCAGTCCACTAGCTCCAGCATGGCCACCATCACCTGCACACGCTTCACTGAGGAGTTCCAGCTCTTTGAGGAACTGGGGAAGTAAGTTACTCTCTGTTTCACTGCCCTGTTGACTGCCTGCAGTAGAATAGAACTCATGTTTCCCTGCAAGTCTGTGCGCGGGTTCGAGTGAGAATAGAGCAGCTGTTCTAGAACACTGAGACTAGAACGGCTGCTGTTGCTCTAGAACCATTAAAATAGAACTACTCGTTTTGTTCTAGAACACAGAGAATAGAATTACCGCATTGGTTCCAGAACACTGAGAATAGAACTGCTGCTGTTCTAGAACACTGAGAATTGAACTACTGGTTTTGTTCTCGAACACTGAGAATATAACAACTGCAGTTGTTCCAGAAGACTGAGAGAATAACTGATCTTGTTCTAGAATACTGAGAATTGAACTGCTGCTGCTGTTCTCAAAGACTGAGAATATAATTACTGGTTTTGTTCTAGAACACTGAAAATAGAACTGCTGCTGTTGTTCTTGAACAATGAGAATTTAACTTGTGGTTTTGTTCTCGAACACTGAGGATATAACTGCTGCTGTTGTTCGAGAACACTGAAAATATAACTACTGTTTTTTTTCTAGAACCCTAAGAATGGAACTGCTGCTGTTCTAGAATGTTGAGAATAGAACTGATGGTTTTGTTCTCCAACACTAAGAGCGCTGAAGTAAAAAAAATGGAGAGAGATGAAAGGAGAGAATGTAGAGGTGTGGAGGAGTGAAGGAATAGAACAGGGGGTGATAAGGGGTGGACTGGAGAGAGAGAGACAATGACTGCATGAGGCTTGTTGCTGTATGTTGCCGTGGGAACAGGTGATAGTTGACGACAGTTGATCGTTCAGCCTGCGGATGTTAATGATCCTCAAGGACACACTCACACACGCATATACACGCGCACACACTTACTCATGCACGTACAAAACATGTCCTCCAGATCCTGTAGATCAAATCAGAGGGTTCTGTCTCTTTGTGTGATGGAGAGAGCGGGAGAAAGAGAGGGAGGGAGATAAAGATAGACAGAGGGAGAGAGAGAGATGGAGAGAGGGAGGGAGAGACAGACAGAGAGTAATGATATGACATGTTGCAATATAGTTCTGTTTTTGGTTCAGTCCACTTCAATGGACCAGGTTACAGAAGGTCCTGGTCACTATGACAAAGACACACACGCACACGCACACATACACATAAACATGCACACACAAGCACACACACGTACACACTCTCCCTCCCCTTCCCCTTCCCCTCAGCCAGACTGACAGCAGTGTCCATGGGGATTGCTGCCTCCTCTGGCGTGTTTGTGTGCGGGTGTGCGGGTGTGCGCTTTTGTCTTCTTCAGCGAAGCTATCTACTGCCCCCCCTCTCCCCGCAGCCCCCCAGCTTGTGAAAGTTGTGTGCATCTCTCCCAGCAGAACATACAGTATAAACCCCGACGACGGTGATACTGAGACATGATAGAGGACTGTACTCTATCTGCAGGCTGCAGAGAGGAGAGGAGAGGAGGAGGAGAGGCAGAGAGAAAGAGAGAGAGAGAGAGAGAGAGAGAGAGGAGAGAGAGAGACAGAGAGAAAGGAGAGCGAGTGAGAGGTAGCGCGAGAGAGGGTCTACTGAACGTCCCTGACCCCAGCCCACACTGTTACTCCCACACACACACTCTCAACATCACACACCTCTCTCACTCACACACAAACACACACACACACAAACGCACACATACACAAACACACGTCAAGCAGCCAAAGACGTTACATAATTCCATTTGGGGGTGGAAACACAGTAGCACATCTGATACTTGTATCTCACCCACTATCGCTGACAAGGTATGTGTGTGTGTGTGTGTGAGTGTGTTTGTGTGTATGAGTGTGAGCAATGTGTGCCTGAGGTGTGTGTAGAGAGGCGTGTGTGTGAGGAATGTACTTGTGTGAGGTGTGTGTTCCTGTGTGTGAGGGATGTATGTATCTGTATGTGAGGAGTATGTGTGAGATGTGTGTGGTGTGTAACACATGTGAAACAGCTTCTACAACAGCAAACAGATACAGACTAGAGTCCAGGCCCAGGTGTGCAAGGAAAGTTCCTGACTGTGTTCTTGTTTCCAGGGGTGCCTTTTCAGTGGTGCGCCGCTGCGTAAAGGTGCTGTCAGCACAGGAGTACGCTGCCAAGATCATTAACACCAAGAAACTCTCAGCCAGAGGTCTGCTTGTCTACCTGCCTGTCTGTCTGTCTGTCTGTCTGGATATCTGTTTGCCTGTCTACTTGTCTTTCTGTCTACTTGTCTGTCTGTATGTATGTCTGTGTGTCGGTCTACCTGTCTGCCTGTCTGTCTGTCTGTCTGTCTATATGTCTGTCTGTCTTTCTGTCTACTTGTCTGTCTGTCTGTCTGTCTGTCTGTCTGTCTGTCTGTCTGTCTGTCTGTCTGTCTGTCTGTCTATCTTTCTGTCTACTTGTCTGTCTGTCTGTCTGTCTTTCTGTCTTTCTGTCTTTCTGTCTACTTGTCTGTCTGTCTTTCTGTCTACTTGTCTGTCTGTCTGTCTACTTGTCTGCCTGTCTGCCTGTCTGTCCGTTTACCTGTGTACATGCCTTCACAGCACACACACAAACACACAAGCACGCACACATACAGAGACAAAGTTGCTAACAAGCAGTCTGTCTGAAGGAACTGTCCTTGTCTTTGTATCCTGATGGGTGTGTGAGCGTGTGTGCGAGTGAGTGTGTGGGTTAATGAGTGTGTGAGCGCATGTGTGTGTGAGCGCCCGTGCATTTGCGCATGGGAGCTCGCGTGTGCGCGCGGGCTTTCAACTGTGTGTAGGTGTGTGTCCGTGTGTGCATGCTTTCAAGCGTGCGTATGTGTGTGTTTTGGCACGAATGAGCGATACCGGCATGAGCCCCATCTAATGTCGTTAGACGCAGTCAGGGTCAGCGTCAACACAAACGTGAGGCTTCTCAACGAGAAGATCAACAAGAAGCGAAAGCTTTCAAACGAAATTCTTCCTCTGGGTGAGAAAATCGCAGAGGGTCTTGTAACAAGCCCTCATAGCAGGCATCGGTCAGGCAACAGAGAGCAGAACCGAGTCACACACACCAAAAAAAGGAGGAAGAAATCTCCACCGGCTTCCAGCCCTCACCCTCTCACCCTCTCTCTCTCTCTCTCTCTCTCTCTCTCTCTCTCTCTCTCTCTCTCTCTCTCTCTCTCTCTCTCTCTATCTCTCTCTCTCTCTCTCTCTCTCTCTATATATATATATATATATATATATATATATATATATATATATATATATATGAGGGGGTTGGCCTTCTTCATCCCTGCTGCCCTGCTCGTTGGCTGACAGAAGCTGGCCTTGTCTCTGCTCTGCTGACTGGGATGAGGGGAGGTATCAAACAGGCTGTCCGTGTGGTCCCAGTGGCCGTGTGTGTGTGTGTGTGTGTCCGTGGTGCTGACTCGGCGGAGGCAGTGACTTGGCTTGTCAGGCTGTGTGTGCACAGGGGTTCAGAGAGAGTCGGTGGGTCTCAGATCCATCTGGAGCTGCTGGCGCTTCTTCCTGGGGCCTCTGCTCTGCTGGTGTGTGGTCTGCTGCTGGCGCACTGGGTTTTTGTCGTGCTGTGGTTGTGTTGTCGTCGTCGTCGCGTTGTTGTTGTGTGGTTGACCTGTGGTCGTGCTTTTGAGCTGTGGTTGTGGTGTGGTCGTGTTGACGTCGCGTTGGGATGCAGACGGAATGGGTGCGGTGAAGCGGTTTGAGACAGACAAAGTTCAGCATCAAAGAACTCTCCTCCCTGTCCTGTTGTGGGTTCCGTGTGGTGAGTGTGTGTGTGAGGTTGGTTCATGGGGTGGGTACGTATGTGTGTGTGAAGGGCTGGTTCATGGGGAGTGTGTGTGTGTGAAGGGCTGGTTCATGGTGTATGTGTGTGTGTGTGTGTGAGGGGGTTTGGTTCATGGAGTGTGTATTGGTTTCCCTGTGGTGGCCTCCAGGTGTGTGTTTATGTTTGTCAGTTTTAATTACAGTACTATTAGCTGTTTGGCATCAGTGATTCTGTGTGCATGCGTTTTTGTGAGTGTGTGTATTTGAGTGTGTTAATGGGTTTGTGTGTGTTTGTTTGTTTGTGAGCAGTCATTAAGGACATTCCAACCAGCTGCTTGTTTGGCTTTCTGCCAAAGAAGGAGGCAACTATATGGAATACCCCTCCCTCCCTCCCTCCCTCCCTCCCTCCCTCCCTCCCTCCCTCCCTCCCTCCCTCCCTCCCTCCCTCCCTCCCTCCCTCCCTCCCTCCCTCCCTCCCTCCCTCCCTCCCTCCCTCCCTCCCTCCCTCCCTCCCTCCCTCCCTCCCTCTCTCCCTCCCTCCCTCCCTCCCTCCCTCCCTCAACAAACTTTTTAAACATTGTCCCCCTCAACACAGCCATTGTCACGGTAACAGCTGTAAGTGGGTTAGTGTGTGTAACAAGCTGGTTCTGCTCGATAATTGGCTCATCAGACAGTTCCACAGACAGACAGACTGGGAGACAGACTGAGAGACAGACATACTGGGAGACAGACAGACATACATGTATTCTTTCTTTCCTTTTCCCCCTCTCTCTTTTCCCTTCTCTCTCTCTCTCTCTCTCTCTCTCTCTCTCTCTCTCTCTCTCTCTTTCTTCTTCCCTTTTCTCTGCTTCTGTTTGTCTGTCTCTACTTCTATATCTTTGTAATCCTGTTCTTGGTATATTCAGCAAGGTTGCTTAGCAACACCATTTTTCTGAGTTCACAGCATAGCTTTACCTATAGTGGTACAGTGTCTTACAGGAGTGTGTGTTGGTGTGTGTGTGCGGACAGGTTATCAGTGTGACTAAGTTAGTTTGAGAGGGTATACATGTGTGAGAGTGTAAGTGTGCGAAAGATAGACAGTGTGTGTGAGAAAGTGTGTTTTGTGGTTACTCAGACCAACAGTGTGTTCATTGTATGAGAGAGTGTGTGTGTGTTCTGTGTGCATAATAGCGTGCGTTCTCTGTGTAAGAAAGTGTGTGTATATGTGAGTGTTTGTGTGCAGGCTGCGGGTGTGACTAAATTAGGTTGAGAGGGTAAACATGTGTGAGAGTGAGAGGGTGTGTGTGTGTGTTAACAGTGTGTGTTCTGTGTTTTAGACCACCAGAAGTTGGACCGGGAGGCCAGAATCTGTCGACTGCTGAAACACTCCAACATAGGTGAGGTCACACACACCACAGACATGCACACTAATACACACAAACACACACACACACCACTGTCTCTCTGTCTCTCTCTCTCTCTCTCTCTCTCTCTCTCTCACACACATACACATACACACACACACACACGCACACAGCAGACTCTCAGATCTTTAGAAGTGTGTCTCGCTGAGCTTCTGAACCCTCCATTATTAATGGTGAGGTATTCTAGTCTAGGAGAGAGAGAGGGAGAGAGAGAGAGGGAGAGAGGGAGAGAGCGAGGGACGGAGGTGGAAAGGGAGGGAGAGGGAGGGAGATGGAGAAGGGAGGGAGATGGAGAAGGGAGGGAGGTGGAGAGAGAGAAGCGGAGAGGGAGGGAGACAGGCAGGGAGGGTTCAAAAGAGAGGGAGAGAAGTGCAGAGAGCCGGAGAAAGCGAGGCGGAGGAGGGCAGTGGAGACAGAGAGAAAGATGGATGGAGGTAGAGGGAGAGAGAGAGCGAGAAACAGAGAGGGGGAAAGACATCGAGAAAGAGAATGAACGCATGCTCAAATACACGAGGTCAGGGTGTCACAGTCACAGTGAATCCTGCGTGTGCGCGTTCCTGCAGGTTACTCGGGAGTGACCTGTAGGGGGAGCCCATCCCCCATCCCCCGCCCACTCACACACATGCACTCAGTGAGATGCACATCATTCTGGCGGGGCTAACAGAGCTGTCTCTTCCCACACACAGCCAGAGTGAGTGTGTGTGTGTGTGTGTGTGGAGGTGTGTCAGGAGGGCCATACAGAGAGCTACTATCTGCTAAGGATCTACCCCCTTGGCCTTGTATACACTAAAAGCCCAGATGGGAAATCATCTCTCTCTCACGTACACACATACTCACACACCCAACCCGTAGCTTGACAGGATAAATAGGGTTGCGTAACAATATGGTGGAGCGCTCAAAGGGGAAGTCCCCTGCTCTGGCGGGGGGGGGGGGGGACCTGGGAGGGAGAGAGAGAGAGAGAGAGAGAGAGAGAGAGAGAGAGAGAGAGAGAGAGAGAGAGAGAGAGAGAGAGAGAGAGAGAGGGAGGTAGGGAGAGAGAGAGAGAGAGAGAGAGAGAGAGAGAGAGAGAGAGAGAGAGAGAGGGGGGGGGGGGGGAGGGAGGAGGGGGAAAGACAGGGAAAGAGGTAGGGAAAGGGCAAGATAAGAACAGGGAGGGAGGTAGGGAGAGAGGGAGAGGGAGGGAGGGGGAGGAAGGGAAGGTGAGAGAGGGAGAAAGGGAGATTTCTTTTTTCTCAAAGCCTTGACTGTAATGGGCAATTAAAACCCGACCAGTTACACCACTATAGACATTACAGAAGCAACTTGATCACACTGATGCAGGACAGTAGACACACATAAACAAGCCTAATAACAACCCTGTTTACAACTGAAACACTAGAGCCCCACTGGAGAGAGAGAGAGAGGGAGGGAGGGAATAAGGGAGGAAGGAAAGGGGAGGGAGGAAAGGGGAGAGGAAGACAAAGAGAGAGGGGAGGAGAGAAAGATGGAGAGATAGCGGGAGAGAGAAAGTGAGAGAGAGAGGGATGCAGGGAAAAAAGAGCGAGAGGAAGAGAGGAAGAGAGTTATGACTCTTTGTTTACTGACACCTTCCCCAGTCTTCCTCGCTGGAAGCGGGGGTTGCTATTCGTCAAGCATCCAGAGCCCGCCCACACACTGACAACCACAGCAGAGTCAGCCAATGAGAGCACAGCCTGCCCACACACTAACAAACACAACAGACAGAGCCAATAGGAGGGACGCCTTCAGTTTGCTGTTAAATGTATCTGGCAAGGTGGTTGATACAGGTTGAAATCGTTAAAGGCAGAGTAGACTGGTTGTATGTAGTCTAGAATGGTTGAGGACAGGGTAGAATGGTTGCATGTAATTTAGAATGGTTGGATGCAGGCTAGAATGGTTCACACAAGTGAAGTGTGTTGAAGGGGTGTAGGAGGCATGGGAGGGAGGGAGGGAGGGAGGGAGGGAGGGAGGGAGGGAAAGTTGGAGGAGGGGTGGTGGAGGAGGAGGGGAGAGGGAGCGACACACACACCATGCTAACACCAACGCAATGAAAACAAAATGCTAACACCATGCTAACCTGCTGTCTTTTAAAGGACATGCTAGGTATAGGTGAAGACATGGTACTCATGAATGATGACGAGGTACACCTGGATGAAGCTAAAGTACACAGGAAGGATTCAGCCAGTTTGACCAGTCTAAGGGACTGTAATTGGCAGTAAACACATGGCGCATACTGCACAAAGCTATCGGAATATTGATGTTGCTGTTGCAAACAAACCTGGGAAAAACCCCAATTTCGAGATTGAGTTGAGTGAGGGTTGTGTTGCAAATGTCCATTACATTTACATTTATGCATTTCGCAGACGCTTTTATCCAAAGCGACTTCCAAGAGAGAGCTTTACAAAAGAGCATAGGTCACTGCAGTGGCGATTCTAGACACATTTTACTGGGGGGGCCAAGGGGGGGGGGGCAGTGTTTAATCAGAGGGGCACATTAAAAAACGGAAACAAATGATATTTAAACATTAAAATACTTTAATTTAGCTTTACATTAAAATCATACAAACGGCTCTGGCTCTCCCTCTTCCAGCTCCTCAGCTCTCTCAATACCTTGATATGTTTCTCTCACTTTTTTATTTACTAGGGCAAAAAAGGCTGCAATGTCCCTGCCTCGTTTCCTGATGACAACTAGAAGAAGAAAAATGTGTAAAAAAAATCAGCTCAGGGGGGGCCCCGTGGGGGGCACTGGCCCCTGTAGGCCCCCGTGTAGAAACGCCCCTGGGTCATTGACTCTCCAATGGAGGAGCACTCGCACAGAATCTCTCTTCCTCTCTTTCTCTTTCTCTCCATTCCACTCTTTATCTCTCCCTCCTTCCTCATACTTTCTTTTTTTCTTTCTTTCTTTTTCTCACTCTCAGTTCGTCTCCATGACAGTATTTCAGAAGAGGGGCACCATTATCTGATATTTGACCTGTAAGTATTTATCTATCTATCTGTCTATCTATCTATCTCTCAAAATATCTCCATCTCTTACAGTTTTTTACAATCACTTTGACACTAATTTCAGAACATTGATGTCCTTTTTCAGAACTCTAGGCACAAAACTCACAACTGATGATCAAAATGCAATTTTTTCAAAACCCTAACACAATTTTTAATTGCTTGGATACAATAAAGATACACCTTGGATCATTTGTTCATTGAACTTAAATCATCTGTTCAAAGAGACAAAACTAAACATCAAAGTATCACCATTTTAAAATGAAATTCACAAATAACATCTGAATTGTCTGTCATTTTCTTACATTACGATGACCTAACTGTCAATTGATACAATGAATGATAAATGATATAAGTAACTGTTGCATTACTCTTACTGTAATGCATAGTTTTATAGAAACTGACAAACAATATTCCAAGTTTAGAACATGAAAGTTACAGTTTATGAGATCCATTGACACCATGCTCAATTGGTGCAAGCATGGTTTCAGGCCCATCCACATTTTACAGCCTTGTACTTGACCCCATACTTTCCCTTCCTCAACCCTATTGAGGATTTTTCTCCCCTTGGAGGTGGAAGGTGTACAATAAACATGAACAAGTTACTCTTCTCCAGACCATGGATGAGGGATACTATTACATCACAGCAGACCAGTGTCAGGCCTGGATTCACCATGCCCGGAGATTCTTTCACAGATGTTTGTCAAATGAAAACATCCACTGCAATATGGATGAAAACTTGTGGCCAAATCCACAAGACAGGATTGACGGATATGTAGGAGAGTAATCAATCCTTTGTTCTGCTTTGTTTGTTTGATTTTTGAGCCAGGTGAGGAACACTGCCGTACATGTTTAACGTACTGTAGCATCGTTTTCCTTTGTAGCTAATTAGGTTTGCTTTGATACTAGAAAAAAAACGAAGAAATGTTGGAATTGGATCGTATTTCATGAATACATTTCTGATTTTGCTCAATGACTCCACTGTCTGTAGTATTCCCTCTTAGTCCATTTATGGTGATGTGATGTCTTATGAAACATGTATCACATATTTTGTGGTACAATACAAGTACAAAACACTACATGGTGAATCTATGGGTGTCTTGTGTGTGCATGATGTAAGTGAATGTTCCTATGGTATTTCATGATCAATTTGTTTTTTGAACTAATGATTCTGCATGCACAAGGTGTCTTTAAAGATATGAACATACAATGCAGTGCTTTGAAAATGTGACAGTCTGTGTTACAAGTAATGACTGTTTTGAGTTTTGTATCTAGAGTTTTGAAAAAGGACGGCACGGTTCTGAAATTAGTGTCAAAGTGATTGTAAAAAATTGTAATCTCCATTTCTGGATCTCTATATATTTATGTGTGTACATGCTTGTTTGTAATAGTGTGTCTGTGTTAGTGTGTGTGCTAGTGCGCGTGTAAGTGCGTGTGTTACTGTGTGTTAGTGTGTGTGTTAGTGTGTGTAAGTGTGTTAGTGTGTGTGTTACTGTGTGTAAGTGTGTGAGTGTGTGTGCTAGTGCGTGTTAGTGTGTGTTTTAGTGTGTGTTAGTTTGTGCTAGTGTGTTAGTGTGTGTTAGTGCTCTGCTGTCCATCTCCCATTCTCTCCATGGTCTATTGACCATCTGGATCCTCTTCAGACAGCACCCTCCACCCTCCAGCCGCAACCCCCCCCCCCCCTGTCTCCCTCACCCCCTCTCCTCCCACATCTCTCCCCCCCGCCTCCCCTCAGACCGATTGACACAACCTCCCCCCCTCCCTGTCTCCCTCACCCCCTCTCCTCCCACATCCCTCCCCCCCGCCTCCCCTCAGACCGATTGACACAACTTCCCCCCCCCTCCCTGTCTCCCTCACCCCCTCTCCTCCCACATCCCTCCCCCCCGCCTCCCCTCAGACCGATTGACACAACCTCCCCCCCCTCCCTGTCTCCCTCACCCCCTCTCCTCCCACATCCCTCCCCCCCGCCTCCCCTCAGACCGATTGACACAACCTCCCCCCCCCTCCCTCTCCTTCCCGCAGGGTGACAGGAGGAGAGCTGTTTGAAGACATTGTAGCCAGAGAGTACTACAGCGAAGCGGACGCCAGGTGAGTCTGCTCTCCTCTCCTCTGAGAGGACGAGAGGGGAGGAGGAGGTGGAGGGGAGGAGGTGGAGGTGGAGGGGAGGATGAGAGAGAGGAGGATGAGGACGAGGGGAGGAAGGGGAGGTGGAGGAGGAGGGGGAGATGGAGGGGAGGATGAGAGAGGTGGATGAGGACGACGAGAGGAAGGGGAGGTGGAGGTGGAGGTGGAGGGGAGGATGAGAGAGAGGAGGATGAGGACGACGAGAGGAAGGGGAGGTGTAGGTGGAGGTGGAGGGGAGGATGAGAGAGAGGTGGATGAGGACGACGAGAGGAAGGGGAGGTGGAGGTGGAGGTGGAGGGGAGGATGAGAGAGGTGGATGAGGACGACGAGAGGAAGGGGAGGTGGAGGTGGAGGGGAGGATGAGAGAGAGGAGGATGAGGAGGGGGACGAGGGGAGGAAGGGGAGGTGGAGGTGGAGGGGGAACAGAGTCTCATACATGTCTATGACCTTCGGTCACTCGCAAAGAAACACAAAAACGCACACACACGTACGCACACATAACCTGTGTGCTCCAGTGGCAGATCACAGCTCTTCATTCTTATTTGGTCTCCGGAGTGCGTAGGATGCCAGGATTAAATGTTCAAATTTATTCTCAATAGCCTTCAATTCAGCCTTCTGACTTCCTGCCCACTCCTTCTCTTTCCCTGCTCTCTTCTCTATGTTCTCTCTATATTCCTCTGTCTTTTTCTCTCTGTCCCTGTCTCCCTCTCTCTCTTGCTCTCTCTCTCTCTCTCTCTCTCTCTCTTGCTCTCTCTCTCTCTTTCTCTTGCTCTCTCTCTCTTTCTCTATCTCTCTATGTCTGCATCAGTCATTGTATTCAACAGATTCTGGAGGCGGTGCTACATTGTCATCAGATGGGAGTCGTCCACAGAGACCTGAAGGTACCTTAAAGACATACAAGCCCCCACGCATGGAACACACACCCTAACACATGCACCCACTCAGCCACCCGCCCACCCACATGCACCCACCAACACACACACACAGAGAGAACCCTTCTCTTCAAGCGCTCCTCGTCCGTGTCTCAGTAGACCATCACGGCAGAGATCCTCACGCCCACACGTTCTAGTCATAAAAAGCAGAGGAGGGGGGAGGAGCAGAGAGAGGGGACAGGAAAGGTGAGAGAGGAGAGAGAAGAGTGGCGTAACGAGAAAGAGGGGAGGGGATGGGGGAGGAGGAGAGGAAATGAGAGGAGGACGGGGGAAGAGCGGAGAGCAGAGGAGGAGAGAGAAAATGACGGGGATGAGAGGAGAAGAGGGGAAAGGACAGAAAGGAGAGGAGGAGAGGAAATGGGAAAGGAGAGGCGAGGAGAAGAGGGGAGAAGAAAGGAAAGGGAGGAGGAGGGGGAAGGAGAAAAGAGAGCAGATGAGAGAAGAGAGAGAGAGAGAGAGAGAGAGAGAGAGAGAGGAGAGAGAGTACTATTACATACAGTACTATTCTTCACGATTGCAGTAACAGGTGTAACATAATAGACACACACCTCAACCATTTAGCATGTGAATATGTTTCTGTTACCAGAGATGCTGTGATAAACATCACTTTCTCTCCCCCCCCTTCGCACACCCTCCCCTCCCCAGCCGGAGAACCTCCTCCTGGCGTCCAAGTCTAAGGGAGCAGCAGTCAAGCTGGCAGACTTTGGCCTGGCCATAGAGGTGGAGGGGGACCAACAGGCCTGGTTCGGTACATCACACATACACACACATATTCACACGTACACGTCCACACGCACACACATCCACACAAACACACATATACACATGTTGCTTCATGTCGGTGTTACATTGGAGAGGCTTGAACCAGTGTGTATGTATGAGAGGCCGTATAGACCATAATTCATACTTGGTCTCACATACATGCCATGACCTCACATATATACCATTGTACTCTCACATATATACCATTATACTCTCACATATATACCATTGTACTCTCACATATATACCATTATACTCTCACATATATACCATTATACTCTTACATATATACCAGTATACTCTCACATATATACCATTATACTCTCACATATATACCATTATACTCTCACATATATACCATTATACTCTCACATATATACCATAATACTCTCACACATACACCATTATACTCTCACACATACACCATTATACTCTCACACATACACCATTATACTCTTGCACATAAACTGGCATACTCTCTTACACAGACAAAATACCCTCTTATATGTACCATCATACTAAAGTATAACAATATGTGTAAGAGAGATAAATAGTATGTGTGAAACAGAATGATAGGATATGTAAGTAAGATTACTATTCTATGTGAATAAGAATAGTTATATGTGCAAGAGAGAATACTTGTCTATGTGAGAGAGTTTGATAGAAACGGAAGGCAGTTTGATTGCAAAGGAAGTAGTACTGAATTCTCAGTCCCTGATTGGCTTACGGCCTTGTAGCCAGAGCAGTGCTTGCTAAACTGGAGCAACAAGGCACAATTAACAAGCAGTAGAACGACGCTTAAAATAAACATTTACAGTTTTTGTTAGCGAGTTTAGCACGGTAGACATGATTTTTCTTTTGATTTACCTTCTTTTGCTAGGCCCGTTTGTTTTTGTGGAAGTTAATGGTAATGAGGAGGACATTACGTTGTTTTTTACAAATACAATGCGGTGTGTTCATGACATTATAAAGGGAACTGACAGCATGGGTCCTGACAGCATGGTTTTGCAAAGATTATTTAGCGAGCTTGATTTTTACACACGGACAATGTTTTCCTTTATTTTGAATAGCCAGCGGTGATGAGGGAGTGACAGTCGGGAAAGTTTGCGTGCATTTGAGGCTACGTATGCCTGTCTTCGTTCGATCATCAGTTCAAATGAAAATTCGAAATCATTAGAAGTGAGACAACGAGCTATGTTTGATTCAAGAGCACCTCCAACGATCAGAAATGGTCTTCCTAGTCGCCCTCACTTGAGGCATACGTAGCCTCAAGTGCACCCAAACTTTCCCGATTGTCACTCCCTCTTAACTGCTGGCTAATCAAAAATAAAGGAAAACATTGTCCGTGTGTAACCTCGCTAAATAATCTTTGCAAAACCATGCTGTCAGGACCCATGCTGTCAGTTCCCTTTATAATGTCATGAACACACCGCATTGTATTTGTAAAAAACAACGTAATGTCCTCCTCATTTCCATTAACTTCCACAAAAACAAACGGGCCTAGCTAAAGAAGGTACATCTAATGAAAAATCATGTCTACCGTGCTAAACTCGCTAACAAAAAACTGTAAATGTTTATTTTAAGCGTAATTTTACTGCTTGTTAATTGTGCCTTGTTGCTCCAGTTTAGCAAGCAGTGCTCTAGCTACAAGGCCGTAAGCCAATCACGAACTGAGAATTCAATACTACTTCCTTTTCAATCAAACTGTTTTCCGTTTCAATCAAACTCTCACATAGACAAGTATTCTCTCTTGCACATATAACTATTCTTATACACATAGAATAGTAATCTTACTTACATATCCTATCATTCTGTTTCACACATACTATTTATCTCTCTTACACATATTGTCATACTTTAGTATGATGGTATATATACAAGGGTATTTTTGTCTGTGTAGGAGAGTTTGCCAGTTTATGTGCAAGAGTATAAAAGTGTATGTGTGACAGTATAATGGTGAATATGTGAGAGTATAATAGTTATATGTGAGAGTATAATAGTGTATATGTGAGGTTATGGTGTCGTATGTGAGACCAAGTTGTTTATGTGCAAGAGTATAATGGTATATATGTGAGAGTATAATGGTATATATGTGAGAGTATAATGGTATATATGTGAAGTCATGGCATGTATGTGAAACCAAGCATGAATTATGGCCTATACGGCCTCTCGTATGTATGTGTGATGTGACACATCAGAATGACCCAGAAGAGACTGCTCAATTTGGAGCTTATAGCAAGGTCAAAAAAGTCAAGATCCAGGTCAAGGTGAACTTAGAAGTTATTTCGAAAGTGTCGGTGGACTCCACGATTACCGATTCAATTGCAGCTTTCACTCTGCGTAGATTCTTCCGACCAATTCTCAGTATCAGAGTGATGAGCTACACCTGTTGTCTTGCTCAGTGTGAGCGCGCTTCAGTTTGCTTTTCAGCTGGAGTGGTTTCACCTGTGTCTCGTTTGGTCCTCGTGTGCAGTCACGGTGGCTTCCCTGGTGTGTCTTTGTCAGTTTGTCGGTTCGTTCTGGGTGTCCTGTCCTTAGGAAGAAGGGCTCTGTCCTTCGTGTTCCTCCGTTTGGTCCAAAGAAAGACTTGCTGGCTTTTCGGTTTGGGTTTTCCCGCCCACCTTGCCCTGTATTTGCATCCCACGCCGATTCAGATACAGACACGTAGGCCCGTGTACGTTTATGTTTTACTTCCAGTGGATGGCGTGAACGTGAATGGGTGGGATGAATCATCGCAACCCTCACCCCCCCGCTCCACGACTGCAGGAGGCAGCTCTCGTTGCTGCCGTGTCATCCGCGTAGCTTGATGCTACATTTCCATTGTGAATCAAGTGGTTCCATCCAGCATGATTTCAAGCGTGTTACTTAACCGTCTGCTGCTCTCTTTTTTCGGTCTGTTTTTGAAATCAAAAACAAAATGATTTGTACTGAAAAGATTTTATTCAGAGTCGGGATTTGAACTACGGACTCATGCTCTACCGCTGAACTCAATTTCGGAATGAAATCTCACATTTGATGTGATTAAAACATTTGGGATACAAAGTTTATGAAGTAAAAACAGGAAAACCATTAGTGTTAGAGGGAAATATGGACATTTTTTTCATTTTTGTAAAATCATTATTACAGTATTGAAATGTACAGTAATATAATGGCATATTTAATCCGAGCTGAACAGCCACAAACTAGAGGACAAAAATTGGTAGGTTTACATGAACTGACAACTCTTCTTTCATTTAAGGGAGGGAGGGAGGGAGGGGGGGAAGGAGGGAGGGAGGGAGAAATGAAAGGAAGGAAGGAAGGAAGGAAGGAAGGAGAAGAGGGAGGGACGGAGGGAGAGGAGAGGTATGTCTTGGTCATGACTTCAGCCTCCAGGCTCGAAAAATGATTTAATGTGTACGCATACACACACACATACATGCGCACACACACACCTGCGCGCGCCTACACACGCCGACACCTACACGCACACACACACTCTGGGGTGTGCGGTGAAGCCTAAGGAGTCTAATGACAGGGTGAGGAGAGGATGGGGCTCCAGGCTCATTAGAGAACATTATCTCTGAGTCACGCTGTTGTCTCTCACAAGCCCTGCCGTAGGTGTGTGTAGGAGTGCAGACATGTAGGGGCGTAGGTGTGTGTCGACGTGTCTGCACACTCTAGGTCTGTGCGTGTGTGCGCGTGTACAGCAGGTGTGTGTGTGTCTGTATCTGTGCCGGTATCCCTGGGTGTGTGTATGTGTGTAGGTGCATCTTTGTGTGTCGACGTGTAGATACGTATGGCGTGTGTCTATGTGTAGGTGTCTGTGTGTATGTGCAAGCGTGTCTGTGTGTGTGCATCTGTGCAGGTGTGTATCTCGGTGTGTCGGTGCGACTTTGTGTGTAGATGTATGGATGTGTAGGTGTGTATGTACGTGTGTGTGTATGGTGTGTGTTCAGGTGAGTGTCAGTGTGAGTGGGTGTTTGTATGTCTTTGTCTCTATCTCTGTGTTTGAGTAAATGTCTGTCTGTGTGTGTGTGTGTGAGTGTGTGTGTGGGGTGTCTATGTGTATATTTGTGTACCTGTAGATGTGTATTTGTGTGTAGATGTGTGTGTACAGGTGTTTCTGTGTGCACCATTTGTACCGTTATAACATTAAACGTCAAATGGATTGTGTGTATGCGTGTGTGTTTCTGCACGTGTGTGCTTGAGTGTGTGCGTGTGTGTTTGTGTGCATGTGTGATTGTGTGTGTTTTGGTGTGTGTGTTTTGGTGTGTATGCAGGCTTCGCTGGAACCCCAGGCTATCTGTCACCAGAGGTTCTGAGGAAGGACCCGTATGGCAAGGCTGTGGACCTGTGGGCATGTGGTGAGTAGGAGTGTGTGTGTGTGTGTGTGTCTGTGACAGTAGGTTGGTTTGTGTGTGTGTGTTTGGGTATAAGGTATGTTCGTGTGTAAGTGTGGGTGTACCGTGCGTGAGTGTATATGTACGTGTGTGTGTGTATTTGAGTGTGCGTGTGCCCGTGTGTGTGTAGCCCTTGTGTGTGAGTGTGTGAACTGTGTGTGAGCATCTGTGTGTGTGTGGGTGGGAGTGTGCCCATGCGTGAGACAGTCTGTGTGTACTGTGTGTGTGAGAGAGTGTGTGTATGTTCTGACATGTTGCATGTTGTGTGGGTTGCCAGGTGTGATTCTGTACATCCTCCTGGTGGGTTATCCCCCTTTCTGGGACGAGGACCAGCACAGACTGTACCAGCAGATCAAGGCGGGGGCGTATGACGTGAGCTACTCCATAAGCCTCTCTCTGTGGATATATGTCATCTTATGATTTCACATTCATGTAATAGCATCTATAGAGATGACCTGCTAGAAGGTGCCCCCTTCCTCAACCCTCCCTCCTTCCTGCCCTGCTCCTCCTCCTCTCCCTTCCTCCCCCCTCACACATCCTCACACCCCCTGCTCCCCTTTCCTCTCCCCTCTTTCACCTCCTCTCCCCACCTCCCCCCTCACACCCCCTGCTCCCCTCTCCTCCCCCCTCCTCCCCCTGCTACCTCTCCTCACCTCCCCCCTCCTCCCCCTGCTCCCCCTCCTCACCTCCCCCCTCCTCCCCCTGCTACCCCTCCTCACCTCCCCCCTCCTTCCCCCTGCTCCCTCTCCCCCCTCCACAGTTTCCATCTCCAGAGTGGGACACAGTGACCCCCGAGGCCAAGGATCTGATCAACAAGATGCTGACCATCAACCCTGCCAAACGCATCACTGCTGCTGAGGTCCTCAAACACCCCTGGATCTCTGTAAGACCAGGGAGGAGGGAGGAAAGAGGATGGAGGAAGGGGAAGGGAGGACAGAGGAGGAGGGGGAGGAGGGGGAAGGGAGGAGGGGGAAGGGAGGAGGAGGAGGGGGAAGGAGGTGAGAGCAGGAGGGCAGAGGGGGGTGGGAGAGCAGGAGGGAGGAAGGGGAGAGCCGTGGGGGAGAAGAGGAAAGCAGGGGGGAGGAAGGGGAGCATGGGGAAGGAGGTGGAGAGGGGAAAGGAGGAGGACGAGAGGGGAGACGGGGAGGAAAGGGGCGATGGGAGGCGGGAGTGAAGTCATTGTCTAGATGATAATGAGGATAATCAACCTGATGTAGATCCTTTCACATCCTGGAAACTCTGTTGAACCTTACCTTGTTCATGAATAACATTATCTCTCTCTCTCTCCCGCTGTCTCTCTCTCCCTCTCTCCTTCTCCCTCTTTTTTCCATCTCTCTCCCTCCCTCTGTCTCTCCCTCTTTCTCCCTCTCTTTCCCTCCCTGTCCCTCTGTCTCACTCTCCCTTTTTCTTCACTCCTCTCCCTCTCTTCTTCTCTCTCTCCCTCTCCTGCCCTCCTCCCCCCTTCCCGCTCCCCCCTCAGCATCGCTCCACCGTGGCCTCTTGTATGCACAGACAGGAGACAGTAGAGTGTCTCAAGAAGTTCAACGCCCGACGGAAGCTCAAGGTATGTCCTGTTGGTCACCATGGTAACCTGCACCCCCTTGTTCCTGCTTTTCTTGGGATTGGCCCTCGGATCATCACACATCAGCAACTTGGATCAGCAACTTGCGGCACACAGGAAACACATAATCACCCTGTTGGCAACAAAGGAAACATAATACTCTCAACCACTGTCAACAAATTGACTTGAGGATTAGTGGGGAATGGTGATATATTGTCAGTGATTGATGGAGTGGAATGATAACTGTTGTGTGATTGGAGAAGAGGGATGATAACTTGTCTGTGATTGGTTACAGGGTGCCATCCTCACTACCATGCTGGCCACAAGGAACTTCTCTGGTAAGTTCTGTCTCTCCCAGGAACAACCCCCTACCTGATAACCACCTTTCTGCTCATGCTCAGAGTGACGTGATCACAGATAACGTTCTTTTGTTTCATGAAGTCATTTGAATTGTAGTCACATCGTTTAATATAGGCTATATTAGCAACACAAAATATTTTATTGGGTTCTGTTAGGGTCCACATTCTCATTCCAGTCTGGAATAGAACACCCGTCACAGACCAGACCTCCCTCCCTCCCCTATCTCCTTTACTCCCTCCCCTCCTCACCCCTCCTTCCTTCCCTTCCCTTCTCCTCATCCCTCTCTCCCTCTATCTTTTCCTCCCTTCCTCCCTTCCTCCCTCTCTCTCTCTCCCTCCTCCCCTCCTCTTCATCCCCCCCAGACAGGGAACACCAGGCAGATTTATGAGCAGATAACATATCACAAGTCTATTTATACATTCTCTGTTCTGTACATACACACACTAACACTAACACCCACACACACTTGTCCAATGTCATTATAATTACAACAACAGCACCAATTGTCATGAACAAAGTTAATACTACTACTTGCTATAATAATACTACCACTACTACTACGTCTACTAACAATAATGTATGTACGTCTGTAGGTCTGTAGTATGTGTGTGCGGGTGTGTATGTGTGTGTGTGCGGGTATGTGTGTGTGTGTATGTGTGTGTGCGGGCGTGTGTGTGTGGATGTCTGTCTGTGTGAGACCAGGACAGACCACTGCTAAAAATAGACGCATGTTGATGAATGAGGGGAAACCACCCTGCCCTTCATGACCCCCCACGGTCCCCCCGAGGCCCCTCTAACCCCCCCCCCCCCCGATGCCCCCCCACCGACCCCCCTGGTCCCCATGCCCCCCTCCTGATAGTTAAGGTGCTGTGAGTTTTCAGAGGGTGACGCAGGGAAAAAGTCAAAAGGGGGAGAGGGAAAGAGAGAGCATGCTAGCGAGAGAGAGTTCAAGTTCAAGCTCATAGACCAGTGGAGAACACGAGAGAGAGAGAGACACACAGATAGTGATGGTGAGAGAGAGAGAGAGAGAGAGAGAGAGAGAGAGAGAGAGAGAGAGAGAGAGAGAGAGAGAGAGAGAGAGAGAGAGAGAGAGAGAGAGAGAGAGAGAGAGAGAGAGAGAGAGAGAGAGAGAGAGAGAGAGAGAGAGAGAGAGAGAGAGAGAGAGAGAGAGAGAGAGAGAGAGAGAGAGAGAGAGAGAGAGAGAGAGAGAGAGAGAGAGAGAGAGAGAGAGAGAGAGAGAGAGAGAGAGAGAGAGAGAGAGAGAGAGAGAGAGAGAGAGAGAGAGAGAGAGAGAAGGTATGGAATGTGCCATATCTCAAGTGCTCCTATATCTGGCCTCCCTGGGGGGGAGGGAGGAGGGCGGCGTGGCAGGAACGTGGGGGATTGGGGCGGTTGGGAGGGTGGGTGAGGGCCCCTCCTCCTCTCTTTCTGCTGGGTGGTGGGGCTCCTCAGTCCAGCCAGTTTTCTTCTCACCCTGCCTGCCTGCTGCTTCTCAAGGCTGTCTGGGTCTGGGTCTGAGAATATCGGAAACACGTTTGCTCTGATGAACGCTAATCCACGGAGCTCTGCGGTCTCCACAGCAACGACCGTCTGACCCCACGGTTCCCACCACACCCTTCCGGAAACCTCCGCTCCTCCTCTCCTTTTTCCTCGTTCCGTTGCCATGGAATCTACTCTTTCCTACCTCCCCCTTTGAAGGCGGTCTCTTCCAAGAGCGAGGGTCAGGGGTGAGGGGCTCAGGGGTCAGGGGTCATGCCCTTCGCCCTCCTCTTTTGGGCGTTTGTGCCCGTCCTCATGGCTGTGTTCTCCCTCTTCCTGTTTCTCTCTCGCTCAGGGGGGAAGAGCGGAGCCAACAAGAAGGCTGACGGTGTGAAGGTAGGGCTCACACACACACACACACACACACTTACACACTGACAGACAGGTCCACTCACAAACCCATCCCTACTTCCCAGATCTCCTACCCTGTATGGTTGACACGATGATGTCCAAGAGGGCATCAAACCTCTATACAAGTGTGGTGTGTCTGTAGATGTGTATACGGGTGAGTGTGAGTGACTGTTTGTGCATAGATATACCGTATATATGTATGTGTGTGTGTTATGTGTGAGTGTGTGTGAACATATGTGTGTATGTGTCTGTGTACAAGTATGTGTGTGTGCATGTGTATATATGTGGATGTGTATATGTCTGTGTGTGTATGCATGTGTTTGTATGTTTGTGTGTGTGTGTGTGTGCGTGTAGTTTCTGTGTTTTAAAAAGGGTCACAGGTGACTCTCTCCAAGCTCCCTGGATGCTTTGCAGCGGCTAACCACAGGAGCAGAGTGAGAGGAATGCTGTAGGAATGCACGCACACACACGCACACACACGCTCACACGCGCACACACACACGCGGACACGTTCGCACTCACACTCAAGCAAATACACGTGGACACGCACGTGCACACTCAAACACTCGCACGCGCACACTTGCGTGTCCTGCCCGGCCTGTCATCGGCCCTCCATACCTCCATCCCTCCATCCGTCCATCCCTTCTGTCGCTCCTTAACCTCTTCTAACTTCTCTTCCAGAAAAGGAAGTCCAGTTCCAGCGTGCAGCTGATGGTGAGTGATGTCACTTCCTGTCGACCGCGCGCCCCCCCCCCCCTCAGTGCCGCGCCTGGCTTTATCCCGCCCCCTAACACTCGGGAAAGTGATTGATTAGCGCACTGGCCAGAAGGAACTCTAGAATAACTCCCGCGAACAAACTAAAAAAATCGTCCAATGAACGCGTGGCTAACAGCTGTGGTTCATTCAGAATGGAGCTGGACTTTCTTTTTGTCGATTTATCTCTGTGGACATCCCATCGCACACACACACACACACACACACACACACACAGACAAACACAGACACACACACACATATACACCCCCCCACACGCACACACACATCCCATCCTCTAACCCAGCCTCGTCGCTACTGTCTGGGGCTGGCTCTAACATGACGGATCTGTGAGACAACCATCCTCCCAGTATAGGTGTGCCCCCCCCCTCCCACCTCCTTCCCCTTCTCCCTGTCCTGCTAACCACCTGACTCTCTGACTGGTTTCTCTTCTAAAGGGGCAGGATGCAGGCTGCTGTAGACATTCTCTGTGTGTTGTTAGGTGTGTGCGTGTCTTGCGTCAGTGTTTGTGGGTATGTGTATGTGTGTGTGTGTGTGTGTGTGTGTCTAATGGAGTGTCTGTCGTTCATAGGAATCTTCTGAGAGCACCAACACCACTATAGAAGATGAGGACACCAGGGGTAAGCCGACACACCCTCACAAGCACACGCGCACACGCACACCAACACGCTTTCGCAAGCACACACTCGCACACTCACCCAAGCACATCAACACTCGCTGACATACACACAGATAGCTGTTGGGACGTGTCTGTCAGTGACTGGGAAAGGGACACTCCATAATGCTATATATAGTATAGACATCCACCATCACTGGAAGTGCAGAGCTTAAAACTAGAGAGAGTTGCACTGGAGTCACACTACAGTTAGACTGGAGTGAGATTGGAGTGACATCACAGTTACACTGGAATTAGACTGGAGTTACACCAAAGTTATATTGGAGCTAGACTGAAGTTACACTGTAGTTGCAATGGAGTTAGACTGGAGCTGCACTGGACTTAAACTTGTAAAATGGAACCACACGCACCTATCCTATGGTTTCTGATTCTGATCTGGTCTGATTACCGACCTTCAAATACACAAGGAGGAGGAGAGGACAGGAGGGAGAGCGGGGAGGAGAGAGAAATGTAGGAGGGGAGAGGGCCAAAGGAGAGTGGATGAGGGAGACTAGCAAGCTGGACTGAGGGGATGGAAAAAAACAGAGACAGTGAAAAAGAGTGAGTGGGAGAGAGAGCGTTGAAGAGATGGATAGATGAAGGTTAGAGAGGGACGAGGGAGTGGGAGGACAGGTGAAGAGCTGTGCGTTCCAGCCATGGTGGATCACTATCTGACGGAGTCTTGGAGACCCGGTCAGTCATTCAACCAATCATTCAGGCAGCCAGTCAGCTAGCTAGCCAGCCAGCCAGCCAGCCAGCCGGCTCGCCAGTCTGTGAATCAGTCAGTCATTCAACCAATCATTCACCTAGCCAGCCAGCTTGTCAACCAGTCAGTCGTTCAACGAATCATTCAGGCAGCCAGTCAGCCAGCTAGCTAGCCAGCCAGCCAGCCAGCCAGCCAGCCAGCCAGCCTGTCAACCAGTCAGTCATTCAACCAATCATTTATTCAGCCAGCCAGCCAGCCAGCCAGGTAGAAAGTGAATCAATCAGTCACTCAACCAGTCATTCAGTTATCCAGTTAGTTAGTGCTGTGTGATGTATCTCACTGTTATGTAAGCCGCTGATGTTTGAAGTTGGGTTCAGCTGTTTCATCTGCTTTTATTGTCATGACAACGATAGAGACTGAAGTTGGTACTGTGATTTATTCTCTCACTTTTTCGCCTTCTTCATCTCTCCCTCCCTCTCTTTCTCTCTTCCTCTGCATCCCTATCCCTTTCCTCCTCTCTCCCCCTTTCTCTCTCCCCCTTTCTCTCACTCCCTTTCCCTCTCTCTCTTTCCCTCTCTCTCTTTCTATTATGTGGAGAAAATGAGAGAGGGCAACCTGTTTAGCTGGAAGTGCCACTGTCCTCCATATGTCTCTCACACACAAACACACACGCACACACACATACAAACACACACATCCATTGACACACAGACACATACACGCACAGGCACACACACAGACACACACATAGACAAACACAGACACACACACACACAAACACATCCATATGCCAGTAGCAAGCCCTCCCTCTCAGAACTAAGCTGGGTGGGAGGAAATGATTCTCTTTGCTGGCGCTTTCAGCACTCAGTGTGGGCAGATCACACCCACACACACACACACACACACACACACACACTTAACACGCTGAGACGCACACACAGACACACAAATATACATATGCACATGTACACACACACACACGCATACACACTTAACAACTCACCAAGATACTCACATACAACAATAACAACGCACTGAGACACGCACACACATACACACACACACACACACTCAACAATGCACCAAGAGATACACACAGAAACATTACCTCCTACCTACAGTATCTTATGAAATGCTGCTTCACATGTTGCAGCAGCAGCTGCTGCTGTGTTTTTGGTTATGTAAGCAGTCAACCATCAATCAAACTATCTGAGCTAGGCTGATTAGCCAGTCTATCATCATCAGTTATCTCTGAGCTAGGCTGATCACAGTCAGTCTATCCTTTTTTGATTTCTTTGAGCTAAGCTGAGAAATAGACAGCCAGTCAACCGTCAACAGTTATCTCTGAGCTAGGCTGGGCCAAATACAGCCGGTCAACTATCAATAGTAATCTCAGACCTAGTCCAGTCTAACAAGCTAACTGGATAAAATCTGTCTCAAAACTAGTCCAGTCAAACAAGCTAACAGGCTAACAGCTTTATCAGAGGTAGTGTAGCCTGAAAAACAAACAAACAAACAAACAAACAAACAAACAAACCGGCTAACAGCTATCTCAGAACTAGTCCAGTCTTGCAAGCAAACAGGCCAGGCTAACAGGCTAACAGCTATCTCAGAGCTACTGTAGTACAGTTTAACAAGCTAACCAAATCTCACTGCCAGAACACCACTAATGATCATTTATCTTCCTGACTGAGCAGCAGCTATACCGGGAAATAATGAACTCAGTGGCAGTCCCATTTATCAAACTGGCTAATATGTGCGTGGTTATGTGTGCCTGTGTGAGTGTGTGTGTGTGTGTGTGTGTTTGTAAGATAGAGGACGAATACATATTACGTTGTGTGTTATCAGTTTGCAATAAATAACATAATTGGGCATGTGTGCATGTGGTTGTGAACGTGTGGTTGTGTCTGTGCGTGTGTGTTTACAGTTAGGAAACAAGAGATCATCAAAGTGACGGAGCAGCTTATTGAAGCCATCAGCAATGGAGACTTTGAGAGCTACACGTGAGTAACACTCACTTCTAATGACACCCCTATCCCCCCCCTCCCACACACACACACACACACAGACACACACACAAACCCCACACACACGCACATACACAGGAATAGGGTGGATAGGTCATCTTGACACCTGTTCACAAGGAGGGGAGAGAAAGAGAGGAATGGAGAGGAAAGGGAGGAGTGGAGAGTAGAGAAAAGGAGGACAGGAGGGGAGGGGAAAGTCTTGTGCATCTACTTCCTACGTCATTCTTTCTCTGCTCTCATCTGCTCCTCCTTTCCTCCCCTCCTCACCCCCCTTCCCCCTCCCCTACTCTCATCTCCCTGTTCCTTTAATCCCCTCCCTCCCTCCCTCCCTCCCTCCCTCCCTCCCTCCCTCCCTCCCTCCCTCCCTCCCTCCCTCCCTCCCTCCCTCCCTCCCTCCCTCCCTCCCTCCCTCCCTCCCTCCCTCCCTCCCTCCCTCCCTCCCTCCCTCCCTCCCTCCCTCCCTCTCCCTTTCACCCCCCTCCTCCAATCGACCTCCTTCCGCCCCTGCCCTACCTCCCTCCCTCCCTCCACCTTCCTCCCACTCTCCCACCCTTCTCCTCTCCCTTCCCTTTCCTCCCCCTATGCTCCCCTCCCTCCTCCCACCCCCCTCCCCACAGGAAGATGTGTGACCCCAGTGTGACGGCGTTTGAACCAGAGGCTCTGGGGAACCTGGTAGAGGGCCTGGACTTCCACCACTTCTACTTTGAAAACTGTACGCGCACACGCACATACACACGCTCGCACACATCCGCACATATGTACACACTCTCTCTCTCTCTCTCTCATGCTGTCAGAGTTTTAGACAGTGACCAGACAGAGATAATGATAACATCCATTATCCCTGCGCCTTGTCTAATTGTCTGATATGTGTGTGCGTGCCCGTGGGTGTTTGTGTGTGTGAATTGTTGCGTGTGTGCGCCGTGTGCGTGTGTGTTCCTGTCCCTCCCCCCCCCCCTCCCCCCAGTGTGGTCCAAGAATAGCAAACCAGTCCACACCACCATCCTGAACCCCCACATCCACCTGATGGGCGAGGAGGCGGCCTGCATTGCCTACATCCGCATCACCCAGTACCTGGACGCCCAGGGCATGCCCCGCACTGCCCAGTCGGAGGAGACGCGCATCTGGCACCGCCGCGATGGCAAGTGGCAGATAGTCCACTTCCACCGCTCGGGCTCACCCTCCGCCCTCACCAAGTAAGATTGGGAGGGGGGAGGCAGGATGTGTGTGTGTGTGAAACGGGGGGAGTGGGGTATTTGGAGGGGTGTGTGTGTGTGGGTGTCAATGATGGTTGACGGGTCAAAACTTTTGAACAACTTTTTTTTCATTAAAGGACAAAACAAATTAACAATTGGAGATGATTTTGGGGGGGGGCAGAAATCTTGCTTTTACTGATCAAAGTAGCCTTTTTCAGATGTAAAACCCAAACACACTTTCTGCAATGGAAATCAAATATTGTTTGTGAAGTTCTTCACAGCAAGTTCCCACTAATTTGTTGCACTTCCAGTTCATCCCAAATAGGCTTAATGGGGTTTAAAGCTGGTGTAGGCAAGTTTTGCGAAGCTAGCTATTTTAGCTTCTATTCCAAACGATTCAAACCATAATATCCCACCCCCTCCCTTGAAAGTGACTCCCACAAAACACATGAACGTACTGCCTGACTACAGAACCGCCGGGAGACTAGTTAGTCCGTGAGAGAAAGAGCTTTTGAGAGAGTAGCGTTTTTGTCGCATTCACATGTAAGAACACACATCACGAACAAGAACAAACACTATCATAACGAATATAAACATGGCTAACGTTAGCACTCACTACTTTCAAACTTTCAAAGTATTGGGAAATTCTATAATAGAGTTTAAACGGTAAAATATGGAACTGGATTTATTGCCTGCTCTTTCTCCGCCAGTCTTGTGCCTCTGACTCGGTTGTTAGAATACGACAGTTGTTGAGTGCAGGGGCACAGTGCGAGCAGTTAGATAGGTAGACAGACAGCCCGTCCAATCATTAGTGTCAAAACGGTCCTAATGATTTGTCGTGTTTATTACAGTCGTGCGACACCCACAGATGTCAGATTGATTTCATATTACCCTCAAACCTTTAGATGTATTGGTTGCTATCAAGATGTGAAGTTTATTTAGGCAAATATGACAAAAAGTGCTTCTGCCGACATCATCTTTACGTCTGGAGACTGTGCTGGCCATTCCATGATACGAAGCTACATCTCGTTGTTTCCTTCCCAAGATAGTTCTAACATAGCCTGGAGGTATGTTTGGGTCATGATCTTGCTGTAGGATGACCCCCTGACCAAATAGACAGATACCAGTGGCTATTGCATGGCACTCCAAAATGCTGCGGTAGTTGCTTTGGCTCAGAGTGCTTCGTACTCTGTCCTTCACTATGTTTGACATTTGTTGTCACACACGGAGGAACCATTCTTTCAATCCTTGACGCCCTACAAAAACCTTGCGCGATGAATAGAAGATCTCCGATGACTCATCGGTCCACAAGACCTTCTTCCAGGTGCCTCATGGCCTCCTGTTCTTCTGTGGCTTCCTTACTGCCACTCTAACCTGCAGCTCTGAGTCTTCTCTGGGTGAAATGGAGGCTTGCTTACTCCCACCAGTGTGGAGTTGTGCTTGAAGCTGGACTCTCAAGAAACTCAAGAACATTCTTCCTGTCAGACTTTTCTCCATTTGCCATCTGTCTTTTGATGGTGTAGCATAATGTAAGCCTACTCGCCAACAACCTTTTAGCAACATCCCTAAAGGAACAACCTTCACTTTTCAGGATTATACCGGTCTGTCTGTCATGCTTTGTTGATGACCTTTTTATCGTAATTAAAATAGCAATATACTACTTCCTGTGGTACAAAACTTGCCAAATAATGCTTAGAGTAAGTGGGTGTTGTAACAGAAGTAATCAACATGCGTTGGGACAAGTTGTTTTACTTCCATTGCTGCAGAACAGCTGTAAATTGTGAAAAACATTGTTAATTCCTTCTATAACTCGGCCTTACTTTACTTTGTTTTGTACTTGGTAACAAATTATTATAATATTTTTTTTTTTACCCCTCACAGTTCACTGCGTACCTTTATAACATTTAAGGTTGTTCGCAGGACTTGAAGTATGAACACATTTCATGACATATTGAAAAATCTTGATGCTCTAAAACCTTTGAGCGGTAGTGTGTTATATAATAGAATTAGAGAGTGTAAGGTTTTGTTCTGAGTATTCTAGACAGATGGCTCGACACTGAATCCTAGTGGCAGAAAAGTAAACCTGCTGCATCTCCCCTCTTGCTACCTTCAAGTTTCTGTCTGCATTCGTCTTCCTATTTCCTCTCTTCCTTGCTGTTTCCCATTTACAGCTTCCTGCTCACTGTGTACATCCATCTTGCTGCTTCCTATCTACCTTCCTGTTCCTGCTTTGTGTCTATCTTCACCTTCCTGTTTCCTGCATGCTTCCGGCTAAGGAATGTTAATTAACCTTGTATTTCTGTCTCCACCCCTCGTCTCTTCTCTTCCTTCATCTCCCTCTCCTCTCCTTTCCTCTTCCTTCTGCCCCTCTCCCCTCCCGTCCTGTCCTTAGTTGAGCTCCGGAGTGGGAGGGGTATTGAGCGACAGTCTCTGTGATTGACAGCAGCGATGACCAGTTGACTGAGTGGGAGGGAACACAGAAGGACCCGCCCCCCAGTGGCAGGACCAACCACCAGCCCTCTGCTTCTCATCTCGACATCATCTTGCCATCCTCTCCGTCTCGGTCATCGACCAATCATTGCCCCGTCATCTAATTTAATCATGTACTGTATGACTATATAATCTGTCACAGGCCAGTCACTTTGTGTTCCAGGGAGGTTAGACACCTTGACGTTCTGGTTCCTGTCCCATGTTTTCACTTCCTCTTTTGACCTCAAAGGAGACATACGACTGGTTTGCAGAAAAAGACGAACATTTACGATTAGTTGTAACCTCGTAGGCCTGTTTCTGTTTCCTTATTACCCAACATTTCCTTTCTGCTACAACTGTTGATTAATGACACACACTAACTCGCACACAATCACACACAGACACACACAGATACACACACAATAACATAATAATAATAATGATATATGTTAGTAAGTTGTACTGACTGAATGTTAGAGCCACAAATATATTTACTTTATATTAATTGTTTTTCAAGTAGTGTGTGTGTGTGTGTGCAATTACAGTTCTCTAGAGGAATCTGGAGGTCAATCCCTGCTAACTTGGAGGTTCTACCAAACCTTGTCAGGGGTCAGGGGTCAGGGTGTGTAGGTCTCCTGTCTGTGTTGCTGCACTGTCACTTTAGGTCTCAGAGGCAGGACGACACCACTGTACCTGAACACAGATGAAACCCTCTGCCTGACAGCTACCCCCAGGACCTCCACACGAGAGACCCCGAGTTTAGAATGAGGCTAAAGAAAGCACTTATATATATTGCCCTACCCTAAGTGTTCAAATACCCTGGAGCTTGGAGTTATGTCTGCGGTTGGGCCCCGCTAAAACTCAGACACTGGTTACAGGTATGGCTGACGAGCCCGCCACCCACCCTCCCCCAACACCACCACACCCCCGTCAAAGTTTGTAACCCCCTGAGTCCCTCTAAGATTCCCTGCAATAAGCCGCTTGCTGTGTTTGACTTCCTACTGCGCCATGGCCGCAGAGATGTGGGCTTCTGAAAAACGACAGTTGATTTTCTGTGTTCTGATTCTATTCCTTTGTGTCGGCTGCTTCTGTTCTAGGTGTTTATCAATCTCTTCCTAACCCTCTTTCTCAAGTATTATAGCACACACATGTATTGCATGACAATGTACAAAAATGAAAACTGATTATTTACACTTTTATGTTTAATGGCTGAAATCTGATGTCCGAAGGCACTTCAGATGTGCTGTCCCAGCGATTTGAAACACTGTTCTTTCTATGGTCAAGCGAATGTACAGAGTGGCAAATTAAGGTTATTGTTATCAGCTTTATAATGTTGTTTAGAAAATACAATATATATACATATATGTTTACCCTCTGACTAAAATGGATGCTTTACAGAATGACGATGTTGTGAAATACTGCCAGTTTAGCCACTGATAATATTGTTACAGAAATGCTGGTTCCTGATGCTGCTGTCAACATTGGAGCAAGCTAGACCACAAATGTTGTACTGCCCAGTTAAACTAGTCTTCTGAAGATGTTAGGAAGGTATCTCCTGAACCAGGACACATCTATCTGGGTACTCAAACACGCCCAGGACATTACACTCTGCTCCAGCTCCAGGGTAGTCTATTCACCTAGTCTAGTTTAGGTTAGGCTCTATAGTATATACTCGTAGGCTTAACCTATATTGTCTATACCTCCAGGTTAGTCTAGATCAGTCTATATAGTCTATACCCCTAGCCTAGTTTAGGTTAGTCTATATATGTTAGACTATACACTCAACGCCCATGGATAGTCTATATAGTCTATCACTAGGCTAGTCTAGGTTAGTCATATGGTCCAGTGTGGTCTATATGCCTCTAGGCTAGTCCAGGCTGGTTTATACCCCTAGGTCAGTCTAGGTCAGTCTATACAGTCTATTCTTTATAGCCCAAGGTTAGTTTGTATAGTTCGGGTAGTTTTTTATGCCTAGGTAGTCTTATACCTAGTCTTACGCTTTTATCCAAAGCGACTTCCAAGAGAGTTTTACAAAAGTGCATAGGTCACTGATCATAACAACAAAATAGCCCCAAACATTGTGGGTAGCCAAACAGGAAGCATACATTGTGAAACCAAATAAGTCCCAAAGGGAAGAACAATAAGAGCATGTAGTTAGACAAGTTACGATTAAACAGCAAGAACCTCAAAATTGCAAGAGTGTACCTGTGGAAAAAGCAAGCAACAATAATATAAAAGCAAGCAACAGTAATATTTAATTGATTAATAAGATTTAAGGTAAGTCTGCATAGTCCGGGTTACTCTATTTGGTTTAGGTTAGAACATATCGTTAGTCGACATAGTCCAGGTGACTCTATATAGTCTAAGGTTATTTTTTTTGTCTAGGTGAGTCATTATACTCCCCAGTCTATATATCAGTTTGTATAGCCTGGGCCTGGTCCTGGTCCTGGTCTTGGTTCTGGTCCTGGTTCTGAGAGCACAACGTAGACACCACAACGTAGAGTGTACATGTGTGTGGTTTTGTGTCAGTGGAGGCATGCAAGTTTGTAACGTGCTGAAGTTGATGTGTGTGTGTGTGTTTTTAACATTGATTTTGTAAAGATGATCTGAAGCAGTCATTTGCAGTTGTTCTGTAAAACTGTTGTGGGTGTGGTCCTGTAAATAAAAGTTGATGACATTAAAGACATAGACACAGTGGTATTGTGTTTGTCTGTGCTTTTCTTTGTGAAGTGTGCATATTTGTGTAGATGTATGTGTATTACTGTAATATACTGGAAGTGTGTAGGCCTGCGTGCGTGTTTTTGTAGGTGTGTGTATTTATATAATGGATGTGTATAGGTCTGTGTGCGTATTTGTGTGTGTGGCTTTTTAGGCTTTATATATCCTGATAGACACTCTCACACACACACTCACACATACTTACAGAGGTCATTGGTCTCACGGCTTGATGCCAGAACTTCTACTGTGCTTGTGCAAAGTGTTCCGGGAGGTTCTGCTTCGCTCCAGGTAACGTCCGAGTGAGTCTCTCTGCATCCTACGGAAAAGAAAAAGTGTTTTTAGGATCTAGTCATTTTAAAATAGATTAATAATGTATCCAAAGCAACCTAGTTTAAGTTCTCAACACTGGTGTGCAGTTTCTAAAGATAATCAGGATGTGCAGATTCAGGGCAACTCTGTTCTACAAAGGAGAGTACGTTATCTGCTCCACAAGGGTGTGAAGTGAGTTTGTTTTACCAGGGTGCATCAGAGGTTACTTTTCTCTCACCAGTTAACCCTGTGACTGTAGTTAAGCCTGCCACTCATTCTGCCCAGTCAGCAGAGATGGGCCACAGTCTGGTCTTGGTGGGGGTGGTTCTGATGCTGACAGCCGTGACTCAAAGTAAGTTCCTCATGACTATGACTATCACTTATCACCTATACATGATCAATACACAGTGTTCTCTATCTACACATGATCAGTACCACCCTGCTGTGTTTTAGTGTTTTCTGCGGCCAGTCGCAGGGTCTGTCGGTTCCTTCAGGAGAAGCCAGACGAGGTTCCTTTCTGCTTCGTCTCTCGAGGAGAACCGTTGTTTCTCCATGTGGATCCTGGCCCACAATTCCTGGAACAAGAAGTCATACTGCAGAATGGAGATGTGCCTATCGCACGATCCTTCCCCGGGTCTGTCTGGAATTACAGTCTCTATCCAGGGTACCAGAGCCGGGCTGAGTTCTTCTCTAATGGGACATTGCGTCTGGATCAGGCTGAGCGGAGAGACACAGGGAGATACAAACTGAGAACCTACAACACCGCTGGATATCTGCTGTGGGACCTCAGCCTGGACGTGGAGACACAAGGTGGGAAGAGAGAGACTCAGGGGAGATAGGCAGAGACACAGGGTAAGCAGGTATAGACTCAGAATAGAAAGATTAAGGCTCAGGGTAGAAAGGTAGGGACTCAGGGTAGGCCAGTGGGAACTTCTTTTCAGACAGCAACCCATCTAGTCTTGTCCTTCTCCTGGTTTTGGAAAACGGTTTCATCAGTGTAGAAACAGATGTAAAGCTGATTTTCAAGTGCTGTGTGTGTGTGTCTGTGTCTTGTGTTGGTGTGTGTGTGGGGGTGTCAGTCCCTGTGTCTAAGCCAGTCCTGTCTCTCATCTGTCTGTCTGGAGGAGAGACTCAGGTCACATGCTCCTCAGAGGGAGAACCTGTGGAGTACCGCTGGAGTCTGGACGGCCAATCACTGACCGACATTAGTAGCTCCAACCAATCTCATCACAACACCACCATCACCTTGCCAGGCCATATGACAGGAAGTCTGACCTGTGAAGTTCTGAATGATGTCAGTACCAGCATTAACACAATCCACCTCTCCACTTGCTCAGGTACAATGTACTTAAGTATTCATACTTACTGGGGGAGATTTGAACCTGTGACCTTTTGATCTGCTGCTAAATAATCGACCACTTTTCCACAATTGCGTACCAGATACACCACCATGACACATGGTCACATTCTGATCACCATTTACTTCCAATGTAGTGACTGACCTGGGAACCAGATGAATCTGCAAGTTCATGTTTTATTTGCTATAGTAGATATAACTGGCCAACCTCCCGTTTGCACAGATTTCTCTTGTCGACCAGAATATGGTTGGACCAATAAAAACCATTTGAAACCCAGGTGTTCAATACGAGGGCTGCACAGAGGAGTGACGTTGAGACATTTTCAGTCAGCTCTCTCTCTCAACCCCCTTCCCCCATCTTTCTCTACCCACTTCCACCTCTCTCTGCCCTCTCATCTCCCTCTATCCACCCCATCTCTATACCGCCTCCCCCCATCGTTCTTTACCTCCACATCTCTGTCTACCCCCCGTCTTCCTCTATGTACCCCATCTCTATACCCTTACCCCCTATCTTTCTCTACCATCCCATTGCTATCCATCTTCACCCAACTCTATATCCTCACCTCCTCCCATCTCTTTCTGTCTAGTGGTCTCAGAGCGGCTCCTGTATATGGTGTTGATCAAGGGAGTGGCTGTGATGGCCGTCATCCTCCTCCTCCTCGTCTCGCTGTGTGTTTGGCTGAGTCAAACCTCCAGGCCCCACCCCTCTGGTACAGGTGAGGAGGCCACACCTCTCTCTGGTCGTAGGACTAACACCCGGGGTTTACTGTTCCAAAGACATGCTGTAACTCTCTGCACTAAAGCCTGGCAGGCATTGTGGTGTAAGGCAGGATGCGCCAAACCATCTCTGTCACATTCACTGGGGTAGAGTCGTCTCATGGTGTGTTCTGAGTGAAGAGTTGGTACATTCGAGGGGTACAAGTGATCACATTGTGTTTCCATCTAAACTCAGTGGGAATCCACCTTCTGCTGTGATACTGGTACACAAACTGTCTATTATCTTCTAGCTCTTCAGTCAGCTGACCCTTCTACTTCCTGGTCTTTGATCATCTGACTATCCTACTTCCTGGTCTTTGATCAGCTGACTCTCTTACTTCCTGGTATTTTATCAGCTGACTTTTCATGTGTGTCCTCAGGAGATGTTGATCGGGGGGTGGACGTTGATGACATCATCTATGTAGAGGTGGTGAAGGGCTGTAAGACAGACAGAGATCAGGCTCCACCTCCTTTCGACAAAGTCGTCTACGGCCAAATCAGGATGGACCAACTGGAACAAGAGAGCTGAGATGAGGGGCATATCAGCTCTCGATAGTAGCTATCGAACCAAACATAGTAGTTAGACATAGTGGTTTAGAACTAAACAAAGTGGTTATAGATCTAGACATAGTGGTTATAGAACTAGACATAATGGTTACAGAACTAAACATACTGGTTATAGTTCTTTTTGTGCTATTTCATATTAGGTTTAAATAAGTACATTTGGTACCTTATTGTTTACATTGCTCTTGGTTTTCTATAGCTTTCATGTTTCTTTCTTAAAAATTTTATGTCTGTCAAATACTGTATATTTGTGTTTGCACTGATCTAGTTTTGACATAGTTTAAGTGAAACATATGTACGCACTGCTGAGGAAGTCTGGGACTCAATCGTTTCTTTGCCTGTAACTCTGCTGATGTGCATTTGACAATAAACCTGAACTGGACTAAGAGAAACAAGATCTCATGCTTTTTTCTGTTACTGTATTGAGAGAAAGCATTCAAAAAATAAGAGTTGGAATTTGCATGTAAGTTGTGTGTAGTTTTAAATAACAAGGCCCTCTAGTAAATTGTGTATGGACTCACACAGGGTGTATATGGCCTCTGACAGGGTGTCTATGGATTCCTAAGGTGTGTATGGTCTGTCATATGGTGTGTTTCATGTATGTATAAGTGTAAGACCAGTGGACATCACTTGACTACACTGAACTCTGTAACACTATACAACCATGACACTGTTTAACATCCAGCCTTTGAGTTTCATGCGTGTAGTATACACGTTTCTCACAGTCTGTCTTAGGTGTCACAAAACACAACATTTGCACAAGATCTGAACAGGAAACAGCTAAAGCAGCTCTCTGTGTCTACAAAAGGAAGTATCAGGGGGCTTGCGTTGAGGGATGGAAATAGCCTTCCGGTTTGTATTGAGCATCCGGTGCAGAGAACAAAAGGAAATATGAACCCTTTTGGTTTCAGGCTACTGTTTGAAGTATATTTGCCATTTGTAACAGGCAAAAGGTGCGTTGCAATTCTTACGTAAAAAATAAATAAAATTGTAGGTCTTTTCACAGACTTTGAAAGGGAAGCCTTAGCTGTGCCAGGCGTGTGCCAGACGTACAAATATGACCTCCAGCGCACCACAAAGCGCAAACGGTTTGAGGATGACAGCGCAGAAAAAGATGCGGTATTTGATGGGAAAAGCAAATTCCAAATAGAAACATTCAATGTGGCTATCGATAAGTTAGTCAGCTGTCTCAGTCACAGAATTGATGCATACAAGCACCTGTGTGATCTGTTTGGTGTTCTTTTCATGCTGGAAAACACACCTGACTGTGAGTTAAAAAACAAAGCGAACTCACTTGCCTCTGCCTATCCCGCTGACCTGGACAGCAATCTTGGATGAACTGATTCACTTCAGAGCTTTCATCAGATCAGACGGACAGAATGTGCCTCCACCGAAATGTCTGAAAACAATACTTGATTGTAGATTACAGTCAACATTTCCTAATGTGTATGTCACAGGCCAGGACGAACCCTAGATAATTGTTTATTGGATACACCTGTGGCCAATTTAGATAGGGAGTGTTGGATTGGCTGTGTGCTGATATAATACTGCAATGGTTGTTTGTGAGGGGGGTTCGCCAGGCATGCTGACTGATGTATGTCATTCTTTCCCTGGGGATCGGCACGAGAAAACCTGTCTTCTAAACGCGGCTGGAAAAGGGCCACAGGGAAGTTGGGCCTTCTACCACGCTCTCCGTAACACCTCCCGAGACTGCGAAAGACGGACACCACGCCCAACGTTCTCGACTGCCAGCAGTCATCGCCTGTGGACGTAGCTTTGGCCGGCGTTGCTGCTCGGGACTGCGTGCCACTCCGTGGATCGGACGCTTTGGGGAAATCGTTGTTGCTGGTATCGTTGTTGATTAAGGAAAGACTCTATACCTTGTGTTGGGTGGTTGTCAATTGGAAAGTGATTTTTATTGTTTTAGATCTAACTTTGTAATAAAGTAATATGTGAGTTGGTCATCCGTGTTGGAGTTGTGTGCTAGAGATTTATAAACCCTGTAGTGGGTGGAGTGGTCAAGGTGTGTCCTATTAATGGGCAGGCACTTGACATGTACATTGCCATAAGACTGTATCTGACGCTTCCTGTGATAAACTGCGAGGGAGAACGGTCATTCTCTCAAATGGCCAGAATAAAAAATGAACTAAGGACAAAAATGACCCAGAGACGCCTGAACAGTTTATCACTCATGGCTATAGAGTCCGAACTCGTTCGAGACATGAACTTTGATGATCTGATAAAGGACTTCTCATCAAACAAATCCTGGAAAAGGCCTACGTTTTAGGTGAGTCTCACTGTGGTTTTGTGTGGTCCTAGCTGTGGCTCTTTACTGATGTTGATTCATGTTGCCTTTATTACTTTAACGATTTGTGTCATATGGTTGCCTATATTTTGATTAAGGTGTGTTTTACTCTATAATACTGCGAGGACTGGCTGTGCGCTTGCAGTCTCTCCCATAATATATTTATTGTGCTGTACGTGGCACGTGCCAAATAAAACAGACCTAAAATTAGTTATTTTTGTGTGGTTGTGTGTTGCCCGGTGTTATGTACGGCGTAATGGGAAGCCGCTGTTCCGCGCGCACTGTTTGCGTGTGTAGACAGGGCCCCGTGGCGAGTTTGTGTCCAGGGCCCATGGTCATGATAATCCGTCTGTGTGGGTAGTGACCGAAAGAACGAGATCGCGAATACAAGCGGCCGAAATGAGATTTCTCCGCAAGGTGTCCTGGCTCTCCCTTAGACACAGGGTGAGAAGCTCGGTCATCCGGGAGGGGCTCAGAGTAGAACCGCTGCTCCTCCGCGTCGAGAGGAGCCAGCTGAAGTGGCTCGGGCATCTGATTAGGATGCCTCCTGGACGCCTCCCTGGTGAGTTGTTCCGGGCACGTCCCACTGGGAAGAGGCCCCGGGGAAGACCCAGGACACGCTGAAGGGACTATGTCCCTCAGCTGGCCTGGGAATGCCTCGGGGTCCCCCAGGAAGAGCTGGTGGAAGTGGCCGGGGAGAGGGAAGTTTGGGCCTCCCTGCTTAGGTTGCTGGCCCCGCGACCCGATCCCCGGACAAGCGGCAGATGATGGAGGGATTCATAATTACAAACATTTCTCCTCTAAAAATATATTACTCTGTATATGATTATAATGACTCCCTTGACATGCATATGGAATAAATGTACAGTCAATAAGCGACCAAAACCAGTTGGATCTCATGTGAGGCACTGGTGTGGGTTTCCAAATGTAGAGCCTCCCCATCTGGACAAGGAACACTTGTCATGATGAAAGCTTCTTTATTCACCTGAGGTGCAGCATATCATTCACATACACACAGTGGACATTGGTCTGGGCTAGTCACTTTGCAACCACACTGACCTTTGTGTTTATTTCTTTTTCCCACTTGAGAAAACATCCTGGGCTTTCTTATGACGTCACAAATGTGGACAACCACAGACATTGCCGTATGATCATAGGAGTTCATTTATAGATGCACAGCAATGACAAATCAGAAAATTGTGTTGTGACATCTCTTCACTTGATATGTTTATTGGCAAACCACTTAAGTTCTGTATAAGTAGACATTTTACAGAGAAAAAAAAATCTATGGGTTTTGAAACATGTTGGGAGTCTGGTGGTTTTTCTTAATGCAGATGACATTGCTGCTGTCTCAGTCTTCTGCAGGTGCTGCAGTCTATCTGATGCAGCTCTCTCTCACAAGACCCCCAAATAACTCACAAATCTCACATCTGTCAACCATGAATACAGTCAAATCAGTGAAAGAAAAATGAGGAAATCAAGGAAAACGATTCATGTGATAAATACACACACACACCTCAACAAAATATCTGTTTTTCAACACTGTGCTTTGGCCAGCATTGGCATACTTGGTATATAAATGACAGACTATCTGCAGCCCATGTCTATAAATATCAAAGACCGTTTCATCTTAGTTTGTACACTGCCCCACAAAAGCAGCACTCCAGAAACAGCTTCTGGTCTTCCAATAATAGTGCTTTTTGAGGTGAGTTCAGAAATATTACTTCACCAGAAAATCAGTGTAAATCTTAGAATTGTGATTATTGCACTACCGTGCAAGATGTTACTCTCCCAAAATAACATCAGAAGATGAAGATGCATAAAATGCTATCGTAACTTTCACAGTGATGAACAAAGGCTTTTGGAGTCCCTCAGCACTGGCTAATTCTTGAAGACCTTCTAGAAGATGTTCACACTGATATTTAGTTTGTGTGTCCGTGTGTGTTCACACTGAGTGTCACATTGGTTAAAAACTAACGCCCATGCCACCAAGCTCATCGCACACGAAGACAGAAGGATCTACTGCGTGTGCCAACGTGTGATCACACTGAGTCTCACATGAACAAAGACCCCTCCTTTAGAAACCATCGACCACACCACCAAGCTCATCTTACACAAAGCCAGGAGGATCTACTGGGCGGTTGATGTTCCACTACGAGTCTTCTGGTTCAGGCAGAACAAATGGATCTTATTCTGGTTGTGTTCCTGGTGGTCTTCAGAGCTACACAGGGTAAGATACATGGCAGGCTGTACCTTGGCAGGGTGAGGTGGAGAACACTCTGTAACATCAGCACACCCAAAGATGGAGGACGGGACCTTTCTGTTCCCCTCCCTTGCCCGCTCTTTTAAGCGTGGAAGTTTGATCACGCAACTTAGAGATATTAGGGCTATGAAAAAGCACATTTGAGATTACTTTAAGTCCAATGTATATTTTAACACAAATATTATTTCAATATGAATATATTTAAACATATCCAAACCTTTGACTGCGAAGTAAATCAATGGTAACGCATTTTACATTTTTGCAGAATGAAGGTAAAAAAAGCATAAAAGTTAGTCACAGTAAAAAACAAATGTTATGACAGGTATAGAAATCTTATGTTATCAATTGGTAGCGTAGGACTACTACACTGGTATTCGTACCAATTGGGGATACATTGAATTAATTGTTACTGAGGTTATAACTGTTTTTTGGCTACAGAGTATGTGATGTCTGATGTGAGTACTGATAAGTCGATTTTAGTTGTCAAAGAGGAAGTTATTTTACATTTTTGCAGAATGAATGTAAAAAAAGCATAAAAGTTAATCATAGGTGTTTAAAAGTTAAAAACAAATGTTATGACAGCTATAGAAATCTTATGTTATCAATAGGTAGTGTAGGACTACTACACTGGTATTTTTACCAATTGTGGATCGATTAAATTACTGTAATTGTTACTACTAATGTTTTTTGGGTACTGTGTCTGTGATGTCTGATGTGAGTACCGATGAGTAGATTTTAGTTGTCAAAGAGGAAGTTATCATTATCAGCTAGGCCTGGATCATAGCTGAGATCCCCGGATCAGTCATTCTGCTAAATGCATAAATGTAAAATGTAGATTTTAGTTGTCAGAGGAAGTTATTTAATATATATATTTTTTTAATCAGGTTCCAGAACCTGTAATCTTTCTGACACTGTTGGAACTGTGAAGTGTTCTGGAACTTTAGGAGAGCCATTCTTCCTTCAGCTGACCTTGGACACAACTGGAAAAGAGATTACACTGTACAAAACCAGGGATGTGAAACATTGGGTTGTCTTTCAATTCAAAGTAAATTTGACGAACATCTTGCATCCAGACTATATGAATCGGACTAAGTTCTTCACCAATGGAACCTTCTGGCTGGACTCAGCATTGAGGACAGACAGAGGTTTGTACCAACTTGAGGTCTTCAATTCAAATGGAAATTTGATTCAGAAAGTGAACATGACCCTTGAGATCAAAGGTAAGTTTGGTATTTTTTTATTTTTGCTTTTTCCTGTTTTACTGTTACGTAATGTTTACTTCTATGAATTCTACTGTTTTCAACGTCTGTCTAAATGCTCCCTCTGCCTTGCACTTCCATGTGTGTGTGTTTGTGCTGATGTGTGTGTGTGCATGAGTGGTGCATGTCTGTTGTTTGTATGTGTGTGTGTGTGTGTGTGTTTGTGCTTGTGTGTGTGTTTGTGTGTGTGTGTGTCAGTCCCCGTGTCTGAGCCAGTCCTGTCTCTCATCTGTCTGTCTGGAGGAGAGACTCAGGTCACATGCTCCTCAGAGGGAGAACCTGTGGAGTACCGCTGGAGTCTGGACAGCCAATCACTGACCGACATTAGTAGCTCCAACCAATCTCATCACACCACCACCATCACCTTGCAGGGTCATATGACAGGAAGTGTGACTTGTGAAGTTGAGAATGACGTCAGTATCAGCAGTAACACTATCCAACTTTCTGCCTGCTCAGGTACAGTCAAGAGAGAACCAAAGAGGAAGAAGTTTAAAATCACAGTTTACAAGCTGACTAGAATGTTTACTTTCCATGAAAAATTAATGCAGCCAAAATATTCCTGTTTTCTCTTGACATCTGTCAATTGTCCCGGTTACGGTTGTCCCATCAGAGTTTCCTGACATATTTTTGACTGTGACGGTTTCTGTCACCGTGGCGACCCTCCTCTTCTCTCTGTTTCTGGGCATCAGACACCTTTTGAAGAAGACCAGGTCCCAACATGTGCACTCAGGTGAACTGCAGGAGCCTTGTCTCTCTCTAATGAAATACTATCCCTGTCCTAGACCTAACCTTGTCCCTAGGCCTAACCCTGACCAAGACCTAACCCACTCCTAGACCTAACCTTGTCCTAACCCTCAGGTGGAGGAGGAGAGGAAATGATCTACGCAGACGTGATAGTGGGGAGGAGGAGAGAGAGAGACACACCCTCTCCTGTTCCTCAGGAGGTGGAGTACGGACAGGTCAAGGTGGCTGTCGCTCTGTAGAGACGCTTGTGTTTGTGGGGGGGAGGAGGAAAGGGTGAGGATGAGAAGGAGAGGGTGGGGGAGATGAAGGTGTGGAGGAGGTTAAAATACAGAAACAAATACATTCAAATACAAACATTCATTTATAACTGTAAATTGTCCTGTATTGTCAATCATTCATTACTGTAATTTGTTCTTTACTGTCATCCATTCCTTTGTGCCATTCCTTATGCACCATCTAGTCCAATAAACTGTACAGACATCATGCAATCTGCTAGTGTGACTTTTGTATTTTTTGGCTGGGGTTTAGCTGTGATGCACGCACGCACACACACACACACACACACACACACACACACACACACACACACACACACACACACACACACACACACACACACACACACACACACACACACACACACACATGCTCACCCAAACATAGACACACACAAAAATACCTACACACACGCATGCATGCACACACACACACACCATTTTTTTTTTATTAGATTGGGATACATCAGATACTCTGGGGATTTTTGTGTTGTGTGTCCAAATGTGCCTTTAGATTAGGGTTAACTTGTCCTGCTTTATACAATTGATAAAACGCCACGATCGGCTACGAATGGCGTGAGGCTGTTAACGCTAGATGCACATTTCTCCCTGCCGGTCACCAAGCCTTTCATCTACTCTGAGCTTTCCTTTTTTACATGTAATGCTGACATGATACGTAACACCATTTTCATGTATCTGTAAGCCAAAACAATGCAATGAAAAGAAACATTATTATAATATATATTTATATAACTTTGAATCCCCCAAATCCTCCTCTACTCCCCTCTAATGCACTTTAAATTTAGCAAAAATGTGCTACAGGTTAAAAACAAGAAAGGGCACCAAAAAAATCTAGTTGAACAAAAGTGAAAATAGGACAGAATAAAAGATTCAGCCAATCAGCCAAAGGCTCTGTTCAAAAGGTGGGTTTTGAGGCTACGTTTAAAAGCATCCACAGTCTGTGGTGTCCTCATGTGATCAGGGTGACTAGAGCATTCCACAGACTGGGAGGGGCTGATAAGGATGATAAGGATCTGCTGATCCCTCTGTTTGGACCTCAGGTCCTATAAGTCTGTCATGGGGTTAAGGGTTCCTCCAAACTGTTATCTACAGTTTGGAGTAAAAAAACACTCTCTGAAACCTACTAGTCAACCTCATTGAAGACATGTACTTGATCATGTCTCAATATCCTCCCTACCAGACTTTCTTCATGGCCCCTGTATGGCCAAAACAGCATCCCAAAGTCTTCCTTACCCTGGCTGGGAAAATTGCATTGGAGGACCCAACCCTTACCCGGGGACAGGTAACTTACTATCATCAGTAAACCCACACTATAAGCATCTGTACTTCTTTGTCTTCCATTGGCAGTACAATGAAAAGCAAAATCGACAGTTCGGACTGAACAGTTTGGTCATGTTAAGTTCCAGAAAGTCAGGGTGACTGTGTGGTTCTTGTTGTGCAGCCTGTCTTGCTACCTAAGCCTGACGCCAAGAAGGAAGAGTCCCTAAGTGAGGAGGAACCTGAGAGGTGGTGGATACCTGGAATGCCTCTGATTTTAATTGTACCAGGCGCTCTGCTGGACGACTGCAGGTAACTCTGAGTTCGTCTTGTGGACTTCTGTGATTCTGTATCAAAAACTATTCACAACGTCCTACAATAACTACAGGTGGTGTGGAAATGTACTTTCGGTCCTGTCTGCAAGTTAGGAGACTGAAGTTCAATCCCCAACATATTGCATTTTTTTACGGAACAGACCAATCACCGGAGCGTCTGGTTCATCCCACTGTTCCTGGATGAAACAGAATGTATTCCTGTGTATCTTTCTCAAGGTTCTGTAGCTGTATCTACAATTAAACTGGAGGTCACAGGGTTGCAGGTCAGTCAAGCACCTAATGTTCACGAGCCGACAGATGCAACTTAAGGGTTTTCAGCTTTGCACTCGTAAGGCTGAGTGTCAACCTTCCCCCACCGCTCGTATGCTAAAATCTAGAGTTGCTCGACAGCAACTTGATGGCACTCACACCCCATTGTGCAACTTACTGTGCCATTGCTAGTCATATGTTAATAAGTAAGCGTCAAGATTCATTCATTTGCAATGTTATTAAATGTATATTATATAGTATATAATATCCTTACTTTGACCATTCTCTGATTTAACCCATAGAGTCAAATAACTGTAACTCTATTGGTATTGGCATTCATTTGGTTCATGGTAATACACTGTTAAGTTTTCCATCTTCCTTTAAACCATAGGGGAATTAGTTTGAGTTGTTTGGCCAATATTGAACCCCCTACACTCAGACTGTATGTTAGTTAGTTATGAATGATGAGTTCTGTTTTGTCCTCCCGAGCTACTTGGTGGTAGACAGATGACCCCATGTCATGTCCCACCATATAATACATGGAAGGAATTCCTGTATTTTGAGGATGGCCAGGTACACTTTTCTTGTTGAAAAATCACATTTGGTTGACGATAGTCACTGTTTAATGGTCTACTAAACATCTAGAGATGTTCTGTATTTTCTAATCACAGGAGGTGGAAGTGAAAACAACTTTTGAGGCCTTTGCTGAGGCATGAGGTGAGACTAGGACAACAAGTTGGTCATGCTCCAACACTGAGTCCATCTTCACTGACCCTCCTCGTAGTTCTCCTCACACCTCTCCGTCACCCCACTTTGACAACACTCCTCAGGTAAAATCTCTACACTCTCATCTTCTTCTACCTCTGCCAATGATCTCACTCGCCACTGAGTGAAAAGTGCCTTGAGATTGAGACCAATGTTGCTTTTGTGTTGTAGGAGTTTGAGGAGGATGTTGTGGAGGAACCAAAGGTCCAAGTCCCCTTGATGCAGTAAGTACTGTAGGAACACCGGTTGAAAATAGTACTACCACTCTGCTCTGTACATAATTAAACGTAACTTTTTTTTTTCTTCAGCACATTTCACCATGTATATTTTCTCGATACGGGAGCTATTTTTCCTAAAAGGGAACCAGTGACTTTGAGGGTAAATGTTGTTAAATACTGCCAGTTTAGGCACTGATAATATTGTTACAGTATTGCTAGTTCCTGGTGCTGCTGTCAGCATTGGAGCAAGGTGTACCCCACATTTCTACTGTACAGTTAAACTAGTCTTCTGAAGATGTTAGGAAGGTATCTCCTGAACCAGGACATATCTGGGTATTCAAACACACCCAGGACATTACACTGCTCCAGCTCCAGGGTAGTCTATACACCTAGGCTAGGTTAGGCTCTATAGCATATACACCAACTCTAGTTTAGGCTATATAGTATATACTCGTAGGCTAATCTATATAGCCTATGCTTCCAGGTTAATCTAGATCAGTCTATATAGTCTATACCCTAAGGCTAGTTTAGGTTAGGCGATATAGTCTATAGTCCACAGGCTAGTCTATATGTTAGACTATATACTCAACACCCCTGGATAGTGCATATAGTCTATCATAGGTTAGTCATATGGTCCAGTGTGATCTATATGCCTCTAGGCTAATCCAGACTAATCTATACCCCTAGGACATCTAGGTTAGTCTATTAATTATATTCTTTATAGCCCAAGGTTAGACTGTATAGTCTGGGTAGTCTTTAAAGCCTAGGCAGTCTTTATACCTAGTCTATTTAGTCCACGGTGGTCTAATTATCTTTACGCTAGTCTATAGATTCAAGATTAGTCTTCATAGTTCAGGTTACTCTATTTAGTTTAGGTTACAATATATAGTATAGGTTAGTCTACATAGTTCAGGTGACTCTATATAGTCTAAGGTAAACATTTTTAGTCTAGGTTATTCATTATACCCCCCAGTCTTTATATCAGTTTGTATAGCCTGGGCCTGGTCCTGGTCTTGATTTTGTAAAGATGATCTGAAGCAGTAATTTGCAGTTGTTCTGTAAAACTGTTGTGTGTGTGGTCCTGTAAATAAAAGTTTATGAAATTAAATACATAGACACAGTGGCATTATGTTTGTCTGTGCTTTTCTTTGTGAAGTGTGCATATTTGTGTAGATGTATATGTATTAATATACTGGAAGTGTGTAGGTCTGTGTTTTTGTAGGTGTGTGTATTTATAAACTGGATGTGTATAGGTCTGTGTGCGTATTTGTGTGTGACTCATGCCCACTTTAGGCTTTATATATCCTGATAGACACTCACACACACACTCACACATACTGACAGAGGTCATCGGTCTCACTGCTTGATGCCAGATCTTCTACTGTGGTCGTGCGAAGTGTTCCGGGAGGTTCTGCTTCGCTCCAGGTGCGAGTGAGTCTCTGTACATCCTACGGAAAAGAAAAAAAGTGTTTTTAGGATCTAGTCATCTTAAAATACATTAATAGTGTATCCAAAGCAACCTAGTTTAAGTTCTCAACACTGGTGTGCAGTTTCTAAACACGGATCAGGATGTGCAGATTCAGGGCAACTCTGTTCTATGAGGGAGAGTACGTTATCTGCTCCACATGGGTGTGAGTTTGTTTTGCCAGTGTGCATCAGAGGTTCCTTTTCTCTCACCAGTTAACCCTGTGACTGTAGCTAAGCCTGCCACTCATTCTGCCCAGTCAGCAGAGATGGGCCACAGTCTGGTCCTGGTAGTGTTCTCTATCTACACATGATCAGTACCACCCTGCTGTGTTTTAGTGTTTTCTGCGGCCAGTCGCAGGGTCTGTCGGTTCCTTCAGGAGAACCCAGATGAGGTTCCTTTCTGCTTTGGCTCTCGAGGAGAACTGTTGTTTCTCAATGAGAATCCTGGCCACCAATTCCTGGAACAAGAAGTCATACTGCAGAATGGAGATGTGCGTATCGCACGATCCTTCCCCGGGCCTGTCTGGGATTACAGTCTCTATCCAGGGTACTAGAGCCGGGCTGAGTTCTTCTCTAATGAGAAATTGTGTCTGGATCAGGCTGAGAGAAGAGACACAGGGAGATACAATCTGAGAACCTACAACACCGCTGGATATCTGCTCTGGGACCTCAGCCTGGACGTGGAGACTGAAGATAGGAAGATTGAGACTCAGGGTAGAAAGGTAGGGACTGAGGGTACTGAGCAAGTGAGGACTCCTTTTCAGACAACAACATATGTAGTCTTGTCCTTCTACTGGTTTTGGAAAACGGTTTCATAAGTGTAGAAACGGATGTAAAGCTGATGTTCAAGCGCTGTGTGTGTGTCTGTGTCTTGTGTTGATGTGTGTGTGTGTCAGTCCCTGTGTCTGAGCCAGTCCTGTCTCTCATCTGTCTGTCTGGAGGAGAAACTCAGGTCACATGCTCCTCAGAGGGAGAACCTGTGGAGTACCGCTGGAGTCTGGACAGCCAATCACTGACCAACATTAGTAGCTCCAACCAATCTCATCACATCAACACCATCACCTTGCCAGGCCATATGACAGGAAATCTGACCTGTGAAGTTCTGAATGATGTCAGTACTAGCATTAACACAATCCACCTCTCCACCTGCTCAGGTACGATGTACTTACCGTATTTTCCGCACTATGAAGCGCACCGGATTATAAAGTGCACTGTCAATGAATGGTCTATTTTCTATCTTTTTGTATATATAAGGCGCACCGGACTATAAGGCGCATAAAGCGAAACAAGATAACTCAGTCCGTCAAACTTTATTAAACGCGTTCACAATAACTCTCAACATTGTTCAAACGTTAATGAGCGTATTCACAATAGCTTCCAACCTTGTTCAGTTGTAGCACGTAAAAAAACCGCTAAATCGAACGTTATTCACAATGTAATATTATGGCGAAGCGACACTCCTGACTACGGTAGCCTGATGCTGTAAGCGGTGCGGGTTTGTAGTTGACCAAAGTCGCACTAAAACATTTTGACAGAGCACCGTGAACCACAAAAAATCGCTTCCAGGTTAGTAAGCACAACCAGAATTAATCAATTTATAAGGCACTCCGGATTATAAGACGCACTGTCGTTTTTTGAGAAAATTAAAGGCTTATATTATGGAAAATACGGTACGTATTCATACGTATCGGGGGGGTTTGAACCTGTGACCTTTTGATCTGCAGCCAAGAAATCTAACAATTTTCCACAATTGCGTGCTCTACCCTCCCATTTCCCTATATCTACCCCATCTCTACACCTTTCCCCCCATCTTTCTCTACCTTCCCACGTCTATCTTCCCCCCATCTTCCTCTATGTACCCCATCTCTATACCCTTACCCCCTATCTTTCTCTACCATCCCATTGCTATCCATCTTCACCCAACTCCATATCCTCACCTCCTCCCATCTCTTTCTGTCTAGTGGTCTCAGAGCGGCTCCTGTATATGGTGTTGATCAAGGGAGTGGCTGTGATGGCCGTCATCCTCCTCCTCCTCGTCTCGCTGTGTGTTTGGCTGAGTCAAACCTCCAGGCCCCGCCCCTCCGGTACAGGTGAGGAGGCCACACCTCTCTCTGGTCGTAGGACTAACACCCGGGGTTTACTGTTCCAAAGACATGCTGTAACTCTCTGCACTAAAGCCTGGCAGGCATTGTGGTGTAAGGCAGGATGCGCCAAACCATCTCTGTCACATTCACTGGGGTAGAGTCGTCTCATGGTGTGTTCTGAGTGAAGAGTTGGTACATTCGAGGGGTACAAGTGATCACATTGTGTTTCCATCTAAACTCAGTGGGAATCCACCTTCTGCTGTGATACTGGTACACAAACTGTCTATTATCTTCTAGCTCTTCAGTCAGCTGACCCTTCTACTTCCTGGTCTTTGATCATCTGACTATCCTACTTCCTGGTCTTTGATCAGCTGACTCTCTTACTTCCTGGTATTTTATCAGCTGACTTTTCATGTGTGTCCTCAGGAGATGTTGATCGGGGGGTGGACGTTGATGACATCATCTATGTAGAGGTGGTGAAGGGCTGTAAGACAGACAGAGATCAGGCTCCACCTCCTTTCGACAAATTCGTCTACGGCCAAATCAGGATGGACCAACTGGAACAAGAGAGCTGAGATGAGGGGCATATCAGCTCTCGATAGTAGCTATCGAACCAAACATAGTAGTTAGACATAGTGGTTTAGAACTAAACAAAGTGGTTATAGATCTAGACATAGTGGTTATAGAACTAGACATAATGGTTACAGAACTAGACATACTGGTTATAGTTCTTTTTGTGCTATTTCATATTAGGTTTAAATAAGTACATTTGGTACCTTATTGTTTACATTGCTCTTGGTTTTCTATAGCTTTCATGTTTCTTTCTTAAAAGTTTTATGTCTGTCAAATACTGTATATTTGTGTTTGCACTGATCTAGTTTTGACATAGTTTAAGTGAAACATATGTACGCACTGCTGAGGAAGTCTGGGACTCAATCGTTTCTTTGCCTGTAACTCTGCTGATGTGCATTTGACAATAAACCTGAACTGGACTAAGAGAAACAAGATCTCATGCTTTTTTCTGTTACTGTATTGAGAGAAAGCATTCAAAAAATAAGAGTTGGAATTTGCATGTAAGTTGTGTGTAGTTTTAAATAACAAGGCCCTCTAGTAAATTGTGTATGGACTCACACAGGGTGTATATGGCCTCTGACAGGGTGTCTATGGATTCCTAAGGTGTGTATGGTCTGTCATATGGTGTGTTTCATGTATGTATAAGTGTAAGACCAGTGGACATCACTTGACTACACTGAACTCTGTAACACTATACAACCATGACACTGTTTAACATCCAGCCTTTGAGTTTCATGCGTGTAGTATACACGTTTCTCACAGTCTGTCTTAGGTGTCACAAAACACAACATTTGCACAAGATCTGAACAGGAAACAGCTAAAGCAGCTCTCTGTGTCTACAAAAGGAAGTATCAGGGGGCTTGCGTTGAGGGATGGAAATAGCCTTCCGGTTTGTATTGAGCATCCGGTGCAGAGAACAAAAGGAAATATGAACCCTTTTGGTTTCAGGCTACTGTTTGAAGTATATTTGCCATTTGTAACAGGCAAAAGGTGCGTTGCAATTCTTACGTAAAAAATAAATAAAATTGTAGGTCTTTTCACAGACTTTGAAAGGGAAGCCTTAGCTGTGCCAGGCGTGTGCCAGACGTACAAATATGACCTCCAGCGCACCACAAAGCGCAAACGGTTTGAGGATGACAGCGCAGAAAAAGATGCGGTATTTGATGGGAAAAGCAAATTCCAAATAGAAACATTCAATGTGGCTATCGATAAGTTAGTCAGCTGTCTCAGTCACAGAATTGATGCATACAAGCACCTGTGTGATCTGTTTGGTGTTCTTTTCATGCTGGAAAACACACCTGACTGTGAGTTAAAAAACAAAGCGAACTCACTTGCCTCTGCCTATCCCGCTGACCTGGACAGCAATCTTGGATGAACTGATTCACTTCAGAGCTTTCATCAGATCAGACGGACAGAATGTGCCTCCACCGAAATGTCTGAAAACAATACTTGATTGTAGATTACAGTCAACATTTCCTAATGTGTATGTCACAGGCCAGGACGAACCCTAGATAATTGTTTATTGGATACACCTGTGGCCAATTTAGATAGGGAGTGTTGGATTGGCTGTGTGCTGATATAATACTGCAATGGTTGTTTGTGAGGGGGGTTCGCCAGGCATGCTGACTGATGTATGTCATTCTTTCCCTGGGGATCGGCACGAGAAAACCTGTCTTCTAAACGCGGCTGGAAAAGGGCCACAGGGAAGTTGGGCCTTCTACCACGCTCTCCGTAACACCTCCCGAGACTGCGAAAGACGGACACCACGCCCAACGTTCTCGACTGCCAGCAGTCATCGCCTGTGGACGTAGCTTTGGCCGGCGTTGCTGCTCGGGACTGCGTGCCACTCCGTGGATCGGACGCTTTGGGGAAATCGTTGTTGCTGGTATCGTTGTTGATTAAGGAAAGACTCTATACCTTGTGTTGGGTGGTTGTCAATTGGAAAGTGATTTTTATTGTTTTAGATCTAACTTTGTAATAAAGTAATATGTGAGTTGGTCATCCGTGTTGGAGTTGTGTGCTAGAGATTTATAAACCCTGTAGTGGGTGGAGTGGTCAAGGTGTGTCCTATTAATGGGCAGGCACTTGACATGTACATTGCCATAAGACTGTATCTGACGCATCCTGTGAAAAACTGCGAGGGAGAACGGTCATTCTCTCAAATGGCCAGAATAAAAAATGAACTAAGGACAAAAATGACCCAGAGACGCCTGAACAGTTTATCACTCATGGCTATAGAGTCCGAACTCGTTCGAGACATGAACTTTGATGATCTGATAAAGGACTTCTCATCAAACAAATCCTGGAAAAGGCCTACGTTTTAGGTGAGTCTCACTGTGGTTTTGTGTGGTCCTAGCTGTGGCTCTTTACTGATGTTGATTCATGTTGCCTTTATTACTTTAACGATTTGTGTCATATGGTTGCCTATATTTTGATTAAGGTGTGTTTTACTCTATAATACTGCGAGGACTGGCTGTGCGCTTGCAGTCTCTCCCATAATATATTTATTGTGCTGTACGTGGCACGTGCCAAATAAAACAGACCTAAAATTAGTTATTTTTGTGTGGTTGTGTGTTGCCCGGTGTTATGTACGGCGTAATGGGAAGCCGCCGTTCCGCGCGCACTTTTTGCGTGTGTAGACAGGGGCCCGTGGCGAGTTTGTGTCCAGGGCCCATGGTCATGATAATCCGTCTGTGTGGGTAGTGACCGAAAGAACGAGATCGCGAATACAAGCGGCCGAAATGAGATTTCTCCGCAAGGTGTCCTGGCTCTCCCTTAGACACAGGGTGAGAAGCTCGGTCATCCGGGAGGGGCTCAGAGTAGAACCGCTGCTCCTCCGCGTCGAGAGGAGCCAGCTGAAGTGGCTCGGGCATCTGATTAGGATGCCTCCTGGACGCCTCCCTGGTGAGTTGTTCCGGGCACGTCCCACTGGGAAGAGGCCCCGGGGAAGACCCAGGACACGCTGGAGGGACTATGTCCCTCAGCTGGCCTGGGAATGCCTCGGGGTCCCCCAGGAAGAGCTGGTGGAAGTGGCCGGGGAGAGGGAAGTTTGGGCCTCCCTGCTTAGGTTGCTGGCCCCGCGACCCGATCCCCGGACAAGCGGCAGATGATGGAGGGATTCATAATTACAAACATTTCTCCTCTAAAAATATATTACTCTGTATATGATTATAATGACTCCCTTGACATGCATATGGAATAAATGTACAGTCAATAAGCGACCAAAACCAGTTGGATCTCATGTGAGGCACTGGTGTGGGTTTCCAAATGTAGAGCCTCCCCATCTGGACAAGGAACACTTGTCATGATGAAAGCTTCTTTATTCACCTGAGGTGCAGCATATCATTCACATACACACAGTGGACATTGGTCTGGGCTAGTCACTTTGCAACCACACTGACCTTTGTGTTTATTTCTTTTTCCCACTTGAGAAAACATCCTGGGCTTTCTTATGACGTCACAAATGTGGACAACCACAGACATTGCCGTATGATCATAGGAGTTCATTTATAGATGCACAGCAATGACAAATCAGAAAATTGTGTTGTGACATCTCTTCACTTGATATGTTTATTGGCAAACCACTTAAGTTCTGTATAAGTAGACATTTTACAGAGAAAAAAAAAATCTATGGGTTTTGAAACATGTTGGGAGTCTGGTGGTTTTTCTTAATGCAGATGACATTGCTGCTGTCTCAGTCTTCTGCAGGTGCTGCAGTCTATCTGATGCAGCTCTCTCTCACAAGACCCCCAAATAACTCACAAATCTCACATCTGTCAACCATGAATACAGTCAAATCAGTGAAAGAAAAATGAGGAAATCAAGGAAAACGATTCATGTGATAAATACACACACACACCTCAACAAAATATCTGTTTTTCAACACTGTGCTTTGGCCAGCATTGGCATACTTGGTATATAAATGACAGACTATCTGCAGCCCATGTCTATAAATATCAAAGACCGTTTCATCTTAGTTTGTACACTGCCCCACAAAAGCAGCACTCCAGAAACAGCTTCTGGTCTTCCAGTAATAATGCTTTTTGAGGTGAGTTCAGAAATATTACTTCACCAGAAAATCAGTGTCAATCTTAGAATTGTGATTATTGCACTACCGTGCAAGATGTTACTCTCCCAAAATAACATCAGAAGATGAAGATGCATAAAATGCTATCGTAACTTTCACAGTGATGAACAAAGGCTTTTGGAGTCCCTCAGCACTGGCTAATTCTTGAAGACCTTCTAGAAGATGTTCACACTGATATTTAGTTTGTGTGTCCGTGTGGGTTCACACTGAGTGTCACATTGGTTAAAAACTAACGCCCATGCCACCAAGCTCATCGCACACGAAGACAGAAGGATCTACTGCGTGTGCCAACGTGTGATCACACTGAGTCTCACATGAACAAAGACCCCTCCTTTAGAAACCATCGACCACACCACCAAGCTCATCTTACACAAAGCCAGGAGGATCTACTGGGCGGTTGATGTTCCACTACGAGTCTTCTGGTTCAGGCAGAACAAATGGATCTTATTCTGGTTGTGTTCCTAGTGGTCTTCAGAGCTACACAGGGTAAGATACATGGCAGGCTGTACCTTGGCAGGGTGAGGTGGAGAACACTCTGTAACATCAGCACACCCAAACATGGAGGACGGGACCTTTCTGTTCCCCTCCCTTGCCCGCTCTTTTAAGCGTGGAAGTTTGATCACGCAACTTAGAGATATTAGGGCTATGAAAAAGCACATTTGAGATCACTTTAAGTCCAATGTATATTTTAACACAAATATTATTTCAATATTAATATATTTAAACATATCCAAACCTTTGACTGCGAAGTAAATCAATGGTAACGCATTTTACATTTTTGCAGAATGAAGGTAAAAAAAGCATAAAAGTTAGTCACAGTGAAAAACAAATGTTATGACAGGTATAGAAATCTTATGTTATCAATAGGTAGCGTAGGACTACTACACTGGTATTCGTACCAATTGGGGATACATTGAATTAATTGTTACTGAGGTTATAACTGTTTTTTGGCTACAGAGTATGTGATGTCTGATGTGAGTACTGATAAGTCGATTTTAGTTGTCAAAGAGGAAGTTATTTAATCCTTTTTTTCCTTTTATCAGGTTCCAGAACCTGTAATCTTGCTGACACTGTTGGAACGGTGAAGTGTTCTGGAACTTTAGGAGAGCCATTCGTCCTTCAGCTGACCTTGAACACAACCGGAAAAGAGATGGCACTGTTTAAATTCAACAATGTCAAACACACTGTCTTTCGATTTAAATATAATCAGTCTAAAGTCTTGCATCCAGACTATATGAATCGGACTAAGTTCTTCAACAATGGTACCTTCTGGCTGGACTCAGCATTGAGGACAGACAGAGGTTTGTACCAACTTGAGGTCTTCAATTCAGATGGAAAATTGTTTCAGAATGTAAACATGAGACTTAACATCCGAGGTAAGTTAAGGTATTACAGTTTCATTCGATTGCTTACACGCATGGGTCAAAACTGAAGTCACGCTTTCAAATCTTTTCACACAGTCTTCTGTGTCACTGATTTAGACTGTTGCATTCGCTGCGAAATATTCTATTTTAGTTTATCATATATTTTTTTGTTTACTGTTGCTTGCTTTCCTACAGGTACACTTGCACTTAGCAATTCATGTTGTTTAATTTTAACTTGCTTCTTCCCTTTGGCACTTATTTTTTGGTTGTTCAGAATGTGTGCTTCTTGTTTTGGCTCCCCGCAATGCTTGGGGCTATCTTGTTATTATCAGTGACCTATGCACTTATGTACAAAACGGACACATCTTTATGGCTTGAACTGTAATTGTTTTCTGAAGCATTAGTTTAGAGCGTGAGCAACACACAAGTCATTGTATCATGGGCTGTACAGCGCCAACTAGTGGTGCGGGTACAACATAGTCAAGTCATCACGTTACTGTAACATCAGATGGAAATGCAAAAACTGCATTATTTTATGTGTGTGTCAGGTCTCACAGTATAAGAATCATAGATTGTGTTTTGCAATGCATCCCATCTTCCCATCTCAGAGTAGCTTTATAGAATGTCAGGTTCCTGTATTGAAAAAGAAGACAGAAACATAATTGCTGCAGTAAAGGCTTCATTTACAACAGGACATTACTGCAAGAAATATGCACTATAGCTGCCATTGACAGTATTTCATCAGTTACCATAGCTCTGGCCCTTCTCTGAGTGCCCCCACTCATTCTAACTCCTCTCCCTTGCCCATGTCCCACTCCTCTCTCTTGTCCTGGTACTTGTCTTCCTCTCCCTCATGCAGGCAATATTCTTACTTTCTTCATGTTGCTCTATATTGTTCTTTCTCCACACAAGATTATTTACGGAGATTATTTTAAGGATATTTACGTATACCATATTGTGATGAGATTGAAATAACTTCAACACCTGTTTCCTAGTTGTGAATCATCTGTTATTTGTTTGCATAACTTTAACCAGCTTTTTCTCAGTAGCAATGGAATAAAATACAGGGGATCAATTTGTGTTTCAATTCACAATATGAACAGCTGTTCACTTTGACTTTAGCCAATAAATTAGGTTTTGAACATAGTGTTATCTGTTCTGACATACAGTGTTAAAGCATTGGTAAATTGGTCCGTACAAATCGATTGTTTTGGTCATGGTGGAGCTTGTGTGTAAAAGAAGTTCAAGCATTAAAAATGTGTGTATACTCTATGCATTTTGTGTCAAAGCAACAAGAAATGGGTTAATTGTACAGCCAACACAGGTGGATGTTCTGCTAACTGTGTCAAGAGTTTAGAAAACTCGTTAAAGGTATTGATAAAACTGCCATAGCGATTGTAAAAAAACTGTAATGGTGGTATACAGTATGTGATGAAGTGGGTGAGAACACGCCTGTACTCACCACTTGTCACGTTGGGGCCATGAGGTCTGGTGAATCTTACCAGTTACGTGTATGCTTATTTAGTTGGTTTATGTTCGAATATTTGTTTTCAGTTAATGTTACGTAAACACAGACACAATCTTTGATTAAAACACAGACACAATCTTTGATTAGTAATGATACCTTTTATTTATGTTGCAGGATCCAGATTGAGCAAACGTTTATTTCATTTTCGCACACTCATGGTTCCACCATTCAGGACTATGGTTTTGGATGGGTCGAAATGTCCAAATTAATGTTGCAACAGTATATGTGCTGAGGTTGAGCTGAACTCCCTGTCCAGACCCTTTCAAAGTTGCCCCATGGTTCACAACAAAATCAAACAATGTTGCTGGAATGACATTAGATACTGTAAATGTGGCTCGATTCTTCCACGGCCTCCAGGTCTACCTCTCCCTCCCCCTACCGCTCATCCTCCACAGGCTCCCCCTCTTATCCTCACTCTCCCTCTTCCTGCAACATTAACTTCCTTTTTGATGAGGACAGGTACACTGACCTGTTGCCTTTTTGTAGTGCTTACACCTGATTGGTATGTTTACAGCTAAGCACTTTAGTGCTTGTACACCTGACCCCCATGTTTGATCCATTTGTTCACGTGTGTGGCATTTTACAAGGCAGTGTCTAAAAAAGGCAACGCAGTGACATAATCTTACATTTCTGTGTCTAATGTAGAAAAGTGTGTTTAGTGATTTGCAAAACATAGTGTTTTGCAGGTGGTACAGTATGAATGAGAAAAGAGTTCATGGATTTTGGATAATGTGGTAATTGAATGCATTTTGTGTGAAAGCAATGAAAAGTGATTCACAGTTTGGTCCACAAAAACTTTTGTTTTGCTGACTGTGTGAAGAGTTGATGAAACGTGGCTTCAGTTTTGACCAATGTATCGAAGCGATCTAAAAAACAATATTTGTATTTTTGCCTTTTCGTGTTAGCAAGGTTTACTATGGATTCTACTGTGTTTTTAACTTCTGTCTACATCCCCCCCCCTTGCCGTGTTCTTTATGTGAGTATGTGTGTGTTTGTTTGCTGAAATATGTGTGTGTGCATGTGGGTGGTGCATGTCTGTGATTTGTATGTGTGTGTGTGTGTGTCAGTCCCCGTGTCTGAGCCAGTCCTGTCTCTCATCTGTCTGTCTGGAGGAGAGACTCAGGTCACATGCTCCTCAGAGGGAGAACCTGTGGAGTACCGCTGGAGTCTGGACGGCCAATCACTGACCAACATTAGTATCTCCAACCAATCTCATCACAACACCACCATCACCTTGCAGGGTCATATGAATGGAAGTGTGACTTGTGAAGTTCAGAATGACGTCAGTACCAACAGCAACACTATTCAGCTTCCCGCCTGCTCAGGTACGGTCGAGAGACAACCACAGAAGAAGATAAGAATCAGAGCTGACACGCTGACTAAAATGTTTACTTTCCATGAAAAATCAATGCAGCCAAAATATTCTTGTGTTTTGTCTTGTCATCTCTCAGTTGTCCCGATTATAGTTGGCCCATCCCAGTTGCCGTACATAGTTGAGACTCTGACTGTGTCTGCCACCGTGGCGACCCTCCTCCTCCTGTTCTCTCTGTTTCTGGGCGTCAGACATTTTTTACAGAAGACCAGGTCCCAAAATGTGCTCTCAGGTGAACTGCAGGAGCCTTGTCTCTCTCTTATCAAATACAAGCCCCGTCCTAGACCTAACCCACTCCTAGGCCTAACCCTGTCCTCAAACTAACCCTGTCCTAGACCTAACCCTGTCTTAACCTGCAGGTGGAGGAGAGGAAGTGATCTACGCAGACGTGACAGTGTGGAGGAGGAGAGAGAGAGCCACACCCTCTACTGTTCCTCAGGAGGCGGAGTACGGACAGGTCAAGATTGCCGTCGCTCTGTAGAGACGCTTATGTATGTGGGGGGAGGAGGAGGTGGAGGAAAGGGCGGGGAGGAGATGAAGGTGTGGAGGAGGTTATGGTGGCTCCACACTGCAGGCAGATCAGAACCTTTCCTAACCAGACGAGTTGCACACAGGTCAACTGAATTTCTGAAAAAATACATTCAAATACAAACAATCAATCATGACTATAATTTGTCCTGTATGTCATTCATTCATTACTGTAATTAATGACTTACTATCATTCATTTATGACTGTAATTTGTCCATTACTGTCATTCATTACTGTTTGTTCTTTGTTTACTGTAATCTAGTCTAGTAAACTACAGATATCATGCAATCTGTTAGTGTGGCTTTTGTACTTGTTGGGTGGGGTTTAGCTGTGATGCACACACACACACACACACACACACACACACACACACTCACAGATGCACATGCTCACCCACACATAGACATGCACGCACACACACACAAATACCTTTACACATACACGCACATGCACTTACATGCACACATACAAACAACCTCTGTGAAAATGGCAATTTGAAACAATAGCTGGCAGGTCAGGGTTCTCTTTCTGTTCCATTACAAACTAAGTGGTTAGTGTGCATCTGTTCATGTGTGTAAGGGTGTGAGTACGGTGAGTTCCACCGAGAGATTATGAGCGAGCAGTGACGCTAAACCAGGCTAGCTGAAACCAACATTTCTTTGTTGCTTTAAACTCACAACAAAATCTTTGGTGGTGTATATGGTATGTGTTTGTGTGTACGTGTGTGTGTTTGTGTATATGTGTGTATGTGTGTATGTTTGCAACTGTCTTCTTGGTTCGAGCACCAACCCTCTCTGTAGGAGTGTGAGGTGTTTGATCCTGTGAACCATTTTAAATTTGACAAGTGTATCTCATGCACTGTGTAGTAACAGGAAATGACAATTACTTAACAGACACAGGCATTTAGTAAAAACTTGAAACTCACACATAAAGCTTTCCTACACATGCACAAACATTAGAAAAAAAATCCAATATTGATACAGTTGAAACGATTATTAGATAGGGATACATCATATACTCCAGGGATTTTGCGTTGGTCTGAATGTGCCTTTTGGCAAGTAAGTCTGGGACCAATTTTTTTCTAAACCATTAAATGGTGGAACAGATCATAATCTATGGCTAATTTAAGATCATCAGTGATGAAAAATGCCTCTTGAAATTGCGATAGACTTTTAAAGAGTATCTTGTTGTAGCCTATGATGTGTGCAAAGTGACATTAGCTACATGCCACACATTGTATGTTTAAGATAGCTTGCAAGAAAATGATTTTACAATCAAAAAGTCTAAATATGAAAGTTATTAGTCAAAATTGAGTATACAAAGATGGATGGAAAGACAACTAGGCAATTGTGGTCGTCCTGTTTTGATTAATGCAAAGCCGGTGTGCAATGGCATAGGTTTGATTTCAGCTTTATTAGGGACACCAATAGTAAAAAATAATAATTGCATTCTTGAAATTGCGATAGACTTTTAAAGAGTATCTTGTTGTAGCCTATGATGTATGCAAAGTGACATTAGCTACATACCACACATTGTATGTTTAAGATAGCTTGCAAGAAAATGATTTTACAATCAAAAAGTCTAAATATGAAAGTTATTAGTCAAAATGTAATATACAAAATGGATGGAAAGACAACTAGGCAATTGTGGTCGTCCTGTTTTGATTAATGCAAAGCCGGTGTGCAATGGCATAGGTTTGATTTCAGCTTTGGTAGGGACACCAATAGTAAAAAATAATAATTGCATTCATTTGTGCATAAATAGACTACTGTTTTTGGAGATTCATATCATAAAAACATTATGTTTCACTCTGCATTTTTGGTAAGGACGATTCGTGTTAATGTGTATAATATTAGGTAGCACCAGAGAGAGAAGCATGGCACATTCAAAGTGGCCTTTCTGCTTCAACATCGGTCATAATTGTTTTAGAATAAAAACTCCCAGTTCACTTAGAAATTAAATATTGATGCAAACATTTTCAGGCACTTTCATTTTGTTGAAAAATAAATAAAAATAAATAAAAATAGTGTGGCAGGCCAGATATTATAACTGGCAGGCCCCACATCTGTCAGGCACAGATCGGGTTAAATCTGAAAAATAGAAATCTCGAGATAACGTAGAAAGATCACAAAAGCACCTAAACACAATATCTGTTTTTCAATGCTGTTCTATAGCCAACATTTTCAACCCTGGTCTATAAATGACAAACAACCAGCAACCCATGTCTATAAATATCATAGACCCTTTCATCTTAGTTTGTACACTGGCCCTCAAAAGCAACACTTCAGAATCGGCTTCTAGTCTTCCAGTAGTAGTGCTGTTTTAGGTGAGTTAAAAAATACTACTTCACCAGATAAACCTTAGAATTAGTGTTACTGCACTGCCCTAAAACCCTTTACCATCAGGAGGTATTATTTTTTCAGAGATTAACTGGTTTGTCAAGCATAAGATGTCACTTTCAATGTGATTAACTATTAACTGTCATACAAAGCGGACAAAGGCTTTTGGAGTCCCTCAGCACTGGCTATCTCTTGAAGACCTTCTAGAAGATGTTCACAATGAGGCTGACATTGTGTGCGTGTGCCAGCGTGTGATCACACTGAGTCTCACATGAAGACCCCTCCTTTAGAAACCATCGACCACACCACCGAGCTCATCTTACACAAAGCCAGGAGGATCTACTGGGCGGTTGATGTTCCACTAGGAGTCTTCTGGTTCAGGCAGAACAAATGGATCTTATTCTGGTTGTGTTCCTGGTGGTCTTCAGAGCTACACAGGGTAAGATACGTGGCAGGCTGTACCTTGGCAGGGTGAGGTGGAGAACACTCTGTAACATCAGCACACCCAAAGATGGAGGAAGGGACCTTTCTGTTCCCCTCTTTGGCTCACTCTTAAGCGTGGAAGCAGGGCAATGATGATATTGAGGCTTAGAAAAGAACACTGGAGGTCACTTTCAGCGTGTCATCCAAACTCTCAGCTGCATCATATACATTTACATTGAGTCATTTAGCAGACGCTCTTATCCAGAGCGACTTACAGTAAGTACAGGGACATTCCCCAGAGGCAAGTAGGGTGAAGGACACAATGTCATGTGCACCGGCCGGGAATCGAACTGGCAACCTTGAGATTACTAGCCCGATGCTCTACCCACTCAGCCACCTGAATCCCCTGAATCACCTGAATCATAAATATAGTATTGTAACATATTTTGCATTATAGCAGGGGGAATGTAACCAAAAGCAACTATTGTTGCGACCATCATTTTAAAAGCTAGTGTTTATGTAAACAAGAAACCTTGATTTGTGACAGATATAGAAATATGATGTTATCAATGGATAGGGTAGGACTAAAAGTCAGATAAAGTGTGACAACTATGCTACAGATACTGCTTGTATTCTTACTACTTGGGGATAAATGTTATAATTCTTACTAAGGTTATTAGTGGGTTCTTGGCGCAGTGTCTACAATTTCTGCTGCAAGTCCTGATAGGTTGAATTTAGTTGTCAAAGAGGAAGTAATTTATTCATTTTAATTTATGTATCAGGTTCCAGAATCTGCAATCTTTCTGATGCTGTTGGAACTGTGAAGTGTTCTGGAACATTAGGAGAGCCATTCTTCCTTCATCTTCCTTCAGACACAACTGGAAAAGATATTAGGCTGAACAAAGACAAACAAAATGTTGTCTTTCGCTTAACAAACAATGTGTCTAAAGTCTTGCATCCACACTATATGAATCGGATTAAGTTCTTCACCAATGGAACCTTCTGGCTGGGCTCAGCAGTGAGGACAGACAGAGGTTTGTACCAACTTGAGGTCTTCAATTCAGACGGAAACTTGTTTCAAAAAGTAAACATGACCCTTGACATCCAAGGTAAGTTAAGGTATTATTTGTATTTTTGCCGTTTCCTGTTTTCCTGTTAAGGTTTAATTCTATGGATTTTACTGTGTTTTAACTTTTGTCTAAATCCTTCCTCTGCTGTGCATTTCTACGTGAACATGTGTGTGTTTGTCTATATATGTGTGTGTGCATGCGAGTGATGGGTGTCTGTCTTTTGTATTTGTGTGTGTGTTTGTGCTTCTGTCTTTGTGTGTGTGTGTGTGTGTGTGTCAGTCCCCGTGTCTGAGCCAGTCCTGTCTCTCATCTGTCTGTCTGGAGGAGAAACTCAGGTCACATGCTCCTCAGAGGGAGAACCTGTGGAGTACCGCTGGAGTCTGGACAGCCAATCACTGACCAACATTAGTAGCTCCAACCAATCTCATCACACCACCACCATCACCTTGCAGGGTCATATGACAGGAAGTGTGACTTGTGAAGCTGAGAATGACGTCAGCACCAACAGCAACACTATCCAGCTTTCTGCCTGCTCAGGTACGGTCCAGAGAGAACCACAGAGGAAGAAGTTAAGAATCAGGTTGCACAAAACACTTTTAGCTTAATTATGACACTTAAGGGTACATTTCTCCTTAGCTAAGGGATTTACTTAAGGGTGTTGCACAGAATCCCTAAATGGTTTACTTAGCTAATGTGAAACATTAAGCGATTTAGTACATCGAATGTGATTTCACAGCAGTAAAATTCAACCAAAGGGAAGAAAAGAAGGCAAGAAAAAGCAAATTGGTCAGACGTGGAAAATATTGTTATGCTACAGGAATACAACAATACAAAGCACATACTATACCCCCCACTCCCCCCCCTCACCCAACCCCATCCACATCTCTCTGTCCCCCCAGCTGTATAGCAGTATATAGGCTTTGACTTTCTCATACTTTATTACCAACATCTCACCGCAGCATTTGCACACACACACACACACACCATTTCATCTCTCATATTGAATACTTTTTTGCTGTTATTATTTTGGGAACCCTTTCATTGTCATAGATGTGACAAAGGTTTTTTCAATTGGGGAGTGGTAACATAATTTTGATAAGACCTTCTTTGAGGTCTTACCCACATCCCATTCTGAAGCAGCATATGAGTGAAGCCTAGTTCAGGCATGGCACTCCACACCTCACCCATTGGCCCACGTCCGATAAGGCTACATTATAAGGCCGCTCGGATAACCCTACACTCAATCCCGGTTGTATTATCGTGCTGCTGCCCTCCACCATCCCCATCTCCCCTGTGTTGTCTGTATGTTACTATCCATCAGGTGGGATTATTTCTTTATTTGCTCTCTATAGTCTATGTATGTTGTGCTTCCCCTAGATACATCCACTCTGCCCAAGTCAAACCTATTTTCATGTCTTTGGTTATCAATTACTGCTGAAATCTAATATGTGTCTTGACTGAACTGTAGTTGTCAACATGAGCAAAGGATATCTCACAGCCTATAGAAATATCCTTATTGACAAACCAAATAAAATAGATAAATGGTGCCTTTTTTGTATGTAAAACGTACACATTGTAAGTTTAATACAGTCTAAGGTACTTAAAAAATTCAAAGTAATATATATTTAACTATGGATATGGATAACTAATATGTTACTTGGCAGATAAAACATTTCATTGGATGATTTTTTTTGCTTTAATTCATTGTTTGTCAATGTTTTCAAACACGGGTCAAATTTGACCCGCGAACACCAAAGGTGTAAACACTTTTTGAACACAATAGGAGGGTTAAGGGAACCTTTAAGGAAACCTTAAGGAGAAGACTTAAGGGTGCTTTGTGCAACCAATTATATTTTAAGGAAACCTTAACTCTGACTTTAAGGAAAATCTTAACTTAAGGTGTTTTGTGCTATCGGCCCTAGAGCTTACAAGCTGACTAGATATGTTTACTTTCCATGAAAAATCAATACAGCTAAAATGTTCCTGTGTTTTCTCTTGTCATCTCTCAATTGTCACAGTTGCGGTTGTCCCATCAGAGTTTCCCGACATAACTGTGACTGTGACGGTTTCTGTCACCGTGGCGACCTTCCTCCTTCTGTTCTGTCTGTTTCTGGGCATCAGACACCTTCTGAAGAAGACCAGGTCCCAAAATGTGCACTCAGGTGAACTGCAGGAGCCTTGTCTCTCTCTAATGAAATACTAGTCCCGTCCTAGACCTAACCCTGTCGTGGCCCTAACCTTGACCTAGACCTAACCCACTCCTAGACTTAACCCTGTCCTCACCCTCAGGTGGAGGAGGAGAGGAAGTGATCTACGCAGGCGTGATAATGGGGAGGAGGAGAGAGAGAGCCACACCCTCTCCTGTTACTCAAGAGGTGGAGTACAGACAGGTCGCTCTGTAGAGACGCATGTGTATGTGGGGAGGAGGAGGAGGAAAGGGTGAGGATGAGAAGGAGAGGGTGGAGGGGGAGGAAATGGTGGAGGAGGTTATGGTGGCTTCAACTTACAGGCAGACCAGCATCTCTCCTGACCAGAGAAGTTGCACAAAGATCGACTGAATTTGTGAAAAAAACACATTCAAATACAAACATTCATTTATGACTGTAATTTGTCCTGTACTGTCATTCAGTCATGACTGTAATTAATTACTTTCTGTAATTTGTTAATTATTGTAATCTCGTCCAGTAAACTGTACAGACATCATGTAATCTGTTAGTGTGGCTTTTGTATTTTTTGGGTGGGGTTTACATTTACACGTTCCTTTTTTTAGTCATTTAGCAGACGCTCTCATCCAGAGCGACTTACAGTAAGTACAGGGACATTTCCCCCTAGGTAAGTAGGGTGATGTGCCTTACCCAAGCACACAATGTCATTTGGCAGGGCCGGGAATTGAACCAACAACCTTCCGATTAATAGTCTGACTCCCTAACCGTTCAGCCATCTGATTTAGCTGTGATGCACACACACACACACACACACACAAACACACACACGCACACGCACACACACACACACTCGCTCATGCTCACCCACACATAGACATACATGCACACACACAAATGAAGCATAGCGCAAGTTCAGTCAGGCAAGACCGATCCCTGCACTCGGGCATACTCAATAATGTCCACTACTCACTCCTCCTGCTAAGAGCGCTCTACTTCGTCTGTTCCTATGTCGGGCTTTCTTTCGGGTTCATTTCGAGTTGCCTCCCGTCTATCAATTAACGCTGTCACATGATCCTGTGCCTTTTAAATACGAGTCTCTCCCTGTGTAGTTTGTCCATGCTATCACGCGCGCGACCCTCCACCTCCCCATTGCCACCCGGTTCCTCGTCTGGTCTTCGACTCGTTGGTCGTCGGCTGCCGCCACCGCCACCAGTGTCTGGACTCCATGGGGGATTCTTCTTCGGATGTTGGGCAGGCGCCCGCTGATCTATTATTCCCTGGGGTCTAAGCTCCAAACACTGTAGTACATTTATCATTCTGTAAATAAACATATTTCACTCATCCCAGGTCTCTCCTGATTGAAATACCTACACACCCAAGCATGCATGCACACACTAACAACCTTTGTGGAAATGTCCATTAGTTACCATAGATGGCAGGCCAGGGTTATTGTTCTCTTAAATTACAAGTGGTTAACTGTGTGCATGTGTACTATGTTTATGTGTGTGTAAGGGTGTGAGTACGGTGAGTTCCAGCGAGAGATTATCAGCGAGCAGTGAAGCTAAACCAGGCTAGCTGAAACCAACATTTCTTTGTTGCTTTCAACTCACAACACAATCTCTGGTGGTGTGGATGGTTTGTGTGTGTGTGTGTATGTGTGTATGCAGGCCGGCCGACCATGGAGAGAGATGTCTCAAAATTATTTGTAAATGCAAGTACCATGATCCACAAATGTTCCATGATTTACAAATGTGTTTTTTGATCCACAAAAACAGAATTCTTAGTGCTGAGTGCTGTCTCGAGTCCCCCTCCAGAGCCCAGATACTCCTGTGTTTCTCAGTTCTCCGTTCTCTCAGTTGTCCCGGTTACGGTTGTCTCATCCCAGTCCCCTACATACCTGTGACTGTGTCTGTCACCGTGGCGACCCTCCTCCTCTTCTCTCTGTTTCTGGGCGTCAGACACCTTCTGAAGAAGACCAGGTCCCAACATGTGCACTCAGGTGAACTGCAGGAGCCTTGTCTCTCTCTAATGAAATACTAGCCCCGTCCTAGACCTAACCCTGTCCTAGCCCTAACCGTGTCCTAGGCCTAATCCTGTCCAAGACCTAACCCAGGGCTAGGTCTAACCCTGTCCTACAAGTTAACTAACCTTGTCCTAGACACAACCCTGTCCTAAAACTTTCCTAGGCCTAACCCTGTATAATCCTAAATGGTCTATAATTGTTTTTATTGATTATTTGATCGATATAGTCCAGTAAACTGCATAAACATTCTGTACTCTGTTGTTACTGTGTTTTTTGTGTGCATGGGTTTTAGCTGTGACGCACACACCCACACACAAACACACACACAGATGCATATGCTGACCTAACCATTCACAGGCATTCACACACACAAACACCTACACACGTGCACACACACAAACAACCTGTGGGAACATTTCCATTTCAAACCACCACTGGCAGGTCAGGTTATTTTTCAGTTTCATTGTGAGCCAAGTGGTTAGTGTACATGTGTGAGTGTGTGTACGTGCGTGTGTGACTATATGTGTGTGTGTGTAAGGGTATAAGTGTGGTGAGTCCCACTGAGAAATCATGAGCGAGCAGTGAAGCTAAACCAGGCTTGCTGAAACCAAAATGTTCTTGCTTTTGACTCACAACACAACCTTGGTGGTGTGGATGGTGTTTGTTTGTATGTGTGTGTTTGCAACTGTCGTCTTGGTTTGAGCACCACAACCCTCTCTATAGGATGGTGAGGTTTTTTAATCCTCTAAGCCATCTTACATTTGACAGGTGTATCTGATGCACTGTGCAGAAACAGGAAATGACCATTTCTTAGAAGACACAGGCATTGTGTACACACTAAAACCCTCAATAAAGCTCCCCTACACATGCACTAATGACAGGAGAAGCAATCCAATCTTGATACAGCTCATTTAGTTAAATTAATAGATGGGGATACATTAAGCAAAATGTATATTCTTTGCGTTGTGCAAACATTGTTGATGTGAGAGTGGGAGTCTGTGGTGTGTCAGGTCAAAACTCTGAGCTCTGAAAGAAGCAGTTCCTCCCCGAAACCTCAGACTTCACAGCTCAAGTCTCTCTTGAGCCCTCAGTCGTGGACGACAGCATGTCATCGGGGAGGCCTGGAAGTTGTAGGGGGGTCAGCGGTGTGTCTGGATGGACACTTTTGTTCCTCACTCTAACCTACAGTAAGATGCTGGTGCCTCTCAAACTACATTCCGTTTGTGTGTGTGTGCATGTGTGTGTGTGTGTGTGTGTGTGTGTGTGTGTGCATGTGTGTGTGTGTGTGTGTGAATGTGTTTGTCTCAGGTGATTACATTCCCATGTCCACACTGTACATCATTTAGCAGATGCTTTTGTCCAGGGCATAGTGCACATAGAAAGTATCGTAGGAAAGAAATCATTTGAGGTATACAGTTCTAATGACGTTTTGGTGGTTGAAAAGCAGCATTGACGATACCAACAGCTTGAGGCTAAGTCTATGCTAGCTCCAGACTAGCTCCACGTTTGTGCCAGGTTACTGCAACTTAGCTCCCTCTCCAGGCTGGCTTCAAGCTGGCTTCCGGTCATCTCCAGACGATCCATATCCTTCCCATACGAGTGAGCAGGTCAGCTCCAGCTCTCTCTCTCTCCTTTCAGCGGCAGCGGAGGACTTCAGACACGTGATCAGTCGCAGCGGGGAAGCGGTGATGCTGGACGTGAACATGTCGGAGGTTGACGACCCGAGGTGGAAGCATGCTGGGAAGCTCCTGGCCAGCCACAACAAGACGAAAGACGAGCACTTCCGGCTCTTCCCTAACGGCTCCCTGCTGCTGCGCTCCGGGAGGAGCACCGACAGTGGGAACTACACTGTGGACGTGTACGATAAGAGGGGAAGGAAAACTCTAACCATGACCTACGGACTCCTCATTCTAGGTGAGTTTCCCAGACCCCAGACACTGCTTCGTCCTCTCGAACGCAGACACAGAGCAGTAGTCTGTGGTGGTGTTTGTGTGTGTGTTCCACATTGGATTCAGGGTGTGTGAGAGTGTGTGCGTATCTGCGTGTTCCCAAGGGTGTGTCTCAGAGATCTGCAAGTGTATCTGCGTGTGTGTGCTCCAGACAGTCCGTATCTGTGAGTGTGTCTTTATCTCCGGGCGTGTGTTCTAGAGGATAGGTATCTCAGGGTGTGTGTGTGGGGGTGGGGTGTGGGTGGGGGGGGGGGTACTGGGGGGATTGTGTGAGTTTCAGGGGCTCTCTATCTCAGGGCTTGTGCGTGTTCCAGAGGGGGTTTGTCTTCGAGTGTGTGTATGCGTGGGTTTGTGTGTGTGTTCCATAGAGTATGTATGTGTGTGTATCTCAGGGTATGTGTGTTGTAGAGCAGTGGTTCTCAAACTGTGGAACACCTAGACCGGTGGTACACGCGCCCCCTTCTAGTGGTACGGAGGAATCTCAAAAATATTTAAATACCTTAACCATGATATCATTGAAATGTGATTCAAAATACGTTTTGCCTCCATGCCTGTTCCCGGGTAGTGGCGCATGCAAACATCCACGATAGTTACTACGTAAACTGTGTGCAGCTCAATAGGGTAGGCTTACGCTACTGTATTTTAACATTGGTCATAAGGGTGGTACTTGGAGAGTCAAATATTTTCTGAGGTGGTACGGGGTGTAAAAAGTTTGAGAACCACTGCTCTAATCTAGAGGGTATGCATTTTAGGGTGTGTGTATGTGTGTGCGTGTGTTCCAGAAGGTGTTTATCTCAGGGTGTGTGTGTTCCAGAGGGTGTTTATCTCAAGATGTGTGTGAGTGTGTGCTTCAGATGTCCCTGAGGTGCATGCTCGCTGTGCTCTGGATGGCAGTCTGGTATTGACATGCTCTGTCCAATCAGAAGACAAAGTTCCGATGAGGTGGGTCGGACCCGGTGTTCCAGCCAATCAGAGCATGACACCGGGATTGGAGCTGACACTGTACCTGCCCAGCATGAAGGAGAACATCACCTGTGAGGTGGACAACAAACTAAGAATAGTACACAGCCAGCTTCCCCTGCTGGACTGCAGAGGTACTGCACCCAGGGTCCTGTCAACACTTGTATGTGTTCATTTAGCAGATGCTTGTTCGTTGAAATACCCCTGTGCGTCTCTTCAGAGTAAACGTGTTATTATAATAATGTATATGTATCATAATGTATTTTATCATGGATGAAAATGCATGCTGTGGTAACCATAGAAGGCTATATGTCTTACGGCATAGTCTAGAACGTCTGCACATGGCGGCCATCTTGCCATCCTGTTCCATTCTGGGACTTGGGGGAAGTCTGTCAGCCATGTTGATCAGAACGATGTGCATGCTTGGTCTGAGAAGGATCAAGTAGCCCTATCAACCTCTACACGGCAAAAATGCCCTGTCAAATTGAAGTGCACAAATATTTGAACTTTCTAATAATAAATAAAAAAGTATGTTTGGCTGCCAGTGCGGTAGGTGAATTTCCCTTGACAATATTTTCGAACATATTGTGTCACTCACTTAAATGAAATCACTAGATAAGCCATTTATACTAGAAACAAGTCCAACTAGAATCGAATCTAAAATCTAAAAACAAGATGGTCACGCTTAGTTAAATGTCGTTTTAGATTTTTACATGTGCTTGTCCTGAGAAGTTGATCAAGTCGTAATCTTTTGCTGTCATTTTACGGGCCCTATTTCTACATTGTTTTGGATAAAAGCCTCTGCAAAAGTAATAAAATGTCAGTTGCAGGTAGTTATCCAAATGAAACTTGTCCTGTGGTCCTGTCATCATGAGCATTGGTCTCCTACTCTAACCCTTTCATCCAGGTTTTAATAATAATGTATTCACCCGTTCATCCAGGTTCTAATAATAATGTATTCACCCGGTCATCCAGGTTCTAATAATAATGTATTCACCCGTTCATCCAGGTTCTAATAATAATGTATTCACCCGGTCATCCAGGTTCTATTCATAATGTATACACCTGGTCACCCAGGTTCTGATAATAATGTATTCACCCGGTCATCCAGGTTGTAGTAATAAGGTATTCACCTGGTCATCCAGGTCGTGTTCCAACAGTAGTGGTGGTGGTGGTGTTCAGCCTGAGTGTTCTGACCCTGGCCCTGCTACAGCTGAGGACCACCTGCAACAGGACCCAACTCACTGGTGAGACCTGTTCTCCTCCTCACACTTCTCTTTCTCTCCCTCTTTTTCGGCTCCTTCCTCCTCACCTACCTCCCCGCTCTCTCATTCCTCCTCCCTTTCTTTTCCTCTCTCTCTTTGTCTCTCTCTCTCCTACTGCTCCCTCTCTCCTTCTCACTCTCTCTCCCTCTTCATCCCTCTCCCCCTCTCCATCCTCTCTTTCTCTTTGTCCCTCTCCTCCTCGCTCCCTCTCTTTCGTTCTGTTCCCCCCTCCCTCTCTCTCTTTCCTCACTCTCTCTCCTTGTCCATCTCTTCCTTCTTCTCACTCCTCCTCCTCCCTCTGTGTTCCACCCCTCTCCCGCTCCTCCCCATATCCCTCTCCCTCTCTCTCTCTCTCCGTCCTTCCTCTCTCTCTCTCTCTCTCTCTCTCTCTCTCTCTCTCTCTCTCTCTCTCTCTCTTTTCTTGTTATCCGCTCTCCCCAGCCAGAGGGGACAGGGTTCCAGGTCTGGTTCTAACTTGTGTTTCCTCCTGTCAGCGGGAGAGGACAGTGTGTACGTAGAGATGCACGCCGACCGGAAGCCTACCCAGACGACCAGCGACTCAGGTACAGAGCCCGGCCCCCAAACAGCCGCACGGCCAAGATGAAGATCAGACCGACGTTTTTACATCCAGATCAGTCCGAGGACTCGCTGTACATAAACAGCTTCACCTCAGACACATACACAGTCACAGCTACACCACAGGCACAAACCGACCGCACTCAGTCATATACACATAGTATAGCATTGTTCACCGTGTTATAGAAACACTAAGAGTAACACTAAGACTGACTGAGAAAGAAGGTCCAGTCTTTGAACCATATCGTTCTGTTGCTGAAATGATAAACGCAAGCTGGTCGGCTGTGGGGAGGTCTTCGTGTCGCCATCTATCATCTGTGTGTTGCGCGCGTGTGTGTAAGTGTGGTGCGTGTGTGTGTGTGCACGTGTGTGTGTGTCCAGCTGTAGAGTCCAACTACACCCCGATGCACAGTAACATGGGAGTCCCACCGGAGGGAGGCGAAGCGGACACGTATGTCTACGGTAGGCCACCACGCTGGCACATCCTGACAGGACATACTTTCTTACTTAGCAGATGCTTTCATCCACAGCTGTTAACTGTGCGTGTGGCAAGTACAGCAGAAAGTCAAGGATCAGAAGTGTGTTGTTCTAACTATTGCGGTGGTCAGAGTCAAGGAACAGTCTGTATTTACCAGGCACAGTGCAAAGTAACCCCATCTCATCATCCAGGCACAGTGCACAATAATGAGGTCTCAAACACAGTGTAACAACAACATCTCACCAACAATTGTACACAGTACAGAGCAGTGAACACAATGCATAGGTCATGCTGATAGAGAACTCTCTCCTGCAGAGTCCTGTGGATCAGGTGCTGCCATCCCCGAGGGTTCGGCCAAAACACAGCAAACATCTACTGGAGAACAGGAGAACATCTACTGCTGAGTCAGAGAACTTCTACTGGTGAATGTCTACTGGAGAAGACCTATTGGAGAAGGTCTACTGGAGAAGGTCTACTGGAGAAAGTCAATGAGAGAACATGGAAGAAAGAGTCCTGCACAGGTCTTGTTTTGTAAACCCACACCCACATATTTTTATGTGTTGCATGCAGCTAAGCCTAAAACAGGAGTAGACTGATCTATTATTAGATTTCCTATAGTTAGCCTAATCAAAAATGTTCAAAGAGACCAGATTTTACAAAACATGTTTTTGGTAACTTTGAAATCTCCAGCCGTTTTATAATAATAATACAATACTCATACAAGAATTGCAGCTCAAGGTGCTTTACATAGAATCAATAAAAACAATAATACAAATGATAAAAGTAATAATTAAAATAGGAAACAATAATATAACTAATAAAATTAGTAAAACACTTCTGAGATCAAATTAGTTGAATGCTTTGGTAAAAAGGTCGGTTTTAGGCTGTCTTTAAAAAATGTCTAGCGTGTTTGCTTCCCTAATATTTATGGGTAATTTGTTCCATAGTTTTGGGGCATAATTAACAAAGGCCGCATCACCAATCTTCTTATGACTGCTTCTGGTGACCTCTAATAGGCCTGCATTTGATGATTGCAGTGTTCTAGCTGGTGTGTAGTTTATAAGAGAGTTAGAGTTTTGCTTGTCAACTCTTCAACATTAATTTACTTCAATATGTGCTAATTGGAAGTACATGTTGTTTTAGTTTGGAAGGCAATTGCTACCTAAAATAATAATAAAAAAGATTGTTATCAATTTAAAATCTATAGACATGGGACTATAGTGTGAATACATATTCTGCATTTGAACTTGTTCAGAAATCTTTTTATTTTAATTTTATTGGCCCTCAATATTGCTATTCAGACCTGCGTACCACATGTGGCCTATTAATTTCCGACATTGTGGTAGCCTATGTTTTTCACCAGTTACATAAAAACTTGTGTGTCACCTGTCGGATACCCAAGCCTGTGCAGAATTCACCTTCAGGGAGAACCTCTACTGGAGAACGTCTACTGGAGAACTTCTTCCAAAGAACCTCTACTGGAGAAGGAACAGCATCTAGGGACTGTAGGACGTTGGTATCCATGTGCACCAATAGGGGGCAGCATTGGTGTGTGATTGACAGGGAGAGTGTTCCCAACGGCCACAAATGTATAGATCAGTTTGGTCACAACACTTGTCAGGAAAAAATAACTGTAAAGCATTCCAAAAAAAACAAAACTGAAAAAAAACCTTTGAAGCATTACTGTTAGTTTTTTTTAATACAATCCTTTGGATCTATTTTTCAATGCCTAGGTCACATTTTCAAACCTCTTCATACAGTGAGTACAACATCAGTCTATGTCAGCTAAACTCATTTTTTCATTGATTTGGCACAAAAACACATTCACTGCCTTTCAAATCACACAACCACCAACAAAACTTGATGTACCCACAAGCCCATTTGCAGGTTTACACACTCTTTTACTTGCTTACATTCTAAACCTAACATAACTGAAAATTGAGTAGACAGCCAATTGCTAACTCCACAGTAACATTGACTTATATTCTAAATTAAAAAAAAAATCAAAAAACATTTAGACCAATTTGCTCCCTCCTGGAAGCAATGAATGCTGGTTTCCTGGACATGGTGATGGACCAGGCACTCCAAAAGGTTTTTTCCTAGGTGTACAACATAAATTATGATTTGGATGAAAACCTGTGACCAAATGTAGAAAACAAGGTTGCCTGGCATTGCTGCTGTATCGGTAGATGATATATAACTTACTGTATGTATTTTGTACTCAATGTAAATGTAAATGTCCAAAAATATACACACATCTGTCTATGTCATTTTGATGTATATTGTACCATGTCTGATTCGTGCCTGTGAGATATACTGAAGTTAATTCAAAAATGTAGTGAGGTGTCATACTTGTTTTTGACAAAAGATAACATTGTAATTCTACCTGTTGCTAATGTTTTTAGGTTGTGTTGTGTTGTGTTGAGTGATAAAGTGTGATTGTTGGGTGACAACCTTTGCTCATGTTTTGGAAGAATGAGTTGATATGAGACATGTAGGAAGTGTTTTAGTAGTTTTAGTGCATTTTGGATTGGAAAATAAGTGCTCTGCCGAGGTGACATTTGGTTAGGCGAACTACATAAAGAGAACATTTGACATAAGTATTGAAAAACAGGTGCTTACGGTTTATGAAAAAAACTGTAAATAACCCTGGTTGTATAGATCTATTGTAAGGTTAAACATTATAGAAATTAAACCAAAGTTTGTTTGTAATAATGGGTCGGGTTTAAAAAGTGTAAATATGTATATGTTTGATATAAACAGGATACAATAGAGGCAGAAATCAATACAGGATCATTCACAAATTACAGTTAAATTGATAGAAGATATTAGACTTACACATTATAAATATATCCTGAATTAATTTGGGAATTATTCCATTTGGGAACATGTTCATACACACGCATTGTACTTTATTGTGTCAAATAATATTTCACCTTTTAAATCGAGTAAATATATAAATATATTTGCATAATATATATCATAAATAGTTAACTTTTGTTTGAATGTATTCCTTATTAAGATGTATATTAATTTACCATCATCCTATTTCAGCAAGCAAATAAATGAACAAATTATGTTAACCAATAATAAGTAGTTCAAAATAAATAAATCACCACAAATAAATTGACCACAAAGTGACAGTAGGAGAAAAACAATTTATTAAGAAGTTCTTAATGAAGATAAGTGACATTAAATATTAATTCAGTATATACAAAGTATTATATAAAATCATTTAAAATAATAACAATAATAATAATTGAATAATTAAACATATTATGGATACACAACAATAAAGTAAATGATACATATCAATATGTTTTAGTGTTAGAAATTATCATTACAATTGTAAATGTGTAAAAAAAAAGAGAAAAAGTTCACCTGTCAAGACCTATGAGCATGTTTTGAAAGGCAGTTATTCTGCGAAGGAAATGGACCCTAGACCTAACTTCCTCCTCGCGTCAGCTGACAATCTGTGAAAAACTCCACACAACACCCCCAGTCACGTAGCATTTGCCATGGCAACCACGGAACCCTGCCCTGGACGTACGCCTAACGACGGCCCTGCCATATGGACTTACGGTCAAGTAAACGAGCTTAATCAGGAAAGTGTTTGGCAACAACAGTTAAAAAATAACGCTAACGTTGGGAAGTGGATAACTAAACCACTTCTAGCAAAATAAAGTCTTCAACAAATAATATCAAACACACAGGATATTTTGTTGTATATTTAAAACAAGTAGAAGGTGTGTTGTCCAGTGTTCTGGTCGGGGGCTCCGGTGGGGTTCCAGGGGCCCGAGACGAAGGATCACATACAAATGGTGTCAAGGTGAGACCATGCTCCAGTCCCCCGGGCCATAAAACCTCACAATCTTTACGACCCGCCATGATCAAACTTTCCATAAACTGCATCTTTATGGCGGGCCGGGTTAATGGTTACAGAAACAGGTGACAGAGAGAACATGGCGGCTTTTCCTCCTCCTTTATCTGGCCTCCATTCCTCTTTCTCATGGGAAACCAGACCCAGGGCGAAGAAGGGGATGCCGGCCAGGTTCAGCTGTGAACTCTGTTACCTCGCTCAGCGCTAGGAACATACACCTCTGGCGACCAACACTGTATATGTTTAGTATGCACTTCTAAGCACTGACACGGTATATATCCAGTATGCTCCTCGAAGGACTAACACAATGTAAGTATAGTATGATCCTATAAGGGTTAACAGCATACATAAGATGCGCCAAGGAGGGATGAGGTATTTCAGTGGCAGAACATGTCGGGATTCCCTGTAGATCAAGAGGTTCAGATGTCTGTTGCTTTGGATAAAGGCGTTCGCTAGATGAACACCTTTTACAGACTGCTATATGTGTAGGTGTATTTATCATAGACCAGACCCTTCATCACAAATTTACATTTCACCTCCATACATCCAGGCCAAAGGACTCGAAGCACAGTAAAAACAAAGCAGGCGGGCTAGAATTCACACCTCCTGTCATCACCAACCCCAGATTTATGACGGTACCATGGTGGTAAATTGAAAACAGGTAAATAGAGCCGCACATATTCTTGTTTACTGATCAGTCAGCTTCCTCAGAACACAGACGCCTTTGTATGGATGCGCTCAGATGCACCTACAAAAAAAACGTGTTCTGCTTAATTGAACACAATTAGATGTAGAAGATCACTATTTTTTGGAGTGAAGGATGACAACTGACTGAAGGACTTAACCATGTCAATGAAACATTTTAATGAGTTCCTGTTTTAATAAAGTTCTTGTGTCAAAGTCATTCAAAAGTGAATTAACTAAAAATGTCAAGTTTTGAAATATGTCAAGTGTGTTGAAAGCACAGCACACATTCATGCACACACACACTCACACACACACACACACACACACACACACACACACACACACACACACACACACACACACACACACACACACACACACACACACACACACTGGGCCAGGTTGAGGTCATCTGGAGCCTGGGGCAGAAGCCTCCGCGAGTTTTTAAGTATATATATATTATTATTACTATGATTTTTATCAATATATATTAGAGAGAGAATGATTGCTGATTAAATTATGACAGACAACAATATCAGTATGTCATACATTGTAATCATTGGCGGCTGCTAGTCTTTCAAAGAGGGGAAGCTCATTTTCGGCCTGCATCCTAAAAATGTTTTATTAATTGGCTAGTTCACTGGCTAGTTCACCCCTACGACAAGCCAAGCCTACGAATGAATTAATGAACGAACGATCTAACAAAACAATATTAATCAAGGAGGAAATGTGGAAATGAGGTTAAACAAGGAACGTGGTGTATAATTGTATGAAATGTATGATGAAAATTTGATAGCAATTTCGCCAAGCAAATACCAAGAAATAGTTTGCTGCAGTTTGTATTTTAACTACAGTTTCAAATTCCGCGATGGGACTGAGCTTGAATAGCTTCGGTAACTTAATGTAGAACAAAATTACTGTCAATCAAAAGGAGATGCAGTCTTTTGACAGATCCTCCAATCATCACGCGGAAGCCCAGCGTCCAGGCCAGCACACTCCTCCATTCACCCCCAGAGACGCTGAGCGTCCAGGGCGAGACATAATCGCAGCATTTGTCTAATGACTGTATCCAATCACCGTCATTCGAAGCCATTGTTGTCTTGCATGCTTTGATACCGGCAACAATACGTGACGCTAAAAGAACGTGCACTTCACTACGGGTGGGTAAATGCATTAAAAAAAAAACATTTTTGATCTGTTTTTTTTTTTCTCCCGTGCCGGGGCCCCCTAGTGGCCGGGGCCGGGGCAGCAGCCCCTCCTGCCCATTGCAGAAACTCGGCCCTGCACACACACACACATACGCACACACACACACATGTATACACACCCGCATACACACACACACACATTTTCAGACACACAGGCTTACACACACAGACATTCACATACACCTACACACACGGGCATACACACACGCACATACAAAAACACCCACACACACGCATAAACCCACCCACCTGCAAACACCCACAAACATAGCATGTCCAATCGTCAGTTGTGATGCTCCTCTCGTCAGCATTGAAGCTGATCAGAGTCAGGAGCCATCATAACAAGGACCAATAACAACGTGTTCACTAATCCCATCATGCTTCTGGTTTTTACTGCCCGCGGAGCGCGTATGGGATTGCGCTGGCCTGCGATGCCCTCTGAGGTGAACCCTCCATTCGGGAGCTTCGTTCAGTCACTGTGGCTTTGGAACCAAGAGTAATACAGGTCTCAGTAAAACAATAAATATACCATAAACTCATAAAGAGCGAGATAATCCCACCAGACAGGGCATCTCTGAGTGGAAGAGCCCCACCTGCGCCTAGCCAGCGCCCCGCCTCACCGGGCCTCCTCCACGGCTCAGCTGGATGCTTCTCCTCAGTGTCTCAGCGTTTGAATTCAAGTTCCCTTCGACTTTTGAGGGGTCGAACGAGCTTGACATTTTTCTCACGTCCGGTTGTGACGGCCACTTCTTCGACGGAGGGAATGTACTGCTTTGTTTGGATTCGTTTTTGTGCGGTTCGAGAGATGTTGCGCGCCATATGTACCCCGAATCTGTCATTTCTCACACATAGATGCGACGGAGGAGAGAAGGGAGGAGAACAGAGGAGAGGAGACGAGCAGCATGGAGGACAAGGAATGGACAGAGAGTGGAAAGGGCACAGGAAAGAGAGTCTGTGTGAGCACAGAGTCAGGGCGATTCCCCAGCTCCTGCCATGGAGACAGTCTGGGGGCTTTTGTGGGGGAAGGGGGGGCGCACGGGTGGCAGGGGAAGTGCTTTGATGTTTGCATCTGAAGAAGAGCTTGTGTTCGGAGGAGGAAGTGGAACAGGGACCACACAAATGAGGAACATGTTTATACCGATCAATATCTGACTATCTCTGGCCACATCCCGAAACTTCTACAACTTAATATCCATATATATAGATAATCTATTGTACATCTCTAAATATACGAGTAGATAAACATATCTACCTCTATCCACATTTTAAATATCTAAACTATAAAATCCTTTTTCACACTAGGCCGTTTTGGTGTAGGGAACGACTTTTTGCGTTGGTCTGGTATACATATCGTTCTCCAAACGTTAACCTAAGCTCCACTTCTTCCACTGTGATATCATTGTTAGCTCAGTTAAACTAGGAAGCAGAAGATAGTGAACTAGGAGCTTCCTACGCACTGCTGCAAGTTGAGCCACTCCATCCTAGCGTGTCACATGACTCCTTTCCAACCCAGGTGTCACATGACCACTCCAACCCAGTGCGCCACATGACTCCGCTCCATCCCGGTGTGTGGTGCTGTCATTCATGGATGTGCTTTAGCCCAGCTTTCCCACCAATAACTCTCCCACCTCCCTGTACTTAAACATCTCCATCAGCTCATTAAAGTTGCGTTCCTATTTGTCTAGAGGCTTGCAGCAGCATTGAGCCAGCACAGCTCCATACAGGCTGGGAACCAGATAGAGTGGTGATGAGAGCGGGCGGGGCTCTATGTGAGAAGACTGGCACCTTGCCTAGATAATGATTAATCCTTGTGTGCCGTTCATATTAGTGTTCCTCACCCACTGTTCACGGCTCTGATGGACCCACAACGTTTTAGGGCTTTTAAAAACAATATGCTCACTCCAATTTCTGTAAGCAAAACATCCATTTGCAGCTGGCTCGGGTAGCGTGTTTATTTCTGTATCGAAGTACTGTTAAGACGAAGGACAGAGTCCAGAACAAATTTCTCGACGGGGTCATTGAAGTCAATCTTAATGAATTGAATAATGTCTTGTAATGACATTGTGCAGGTTCCCACAAACCGTGTTGTGGTTTCACATACTACATAAGGATTTAAAGTGCGAGAATAGCAGATGTTCAGTAAGGCAGGCAGGCAGGCAGGCCCTGTGCAGCAGACCCAGAGATAAGTAAACAGAGCCATGAAAACATACAGCAAACCTCTTTTGTATCATTTGTACTTTTTATGTTTTACTAAGAGACACAATTGTTTTTACCCCCCAGGTTAACAAAACACTGAATGTACTGAATGAAAATGTGTAATTGCATATGTTCTTCCCTGAAAATGACCCAAGGACAGAGAGTCTCAGTTTGAAAAACATTTTGTATGTGTTCTTTTCGTAAACATAAAAAATGAGCGCCACAGACCTGAGCACCGCACAAGGTGATATGCTGAATTTCTGTCAGAGGCTTCTCTCCTTCTTAGGTCAAGAGGGCAATCTCTGAACCAGTGCCCCTTCTTTCTCTCTCCATCCCTGTGACACTTTATATCCATTCTTCTCTCTCTCTCTCTCTCTCTCTCTCTCTCTCTCTCTCTCTCTCTCTCTCTCTCTCTCTCTCTCTCTCTCCCTCTGGCATGCCTCTGAGTTTCTCCGACACATTCGCCATCCATCCATGTTTGAGGTAGAATGAATCTGAAGTGTGTATTCCTCTGATCCCCATCATTTTGACATACGTACGTCTTCAGGTTTGTTAATCAGGGGTATATTTTAGCGCTTGGATTCGAGGTGTTTGTGTATTAAGCGGTCCAACTGCATACTCATCTGACCCCTCCACCTTGACTGGTTAAATGATCCGAGCTCATTCTAATAAACCAAGTCAACCCTTAAAATTGTCGTCCATCTTTCCGGCCATTGATTTCCATCATCCTAACACGAGTGTGCTTATGAAGTCCAGTTATCTCTAATCCCACTTGTTACTTCAGTGCCTGTAGCCCTACCTGTAGTCCCACCTGTAGCCCTACCTGTAGTCACACCTGTAGGCCCCCTGTAGTCACACCTGTAGCCCTACCTGTAGTCACACCTGTAGCCCTACCTGTAGTCACACCTGTAGGCCCCCTGTAGTCACACCTGTAGGCCCCCTGTAGTCACACCTGTAGCCCTACCTGTAGTCACACCTGTAGCCCTACCTGTAGTCACACCTGTAGCCCCCCTGTAGTCACACCTGTAGCCCTACCTGTAGTCACACCTGTAGCCCTACCTGTAGTCACACCTGTAGCCCCCCTGTAGTCACACTTGTAGCCCTACCTGTAGTCACACCTGTAGCCCTACCTGTAGTCACACCTGTAGCCCCCCTGTAGTCACACCTGTAGCCCTACCTGTAGTCACACCTGTAGCCCCCCTGTAGTCACACCTGTAGCCCTACCTGTAGTCACACCTGTAGCCCCCTTGTAGTCACACCTGTAGCCCTACCTGTGATCCCACCTGTGTTCCTACAGTGCCTGTAGCAAGTGCCTTGCTGTGGCGAGGGGGCGGGGGGAGGCAGATAACCCCCACTACACACACGCACATACACACACACACACACAGTCACTGTCTCTCTCACACTTCACACTTACCCCGACTCATTCTAGTGCCAGTCCTAGTCTAGTGTAGTCTCAGTCTTAGGCCAAATCCCAATACTCTGTCTTAGCCCTACCCCTTACCCCTAGCCCTTAGTTTACCCCTAGCCATTATGTCTTGAAACTGAGGGGTAAGGGCTACATAGCACTATGAAATGAGACGCCACTTTACGGTTACGGTTACATACATCAATGTCTCCAATGCAAGTAGTGTTATGCACTAATATCAAACGAAATTAGTTGAAATTTGCTGCCAATGGAGTTTAATTAAAACTGTAAACAGGCTGTAAAACCCCCTCGTCTTAGCCCTAGCCCTCGATCAAAAAGAGTATTGGGACACCACTCTCATGGGAACGCGCAAAACTAAGGGCTTGGGGTAAGGGGTAGGGGTAAGAGTATTGGGATTCGGCCTTAGACCTTGCCTGTAGCTACGTGTAGTCCAACCTGTGTTTCCAGAGTACTTGTATCCCTACGTGTCATCCTACCTGTGTTCCTAAGGTACTTGCATGATGCAAGGCCTTCGGTTATAAACCTGTGCATGCTGTAGTTCACAGCACTTAGTCACTAAAAGAGTGTGTTGCCATAACGACTGCTGGTGGGACGTGGTTTAGTTAGGTAAGGATTAGATAAGGTAGGTGAGGGTTAGCTATAGTGGATTAGGGTTAACTAGGGTGGGTTAAAGTTAGCTAGGGTAGCTTAGAGTTAATTAATGTGGGGAGGAGAGCATCTTTTGTTGCTGTTCACAGTGACATTAGTCTACAGTCACCATAGCAATCTCCAGCTCTACCTGTGTGTTTGTGTGAGTGTGTTTGTGTGTGAGTGTGTGTGAGAGAGAGAGAGAGAGAGAGAGGGAGAGAGAGAGGGAGAGAGAGAGAGAGCGAGGGAGAGAGAGAGAGGGAGAGAGAGAGAGAGAGAGAGAGAGAGAGAGAGAGAGAGAGAGAGAGAGAGAGAGAGAGAGAGAGAGAGAGAGAGAGAGAGAGAGAGAGAGAGAGAGAGAGAGAGAGAGAGAGAGAGAGAGGGAGTGTGTGAGAGTGTATGTGTGTGTGTGCGTGCGTGTGTGTGTCAGCTACATTAGAGAACAGAGGGGTCATAAACCTCAGTCAGCCATGATGCCCACCCTGGCTTCACATCTGCTCTCCTTTGCTTTCTCACACACACACACATACATGCACACACACATGGACACACACATTTACAGAGACACAACACACACACAGACACACAGAAACAGAGAGAGAAAAAGAGAGAGAAAGAGGGAGAAGGGGAATGTGTGTGTGTGTAGGCCATTGTTGCCTGCTGTCTCTTCAGCCTGATTAACAATGGCTCATAAAACGGTACGACCTCAAAGAGACTGATCTCACGTCCTGTGCCCCTCCCGCCTGCGCTTCAAAGGCCAGGCCACAGGAAGTTGGGACATCGCCTGTCAGCACCACGTTATATATGACAACACACACAGTACCTGCTGCCTCTGGTCAGGTTGGACTGCAGGCTGCAACTTTCTCTTTTTTCTCTCCATACCTCTCTCTCTTTCTCTCTCTCTGTCTCTCACGCATTCTACATTTCCCTCTCTCTTTCAATTCCTCTCCCTCCCTCTTTTTTTCTCTCTGTCTCTCTTGCCCACTCACTCTCTCAGTCTTTCGCTCTCCTTTTCTCTTATTCTCTTATTATTTCTCTATCTCTCATTTTCTCCCTCCCTCCCTCCCTCCCTCCCTCCCTCCCTCCCTCCCTCCCTCCCTCCCTCCCTCCCTCCCTCCCTCCCTCCCTCCCTCTCTCTCCCCCTCTCTCTCTCTCTCTCTCTCTCTCTCTCTCTCTCTCTCTCTCTTTCATCCTCATCTAGCCTAGTACAGCCACACTTGTAACCATGGTCATTGTGCTAATAACTATGATGACCATGCAAATGTCCAGTGTCTCTCCCGTTCCCACCAGTGTTTACCCATAGTGCACCTGTGCCAGAGACCGAGGAGGGCGAGCCTTGCTGTGGCGAGGTGTGAACTCTGACACCCTGGGTAGGGGGCGGGGGGCACAGCAAAACCCCCACTACACACACGCTCATACACACACACACACACACACACGATCACACACAGTCTCTGTCTCTCTCACCCTTCACACTTACCCTTACTCATTCCAGTGCCAGTCCTAATCTAGTGTAGTTTCAGTCTTAGTCTAGTGTAGTTTCAGTCTTAGTCTAGTGTAGTTTCACTCCTGGTCAAGTTTAATCTCAGTCTTGTCTACGTTTGTCCTTGTCCTAGTCGAGTGTAGACCCAGTCTTAATCTAGTGCAGTCTCAGTCTTATTCCAGTAATCCTGGTTTTATTGCTATCCTAGTCCCTGTTCCGGTCTTGCTTGAGTCCTTGTCCTAGTCACAAGTCTAGCAGGAAACTCCAGTCTGTGGACTTCCTGTTGCTTCCTCATTGGTTAACCATTCACCTTTACAGCCAGGGTCCAGCAAGGGCAGGAGGGCGTCTCTATCATCCACCAAACATGAACTTGCTGAGGGCCGAGGTGCTGCAATGTCATGAGGAAATCTGGAGGATCATTATCAACAAGACAAAGGTTAATTACCTGGAGGAAAGGTGAGGTCTGTCACAAGGGTGAACGCTCTACGCCCCCACGGCTCCTCTCACCTCAGCATGCCAGGTTACGCACATATATGCACACGCACAAACAAATGCACACAGACACAGACACACACACATACAGACATGTATGCACACACACTCAATAAGAAAAACATGAACACAATTCCACTTTTACTACTAGCATTTTGCTAGGGTATGCATTCCTCATCAATTTGGATTCAAACAAATTGTTAGGTTGAAATATAGAGATTGGGTCTGTGGGTCAGATAGCAGAGCCATCATGCCATCCCCTAGACAAATACACACACACACACACACACACACACACACACACAGTGATACTGACTCCAAAACGCATCAAGTTTTGTATAGACTCACAACATCAGGCACACACACACACCACATACCCTGTACACATACTCACACACAGTCAGACTTGTCAAATATAGGCTAATGGATTAGTTATAGCTAGCAATAATGACAGGGCAGCCAGACACAATTGGCCAATCAGTGCAGACTGATAGGACTGCTTTACAGTAATAAAAACCTGTTATATCACACAATGTCTTCTAACTGAACTACACTAACATGTTTCTCACAACTTACATGTCTTTACAAAATTACAATTGATATGGAAAAATGTTGTTTTGTAAAGTGTATGCAGTATACCAGTATGTCCGAGTGTACAGCATTAAAGACCAGCATGTACCCATACACACCAGTATATACCAGTGTGTACCTGCATGCATCAGCATGTACCTGTATACCAGCGTACATACACCAGTATGTACCAACATGTGCCAGCATGAGCCAACACATACAGTACCAGTGTGAACCAGCACACACCTGTATTCAGTATTTCAGTATGTACCAGAATGTCTCTGTATATTCCAACATCTACCAATATACACCAGTATACCTCATTATGTACCAGTATGTACCTGTATATACCATATACCAGAACACATTATACTGTTTATACCAGTATAACGTGGGGGGTCAGGGGGGAGTGGTTAGGGAGTCGGGCTAATAATCAGAAGGTTGTTGGTTCAATTACCAGCCGTGCCAAATGACGTTGTGTCCTTGGGCAAGGCACTTCACCCTACTTGCCTCGGGGAGAATGTCCTTGTACTTACGGTAAGTCGCTCTGGATAAGAGCGTCTGCTAAATGACTAAATGTAAATATACCAGTGTACAACAGCATGTACCATTAAGTACCAATATGCATCAGTATGTACATGTCATTGTTTACACCATCGAATACCAGTATATACCAGTATACACCACTACATTCCAGTGCATAAGTATGTAGGATGTGCAGAGTGGAACACCAGTAGTTTCATTAGCAGACAAGGGCCCTTCAGGCTATCAGCTCTTTATAGATGAGCTACTGGTTTGACATGGTTCAACATCAGGATCACTTTACAGCCGCATGTTTATTCAGAATCAATCCGCCCGTAGTGGGGGTATTAGGGGGCAGTTAGACTATTGTAAATGAAAGTTTATGGTAAAACTGGCCCATAAACGTGTGGTTGTATAAGTCGGAGAGAGAGAGTGCAATAATAGGTTTTTATGAGGTGGAGATATTTACCCTGGTCCCTTTCTGGTTTTATTTACTTTAATTAATTGACTGTTGACTCTGATGATGAAGGCATTTTGATTGGCTGTGCTGGGATTCTGTGATGGCGAGTTGAGGTGTTTCCTGCAGGAGAGGTGCTCAGGAGATCACCTGAGGCCACATCTGCAAGATGCCTGTTTAGGTGCGTTTGTTTTTATCAAACATCACAAGCCATACTTTCATGACTGCGCCACCACTGGCTGTCAGGTCTGGACTGGGACTGGAAAACGTCCCAGGACCTTGAAACGCGGACCGGCCCACGGCCGTGTATTATTATTATCTATAGATATGTTTTGTGCATTATACCGCGGCCGACTCCTCCCGACGGCCAGTCGGACCCTGTTGGCTTTCCTCTCTACTAAGGGACTCATCGACAGTACGGGACTGGAAGAATCACTAAAGAGTTGTGTGTTAGACACACACACACATGTAAACACATATATATTTACATTTACATTTATGCATTTATATATACATCTATACACATGGGCAACACGCACACAAACATACAAACGCAAAAAGACTATCTACCATCCCTGCACTCATGCATACACACACCACCAGCCCACGCACACATGCACACCACCCCCACACACGTACACGCATTCCACCCACCCGCCCACACGAACACACACAAACACCCCTCCCCACACACACACGCACATACACACACGCTATCAGAGCGTCATCCTGCCTTTGCCCGGCATATCTGTGTTTCTGTGGTGAGTTGGTTTTACAACATCACCCCCCCCCCCCCCCCCAGCCCCAATAAAGTTTACAACCCACTGAGCGCTCGGGACATAACTGCTGTCGTGTCGACGGATTCCTTTCTGTTTGCCTAAACATGAGGCTTAGCTCACTGCTGTCGAAGGCCTAGGTAGGGCTAGCTAGCGTTGCCCTCCCCAGGACAGCAGGTCACTTCCTGTTTCCTGTCCGGCATGGCGGGTCCTCCAGGTTCCAGCTGTGCTCCGTTTAAAAAAGAGTCCATCTAATTACTGTACTATTGGCCTATATTAGTTCTGTTTTCTTTCTTCTGAAGCCAGAAAGAGGCTAGTATCTGCTACATGTATTCCTTTAGTTAGTTATTAGTTATTAGTGATATTGTATGTATGCTTCTTTTTAATTTAAATTATATATATGCTCTGTAGCACTTTCAGATCGCTGTAATATAAAGTGCAATACAAATAAAATATATCATTATTATAGGTGATTTTTGAGACAGCCAGCGTGGGAAGGATCAGATGGTTGTTTCCAGTACAGGACTATCATGGATTTCATGTAAGTGAATCAGATAATGTTTTCATTCATCCAAAGCAATGTGCTGGGGGGATTTGAACCTGTGACTTCTTGATCTACAGGCCACTGCTGTAAATGAGCTATACCCATGCCCATTGGGGTGTCGTTGCGTTGTGTTGTTTTCTTGAACTGAAACTCAAGCAATGATAGGCCTCTCCCTCTCTTTCTTCCTCCCTCTCTCGATCCCTCCTCTCTCGCTCTATCTCTTTCAGATAGCAGGGGTGTTTGGGGGGGAAAAGATACAGGCTCAGGGGGTAAAGGTTAGAATCATCGTCGTTTATGGCTTACTGGATGACCACGCAAGTTGACCAGGAAACTCAACAACCCCCCCCACCCTCCCCTTCCACCCACCCCCACACACTGCGTGGAAGAAGCTCTCCCACTACCTTGCCCCTCTTCCTGGTGTCACCCTCTTAGCGGTCCCCCCTGGTCCAACCAGAAATGACCCACTCTTCTCTGCTGTCCTCGCCCTCCATCCCTGGTGCAACGGTCTAGAACTTCCCCCCCACACACCCCCACCCCAGCCTAGCTTCACCCTACCCCCTCCTCCGCCCCTCCACCAGGCAGATGGGTCCTGGCGTGTTTGCCCAGCCTGACCTTTGGACGACACACCCTGCCTCAGCTAGCACCATTGGCAAATATCTGTGTCTGTGCGCGCGTGCATCCGTGTGTGTCTATGTGTGTATGCGTGTGTGTGTGTCTGCATCTGTGTGTCTGTGTGTATGTGTGTGTGTCATACAGCAGATAGTGCTTCTCTGACTGCGTCTCACTGACGCTGGTCGCTGATAAGACCCGGACAGAGAGGAGGAGGAAGAGATGAAGGAGGAGGACAAGGAGGATGAGAGGGAGACAAGGAACAGGTGGAGAGAAAGGAGTATGAGGAACAGATGGAGGAGAACAGGCAGCTAGATATTGTTTAGTAAGTGTTTCATTGGAGCTCATCGCTTCTTATCCAGCCACTAGGTTTAGCTGTGCAAACATCCTTGTGTGTGTGTGTGTGAGGGTGACTGCTGCCTCTATGCTGCCAATGTCTGTCCGTCGGTGAGGGTGTATGGTGTGTGTAGGGTGTTCACAGTGTGTGTGTGTGTGTGAGTATGTACTGTGTGAGTATGTCTGGTGTGCATGGTGTTTGTGTGTAAGTGTATGGCATATGCGTACTACACTTAACTTGCCTCGGGGAGAATGTCCCTGTACTTACTGTAAGTCGCTCTGGATAAGAGCATCTGCTAAATGACTAAATGTAAATGTGTATGATGTGTAAGGTGTCTGTGTGGATGGTGTGTGGATGGTATGGGTGTATGATGTGTATGGTGTGGGTGCTGTACGGTGTGAATGGTGGTTTTGTTGAACTAGCCTTGTGGGGACCAAATGTCCTACTAAGTATCATGAAAAATTTAATGTTATGTCCCTTTCCCTCATTCATTTCACCAATTTAATAATATGTAGTTCCTTAGATCTAATGTTGTGTTATGAGATAAAGCCTCTCCCTCCAAAATGAACTAGCACATCCATCTTTACAATAAAGCTTTTAATACAAATTACTTTGAAAATATACACATTATTCATATTCATGCGCAAAATCAGAACCATTTACAAGTATTTCCTATGTGCGGGACTTCAAGTTGGGAGCAGAGCAGGAAGTGACCTCACAGCAGAAACAACAAACCAGCACAGTCCAACAGTCACCCGTTCATAGCAGTCATTTTGATATCCTGTGCTGCGTTGGTCCTTGGGCGGGATGGATGGCACCAGAACCAGCTCCACATGCCTTCTCTCTCTGTGTTCTCTGTCCAAAAAGGTTTCATTGTTTTCTACCAAACAGTTACAGGAATCTGTCCTCTTCCCTCACTGGTGTTCTGTCGTCCAGAGGTGAAGCTGGGTGAGTTTCTTTGTGTTTTTGTGGTTTCGTGGTTCTGAATCTGGTAGCGGAACCATTCACTGGGCCCAGGTTTGGGGATTGAAGTAAGTAGAAATGCTGATCACAGAGTCAATGAAAGGATTTCTTGGTCCAGACCGGGCCCAGACGCAGACCCAGGCCCAGGCCCAGGCCCAGGCCCAGGCCCAGGCCCAGGCCCAGGCCCAGGCCCAGGCCCAGGCCTAGGTCTAGATCAAGGTATAGATCTCGGTCCAGACTAGATCTAGGTTTTGGTCCAGGTATAGATCTAGGTCCACACTAGGACTATGTCTATGTCCAGGCCCAGGCCCAGGCCCAGGCCCAGGCCCAGGCCCAGGCCCAGGCCCAGGCCCAGGCCCAGGTCCTCAGTACTCCTCCTTGATGGTCATGGGGATTGAGGGAGACACCAGGCCGCTGCTGCTACTGGTCACCATGGCAGCGTTGGGTGGTAGGCCATTGCCAGGCGGGGTGGGGGTGGTGGTGGAGGCGGCTTGGGGTTGTTGCATCTTCTTCTTGTTTACCTTCCGCTCCTTGGCCCGTCTGTTCTGGAACCAGATCTTCACCTAGAGACAAAGAGGATCAGTTAGAGACTGTGTGTGTGTGTCCGAGAGAGAGAGAGAGAGAGAGAGAGAGAGAGAGAGAGAGAGAGAGAGAGAAAGATAGAGAGGGAGGGAGGGAGGGAGGGAGGGTGGGTTTGTGTGTACACGCGTGTGTGTGTGTTTGTGTGTTTGTGTGTGTGCGTGTATGTGTATGTGTCATAAAGAGAGATGCCTTTGTGCTTGCGTGCATGCACTGTCATGTATGTGTGTGTGTGTGTGTGTGTGTGCATTCGTACGTGTGTGTGTGAGTTTGGGTGCGTGTGCGTGTACCTGTCGTTCCGAGAGGCTGAGAGCCGTGGCCAGCTCAGCCTTCCTCCTGATGGTGATATATCTGCTGTAGTGGAACTCTTTCTCCAGCTCCAGCCTCTGGTGGTCGGTGTACACCACACGGTACTTGTCCTTGGTCCGCGTCTTCCCGCCTGGAACACAAACAGTCACAATTTGGTCAAGGTACGGTCAAAATAGGGTCGGGATAAGGTCATGGACAGTCAGTCACTTATGCTCAAGGCAGGTCAAGTTGTGATGTCCAGAGCCAGTGCTCAAACAGTCATAGAATGGCACAGCACGGTTGAGTTGTGGTCAAGTTGTTGTTAACCACTGATCGTGGCTTTGTCACAAGGTAGTGTTCACATTGGTAAGGTCAAATATAAAAATATGTTTGAAGTTGGCATGTAAAATGAAATACTGATTGAAATGTTCTCTGACTCCTGAGGGGTAGTTGATGTGACCTCTTTGTCGTACCAGGTGGGCTGGGTTAGCAGCAATTCTAATGCAATTCTCCTGGTTCACAGGTAGCTAGCAGGCTAAATCAAGTGCACCTCAGGTCTTGACCAGAGCCTTAAGGAAGGAGACAATCCTAAAACACTGCAGTTGAACTCTACGCTGCTGACTGACTGAGTGGTGCTGTTTGACATTCAAATGCAGCGCACAACTGACTAGATGTAGATTTGCATGAAGTACAGATGGGGTTCCCTGTGTTCGAGAGAACACATATATCTGTGTTCCAAAAACTTGGCTGGCATGGCTGACCTAAAGACTGACCTAAAGACAGACTGACAGACGGTCCAAAATGACCTACAGACTGACCTACAGACAGACCTGACTGACTGACCTTCAGATTTACCTATAGACTGTTCTATAGACTGGCCTAACTAACCTACAAACTGTCCTAACTGACCTACAAACTGTCCCAGCAAACCTACAGACTGACGTACACACCGTCCTAACTGACCGACAAACAGTCCTAACCTAATTGACCTACAGACGGTCTAAACGGACCCACAGACTGACCTGCAGACTGACCTACATCCCAATAACTAACACGCCCTAGCTTTACAGCTGGCTGACGCCTCTCTCACAACATCTGTGACTCGACAGATAACTCATACGGAGCACCTCGAGAAGTTCAAATTCAAACCATCAAACAAACTGTTGCACATCTTTGGAGGACGTTCCACACAGAGAGTGATGGAACCATTCAAGGAGGGTCTTCTCATCGCCTGTGAGCACCTCGGCACAGCCAGGTTTCTCATTAGGAAATTAAACACCATAAACGCTTGGCCAGATAGCAGTGTGAGGATGATTAAGCAGGTGGGCGGAGAGAGAGGACATCTGGAGCCTCTTTGGGTCTTCTGCTCCAGCGACTCATCCGTCCTCTCACGAAACCACACAGCAGGACTCTAATGAACCACCGTAAATCACTGCTCCCTCACTGCTGGCCATGGTCATGGCATGAGTGTATACACACACACACACACATGCACAAACACTCACCCACACACACACAGACGCCAGCTTGGCTTCTCCATGTACCACTCCCTACAGGGACTAACCCTTGTTATCCCATCTCTCACACTACAGTACACACACACAAACACCATTAATGACCATTCTTCCCTAATGACAAGCGTTTACATAGAATTACACCACTCCTAAGACGCCGTCTGTGAGTGTGTGTGTCTGTGTGCTGCATGATAGTCATGCCATGTTAATGAATATACTCTACTGATTGGACTGCTGTCAATTATGAATGAAGAGGGAGGATTAAGCTGAAAGAGAGACAGAGAGAGATAGAGAAAGGGAGGGAGGAAGGGAGGGAGGGAGGGAGGGAGGGAGGGAAGGAGGGAGGGAGGGAGGGAGGGAGGGAGGGAGGGAGGGAGGGAGGGAGGGAGGGAGGGAGGGAGGGAGGGAGGGAGGGAGGGAGGGAGGGAGGGAGGGAGGGAGGGAGGGAGGGAGGGAGGGAAAGTAATGGAGTTTGAAAGAAAGAGAGAGAGTGGCAAGTGAGATCGAAAGAGAAAGAAAGAGAGACAGTGAAAAAGACGGGAGGATGGGCAGGGGGAGGGAGAGAGAGGAGAGCAGGGTTAGCCATGGAGGCTAATGAGAGGCTAATAGCAGGCTGGTCAACACGATTAAGAGTCAAGACTCTCCACAGAAGTTAATATGTAACACATACACACACACACGCACACACACCAACACCCCAACCCCCACAACTCCCCTAACCCTTCTCTGTCTGGGCCAGCTCGATAGCAGCAGGAGAACGGCCTACTTCAGGTCACAAAATGTCTTTTTAACCCCCACAGGTTGGTTAACCATCCCCTCATTAGCCACTTTATGGCACACCGCATGTCTATTGGTTACTTTCTCCGGCGTGCTAATCTGAGCTGTCACTGTCAGATAGCCGGGGGTGATTTCTGACAGGACCCAACCCAGGGCTCCAAATAATGAGTTCACTTGCATGTTTGTCAAAGTTGAACTCCTGTACAGATAAGATAATGAACAATCATAATATGTTTGAATCCAACTGTCATTCAACCCAAACCCAAACACACAGACAGGAGACAGGTAGAGGGTAGCTTGTTGCTTAAGGACAGCACCCATGGCACTCGCACCCTCACAACTCAACACATTCAACACGGACATTACAGGCCTAGTTACTAGTCATCATTGATTCCATATTCAAATGTATTGATTATACTGTTTATTCTACTTATTAGACAGTAAATAAACATGGATGGGGCCCTCTGTTTGCACGGAATAGCTTTTAGAATGTGTGTGTGTGTGTGTGTGAGAGAGAGAGAGAGAGAGAGAGAGAGAGAGAGATAGAGATAGAGAGAGAGAGAGAGAGAGAGAGAGAGAGAGAGAGAGAGAGAGAGAGAGAGAGAGAGAGAGAGAGAGAGAGAGAGAGAGAGAGAAAGAGTGGGTGAGTGTGTGTGTGTGTGTGTTATGATGGTTTTAAATCTATTCTTAAAACTCATTTATTGTTGCATATGACCATATAGAGTAGGTGGTAAAATATTTGTGCACTGTCTGTGATTGTGTTTTGTGTCATACTGTGTGTGTTTTAATTATTCGCTGTTGTACAGCACTTTGGCTAACAACTATTATTTGTAATGTGCTTTGTCAATAAAATTGACTTACTGATTGTAATGTGTATGTGCGGAAGGGTTTCTGTATGTGTCTATATATGTGTATGTTTGTTTGTGTGAGCTCCAATACCAGTACTCTACTCAGACTTATCCCACCATTGCATTCCACATCCAATCCAGCTCCCACTCAAAAATCCTGAAAGCACATGAAGGGTTCGTGGGCGGTTTAATTCATAGGACGCACGGGCCCTAACTTTCTCAGGCAACATCAAAGAGATTGACACCCAGGTATTCCCGCCTCAGGATATGTAACAAAGAATGACAACGTGGCCAGCAGCCCTAGCGCCCTATGTCACATTCAACGAGACAAAACCCCGCATTTACATGACAACGTCTTCAAACCGCTCCCTCTATTTGATCCTACGCGACAAGAACATCTCCAACTTGCAGGCGCACTTAACAGGCTCCGCGCGCTATCTCCGCGCTATGAAAATCATTGTTCAGTCTCTAACTAACTTTGAAAATAATTGTTGAGCGAAGAGCACTATTATGTACCAAACATATTTGTAAGTTCTTCATGGGTTCGTTGTTTGATTGGTGTATATTCATCTGTGATTTAATACATGCCAATCCATCATAATCGATCGAATAATTCAATCATTTTTGTTGATTAAATAGGCCTGCCGCGTTTGAATATCTATGTTTGTATTATTTAAAAACAATCTCTGCTCCAAACCAATAAAATCAATGCATCGATGAGCTCTTCTTAGTTCATAAACCTGTGTTAAGATAAAGTTTAAGATAAGCCTAATGCGCCAAATAACAATGACAATGTAGGGTAAAGAATATTGCCGGCAATTATGAGTAATAATGTAGGTGATCTTAAGCGTGTTAAACAGACCATATTGTCTCCATAAACTCGACGAGATAGACACGCGCATTTATGAGGTGAGATTCACAAGAGCAACCATAACTGTCACTGCGTGGAGTGGTCTGAAAAACTCAATGAGGTGAAGCCTAACCGTGACTGAAACTTAGTTTGGGGTGTTTCTTTGTCCAAACAATTAAATGGACTGCAACATAAAAAATATATGAATTCGTTATAATTCATCATCCACTCAAGTTTAACTTATTTTTTGACGACCTTATACACTTACATAAATGTGGTAGCGTAAATCTATGAGTCAGTAAGCATCTGGATATGATACTTTTCGGACACATTGAAAACAACATAATCCTATTCAGTTCAACCAGAGCACACATTTAGCCATCGTCAGTCATAATTGGTGTCAATTATGTCAATTTACCGGTAGTGGTCGGCGGAGCGCTCCGTCTCATCCAGTCGTATGGAGTCCGGCGCTGGGAGTTGGGGGACAGTTGACCCACGGTGTTGATGGAGGGCGGTAGGAGACCTGGTGGCTGGACCGGGGAGAACTCTGGCGGACTGAAGCCAATGGGCCCGGGGTTTGACGTGGACGGCCCCGTTGCTGCCCCGTAGTGTGACCAATCGTCCCTCGGCGGCGCGTAAACCGGATTCCAGGCCCCAGTCTGCCCGTGATGGGGGTCATTGTTAATCCCGGGAACGTGGTATCCGGGGAAGTCCGAGTACTGCTGCGGAGCTGACACGAAGTTCTGGTGGTTGAGGTTGAGCCCTGTGTGACGCACCGGGTTAGGGTACATGTTGCTGTCCTTATCCAGTAGATATCCCACGTACATCTTTCCAGAGGGAACCTCCTGCGCATAATGCGTCTCCAGATCGGCGCTGCTGTCTACCCTGGCCCGGGTTTCTGCTTAACTAGGCGGCTACCTGTGGGACTCTACCTGTACTGCTCAACCTGCTGTCCGGTAGACTGGCTGCCAACTAAGAGAGTACGCTGACGTACAGGTTTTATTGCTCTCATATCCCTCCCTCCCTCCCTTGCCTCGCCTTATCCCGCGGAGCATTTGCATGGGAGACGGGCCTTGCATTTCAAAGGCGCATGGGGAACTATATCAAAGGACCCCGCGGCGTTGAAAAGAACGCTACAAATCGCGCAGAAGTAACTAACATCATGTCACGCGGGGTTTCTCAACGGGAGAACCTGTCTCGGTATTGTCCGCGCGGGGCCTAGCAAATATGCACGGGCCGGACCACAATGGCGCCGGGGTCACGGGCTATAGGCACAGAGACCTGTTCCAAACCCAACCTGTTTAGAGACCAAACCAGCAAGTGGTTTTCTTTAAGTTGTTGTATTTGTTTGTGATGTAGAACATTCCCGGCCTTCTCCGAATTGCAACGTTATTTATCAGCCTACATGTGTGCTAAGGCCTATATGTAAATAAATATACAAAAATATGTATTATTATTCCCGAATTGAGTCTGTGTGATTATTTTGTGATAAAATATTTGAGTTGTCACGGGCGTACCTTTGGTTATAGTCAGTAAATCTTTAACATTAATATAGCCTTCGACACGTTTACTTTAGACTTTCTCTAAATATAAGGGTCTTGCACTCATACCAACAATGTCAGACATAAATTAAGACCTAAATTAAAAAATCGCTTTTGTTCTGCCTGGCTCTGACAAGACAGCACGGGCTCAGTTTAGGATCCTAACAGACAGAGAGGCTCCACGCGCCTGTTCTCTGGGGCTGAACTTCAAACAGATCACGGGGGGCGATAGGCCGCTCTCCGTCTCGTCTCGAGCCCAAGCACCTCCTTGCACTGCGCCCTGAAAACGGTCAGTCTGGACAGGGAGGGGACCCCGGCGCGAGCCCCGGAGGTGAGCGTCTCTGGGAACCAAACCTAATTTAAATACAAGTCGCTGCCCTCTGCGTGCCCCCGGTTTTACACACGGTCACTCCACTTCCTCCCGACTCATTCAATAGAATAGAAGAAACCTTGAATAAACCGGCGGGTAAAGTCACAGACAGGTTAAATATAGCCTCTGTTAAAACCGGGTCCTTGAGAGATACAAAATGTGTCCCGGAAGATTCGTTAGCAAACAAATATGCCCAATAACTTAACGTTTCGAATTGTAAAAATATTCCACAATTAGGCCTACTTTAGGAAGTTATCAATGATTATATGTGTATTTAGGATAGCCTACATTAATGAATGTTTCTCTCGGCGCGCAGTTTAAAGCTTGCTTCTTAAGATTTCAGTAGAATTTTAGTTTTTAGTATTAACTATTTCGTTTTCATTATAATGTAAAAATATTCAATAGATTTGTTATGTGATCCAATAGACCTTCATGTCATTGAAAACATTTAAGTAAATGATCACAACTTGAAAAGATAGACAGCCTATGTACTGTATGTATTTATGTTTATTTATTGTGTGTGTGCAAAATGTATCGCACCATATTAGCCTAGTAAATGTCGAATGAAGAAAGCATAAACACGACAACATCGATTGCAGCTTGATTATTGATCATAATTTGTACTATTTAATTGTATTGGCATAATAATAATAATAATAATAATAAATACAATAATATAATAACATAATAATAATATAATATTATTATATAATAATAATAATTGTTACACAATGTGCTTTGTATTTGTTTTAATATCAATATTTGTATTCATGATAGATGGGGTCACGGCCTCAAATGGTCATATTCACCTCAAACACCATACTCATGTTCAAACTCAGGTTCAGACAGGGTTCAGAATCTATCTGGAAGAAGGAGAGGAGGAGGAGGAGGAGGAGGAAAGGAGAGAAGGGAGAGGTCCATCACTACTTTGTTTCACCAGGGTCTCTCAGGCACACACACACACACACACACACACACACACACACACACACACACACACACACACACACACACACATACACACTCTGCCCCCCCCTACACATACACACACTCTGACTCCTCCATCCCCCCCGCCACCACACACACACACTCTGCCCCCCCCCCCCACACTCACACTCTGCCCCTCCACCCTACCCCACACACTCTGCACCTCCTCAGTCTGCCAGCCCTGTCTCTGCCCCCCCCCCCACACACACTCTGCCCCTCCAACCTACCCCACACACTCTGCACCTCCTCAGTCTGCCAGCCTTGTCTCTGCCCCCCTCCCCCCCCCACACACATTTTAACCAAGACTGCTCCCCCCATTGGACCTGCCTCTCCCTTCCTTTCCCTGCCTCTCCCTTCTTCTCTCTACTTGTCTCTCCCTCAATCGCCCAGCCTCTCCACCCATCTTCCTCTCCCTCCACCTCCCTGTCTCTACCTGCCTCTCTCTTCCTCTCCCTCCATCCCCTGCCTCTACCTGCCTCTCCTTTCCTCTCCCTCCATCCCCCTGCCTCTACCTGCCTCTCCTTTCCTCTCGCTCCATCCCCTGCCTCTACCTGCCTCTCCCTTCCTCTCCCTCCATCCCCCTGCCTCTATCTGCCTCTCCCTTCGTCTCCCTCCAGACCCCTGCCAACACGTCTCCATGAAGAAAAGAACGTTTGTGTCCTTTCTCAGTAGGTTCAGGGGGTGAACAAGACTTGTGGATATGGACAGGAGGCAAGCTAAAGACCAGCTCTGTTCTGACTGAGGAGGGGGGAAGGGTGCGGGGGGGAGGGGGGGGGGTCAGAAAGGTGTGAGGTCACACTTCACAACCAGGTGTGACTTCCTTGACAACAAGGGGTGCCACGGAGACAGTGGAGACAGTAGAAGTGCTGACCAGCTGCAAGAACTCTTTCCCGTATGGGCCTCTAATATGTTGTCACCCCCACACATGCACACACACACACATGCATACACACGCACACATACAGCCGTGCAGACAAACACATACACAGGGACATGCACTTGCACTTAGTCACACACTGACAAATACGATTATTTATATTTGTAATTAATACATTATAGAATACATTTTGTCTCAGAAATTTTAGAAATCAGTTGAGTTTAATTATATTAATTTAGCGGATGCTTTTATCCAAAGCTTAATAAACAGAAAATAAAGTAGCAGATCAAAGATTAGAAGTGCATTGTTCTAACAGTATTTTGTTGGTGAGGGCCAAAGAACAGTCTGCATTTACCAGGCACACTGAAAAGTAACCACATCTAAGCTACAAGGCAAAGTGCAACGTTACTAATGAAAACTAAAGTGCAACAATAATATATTGACTACAATACAGAGTACAGTGCAGCAAAGTGAAAGTAATATCATAAATACAACATCAAACAATTACATTAAATTTAACTACTAATAAAAAGTAATAAAAAAATTACTTCAGAAAGCAGAATAAAACATTATTACCTTACAGTCAGCTAGAAACAGAATTTTACAGATGAATTAGAGTCTTGAACTTCCTTGGGGATTAATGAACTGCTTTTCTCAGTTGTCAGCCTCATTCAGCTTGTAATCGTCCAGTTTCTGTCGTGAACTCTCCTGCTTTATAACGTGTTATTATTGACATATTGCACAGTATAATAAACCTATAAAAGTGGACATAATGATGATGAATTCAATTTATTCGATGGGTTTATTGCTGCATTTATTACATCAGTTCAGTGCAGGAAAAGCCTGAAAAGCATCTCTCTTAGCCTTGTCCTAATATATGAATAATATTCCATATGTTCTCAAACAGGAATTTCACAACATAAAATCTCTGAATCTTTACCTGCAAACACAACAAAAAAATGTAAAACATTGGCTACATGAAGAAATACAATTTAATATATTTACATATATTATATATAAATAAAACTACCAGGATGGTCTTTCCTCAAATATGGTATATGATAAGAATATAAATATAATACCTATTATCCCCCTGTAGGAACGGTGTTGGAGTTAATCATGTAAGGCTTTTCTTTCCCTGAAATCTGGACAGGGATGTCCTCTGGCGCCTCCTGCTGCTAGTTAAGACAATTGCAAAGGCAATACTTAGTGTCCCTGTTTGCACTCAAAGGATTCTCTCTTCTCCTCTCCTCTGTCCACCACTCTCCCCTCCCTTCCTCCCCTTTCTCCTCCCTTCCCCTCCTCTCCTATCTCCCCCCCCTTCTCTCCTCTCCTCTCTCATCTGTTCCTGCTGTTCTCAGAAGGGTCACATTCTGGGCTCCAGTACTGACCGTTTCTATGTGAACGAGAACGTACAAACACATGCACACATGCAGCTGAATGAGTCCTGTGTCTGTGTGCTCCCAGTTTAGTCCTGGTTCCGGCATACTCCATGTGTGTTTAAATATGCCACATGTTGACAGGAGTGCTGAGTGTGTGGAGCTGGTCAGTCTGGCTGCACAGCAGACATGCTGCACACGCACACACACACACACCACACACTCGCGCAGACATACACAAACACAAATGCATGCACACGCACACAGCCGTGCATATATCCACATACACAAACAAACGCACGCAGGCAAAAACACAAACAGACACACATACATGCACACAGACACACACAATACCTTAGAATAGATACCTTGTGTGTGTGCACAAAAAATCCACATGCATGCACACACACACACACACCCATAACACGAATGCACACACATACACACACATACATATATACATACACGCACATCCACGTACCCCAACACACAAACACACACGCACACACTTTATCTTTTTTACAGACTCTAGTTGAAGGCCGCCCCTCTGCCCAACCAATAAAGACAGAGCAGAATGTCTTAGCTCAGCTCTTGGCCTCAGCCCTGCACTCTCTAGTCTCATACTCACTTCCTGCCTGGGGAGGGGGAGGAGGAGGGGGAGGAGGAGGAGAGGGAAGGAGGAGGGGGAGAGGGGAGAGGGGGTAAGGAAGGGGAGAAGGAAGGGGAGAGGGGGGAGGGGGGAGGGAGGAGGGGGAGAAGGAAGGGGAAGAGGAGAGGGGGGAGGGGGGAGGGTGAGGGAGGAGGAGGGAGAGGGGGAGAGGGGGAGAGGAGGAGGAGCGTGCTGGCGGGCTGGGGGGAGAGGGAACAGAGACGGGGTGCACGGAGGGAGGATAAGAGAGGGAAAATAAGGAGGGGGGGAGACTAAGATTGAAAACAGACGCCGGCTCTTTCTGCTAAAAGGAGACTTCTTTACCAGAGCAGCTCAGACTTCCAGAGAGAAGTAGAATGCTCCCTCTCTTTCGCTCTCTCTGTTTCACGGATCTCTAGGAACGAATATATTTCAGGCATTGGAGCTAAAAGAAACAGAAACCGTGGTCAAGTTGATCTTTGATCACCTTCTCTTGTTTGGATTATGGTCAACAAGACCAACAGTACCATTTGGATCCTCCAAATCCTGGAGGATTACAGCCTGTTGTCCAGGTCCGGGTTAGGATTACGTTAGGGTTAGGGTTATCCAGGCTGGAAGATCCACAGGTAGAAGATCCACTGGGAAGGTGCGACCCCAGAACATCTCTCCTTCTTTGAGGAGCTTCCAAGACTGACAATGACTGAAAGAGTCGGTTCCAAACCTGCAAACTGAGGGAGTCTTTGACAGAGACCTGCAAACTGAGGGAGTCTATTCCAGACCTGAAGACTAAGAGAGTCCATTCCAAACTTGTTGACTGAGGGAGTTTATTCCAGACCTTGGGACTGAGGGAGTCTATTCCAAACCTGAAGACTGAGGGAGTCTATTCCAGACCTGCGGACTGAGGGAGTCTATTCCAAACCTGAAGACTGAGGGAGTCTATTCCAGACCTGCGGACTGAGGGAGTCTATTCCAAACCTGAAGACTGAGGGAGTCTATTCCAGACCCGCTGACTGAGGGAGTCTATTCCAGACCTGGAGACCGAGAGAATCTATACTAGACTTGCTGACTGAGGGAGTCTATTCCAGACCTAAAGACTGAGGGAGTCTATTCCAGACCTGGAGACTGAGAGAATCTATACTAGACTTGCTGACTGAGGGAGTCTATTCCAGACCTAAAGACTGAGGGAGTCTATTCCAGACCTGGAGACTGAGAGAATCTATACTAGACTTGCTGACTGAGGGAGTCTATTCCAGACCTAAAGACTGAGGGAGTCTATTCCAGACCTAAAGACTGAGGGAGTCTATTCCAGACCTAAAGACTGAGGGAGTCTCCAGCCCAGGGGAGCAGATCGGATATACAGGTCTGTGGGTCCACTCATTTACTGTTAAACCACATAATAGGAAAAAGTGCTTCCAGTTGCATTACAACGTCTTCATGTGTGTTTGTGTACGTGTGTGTGCCTGTGTGTTCATGTATATTTGTAAGTGTGTTGGTGTGAGTCTGTCTGTGTGTGTCTGTGAGTGTTTTTTGTTTTGACAGAGAGATAACTTCCTGCCAGGGTCTTGGTGGTCTCTCAGACCGCTGTGGTGATTCCTAAAGGGACATTCCTCTCTAACTGTAAACCAACATCTGTGTCAGACAGACACAGGCCAAGCTTCATCTGCAGGGGCCCTGACAAACTATTACATACAATACAAGTCAACAACAAACAACAAATACACACTGTCAACAGCTAGCAACAACTATAAACTCCCATCGTCTAACAACGCCTAAACACTGTTAACAGCTAACAGCAACACACTGTCAACAACTAACAACCATTACATGATATTGCTAACAATTACATTTACATTTACATTTATGCATTTAGCAGACGCTTTTATCCAAAGCGACTTCCAAAAGAGCGTTTTACAAAAGTGCATAGGTCACTGATCATAACAATGAGATAGCCCCAAACACGAAGCATACATTGTAAAAACTAAATAATTCCCAAAGGGAAGAACCATACGAGCATGTCAATAAACAAGATACAATTAAACAACATGAACCTTGAAAAGTGCAAGGGTGTACCTGTGGAAAAAAGCAAGCATTACACTTATATTACTCAGCAAGTACAATAGATTTTTCAGTTACAACTAACCAGCAAGAGCAACAAGTCTCTCAATAAGAGTCATTGTGATCCTGGAGGAAACATCAGGTCCAGCCAAAATTCCTAAGTGCCGTTGTACTCCCGGAACAAGTGCGTCTTTTGCCTTTTCTTGAAAGCGGGGAGACAGTCGGTGTCTCAGATGGAGATGGGGAGTTAATTCCACCATTGGGGGGCCAGACAGGAGAAGAGCTTGTGTTGGGACAATTGTAGCAATTACAATTACTACAACTACTAACGGTAACTAACAGTTACTACAACTAACAATAACTACACACAGTCAAAAACGAATGACAAATACACACTGTCAACAAACAGCAGGTCTGTTAATGCTGAGTGTCTGGTCAGGGTTCAGGATGGGGCCATCTGACATCTAGAGGAATGTTTATTTATACTTATGACTAACCACTCACACACCGATTTAACCACTTATTGCAATGGAAATAGGCTTGTCTTTAAAGGACTGGTTCTATAAGAGGTGAAAACTCCATGTGTTGGAGCAGCTAGCATAGCACAAGTAAGGACAACAACAAGGCAGGGAGCGTTGGTTACTGTAAGTCTTCTGTGGACAGGAAATCAAATCAACTTGGGGTTTAGCCCTTTTAGTCAGCAAAGTCAAACCGCTTCACACAGAGCCACAGATCAGCATCGATAACCAACCTAAACCCCTCAGAGAAGACACGGAAAAAGTCAGAAAGATGGAAGGACCCTCAGAAGGTGCAGTAAAATACATGTCGTACATTAAAAGTCAGCGAAGTCCATTGGAGTTTCCATCGGAGAGTATCAACAACGTCCTGTAGCAACAATTCAGAAGACAGTGTGGTGGAACTGAGGATGGTGGAGGGTGGTAGTAATATCACAATATGCCGGAACGCATGGGGTTTCAGCATGTGTTCAGGTCTGTGAATGAATGCTTTTCCCTGGAGGATAAGGCCTGGACCTTCGATTAGCACACCTGCAGTTACACATTTGGCGCCCTAGGCAAGGTTTCCCCACACGGCCCCCCCCAAACCGAGATGAGCCCCCCCCCCCCCCCCCGGGGTGCAAGCCGGGGCAAGTGCCCCCCCCCCGCCGATGGTCTGTCTAGACATGATCCTCCTAAACATACAGACAGACAGACAGACAGAGCAGAGGTTGTCCCCTTCACCTGCATTTGATCTTCATCTTCAACTTTACCTTCACCTTTACATCTTCAACCTTGGCATCTTCACCTTCACTTTTATCTTCGCCTTCGCCTTTACATCTTCACTTTTATATGTTCGTCTTTAACTTCACCGTCATCTTAACCGTCATCTTCACTTTGCTGGGATGTGGGAAGTTCTACTGAGGACCTGCTCTTTCTGGATCACATGACTCTTCAGGCTTCCAACCTCTTCAGCAGAGAGCAGCCTTGTATTTTCCAGCCCAAAACCCCATTGCTCCAGAAGTTTCCATCACAGGATGCGCTGCTAACCCCACCACAGGGAAAAGCCATTGAGAGAGATTTTCCCTCAAATGAAAACAAAGTCTGAAAATACTCCATTCTCTCATGGTGGTTACGTTCAGCTAGCTGTTCAAATCCACAGTCACACTCCCCTAAATCAAGTACTCACTGCATCCTCCCATGTAAACCTTTAGGAGGTGTGCTTAACAGTGTGTTTCGCATGAATCTTTTAACTCGCTGCTGCTTCCCAGAGAATGAGAGCAACCAAGCAAACCAGACAAGAAGCCTTCATGTTTCTGTTTGTTTAAGCAGTCTGACGCTATGTATTATTGCAGAAGAGCGCATAGGAGGAGACCAACTCTTTATATGAAATACTTAAAGTAGTGTTTTTATTTGTGGAGACATAAACACTACACTTGTATACTGTAGAGAGACTGTGGACTTTCAAGCAGTAGGGAGACTGTTCAATAACTAGAGCAAACAGTAGAATACAAATAATGTTCAAACTGAAAAGGCATGAATGTCTTGAAACAAAAATATTGAAAGTGTTGAATGGAGAGGTTTGTATGTAAGTGGGTGTGTGTGTGTACTGTGTGTTTCATGATTTTCTGTACAGTAAATGCTTTGCTTTTAGCAATGTTTGCCCAACAGGAGACTAACCAGAAACACACACACACACTCACGCACATACACACAAATGCACATACACACACACACACACACACACACTCACTCTCACACACACACAGTCAGCACACACGTAGACATATCAGAATATTCATCACAACCTCAGCCAAACACCCAGTGGAAATTCCCCACAAACGGACCCAAGCAAGAACTCTGTAAAGAACTCTATAAAACCGATGATTAATGCTGCTTGTAGTGTTCCTATTGACCGTCTACCTCTCTCTCTCCCTCTCTCCCTCTCTCTCACTCCCCTTCTCTCTCTTTCTTTGTTTTATACTCTTTCTCCCTTGTTGTGTATCGTTCTCTGTCTCTCTGTCTCTGTCTCTCTCGCCCATCTCTCTCTTTATTTTGAGCTGAGATCCTGCTTTAGTGTGGTAGGTTTTCTACTGTCCAGGGTAAGGTAACCTGCCAGTTGTGACTGCTCGATAAGGACTTTAACAAATCAAAAATGTGTCTGTCTCTCCCTCTCTCTCTCTCTCTCTCTCTCTCTCTCTCTCTCTCTCTCTCTCTCTCTCTCTCTCTCTCTCTCTCTCTCTCTCTCTCTCTCTCTCTCTCTCTCTCTCTCTCTCTCTCTCTCTCGCTCCAATCCACTCCACCACTTTCTCTTTAAAACCGTTGGCTTCAGAGACATGGAATTTCCTGACCTGGCACACATGGTTCGACCATCAGATTTATGAACACCACATTGATGCTATTGACGTTCACTGTGATGAGGTGGAGGAGAGGAGGGGGGAGGGATGGGGTGGAGGAGAGGAGAGGACAAGACCGGACAGGAGGAGAGAGGAGAGGAGAAGACAGGGGGTTGAGGTTGAGGTTGGTGAGAGGATTGAGCAGTGTGTGTGTGTGAGTGTGTGTGTGTGTGTGTGTGTGTGGGGGGGGGGGGGGGTTGGGGGGTGGAAGGGGGGGGCATCTGTGTCTTAGATCTTGTGAAGCCGAGAGGAAGGACACAGAAGGAGGAGAGAGTGGGAAGTTGACTGGCTGGCTTACTGGCAGGCTAGGTTGTCGGTTGGTTGAATGGTTGGATTGAGTGTTTGATTAATGTCAACAGACGGCAGTGTAGTTCTGCTCCAGCTGTTAAACTTATCTAACCTATGACGTTGCAGAGCAAAAGGCAGCCCCGTAAACCACCCAATAGACAGGCACTACTGTGAGCTGCTATCCACCTAATAGACATACTACAAAGCGCGCGCACACACACACACAAGCAAAATCTCCAAAGTGTAAGAATAGGACATTACATTTGAGCTGAAAGAAAACACACAAGTCGAAATTCCTGAACTAGTATGTCACCCCCCTCCGGCAGGTTACTTCTCCTCTCCTCTCCTCTCCTCTCCTCTCCTCTCCTCTCCTCTCCTCTCCTCTCCTCTCCTCTCCTCTCCTCTCCTCTCCTCTCCTCTCCTCTCCTCTCCTCTCCTCTCCTCTCCTCTCCTCTCCTCTCCTCTCCTCTCCTCTCCTCTCCTCTCCCCTCCCCTCCCCTCCCCTCCCCTCCCCTCCCCTCCTCTCCTCTCCCCTCCCCTCCCCTCCCCTCCCCTCCCCTCCCCTCCCCTCCCCTCCCCTCCCCTCCCCTCCCCTCCCCTCCCCTCCTCATGTCCCCTCTCCCATGTCTTTGATCTGAGCAGCCTTAATTGTTTCCACACCACAGCTCTCCCCCTCCACTCCTCCATCCCTCCATCCCCCACTTTAACAACATCTCATACTGTGTGCGGCTGGGGGCGTGCTTCGCCTCTCTCTGTCAAACTTGTTTACTGGCTCTGACCCCCTCTCTATCCCACCTTCTCTTTCTCTCCCACCCTGTCAGCCTGTCTCTCATTCTTCTCCCTCTCTCCTTATCTCTCTCATCATTTTTGTTTCCTTCCCCATACCCCCTCTCTCTCTCTCTTTCTCCTTTTCTCATTCCATTATCAGTGTGGTGTCCGTCTATGGTGCAACTGTTGTCCTGCAAGGATGGAGGGAATCAGGAGAAGGTCTATGGTCCTGGTGTCTGTCATGGCAGGTAAGACCTTCTCGCTTCACACCTGTCCACTGCTCCTGGTCTTTACACCTGCCCACCAACTAGACACCTCTGGTCACTCCCTTGGTCTCTCTCATGGTCTCTCTTCAAGTCTCCTCTGGTCTCTCTCTTGGTCTCTCTCCTGGTCTCTCTTCAAGTCTCCTCTGGTCTCTCTCTTGGTCTCTCTCCTGGTCTCTCTTCAAGTCTCCTCTGGTCTCTCTCTTGGTCTCTCTCCTGGTCTCTCTCCTGGTCTCTCTTCAAGTCTCGTCTGGTCTCTCTCCTGGACTAGTCTCTACTGGTCTCTCTTCTGGGATCTCTTCTGGTCTCTCTCCTCGTCTCACTTCTGGTTTCTCTCCAAGTCTGTCTCCTGGTCACTTGTGTAGTCTCTCTTTGTCTCTACACCCATCCACTAACTGGACACCTCTGATCTCTCTCCTGGTCTCACCCGGGTCTCTACTTGTGTGTGTGCTCCCCAGCCCTGTTGCTGAGTCCTGACCAGGCTGCTGGTCTGGAGCTCTCCCCCAGCCTGACCCAGGCCATCCTCCAGATCAACTCCTCTTTTTCCATCACCTGCTCTGGCTGGGGCAAAGTCACCTGGAGGGCCCCTGTGGACCCCCCCCTGGATGGGGTCCAGGTGGAGGACCAGGGCGCCACCAGCGTTCTGATCCTAGAAAACGTCACCGCATTGCATTCTGGGAACTACGTCTGCCAGGAAGGCATGGAGGAGGACACCAGGGACCTGGCTATCTTCGTACCAGGTGAGATCAGAGGAGGACCCGGTGAGACCAGAGCAGAAAGAGAGAGGGGAGGAGAGAAAGAGACAGGGAAGTGGATGAGATAGTAAGAGAGTTGACGAGTAGGAGAGAGAGGGGATGAAAGAGAAAGGGAAAGGGAGCAAGAGAGGGGAAGGCAGGGGGGGAGAGTGAGAGTGTTCGAGAAGAAGAAAGTGATCCTCTTCATTCTAGCAGATCATTTACGTACGTTGGTCTGACACATGGTTAACAAGTAACCATTCTCTCTTCCATGGTCCCTCTGTTCCTCCCCTCCCCCTTCCCTCCCTCCCCGCTGCCCTCCCTCTCTTCCTCCTGCACTCCGCTCTCCCTCCCTCCCTCCCTCCCTCCCCCGTCCAGACCCTGACAGATGGTTCGTCCCAACGGCAGCGGTGGTGATGAAGGAGGAGGAGGAAGGGACCATCCCTTGTGTGGCGTCCGACCCGCGGGTCAGCGTGAGCCTGTACGAGCGGGCGGGCGAGGGCCCACTGCCGGGCCAGTACGAGGCCAGCCGTGGGTTCAGGGCGGTTCTGAACGACACTGCCTACGTCTGCAGAGGAGCCCTGGAGGGACAGGAGCGAGAGTCCCAGGTGTTCTACGTCTACAGCATCATCGGTAACGCACGCGCACGCACGCGCACACTCTCTCTCGCACACGCGGTCGCACACAGGCGTGTCCATGCGCACGGAAGCACTCAAACACGCTCGTCTCTCCACACGCGCACACACGGAGACCACCCAGCTTGACAGTTTCTCTACCCCCCCCCCCTCTTCGCCACAGTTCCCCAGTCAGTGAGTGTGCACCTGACTGCGTCTCGAAGCTTGATGATGCAGGGAGAAGCTCTCAGTGTCAACTGCACCGCGACGGGCGCCGAGATGGTCTTCTTTACCTGGGAACACCCTCGTAGAGAGGTGAGGAACACTCACGCCCGACACACTACACACGCACACCACACACCTTATGACAGCCAGCCCAATGCTGCGCTATTGCCGCGGTGCCCCAGGCTCTGGTACGACGCGCTAGGCGGCTATGGTTTTACTTGTTGCTCGGCTTGGGTCCAATGAGTCCAAAAGCCGGCTAAAGATATCGTACTTTATTTCAGGGATTTGGTTCAAACAAAACATCCATAAAACACGAGTAAACCGTTCCTAACTCCGCTATAAGCGGGCAAAACCATTTGCCCTTCCGGTGTCAACACCTGGCACTACCTGTCTCCCCCCAGCTCATATAGCCGAGCCAAACAGCGCCACCCAGTGTACAGCCTTAACCATACCCCACATATTTGGTTCTCACACACCTTTTCCTCCACACACGTACACACACGCATGTCACACATGACACGTACACATAAACAGCTACACACAAAACTAGACATGTCTCTTTCACACTTGATGTTTGTCTCCCTCTCTGGTCATGTCTCAACTCAGCTCTCGGTTAAATGCATCAAGGTTTAGGCAGACGGACTCAGTAGTAGTGGGGTCAGATGGCTGAGCGGTTAGGGAGTCGGGCTAAAGCTATTAATCAGAAGGTTCTTGGTTCGATTCCCGGCTATACAAAATGATGTTGTGTCCTTGGGCAAGGTGCTTCACCCTACTTGCCTCGGGGAGAATGTCGTACTTACTGTAAGTTGCACTGGAAAAGAGCGTCTGCTAAATGACTAGATGTAAATGAGTAGCGTTTACGTGATACATTATTACACACGATACAATACATGTTTTGGCATAATGGTTCTGCTCGCAGCGGCTCCCTGCCGCAACCAACGGCGACACCATCTCGACATCCGAGCTGAGAGCGGCGAACCCATTCCCCCCACGACAGGAAACATAGAACCAAGGGGGGAGGCCGCGGAGGCAGCAGGATAGAAACAGTGAGCATCTTGTGTCGCATTAAGCAACGCAGAGTGCCGTGATATCCTATTAAAGTACCCCGCCCTGCTAAGAAGGTGTGCCCCTACTGCGGGATGTGACAAGATGCTAGTGACGCGCTAAGGTCTCGGAATTTCCTGCATGAACCAGCTCCGCCTGATTCAGACAAAATTGCAAATGAGCATCAAAATGTGGATTTCATGGGCTCACTTTCAAATTCAAAGTCAGCTAATCTTGACATCCACCATTCAGTCAGCCAATGCTGGCCCAACGTTGGTGTCCATGAGCAATTGATCTCATAAAAAATACACTAAGACTTATGGGTAATGAACATGTCTCATCCTTCATACTGTATATTAATCCTGGACCAGGAAGCAGGAAGTAAGTCTGTGGTGCAGGAAGTGTGTAACAGGAAGTGGGTTTGTCTTTTGATCCTCGACTTGGCATGTTTTTGAGGTATGATTGATATGAACTCCCTGACATCTTGTTGGGTTCCCCAGAAAATCGAGCCGGTGACAGAGCTGATGTCCAGGAAGAAGATCCGGTCGTTTCTCAGCATTCCAGATGCCAGACTGGAGGATTCTGGGATATATACCTGCACGGTTCAGGAGTCTGTCGAGGGACACACCGCCAAAGACAACCTGACTGTTATGGTCGTAGGTGAGCGTACACACACACACACACACACAAAAGGTCTTGCAGTGTTGGCACTGATGTGAGGTTCTGGAAGTGAGATATGGGAGAGCCTTTTTGGCGGGAACCTTCTCCTTACTTTGCTTTCTATGTACACACACATACACACACAAACACACATGAAAACACGCACACAGGCATACACACACATACATACTGATGAAGAAAGTGTTTTGTCTGTCTCTTCATCTGCAGATTGGGAGAGAAAACCAGACCTCTGACAATAAATGACAACATCAGAATTAGGTCTCAATCATGTCTCTCTCCGCTCTGAAGGCCGGAGGACCTTCTTTTATAGGGCACAAGAATGTAAACATAGATAGTGACAGTCAGGCAGTAATGACGTTACAACAGTATCAGAGAAAGAGATTCACAGCTCCCAACACATGACAACTCAGACTAGAGAGTTCATAGTTACAGCTCTCCTTGTAGTCATGACAAGGGACGTTTAGCCAGTACTTTCTCCTGATCCCGAACATCTATTAACCCTGACACAATCTACTCTTATTAATAGCAAGCTGACATGAGAACATACTAACTAGTATCCAATGACTAGTTCAATTGATTAGTGAATAATGCAAGCCCACAGGAAATCGTAATTTCTTCCACAATACATACATACATACATACATACATACATACATACACACATACACAAACACGTGGTCAAGCGGTCTGCTCCACAAGGGTTAGGGTGTGTTTGATTTGTCATGGTGCTCTGCAGAGCGGGGCTACGTGGAGCTGGAGCCGAGGCAGCCCACCAGGGTATCAGTGATGGTGGATGAGAGCGTGGAGATCAGAGTACAGGTGGAGGCCTACCCCGAACCCTCCGTCACCTGGATGAGACACAACTCCACCCTGATCGGAGACAACGTCTCGACGAAAATCAACAAGGTGCACGAAACCAGGTAACGGCTGCCGCGCGAGGTGACAAGCGCACAGAGCACACGAGCACCAAGCACACAAACACGCAGCTGCACACACATATACACACAGAGTGTGCTGTGCACACACACAGAGAGCCTGCTACACCCACACAATCACAAAGCCTGCGACACACACACTCACACAAAACCTGCTTCACAACCACACACGTAGCCACACAGAGCCTGCTATCCCCAGCCTCAGGGCCGGCCCTAGGCATAGGCGACATAGGCAGCTGCCTAGGGCGGAATCAAGAGGAGGGCGGCAAGTCCATGAATTAACCGTCCCACACCACCAGCAGAGGGCGCCAAGTCCCATATTCGTGTTGCGGTTGGGGGGCGCCCTTGGGAGGGTGGCATCCCGATTTGCGCTCCCGGGGGTTCATACATCTCGCCTAGGGCGCCGAATGTGCTAGGACCGGCGCTGCCCAGTCTGTGTGTGTTTTCCTCTGCAGGTACCTCAGCACGCTGACCCTGGTGAGGGTGAAGGCCGGCCAGGCTGGGCTTTACACCATCATGGTAGCCAATAAGGAGGAGGCCAGGGATGTGACCTTTACCCTGCAGGTGACAGGTGAGGTGACACCGGGGACCAAAGACAAGCGTTCAGTCACACACAGTGATGATGCGTTTCCTGTGTGTGTGGGGGGTGATGGCGTGTTTTCTGTGTGTAGAGGGGTGATGACGCGTTTCCTGTGTGCAGTCCCTCCCAGAATTCTTCACCTGTCAGACGAGAGGGGGGCGGGCCAGGACATTCTGTGTGTCACCGAGGGCGTTCCCACGCCAACGATCAACTGGTACAGCTGCTCCAGCACTAACAGGTAGGGAGCCCGTACGCACACACACACACACGCACACAGACACACACACACACACACTCAAAGACACACAGAAATGTCTATTTCCCTCCCTCCAGGTGCAGTGACCAGTCCACACCCTGGCAACCTCTGATCACTGGCCCGGAGGTCGTGGTGGAGGACAACGTGACCTTCGTGGAGGAGAGAGGGCTCAGTCGGGTGGCCAGCCGGCTCACCCTAAACAACATGGCCGCCGTCACTGCCTTGCGCTGTGAAGCTCACAACGAAGGAGGGATTCGAGCCCGGGACATACGCCTGGTCTCTAACTGTGAGTGTAGAGGGCGTGGTTGGGGCTTGCATAACATTGGTCTTTTTGGTCTACTGGTAGACACGGGCTTAGAACAGAGTTTGATCAATATTGATTACAAACGAGAGTACCCTCCTACTCTCCCCCCCTCCTCTCCCATCACCCCTCCCCCCTGCTTCCTCCTCTCCCATCCCCCCTTCTCCTCCCTCTCTCCTCTCCCCCTTCCCCCTTCCCCAGCTCTATTCTCCCAGGTAGCAGTGCTGGCTGCGGTACTGGCTCTCGTTGTCATCGCTATCATCTTCCTCATCATCCTCATTGCTCTGTGGAGGAAGGTCAGTCAATCAATCAGCAGGGCACTCAAGGGTCATGCATTTCAACACGCCTTCAACACCTTGTATTTCTCACGTTGAGAAGTAAGAAATAACTTGTCCCGCTATATACAATTAATGGACGAGGGGCAGGTATACGGAGCTTACCTGTTACCTGTGTGTGTGTGTGTGTGTGTGTGAACAGAAGCCTCGCTATGAGACCCGTTGGAAGGTGATAGAGTCTGTGAGCTTGGAGGGTCATGAGTACACCTACGTTGACCCTGTGCACCTCCCCTACAACCCCGCCTGGGAGCTACCCCGAGACAGCCTCATCCTGGGTGAGAAAACAAACACACCCCCATCTCACTGTTGAACCTGGTGACTAACAGTCCTTCTGGAGCTGGTGTACTGATCGGGGCACCGCATCAAGTGCTCCTCATGCTGGAGATGATCCTTGAACGAACTCGATCGGATGTGTAATTCACGGTGTTACAACAGTGTCATAACAACCCCCTCCCCAAGACTGTGAAGCTGACCACCCTCTCCTTGTCCCCCCCACCCCCTTCCCTTCCCTCCCACCAGGTCACACTCTGGGTTCGGGGGCTTTTGGCAGGGTGGTGGAGGCCACTGTTTATGACCTGGGACACAACCACACCTCCACCAGGGTGGCTGTCAAGATGCTGAAGAGTACGACTCTAGTTTGCTTCACCGTACTCTACTGGGCTCTACTCTGCGCTACTGTACTCTGCTCTACTCCACTATACACTTCTCTACTTGACTATACACTTCTCTACTCTACTCCATTGTACTCTACCATGGGCGTATCTAGCCCTATCTTGGGGGGGCTGATATGAAAAGTTTCATTAGCCCCCCCAAAAAAACTTTTAATAAATAAAAAAAAACTATTTAAAATAATATTTTCAAAAATGTCTTCTGGGGGAACATGCCCCCAGACCCCCCTAGTTTTGCTGGGTCACAGGAAAAATTATAGGTTTTATCTAGGGGCTTAGCCCCCCTAAATGTGGGAACGTAGATTCTCCCCTGTAGTCTACTGTGCTCTACTCCACTTTACTGTTCTCTACTCTACTTCACTGTACTGTACTCTACTGTACTAGTGTCTTTACACTTCTAGACTGTCTCAACTGTATTACACTCTTCCCTGCTGGTAGGACATGTGCTGTGGTCGTGTCTGTGTGTGTGTGTTGTGGTTGAGTGTGTGTTGCTGTAACAGCAGCTGAGCCCCATTTGTTCCAGTGACGTGTGGCCACAGACCTCTCTCCTACTCCCTTGGCACAGTCACGCAATGCCTTTGTTTTTGTGTTTTTGTGTGTCTGTGTGTGTGTGTGTGTTTGTTTCTGTGAATGTGTGTTTCCTCATGTACGTGTGTTTCTGTGTGTGTGTGAGTTTTGTGTGTGTGTGTGTGTGTTTGTGTATCTGTGTGTGTGTGAGTGTTTGTGTGCCTGTGTGTCTGTCTGTCTGTGCGTGCGTGTGTGTGTGTGTGCGTATGTGTCCACTCTGCAGCTACAGCCAAGAGGAGTGAGACCCAGGCTCTGGTCTCAGAGCTGAAGATCATGAGTCACCTGGGCCCTCACCTGAACATTGTTAACTTGCTGGGGGCCTGCACCAAGACAGGTGAGCACATACACACACACACACAAACACACACACACACACACAAGCACCAAGATGAGTAGGTCACCTGCCTACCCTACACCCCCTTTATTTGACCATCTCTCTCTCTACCTCCTCTATAAACCCTCTCTCTCCCCCTCTCTCTCTACCTCCCTCTCTACCTCTTTCTCTTCATCTCTCTCGCTCTCTCTCTCTCTCTCATATGTATATCACATCTCTCGCTCTTCTCCGCAGGTCCCATCTACCTGGTGACGGAGTACTGTCGTCATGGTGACCTGGTGGACTTCCTGCATCGTAACAGAGCGTTGTTCCTGCAGAGCCAGGCTGACCAGCAGGGGGTCATCCTCACTGAGGAGAGCTCCCCTGGAGGAGGACGCAGGTAAGACTGGACCCGTGGACCCACACACACATACACACATGCACACATGCACACATAACCTCACCACACGACACACATACACACCCCGCACACAAACACACACACAGTGTCGCTGTGTTGCAGTGGGTCAGATGGGGGCTACATGGACATGTCCATTGAGCAGTGTCTGGAGTATGAGGCCATGAGGGAGCAGAGTGATGCCATCAAGTACGCCGACATCGAGCCCTGCGACTACGAGACGCCCTGTCCGCACAGCAACGGTTACCGGGAACAAGGTAACGTTGCCACGACAACGTCAGACGGTTTCATAAAGTGCAGGGATGTCAGTCAGCTGGATGTGACAATGTTGCGCTTGGAAGCCAGCTTCTCTCGTCTCCAGGGGTCTAAAGATCCTCCTTTTTCTGAATGCTCCACTGTCCAGTGTTCTAAAGGTTCTGCTGTTTTGTAAAGGTTCTAATGTCCAGTTTTCTGAAAGGTTCTCCGGTGGTTCTCCAAATTTGCATTTAGTCATTTTGCAGACTTATCCAGAGGGACTTACAGTAGGTACAGGGACATTCCCCCTAAGGCAAGTAGGGTGAAGTGGCTTGCCCAAGGACACAACGTCATTTGGCACGGCCAGGAAAGGAACCGGCAACCTTATGATTAACAGCCCGATTCCCTAACCGCTCAGCCATCTGACCCACAGTTCCAAAGGTTCTAAAGTCCAGTATTTTAAAGGTTCTCCAGTCTTCTAAAGGTTGTACTGTCCAGTGTTCTAAAAGTTCTCCAGTGTGGTAAAGGTTCTCCAGTCTTCTAAAGGTTGTACTGTCCAGTGTTCTAAAGGTTCTGTTGTTTTGTCCCCCAGCTCCGGTGCTGTCTCTCAGTGACTCCATGGGCCTCAGCCTCCCAGACCTAGTGGCCTTCGCCTTCCAGGTGGCCCAGGGCATGGACTTCCTGTCTTCTAAAAATGTACGTACTCATTCTCACTAGATCTTCATTAGCTTTTTGCAACATAATCCAGGACACAAATCACTGAAAGTGTGGATTTGATTCCACAATTCAGTTTGTCACGTTCCCTTAACCAATCACCCAAACACACACGCACAATGAATTTCTGGGCTTAATATAGTTCAGGTGTGACCTGACATCACACATCCAATGTGCCCATGGGTGCGTCGGGTTTGTTCTTGGGTGCGCACCAATCTTTGGTATGTGTGTGTGTGTACATGTTTGGGTGCATTTGTGTTTATGTGTGTGTGTGTGCACGTGTGCGCTCCAGTGTGTCCACAGGGATCTGGCAGCCCGGAATGTTCTGGTGTGTGAGGGGAAGCTGGTAAAGATCTGTGACTTTGGACTGGCCAGGGACCTCGCCAACGACAACAACTACGTCGCTAAGGGCAACGTGAGTTTGTTTAGAAGAAGCTTACCTAGCTTACCATAAAGATTCAGTATTCAGTGTGTGCGCGTCTGTCTGTGTGTCTGTGTGAGTGTGTAGTTGTGCATGTGGGTGTGTGTGTGTTCAGGCCAGTGAAGGGCAGTAGTGGCCAGTCGGTAGTTCTGAGGGACCGTATCAGGAACGACCACACACACGTCAACTCAACTCACGTACATCATTTCCTGTTTCAGTCATCGCTTCCTTTTTTTGTAGGAGAGAGGGGGTTTATGTGGATATTCGGAGCCGCTGTGGCAAGAGAGTGTGTGGGTGGTGGCTTCTTCATTGGAATTGTACACAGCAATTTGAAACGGGTTTGTCTCCGTGCGCGAATATGCTGCTGCTCGTGTGTGTGTGTGTCTGTGGGGGGTCTGAATGTGCATGCTTGCACTCATGTATGATGTGTGAATGTATGTGTGTACATGTGTGTGTGTGTCTGTGTGTGTGTGTGTGTGTGTGTAGACGTTCCTGCCAGTCAAGTGGATGGCTCCAGAGAGCATCTTCCACAGCCTGTACTCCAGCCTGAGTGACGTCTGGTCCTACGGCATCCTGCTCTGGGAGATCTTCTCTCTCGGTACTCCACACACACTGAACTCAACTGGACCAAACTGAACTGAAGCACGTTTCATTGAACTGAATAAATACATTGAACGTAACTGGACTAAACCGAACTGGACTGAATCGGATTGAATTGATACACACACTGATTGAATTGAATGGATCATAACTGAATCAAAGTGAATCCCGACTCCCTGTGCCTCCAGGAGGCCCTCCCTACCCGGACATCCCCATGAACGAGCAGTTCTACACTGCGCTGAGGAGCGGCTACCGTATGCCCAAGCCCGCCCACGCCTCCCAGCCCATGTGAGTCTGTCACGGTATCATCGCGTCACAGTAACGCCACGTCACCGTAACAGCACATCACAGCAACATGCCAGTACAGTAACATCACAGTAACATGACAGTACAATATCAGCACATGAACGTAGCAGTCACCGTGTCACTCAAACATGAAACTAGGATTCATCGCGCTTTACGGTTACATCAACTTACAGTCACAACATGCTTTCCCCGGGGTACGGGGTAATGGGCAGGTCTAACCCTAACTGTAACCCTTCAGGTATGAGGTGATGTGCAGGTGCTGGGGGGAGAAATCCGAGTCGAGGCCTGGCTTCTCCTCCCTGGTCCAGACCACTGCTGACCTACTGTCGGACTCCTACAGGGAGGTAAGGTGTGTGTGTGAATTGTTAGGGTGTGTGTGTTTTGCTTGTTGCTGTTCTGCTGAACTGCAGGGAAGCGGTTTTTGCAACCTCTTGTCGAGGACAATAGCAGTCGAAAGTTTACAATCTCCTTCTTTTGGTTCTACTTCCTGTCAGCGCTACACCCAGGTCAGTGACAACTTCCTGCGCAGCGACCATCCTGCGGTGGCGAGGACCAGACCCCGGGCGGCAGACACACAGGCTGCAGACCCCTCAGAGGGGGTGGAGCTCAAGGAGGCTGGCCCCTCCCACGTTGCCTACATCACACCTATACCTGACGTCACCATCGAAACCATAGTGGACGTGCTGGACACTCCCACGGAGGACTCAGACAGGTACAATATCCACCTATGTACTGTGACTGCATCTATACACCCCAGTCCTAAACTCAGCCCTAACACTCGCCTCGAGCCCCCTAGATCCCCTAGTTACATATACAGTTAGTATTGTCCCCTAGTCATTTAGCAGACGCTCTTATCCAGAGCGACTTACAGCAAGTACAGGGACATCCTCCGCGAGGCAAGTAGGGGGAAGTGCCTTGCCCAAGGACACAATGTCATTTGGCATGGCTGGGAATCAAACCAACAACCTACTGATGAATAGCCCGGCTCCCTAACCGCTCAGCCATCTGACTCCCAAGTTGACCTCATAGTTCCTAAGCCCCCATCCTAAATCCTTACTCCTAGTCCCCTTCCTAACTCCTTGCGTCCCTAGCCCCTATCCTAACTCCTTAATCCTAACCCAAACTCTTTACTCCTCCTAGCACCTAACCTAACTCCCTATTCCTTCAGCCCCCTATCCTAACTCCTTGCTCCTATTCCCAAGCCACTATTTCCTGTCATCTGACCAAGAGGAGATAAACATTGTTGTGTGCTCAGGGAAGTCGTGTGACTCACGAGCAGCAGTCAGCTACACAACAACATTTCCCAATTCTGCCTGCATTTAGATGGTGAAATACTCACCGCAACCATGGCCCCCCTAGAGCACTGAAATCTGGGTAGTGTTGTTGTTATCACATATAACTATTTTCTGACTGTAGAGTACCACCCACGTTGTCTTATTCTTTTTGTGTGTTTCTATGTGATTATTTCATAATGATAATGTAATAATGCAATTGTTTAGCAGATGTTTTAGATAACAGCAACAGCACGTACGTCAAACGCACAGGGGCAATCTCAAACTTGCGACCCTTTCATCTGCATGAAGGCAAATGTTTTTTATAATAGTTGGGATGATCTTTATCTGTCAAACCTGGTGTTCTGATTCAATCAACCATTCAATAAATTACTTGATCAATTACCAAATCATCCAGCCCACAGGAGTCTGGTCTCCATGGCGATGGAGACCCCACCATATCTGAGCCCTCAACAACACCAGTGATGCAAACCCACCCAGAGGAAGAGGAGGAGCCGAGCCAGTCTCCCTGCACTCCTGAGGAGGAAGAGAGCTTCCTCTGAGGTCACCTGATGAATGTCACATGACTCTGGTCACCTGACTAAGGTCACCTGATTAAAGATCTCCTCATGTGACCACCACAGGAAGAGTTTTAGAAGAATATTTTGTGTTGGCTTTGTATATTGGTATTATATGTATGTTTAAGGAATGCTGAAAAGTGGATATGAATGTATCAATTGCTGTATTATTTTTCTATAATCTGTGTTATACTGCAGATGTAAGGGTGTAAAAGGTTTGAGAACACCATAAGTACACACAGTATCACAACATCTGCAAAAGCACTGAGGAGAAGGTTGACTTCTGTACACCTGAAGGCTCCTATAGAGGAGAAGGTAGACCTCTGTACTTCTGAAGGCTCCTCATGAGTCTGGAGGAGAAGGAAGGAAGCCTTCTTTTCTGGGTCAGGGGGGAGTTTCCTGGTTAGGAGTTTCAGTCAATATCACCTTCTGAGCAGCATAAACATGTTGACTTGGTCTGTTATGTGTGTTACGGTACACAGCCTAGGCACGACCTGTAACCATCCAGATCCCTGAGTACCTCTATGTCCTGCAAACGTTATATTTAGGTCATATTAATTTAGCAGACGCTAAATTCTTTAATGGAGGGTACAGCAGAACATCAAGGATCAGAAGTGTATAACTCTAACATTATTACAGCAGTAACATAGTCCAGCACACCAAAGTTGATATCATGCTACCTGATGACATACCTGATGACAAGCGTGTGTTTATATTTTCTGTAAAGGTACCAAAGCTAATACTTTTCTAAAATACTTTAACCAAAGACAATGGCAGGACCAGCTGAATAGATTATAAAGGTGAAATGATTAAAAGTGTATTTTAGTGTCTGAAGAGTATTTCAAATGGGGTTCTATGTTATGATGCTTTGCTTGCATATGTGTCCATTTTTAACAATAAAGGAACACTACAGGAAATTTCAGATGTTTTACTCATTATTATACAACCTTCTATTTGACAACATTCTGTTCCATGACATTGAATTCAATCATGTCATATTCCACTCTTTCAAATTTCTGTCTAGAATGTGAAATTAAATTGTATTTGATTCTGGAATGTTTCATTCTTCAGTATTCTGCTCTATTACACTCTATTCCATTCTAGTATGTTCCATTGCAAGACGGTAGCTTGAATGAAAGGGGTCCTCTCTAACCACGAAGGGGGCTGGTGGACCGGAGGAATATCTGACAGCCTCGTACAAGGGAACGGAGGAGAGGTGCTGATTGGGCAGTTCCTGTAGAACAGAGAGGAGGAGCACAGACAGCCAGCCGAGAGACCCAGACGCAGGCCGACTGAGACAGACCCACAGAGACAACACAGAGAGGTGGAGACCGGAGGAGAGATGCTGACCTTGCTGGCTCTACTCTTGGGGGTACTACCCTGCTCAGCCCCAGGTAAGTCCCATCCTGCTCCCTGCCCAGGCCCTGGCCCTGGCCCCAGGCTGGGGCTGGTGTGTGGGTGTCTGCACTAACTCTGCGTGTCCCTGGTCAGCTAAAGCTAGGACACAGGTGTGGGGACTGACTGGTCTGTCAGGATGAAGGCTCTGTGAACAGTTGGTTCAGTGTGTTTTCCATACATCAGGATGCTCAGTGTGTTTTCAGGATACTTGTGATCCTGTGTGTGTGTGTGTGTGTGTGTGTGTGTGTGTGTGCGTGCGTGCGTGCGTGTGTTAGCATTACCCACCTGATCCGTCTCACACGCACAGCATGTGAGAAGTGTCCTGAAAACACACTGAGCTAACTGTTCACAGACTCTTCATCCTGTCAGACGTATCAGGTGGGCAATGCTCACACACACACACACACGCACACACACATTGTTCTCCTACTGAGTTACAGTTCAAAGGCTTTACCTGCATCGAGAGATGGAGCCCACTGCTGTACACACAGACAAACACACACACACGCGCCTTGTGTGTTTGGTACTTCAAACGTTTATTAGTCTTTCTATGTGGTAAACCTGAAATGGTTGTAATTGTTGCACTATAGTTAAGATGTTATTATTACTGCACTGTGCCTGCTATCTGAAACAGGGATTTTGACTGTGTCTGAAAAATACGGACCATTCTTTGACGCTGACTTTTGAAATGCTGTTAGAACTTTGCACTTCTGATCCTCAATTTTCTCCTGTGAATGCATCATTTATTTATTATTTATCTCACAATGGATTAAAGCGTCAATTCAATTGATCAAATGACGTTTTCTGTTAGTCTCCAGAGGGCGCTTGTCATTTGAACAGACCGTTACCGTGAGAACAGGTGTGAATCTTTGTGGGTTTCAACCTGGGAGAGACGCATATGTGTGTGTGGGTGTGTGTGTATATGAGGGATGTGGTGGTGTGTGAGTGGGTGTGTGTAAAGGTGGTGGTTGTGTGTGTGTTATGAGTGTGTCTGTGTGTGTGTGTGTGTGTGTGTGTGTGAGTGTGTCTGTGTTTGTTTGTATGTGTGTTAGGGTTGCGTGTGTGTGTGCGTGTGTATGTCTGACATGCCACAACACCGCAACCACGACCCCTGCACACAAACACACACACACACACACACCAGAGGAAGGAGAAGTGAAAGTGGGAATGGAATCTGGAGATGCTTTCTATCACCAGCGCAATGTGTTTCCTGGAGCCAGCACTGGACAAAGTTCCGTTTAAACCATTACCCCACACCCACACCCACCCACACACACAGGCACACCACAAAGCAGGCACACACAACCACACACACTCACCACAAAGCAAGCATGCACACACACACACACACACACACAATGACAACCCCTGCATTCTTCTCGTTTCTCCTTTCTTCAGACTACAGAAATATGTAAAGCGCACACACATCTGCGAAATGACATTGTGAACCTCTCTCCTCAGACAGACCAATACAAAAAATATTCATATATATGATTTAAAATATCATATTTCTGTTATAATGTACAAAGAATTTAGCAGGCATACACAGTTTGAAGAGTACATAAAACAAGCGATTCATTATTTTTTTGTGGAACCAGGTACACCGTTCAGGAACACCGTTCAGAGACTCGGTATATGATATTTTATGATAGGATATTTTATAAGGTGATTGTTTTGTATTGCTTGATGCAAAAGTATGGAGACCTACTATTCCATGATTCAACAAGGTTTTCAGTCAGTTAACTTTGTCAGAAAATATAAATGTTGCTAAAGCTGTAGTTTGAAAAACATAACATATTTTAGAGTGGTCTGTCTGTTTTGAGTCTGTCTTGTTGCCTTGGAAAAGACATGTGCCCCATCGCCCACAGCCTGAACCAAACTAACCCGTTAAGAGGTCTACCAACCTCTTGTTCAATTACTGTAAGTTGTAGCTAGGCAGTTCAGTTGATCAGGAAATTTCAGTTCACTTCAAATAACGTCATCGTCAAAAAATCCAATATTATGATGGGATGTGAGGTGAATGGTATTGTAATGTGACGTAGCAGTAATGTGGTGATATTGTAACGTCCTGTTGCTGTAATATTATCTTGCTGTTATTATGATGTTACTGCAATTAAAAAGTTGGCTTTTGACACAACGCAGCAACAACAAAAGCTCGTACTCTTGGATGCAGTAAAATCATCCACAAAAAGTCCTCTGGCTTGTTCACATGTGAAGCGTGTTCACTAACATGTAGACTGTCTACATACGTGGAGTATTTATGTAAGTGTGTTGTTTCTCTACAGACCCCACCACTATCTTCGCTATGCCTCGGAAGCTGAAGCCAGTGAGAGAGGGGGCGGACCTCGCCCTTGGCTGCCGACTCACGGACCCCAGAGCCGCCAACCTCACGCTGAGGTCGCTCGGGGGCGGAGCCCTACCTGCCGGCATCAACTACACAGCCGACGCCCGGGAGGGTGTGGTGATACACAAGGTCCAGGCCAATCATGGCGGCCAGTACTTCTGCAGCGCGAGGATTGGTGGAGTGGAACAGCGGTCGTCCAACTTCCTGGTCCAGGTCGTTCCAAGTGAGATGTGAACACAGTCCAGACTGTGTAGATGGATAGGACTTTATTAGAGTGCAGGAACTGCAGCTGTTCTGGACTCCGTCACCTGAACACCCAGCAGTATAACTCATGCACACCTCATGTGCCGGCCTCCTCTCAGAACCATGTGACTTTGTTTCAGGCCGTTATCCGCCTCCGCCTCCGCCTTCCTTGGAGACGCAGGAGGAGTTTGTACGCATCGTGGGAGAGCTTCTCAACATCACCTGCACGGCCAGCGACTCCTCCCACTTCTATACCCTGACCTGGAAGCACTCCTCCCTCAAGGTCAGAGGTCAGGGGTCACCTGGTGATGACATAGCTTAGTGGTTAGAGCACTTGACTACAGATCAAGAGGTTGCAGGTTCAGATTGTCCCTTTACTGTGAGTCGCTTTGAATAAAAACGGCAGCTGAATGAATCCATTAGATGATTATTATCAGGGGTGTTTAACCCATTGATGGTGTTAGCAGTGGTAGTACTGGGTATAGTAGCATGTGTGTGTGTGTGTGTGTGTGGGGGTGGGGGGGGGGGGGGTCCGGGGCCTTTATCCCAGCTGTATTGACCTGTTGGCTGTGTCTCCAAGGTTCTGGTGAGCTCGTCCAGGTTGGTGAATTCATCCAAGGGCTCAGGCCTGGTGATTTACCACAGCACCGTCTCGGTCCCGGCTGTCACCCACAATGACACAGGGACCTTCACCTGCGTGGCCACCAACAAGGGCGGCCACAGCACCACTTCCACACACCTCACCGTCGTAGGTATGCACCAGGTTCAGGACTGGACGACTGGTTTATATAGATAGATTAGACCGACAGACAGACATATAGATACGTACACACGTACATACATACACGCACACATGCATACATTCATACATGCACAGGAAAGCTCCCTCACGTGTTCCTCTCTCACCTCCTCAGATGAGCCCTACATCAGGCCTCTTCTTCCAGCCTCCACTCAGACCAACGTATCGCAAGATGAGGACACAGGAGATGAGGCGGGAGGACACAAGGACGCAGGACACAAGAGGACGTTTGGAGGAGAGGTGGAGGTGGGCGAAGGGGAGGACTTGGACCTCCAGGTGGAGCTGGAGGCCTACCCCCCACTCCTGACCCAGAGGTGGGAGAGCCCCAGGCCCCTCAACTCCTCCAGCCTGCAGCCCTCCTTCTCCAGCCACAACCACAGGTGCTCACGGGGTCCCCCCACCCAGACACAAACTTTACAGGGTGACGGGGCGATTTCGATGACAACTTACCCAGTCTTGCTCCCTCTCTCTCCCCGTCTCTCTTTCCCAAACCACCTCACTCTCTCTGTCGTCCAACTCCTCTTTCACCCCCCCTTCTCTCTCTCTCTCTCTCTCTCTCTCTCTCTCTCTCTCTCTCTCTCTCTTCTCTCTCTGCCTCTCTCTCTCTAACCACTTACCTCACTCGTCCCCTCTCTCTCCCCCCTCTCTCTCTCTCTCTCTCTCTCTCTCTCTCTCTCTCTCTCTCTCTGTGTCTCTCTCTCTCTAACCACTTACCTCACTCGTCCCCTCTCTCTCCCCCCTTCTCTCCCCCTGCTGTAGGTACCGTGCCAGGCTGCGGGTGATCAGAGTGAGGCCAGAGGACAGAGGAGCGTATGTCCTCCACAGCAGCAGCCGTCTCCTCTCCAGCTCGGTGCACTTCCACCTGCGCGTCGCCTGTACGAGACACCGCCGACACGACACACCGCCGACACGACACGGCGCTCTGGAGCTTCCCCGCCAAGCCCAGCACGACCAATTACTCGGTTATTTAATCCCTTCTTGCCTCGTTAATCTCTTGTCCGCGCTCTCTCTTCCCTCCCCCTTGACCTCTTCCCGACCCCCCCCCCCTTTTCCACATCTCACCCTCCCTCTCTCTCTCTCTGTCTCTCTCTCTGATCCGCCCCCTCCCCTTCCATCCCTCTCCGACCCCCCATCCCCTCTGTCTCTCCCTTTCCCCCTCTTCCCCTCCCCTCGCATCCCCCTCTCCTCTCCATCCCTCAGATAAGCCCAGTGCAGTGATCTTGAAACAGAACTCCTCCTTTTTGACCTGCTCCTCCACTGGATACAGACTACCCACAATCCTCTGGTACCTGTGTCCCGGGAACCAATACTCGTAGGTTGAACCTTCCCTTCCCTCCCCCCCAAGCTTCTCATCTCTTACAACATTTTCCTGTTAATGGGTTGCCAGGCGTGTCATGAAAACCCTCCTTTTGTCACTGTGTTGCCAGGTGTGGTGACAATGACACCCTCCGTGTGAGTCCCACTCCTGAGATGATTTTCTCAGATGACGGGGAGGTGGTCCACAGCCAGCTGCCCTTGCCATCCACTACTGATGATGTCACAGTGGAGTGCGTGGCTTCCAACAGTGAGGGAACTGCCAGAGACATCTTGGTCACACGTGAGTGATGCTAGAGAAACCTGGGTTGGAGTCCAGATTAGAGTCTGCAGTCATTTACTGTCAATCCTGTAGGTGTCTTTCATGTATCCTGCGCCAGGGCTAACTCAATCAATAACAGTTTTTTTTCGACTGCTTAGATACATTGTTCAAAACTGAAGACCCGTTTTCACACATTTCCCTATTTTTTTTTACTATCATGAGATACTGATTAAAACGTGTAATGTGATAAGTTACTGCTGCAAACTGCAAAGATAAAAGTTCATAATTTTTGCAATGATCTCTGTTGTTAAAGTTTTTAATTTCAGTATGTTGTTTCAATGTAAGAGAGAGAACTGTTGCCAGTGTCATGGTCAAACAAGCTCCTTTTGAATAATGTATAAAGTATTTTGGTGGTTAGATTACTACTGTTTTGCCAACGTGCATGTTGCTAATGCAGACTGTGTTAAGAGTGGAAAATGTGACTTCAGTTCCAAGTCATGTTAAGCAATTGAAAAAAACTGTAAATTGTGTACCTCACTGATTTGTCAAAACGCACGCTAAAAGAAAAAAACGACCCCTTGCGTGGTTATTAGAGAACCCAGATCATGTTAAGAGTGGAACACCCACGGCCATGTCTCACATCCTCACACACTCTCTTCGGTCCACGAATAGCAGAACTGAGCCAGCAACTGCAGCTCTCACTCGTCATGAACGTTAGGCACCGCTGGCCCTCAATACTAGCTCTGGGGTTGTGGTTGTCATTGTTTGTTCTGAACCTTCTGAGTTGCAATGCTTTGCGCTGATGTTTTTGTCTTTGCCATTGTTGTTATTGTTGTTGTTGTCCCCGGTGTTGTGTTGTTGTCGCCGTCATTTTCGTTGTTGGTGTCCTTGTTGTTGTTGATGTTGTTGTTGATGTTGTTGTCATTGTTGCTCAGACATGGCTGCCTCTGGAGTGCCGTCCCAGCTGGGTACACCCATAGTGATAGGAGCGAGCTGTGCGGCTGGTGTCCTCCTTCTTCTGCTGGTTATCCTGCTGTACAAGTACAAACAGGTACGCACGCCTGGATACACCTTTGGGGTATTCCGGAAAGCAGGTTATGTGACATAAACGGGTAAGTTAACTCCGCAGCTCACACCCAGCGTTGTAGCAACATTGCCTGTAAGTTGCCTCAACATTGTGAATCAGCAGGTGGGGTTAACTTACCCGGTTATGTTACATAACCTGCTTTCTGGAATACCCCCCTGGTTACACAGGTACACACACACACACACACACATCTGGATACACCTGGATACAAAGGTGCATACACACACAAAAACTAAAATGTAAGTACAAAGGTAGAAATTCTCCAGGATACACAGGTACACTAACACGTCTGTATGTACTGTGTGTGTCTTCCAGAAGCCCAAGTATGAGATCCGCTGGAAGATTGTAGAAAGCAGCGATGGGAACCAGTACACCTTCATAGACCCTAGCCAGCTGCCCTACAACCAGCAGTGGGAGTTCCCCCGCAGTCGGCTCAGATTGGGTACCACGCATGACATGTATACTAACATACATGACATAACATGTTAACGAACACATCATACATAACATGTTTAATAAAATACATCCCACATACCAACATGTATGACGTAACATATTTACTAACATAACATTCATAACATCACAGGTCAAGATTACGGGTTAACATGTATGGGCATGCTCACAGGTTAAGATTTGTTTGACCACAGGAATACACGTATGATCATCGGTTAATGGTTTAACATGTTTGACCACAGGTTAACATACATGTCAGTAACCATGGGTTGGAGTACTGACTGTAACATACTTTCATTGAAACGGCCTGTGTATGTATGTCCCTCTGCATTCTGTGCTTTGTGTTGTGATGAAGCAGGGCCAATCTGAAAGAGCATATCAGTGTCTCTTGTGAAACATTGAAATCAACAGAGCGCCCCCCTGCTGCCGAAGGTTTACTGTTTACCTGTGTTTACCCCCCTTCCCCCCTCCCGACTAGGTCCGGTGTTGGGTGCTGGTGCATTTGGCAAGGTCGTGGAGGCCACCGCCTACGGCCTGGGTAACCATGACAATGTCACCAGAGTGGCTGTCAAGATGCTCAAACGTAAGCAACCTCAACTTCAACCCCACCTAAAGCCAACCCTGACCTGCTACCCTCAACACCAGGCTAACCACAACCTTGCCCTAATCCCTAACCCCCAAATGACCCAAAACTGAAGTGTGTTAAGGGGATGTCATAACAGAAGTGCCGTCGTCCTCTGCCTACCCCTCCCCCTCACAAACAGCAAGCGCCCACTCGGAGGAGAGAGAGGCGCTGATGTCAGAGCTGAAGATTCTCAGTCACCTGGGTAACCATGACAACATCGTGAACCTGCTGGGGGCCTGTACCCAGGGAGGTGAGTCTGGCTCAGGACACCTGGTCTGAGCCTGTGGATTCGATGAACTGAACGAGCTTGTATGTATGTGAAGTTTGGACTACAGCTATACTGCACTGCGGACTACAGGTCCCATGCTGACAATGACAGAGTTCTGTAGTCCTGATGAATTTTATGAACGTCAGTTGTCTGCGGCATAGTGACTTGACAACGCTGTGTAGTAATGCACTTCAACAGCATGTATTTTATGGTATGGGTTGGTAAGAAGTGTGTATGAGGTTTGTCCATGTAATAAGTCTCTATATTCTGGACAGCTGTGTATATACCTAATGCCACTGATGCAGAGTACAACAGTTTGTTCTGATGTTAAGTTTGGACTACAACTGTACTCCACTGTGGACTCCAGGTCCCATGCTGATGATCACAGAGTACTGTAGCCATGGCGACCTGCTGAACTTCCTGCGAGGGAGGGCCCAGGACTTCCTGGAAGCCATCTTGAGTTGTCCGAAGGCTCCGGAAGACAAGAGCCTGTACAGGAACACATCCATTTCCACTGCTCGCATCAGAAGGTGAGAGGTCGCTCTGCACCGACGCAACCGGCCAGTTTAGGGTCAGAAGTCAGAGGTCGCTGGGTTAGAAGGTCAGGGAGCTGGAGGGAGAACCAGGCTGGCGTGGGGATGAGGTTCACACACTTCCATGAGTTAGTTCTCTTCAGTTCCTGCATCAGTTCATATGAAGCAATGGTTACAGTATGTGCATGCACTTTAACCACAGCGTGAAGGAAGGTTATTGTTCCCTGTTGCAGGATCTGAGAAAGGGGAAGCTGATCTGAGACTGCGTGTGTGTTCCCCCCACCCTGCCAGTAATGTAGGTGTGTGTCTGTGTTTTCCATAGTGACAGTGGGATTTCCTCATCAGACTCAGACCACTACCAGGACATGCAGCCAATGAGAAGCCCCCTAGGTAATCCCTTTACTGCTTCATAATAATGTTGTGATGTGTTCATTTAGCAGATGCTTCTATCCAAAGTGATGTAGAAGGGAAAGCTTGAACCTGCATCCTCTTGATCTGCAGTCGAATGTTCTGTACTGGTCCTATCCACAATATACAGTGTGCATCCAATCAATGACAAGACTGCCACATTCAATAAGAGACAAGACTGCCACATCCAATTACAGACACGACTGCCACATCCAATCAATGACAAGACTGCCACATCCAATTTCAGATGAGACTCCCACATCCAATCACTGACGAGACTGCCACATCCAATCACAGATGAGACTGCCACATATAAGTGCAGACGAGACTTAGCATCTAATCACAAACCACCAACAGGGGTGGGAAAGATATAATCCACCTGCCTTTTTGCTCAGTCTTTCTGTACTTTTTTCCTTCCCATCTCCCCCCTCCAACCTTCCCCCCTCCAACCCTCCCTGCTCCCCTGTGTCCCTCCCCCCCTCTCCCCGCAGAGTCCCAGGGTGAGGATGAGCAGCCAGACTGGACTCTGGAGATGCATGACCTCATCCTGTTCTCCTATCAGGTTGCAGAGGGAATGGACTTCCTTGCTTCCCGAAACGTAACTTTTAGTTTGACAAACACACGCACGTACACACACCACACAGATGCACGCACACTCCCATGCAATGCACACGCACACACCACACCCCTCCCCCCCCCCCCCCTCCAACACACACACGCACACACACGTCTCAGCCCAGCGTGTGTGTATCAGTGTATCCACAGAGACGTAGCAGCCAGAAACGTCCTGCTGACGGATCGTCGCGTGGCCAAGATCTGTGACTTCGGCCTGGCCAGGGACGTCATGAACGACGCCAACTACGTGGTCAAAGGAAACGTGAGTTCAGTCTGACAGAAGACCTTAGAACGGCCAGCGTACAGATAACACTCCACCTCCGAAAGTCAAACCCTTTATTGCCTTCGAATTGCAATGATGTGCCTTCGGTGTGTGTGCGTGCGTGTGCATTGTGTGTATGGGTGTGTGTTGAGCGTGTGTATTTGTGTGTGTGCATGTTTGTGTGTGTATGGGTGTGTGTGTGCATGTGTTGTGTGTATGCTTGTGTGTGATATGTGTGTGTGTGTGTGTGTGTGTGTGCATGTTTGTGTGTGTATGGGTGTGTGTGTGCATGTGTTGTGTGTATGCTTGTGTGTGATATGTGTGTGTGCGTATGTGTGTGTGTGTGTGTGTGAGCACAGGCTCGTCTGCCGGTGAAGTGGATGTCCCCAGAGAGTATCTTTGACTGTGTGTACACGGTCCAGAGTGACGTCTGGTCCTATGGGATCCTCCTCTGGGAGATCTTCTCTCTGGGTAAAACTCTCGACTCTTCACTTGAATTCAATCATGTATTCCATTTGATCACTTTATTTGTTAACTGACTGGTGTTTGTTTTGGAATTGACGAGTGTTTGTTTATTGACGGGTGTTTGTTTGTTGGCGGGTGTTTGTTTGTTGACGGGTGTTTGTTTGTTTCTGTGTTGTCCAGGTAAGAGCCCGTACCCCAACGTGGTAGTGGACTCTCGCTTCTACAAGATGATCAAAGATGGCCACCATATGTCCCGCCCCGACTTCTCTTCTCCAGAGATGTGAGTCACGGCAGTCTAACCCTCACACAGAGACACACACCTGTCACTGCAGGATGAGAGGGCAATCTAGCTCAGTCCAGTGCAATCCAGTCGGACAGACGGTTAACTGCAGTCTGGTCTAATTCAGTCTAGTCTGGTCCAATGTTTCTGGTGTTTCCACACCAGCTTGCAATCGGTGTGGAGTGGGTCGCAAACATGTGTTTAGGTTCCATCAAATATTTGTTTAAGTTACCAAACTTCCGATGTGCACTTTTATTTTGAAAGTTATACCTGCACCTCCCCCTCTATTGTGACTTGATGACCAAGGACAAAAGTGGGTCCTGAGGTTAAACCAGTTGAGAACCATTGGTCTAGTTCATCCTCACCCAGTTTAACATAGAAGTTCCACTACAGTCTAGTCAAGTTTAGCATGGTCTAGTCCAGTCCAACATATGGGTCACTGTAGTCTAGTCCAGCTTAGTACAGTGTTGTACAGTCTAATATAGATAGCTCAGTGCAGTTTAATCCAGTGTAGTAGTCCAGCCTTGACCAGGCAAGTCCAGTACAACAGAGACACTCATTCTTGCATCTGATTCTCAATAACAACTCAAACAGCAGCTCATGCACAACCAGAACTGGTTTTCCCCTCTGGTATTCAAACTAGCAACCTCCTCTGTGTTTCTCAGGTTCCGAATCATGATGCAGTGCTGGAGGCTAGAGCCCACGGATAGGCCCACCTTCAGAACCATCGCAGAGCTCATCCAGAACCTGCTGCCAGAGCATACTCAGCAGGTCTGGGTTAAGGTCTACTGCTGTCTGCTGAAGCTGGGGACAACCGTAGGCTGGAGCTAGCCTGGGTGCTAACCTGAAGGAATGGGTGGAGCTGGCCTTTGGGGCTGGGTGGAGATAATCTGGGGTGCTAGGTGGAGCTAGCCTGGGGGGCTGGGTGGAGCTAGCCTGGGGTGCTAGGTGGAGCTAGCCTGGGGGACTGGGTGGAGCTAGCCTGGGTGCTAACCTGAAGGAATGGGTGGAGCTAGCCTTTGGGGATGGGTGGAGCTAGCCTGGGGGACTGGGTGGAGCTAGTCTGGGGTGCTAGGTGGAGCTAGCCTGGGGGGCTGGGTGGAGCTAGCCTGGGGTGCTACGTGTAGCTAGCATAGCGTAATGGGTGAAGCTAGCCTGGTGAACTGAGTGCTGGGTACTGGGTTGGATGGCCAAAACTGTCTCCAGATGTCTGGTCTAATGTCAGTGTCTTCTCAACAGGCCTACAGGAACATACAGGCTGGCAGACCAGCCCAGTGGAGAGGAGGGGAGGAGAAGGAGGAGGATGGAGAGGATGGGGAAGGAATGGAGGGGGGGAAGATGGAGGAGCAGGTCATTAAGAGCTGTGAGGAAGACTGTGGGGTTCCCACCGTGAACCAGGAGGAAGAGGAGGAGCCTCTGATGAAGGGCAACAACTATCACATTTGCTGAGGTCAAAGGTCGGGAGGTCAATTGAACTCTGCCGGCAGCTTGGGGTCATGGGGTTCAGGGTCAGGGTTAGGATTGGGTCTATGGTTAGGGTAAGTGGTTGGGGTTGAGGTTGAGGTTAGGGTCGGATTAAATTCAAACTGTGGCATTAATCATCATCATCAAAGCTGAGCTGTATAAGTTAACATTGCAGGTACTAAACTAGGCAACAATGTAAACAGACAGGTACTAATGTGAGTTTTGTTTTCTGTTTTACAAGGAAATAATCGTGGCTTTGTCGTTTTCTAACCTTTGAGATATGTCTTAAATGGTAAAGTGATAGTATCAGCTGTGTGTTACCGGGCAGAATTCATAAGGAGAATGTTCTCAGTAAGGAGTGTTGTCTCTTGCCTGGCCTTTTATTCAAAGCCACTTACTGAGTGGATTTGAACCTGTGACCTTTTCATCATCAGTCAATGCTGTACTACTGAGCTAAACAGTGAGAAATACAACAGTACAAATGAGATGCTTTTATCCAAAGTGATGAAAGGGAGGATTTTAACTCTTGATCTGAAGTTAAATGCTCCACCACTGGCATAGACTAATTCCCAGCATGTTCTCAATGGATCTTAATTTGGTAAGATTCAGGTTAAACAAAAAATGTATGAAATACTCAATGTTTTTATTTTACAGTGTATGCAAGCAGGAAGGTTAAGGGTGCTAATGTCTCTATGATGTCATTATGTGTTTCTGAAATAAACTGTCTTCACAAATATCGACATCCACTGACTTCTTGCTGGGGAAGACAAGGGGGGTGACAATCAGGGAGAGAATGAGGGAGACGCATACCGGTGTGACGAAAACATGTCCAAGTCTAAATCACCACTGCTGGGTCAGCATCTTCATGAGCTCCTCCAAGCAAGTTCTCAGTTTGAACATCAGGAATCGGAACTTCCAGAAATACTGTGTCTTGAAAGCAAAGATTCCTATTGCGTAAATCAGTCTAGTTCTTCTCCTTTCTGTTCAGGAAGTGTTTTGTAACCTGGAGCAGATGTTCAGTCCCCCCGCCACCCCCCTCCCCCCCCTCGCCCTCCAAAATCCCACCAGTGACTAGTGACAAATCTGGTGACTTTTTTTTGCTACTTTAGCAGTCTTAGTTTTGGTTGTTGATCAGCAGTAAAAATATCTGTAGTTGTTCTTCTGTGTTGTCATAGAAAGTTGTACCCCCTCACACACACACACTCGGAGGTGAGCTTGGTGTGGATGAAGGGCCCAATTTGTTTTGAATTTACATAACTTGTAATGTAGTGAGTTTTACCAACTTTTCAGAGAACCAATAGTGACTTTTGGTTAGATTATTTTTGACAACATTGAATTGTAGGTGACACACATACACAATGTTGGTAGATTCAAATAAATCGGATGTTACAACTCTGCCAAAGCCTGCTAACAACCATTCATTTGAGGTGTGTTGGAGCAGGGAAACAACTAGAACAGACCGGACAGTGGGTCCTGAGGACCAAAGTTGAAGACCGCTGGTCTAGCTGCATGGAGAAGGAAGTTGCACTTGCGTGTTGTGGCCTGTAGGGGACAGCAGATGACATCCAGTCTAACGAACTGGGCTCATGTCCAGAACCCTCTCAGACTTACATTTCTCTCCTTATGAACGTATAAACATCCTGGGACATACAGATACCAGACACACTACATCACACATTAACGTGTGTTACCCCTGCTATCCCTGGCCTCTCTCACTCCCTCTCTCCCGCTCTTTTTGTGTTTCAAACACCTGGCCAGAGCTAACACAGGCTTGCTCTTTTGTGATGTATAGGGAAGATTTGAACCTGCAAACCTCTTGATCAACCCCCCCATACACACACACACACACACCTACCCAACCATTTAGTGAGTTTGTGGGGATGACTGAGGTGGCTCATTGTCATTTGTAAATGTTGGGTGAATCACCTTAGCTTCCCAGTGTGTGGCGTGGTGTTGACGTGATCTTCTCCTGAACCCAGAGGAATGTGGGTGCTTCTGCAAGCCCCCAGGCTGAAGGGAAGGAGAGGGAGAGAGAGAAGGAGAAAGAGAGAGGGGGAGAGAGAGACAGACATAGAGAGAGAAAGAGAAGGACAGAGAGAAACAGAGTAAAGAGAAGGAATAGAGGGAAGAGAAGAGAGAGAGAAAGAGATTCAGGATGTGGACTTACTAACAGGAGCATTCCTTTCCAACTCCTGTCAGTAAATCCACATCCTGGCAAATTGTCTGTCTTCCCTCCTTCCTCTTCTCTTCTCTTCTCTTCTCTTCTCTTCTCTTCTCTTCTCTTCTCTTCTTTTCTCCCTCCCTCCCTCCCTCCCTCCCTCCCTCCCTCCCTCCCTCCCTCCCTCCCTCCCTCCCTTCATACCTGTCCAGTCGTCATTCGCACCTCCATAATTTTTCCCTACTTCCTTCCGTTCTGTTTTTTCCTTTACCCTACACACCTGCCATCCCTCCCTCCCTCCCTCCCTCCCTCCCTCCCTCCCTCCCTCCCTCCCTCCCTCCCTCCCTCCCTCCCTCCCTCCCTCCCTCCCTCCCTCCCTCCCTCCCTCCCTCCCTCCCTCCCTCCCTCCCTCCCTCCCTCCCTCCCTCCCTCTTTTCCAGGATTGTTGAGTGCATCTCTGGGTTTCAGCAAGCTTCAGCACGTAGTCCAATCAAATCAGATTCACACACACGCATGCATACATACATGCACACATACACACACACACACACACACACACACGTACACACTCTCACAGCCAGATATCTGAGATATGTGCCCCCCCCTACCCCCCACTCATTACATCAACACTTCTCAGCTCAACAATGCGGTCTCATGATGAAACACAAACTGAGGCAGGGAAAATATTTATCAACCCCCCCACCCCCACCTAAAATAATACTTCCTTGCTTTTTAACACCCGTGGAGCGCCCTCTAGTGGCTATGGGTAGCCAGTGGACAAACGTGTGTGAACGTCTCTATGTGCGTGTGTGTGTGTGAGAGGTGCTGTAAGTGAAGTGAGAGAGACAGGCTGCGGAGCATGATGGATCACCTCCATACATCACCATGACACCAGGACACACACACTCTTAAAGGAAACACTAGGGATTCACACACACACAGAGACAGGGTTTTGGGCTGAAAGCTGGGGAGTGGAGATAGAGCAGAACATAACACCCTCCCAGACAAGAACAGAGATAGAGACAGAGGGGGACAGGGATAGAGGGTTAAAGATATTTTTACTGTGTGTGGCGAAAGTGCACTTAATCAGCACTTATACACCTATAACTTCACACACACACACGCACACACACACACAGCTCTAAAAGGCAGCAGCTGCTCCTCCCAGAAACACAAAAGGCTTAGCAAGAGGGAGTGAAAGAGAGAGAGAGAGAGAGAGAGAGAGAGAGAGAGAGAGAGAGAGAGAGAGAGAGGGAGAGAGGGAGGAAGAGAGCAGGAGTGCACTCCCAGTGTGCTGTTGCACATCGTGCACACCTCCTCCTCTACTGCATGTGATACAACACTGCTCTCTCTCTCTCTCATTCACTTGTTTCATCTCTCTCTTTCCCTCTCTTAATCTCTCTGTATTCCCCCCCCCCTTCTTCCGTGTCGGTAAGTGTTTCAGCTCCTGTTCTCTCAATCTCGTCTGCGACAGCCAGGAAGATCCTGCCACAGACACAACAAGACAACAATAAAAAGCCAAGACAACTGAACAATATTTCTGAGAAAAAACAAGACAGCAAGACAACACTTCTGAGACACAACGACAGCACCACTTTTCAGACACAGCAAGGCAGCAAGACAGTAACAACAACCTTTCTCAGACAACACAACATCTCCAGCGTCCTGCCGTTACCGTTGGATACGAGTAGAACGATGATGTCAGATTCTGCGTGAGGAGAAAGAGAGAGAGAAAGAGAGAGAAAGAGAGAGAGAGAGAAAGAGAGAGAGAGATTCTTTCTCTCCTGGATAACCATGGTAACTGTGTGTTTGGAGGTCTCTCTCATGGGCTCCTTTTCTCCATGCCGACAGTCTCCACGCCGACAGTCAGTTCCTGGTTAGCGATGACGAGAGGTCAACGGGGGGTCTCGCACTGATCCTTCATCGCCCCTCCCTCGTCTTCCTCCTCCCCCTCCCACTCGTCTCACCCCTTCTCCCCCTCCTCCTTCAACTTCTTCTTGTCCCACTCAACCCGTCTCCGCTCCCTCCTCCACCTCTACCCCCCCCCTCCTCCTTCCCCTCTCCCCCTCTTCCCCCACCTCCTCTACGTCCTCCTCCTCCATCACCATGTGGACTCTGGTGGTGGTGTGTGTGCTGGGTGTGGTGAGGCAGGTGGAGGGATATGAATCCTACCAGGAGGACTACTACACTGAGGACGTCTTCACTGAGGTGAGTTCGCACACACAATCACTTCCTCCTACACACTTCCTGCCCGAACACTAATTTCCTGCCGTTCACTTCTCGCTACAGACTACCCGTTGTTGCTGTTGACTCAATACAAATAGCGTTGATTGGTTGATGTTGTAGAGTTGATGGTATAAAACCAATGTAATACTAAGACTAGCACAGATCAAATCGATTAGCGTGTTGCTTGGAGTCGTGTTTGGAAGGAGGGTGAACTCCTTGTGACTGGGGGTGTCGCGGAGCAGGCAGACAGACAGGACGTGTATGGACGTGTAGTGTGGATGTTAGCCTGCCTTTCGCTGGCCTCACCGGGCCTCTCCTTCACTGTGGAGACGAGACTGAGACACTTCCTGTTCCAAAACTATGTATTTGTTTAGCAGACGCTCTAATCCACGTAGAGAGCAGCATCTCTTGGGATCTCCCCGCAACCTCTGGGTCTTCAGCCAAATGCTCCACCACAGAGTCTGTCCCTGTGTGAGAGAAATGGAGAGAGAGAGGGAGAGACATTGTTTTACACAACCATTACTGGACTTTTGTGACACAAGGCTGCGAGACAGTGAGAGCGTGTGGGTGTGTATGCGTGTGTTTGTGCTTTGGTGGTGACATGGGGCGTTAGTATATATGTGTTTCACTAAGAAGGGGAATGTCTTTTTCCTGTGGTCACTGCTGAGGCTAGGGTGTGGTGTGCTTGCGTGCTTGCTTGTGTGTGTGTGTGTGGAACACTGGTGTGTTGCCAGACTTCGAATGAATGAAGTCAATCCCAACTGTTTGTCTTTAAAGTTTCACTGTCAAGAGTTTGGAGAGAGATGTAGAGAGAGAGAGGGGGGGGTGGTAGATAAGACTAGGCTAGGCAGCCGTGAGGCTGATATTTCAGCCTATAACATGTGGTGTTGACATAGGAAGATGATCACAGCTTTGCATCTCCCAGAGGATTCTGGGATATCATGTGGAAGGGCTGTTTACCAATTGGACGGCCATGACCTCACTGGGCAAGACAGATGACTTTATGTCATGTGATAAGGGCTGGGGCCTCATAATGAGCAAAAGAAGGTTCTAGAATGTCTAAGATCACTCCACAGTCTTCCTCCACAGACAATCTCCAGATTTTGCTGATAAAACCAATTTACTTCCAAAGCAATATACAAATAATGCTTAAAGAAAGTACAACAGAAGATCAAGGATCAGGAGTGCATAGTTCTGAACACCGTGTAAGACACAATATCCTGAGTAGACTGGGGGCCAATGCAGCGATGTAGGTGACCTTCAGGCAGGAAGCTGGATGTCTCAGATACACTGCCACTATTGTGTCTCCCATCTTATCTCCTGTGAAAGAAAGGGGAAGGACGGGAGAGAAGGGGGGGGCAGAGAGAGAAAGAGACGGGGAGATAGACGATTGGAGAGAGAACGGGAGAGAGAGGGAGAGAAAGTCAGAGAAAGAAAAGAGAGAGAGAAGGAGGGTGGGTATTCAGACTGAAACTTGGCTGGGGTGAATAGAGAGAATTTGATCTGTTGTTGATGAAAGTGTAGAGTTCATTCAGAGGTTCCTAACATTCCCCTGCAGCAAGAATTACCAGTCAGGTGTACCAGTCAGATGTACCAGTCAGATGTACCAGTCAGATGTACCAGTCAGGTGTACCAGTCAGATGTACCAGTCAGATGTACCAGTCAGGTGTACCAGTCAGATGTACCAGTCAGGTATACAGTACCAGTCAGGTGTACCAGTCAGATGTACCAGTCAGGTGTACCAGTCAGGTGTACCAGTCAGATGTACCAGTCAGGTGTACCAGTCAGATGTACCAGTCAGATGTACCAGTCAGGTGTACCAGTCAGGTGTACCAGTCAGATGTACCAGTCAGGTGTACCAGTCAGATGTACCAGTCAGGTGTACCAGTCAGGTGTACCAGTCAGGTGTACCATTCAGATGTACCAGTCAGGTGTACCAGTCAGGTATACAGTACCAGTCAGGTGTACCAGTCAGATGTACCAGTCAGGTTTACCAGTCAGGTGTACCAGTCAGGTGTACCAGTCAGCTGTATTAGTCAGGTCAATATATTATTCAATGTGACATTACGTAGGCCTGTGCATGCAAGTCTTAAGCGTTAAATAACTGGTCGGCTCCATGACACCGGGTAAATTGGGCTCGTGAGACTGCGCACCAAAAGAACGAAGGGGAACCCACCTGTCTAGCAGATTAAGACGTTTTGTAGGTACCTAACAAAAAGTAGCCTCAACTTTCCTAGACTTTTAGCTACATGCTGAGTGCTCGCGACCAAAAGACTAAGTTAAGTAATGCGTTACTTGTTTGAACAAGGAACCAGTAACGGATTCATTCAATGAAATAACTAAGGCGTTAAGTTACTCGTTACCAAACAAAAGTAGTCAGGTGTACCGGTCAGGTGCACAGTACCAGTCAAGTGTACCAGTCCGGTGTGTGTGCTTGTGTATGTGTGTGTGTGTATATGTGTGTCTGTGTACGCAAGTATTCATGTGTCAGCATGTTTATGTGTGTATTCGCGTGTCTGTGTGTATGTGTGAGCATGTGTGTGTGTGTGATGTAAAACACCACTGATAACCTTGACATTCCTGTCCTGCTTGCCACAAATAACACACACACACACACACACACACACAGACATGCTTTTCACCACACAACTTCCTCGCCTCTGTCAGAGTCACAGATAATGGCTCTGATTAGTCAGTGTCTCTCCCCAGGCCCCTGTGATTGGCGGGAGGCAGAGAAGTTTGGATTCGGCCTCCAGCGTGGACGAGCTGCTTGAACTACTTTACCCAGAATACAGTTTGGTACAGCACTGCCTGCGCAGGAAGTCCCAGCGTGATCACGTCCCCTCGCCTCACGCCGATGATGACCCATGGGGGCTGCCTCGCCATGCTGCCGTCTACCGCCCTGATGGCACCTTCGAAAGTACGCTGACTTGAACGCTTATTTTGTTAGATAGTTCCTATTTATTCACTGTTATCTTCATTTTTCATTGTATTTCTTTATTATTTTGATTTATTCTTCATATTTATCCATTCTGAATGAAGGGGAGAGGCAGAAGGGGGAGGGTTAGCAAGGTGGGAGGTTCATGAAGGGGGAGACAGGAGGGGGTAAGTTCAGGAAGGTTCTGACTGAGCATGGGGTTCAGTCTCAGGACAGCCCTCCCATCGCCATGGAGACACTGAGGACCTATCCAGCTGCTCACAGAGGAGAATGAGAGACGTGTTTGTTTTCATAACAGTCAAAGAAGAATGAGAGACATGTTTGTTTTTACAACAGTTAAAGAGGCCCCTCCATGTCTCCATCCCTTCATCTCTCCCCTCTTCTCTCTCCCTCCCTCTACCCTCATTCTCATAACTTAGTATTTCTCTCCTCACTCTCACGCCTTCTACCTTCTCCTCCTTCTCTCCCCTCGTTCTTCTCTCCCTGCCTCCTTCGTCTTTCACTCTCTTAACTCACTCTTTCTCTCCCTGCTTTCTCACTCTCATAACCTTGTCCTCCTCCTCCCTCTCTCTCTCTCCTCTGCTTTTTCTAGTCTAAACCTATGACAAGGTCTCGGACGACCGGCTCACTTGCTACTGCTGGGAAAAGAACATAGAAGATTTATGAAAGGACTTTCACAATGATTTTGTAACACACACCTGATAATGTGGTGGCCAAGAGAAGAGAGGGGAAATGGAGGGGAGGAGAGGAGAGAGAGGAGGAGAGGGAGCAAATTATAATGAGAAAGAAGAGAGAAAGAGAGGGAGTGAGGGGAGGAAAAGAGAGGGAGGAGTGGAAAAAGGGGAGGAACGGAGACACCCTGGGATCCATGCCATTATGTAGGATTTTTCACCAGATAATCCGTGTTGTGATGACGCCTTTGTCTCAGTCTTGATTATGTTCAACCTCCGTAGCTGATGGGTCATGCCCAGTCATGTTTGGCACACCAGACAACATGACAACGTAATTCCTGTAAATGTGTGGCTTGTATCCCTTTCCTGGGAACAGCTTTGCATAAGCTCCTTGCGGTGAGGGGATGAAGGAGGGCGTGAGGAATGAATGACACGGGGTTTGTTCACATGTGTGTGCCTGTGTGTGTCCCAGTCATCCTGGAGGAGATGCAGAGGACAGCGTGCCGGCCCAGGGAGGTGTGTGTGGAGGTGAATAAGGAGTACCCCGAGAACACTAGCCACTTCTACCTGCCCCGCTGTGTGGCCCTGCTGAGGTGTGGAGGCTGCTGCAACCATGAGGCCTTGTACTGCACCAACACCTCACACACACATGCCAACAAGACGGTGAGACACACACACCCACCACTGCACCAACACCTCACACAACGAGATGAAGTTTGGTGGTGTTTATCAGGGTGTAGTCCTGGTTGTAATTTAGGTTGCAATGCAAAATGTAATCCAGGTTGTAATACGAGATGTAATCCAGGGTGTAATGCAGGGTGTAATCCAGGGTGTAATGCAGAATGTAATGCAGGGTGTAAATGCAGGATATGATCCAGGGTGTAATCCAGGTTGTAATCAAGGGTGTAATCCAGGTTGTAATCCAGGGTGTAAATGCAGGATGTAATCCAGGGTGTAATTCAGGTTGTAATCCAGGGTGTAATTCAGGATGTCCTTCCTCCTTCGACCAGCTGCTGGAGGTGTCTTCCCCCAAGATGGAGCGCTCCGTGGTCACCCTCTCCTTCATCAACCACACTTCCTGTGAGTGTCTTCCCAAGAGGCCGCTGCACTCCATCATCAGGAGGGCCGCAGCAGAACACCTCGCCCTGTGAGTGAGTCACCTCTGACCTTTAACACTGACCCTAACCTTTAACACCGAGTCGAATCTAGTGCCTTTGACTTTTAACTTTTAACCTTCGCTGTGACCCTGAGCCCAATCCTCAACCTTTGATTTGTATTTTCATTTAACTTAAATGTTATATTACGTCTCACATTTTATCCATTTAGCAGACACTTTTATCCAAAGCAACATAACATAACAACATATTTTACTGAATTTGACTGTCCTAACCCATAAATGTAACCCTAACCATGATCTTAACCTAGTAGTATGACCTTGACCTTCACTCTTACATGCATCTGTGTGTGTGTGCCGTGTGTGTGTGTGTATGTGTGTGTGCTCCCTATTCAGGTGCTCTCCTCCAGATGTGCCCTGTGCTCCAGGTCTGCTATGGGACCCAGCCAGCTGTATGTGTGTGTCCTCCGACACCAGCCCCTTCTCCCCCCGGGAACTGGGTACAACCCTCGCAGATTACTATTTTACTCCCAGATTACGCACCCTCAACTCATACTGGTCTAGTCCCAGATTACACACTATTTCTCTTTAACCCTGAACTTTAACCCCCTACATTGTTTCATTCAGACTCCCTGGACTCTGCCCTCCTGGCTCTCTGCGGCCCCAACAAGGTCCTGGATGAGGGCAGCTGTGACTGCGTGTGCCGTAACGGGCTGACGGAGGCCAGCTGCGCGTCCGGCTGGAGGCTTGACCAGGACAGCTGCGAGTGCCAGTGCGAAGGCCAGCCGGCCCAGGGCACCTGCCCCCCAAACCAGCGCTGGGACCCCCAGCTGTGTGGGTGCGTGTGCAGGGCAGCGTGCCCTCCTCGCCAGCCCCTCAACCCGGAGACGTGCCTGTGCCAGTGCAGGGAGAACCCCCAGACCTGCCTACTGCAGGGCAAGAAGTTCAACCCCAACTCCTGCAGGTTAGCGCTCGCTCTCTTCTTCGGTTTACATTGTTACTGTTCAGAACCGTTTCTAATCCCAGAGGAACATACACACATTCTAGTGACAAACACACTTTAGTAACGCACGTAAACACAAGGCACTCACACACACAGACTCACACGTTAGTAACACACGCATGCTCTTGAATCCCCGATGATGTTGTCGTTATCTAACAGGTGTAGAGTCAGTGGAGCAAAATCTAACTAAATGGAAATGGAAGGTTTTAGACTAAACCCTCTTGTTTTATGTAACACAACTCAAGCCCTCAGTCCAGCCGGGCAGATCAGGGGGTTTTCACATGCTGAGAGAGCTCTTGAGGAAACGTCTTCTGCAGCTCTATCTCAGTTCACACACTCTCAACATGCTGACTATTCCACCATCCCAGTGAACCACGGGTACCCCCCTCCCTCATAAGGATATCCCTTTTCCTCCCGGCACATATTCCCACGCTTGGTACAACATTCCCAGCTCTGGGACAGTCTGGAGGAAAGGTCAACTGGACTCGGGGTGAAAGGTCAGCTGGTCTCTGTGTGCTGTCCCGTTTCCCTCGTCACTGCGCATGTGCCAAACTCTCCTGTTCGTCGAGTTAGCGTGAGAATCCACTTCTTGTTTCTTCCCCAGCACGAGCCCAGAGACAGGAACACCGCACCTGCTGCCGTGGTTACGGTAACGGAGAAAACAGATTTACCCAGGAGAGACAGGAAGGGAAAGAGAGAAAGGGGAGAGAGCGGAAGGGAAGGAGAGAGAGAAGAAGTGAGAGGTAGTAGGGAGAAGGAGGCAGAGAGAGAGTGAGGTGGAGACAAACAAGATAAATCTGTTTATGATCTAATGTAGAGGAAAGGAACCATACTCACATAATGAATGGTTTGTTTGGTAACCTCTGTTTCTCTCTCTCCTTTCCTGTGTTTCTCCCCGCTCCCTTTTTCTTTCTCCTCTCTCCTCTTTCTTCTCATTCCCTCTCTCTCTCCCCCCTTTCTCTCCTCCCCCAGCTGTTACAGACTGCCATGCAGGAAGCCCCATCGCTCTTGCCAGTCTGGTTTCTACTACAGCCAGTATGTCTGCCAGTGCATTCCCAGCTTCATGAGGGAACAGTGGAATTAATTAACCAGTGGAATTAATCTCTGCCCTCTGAGCTGACCTCTTCTAGACCAGCTGATCCATTACTGGACCGTACCATCAGAACTGGACCAGTACCATCAAGACTATTCTGAACCAGCTCAACTATACTGGACCATACCATCAGAACTATACTAGACCAGTACCATCAAGACTATTCTGAACCAGCTCAACTATACTGGACTAGTACCATCAGGACTATACTGGACCAGTACCATCAAGACTATTCTGAACCAGCTCAACTATACTGGACCATACCATCAGAACTATACTAGACCAGTACCATCAAGACTATTCTGAACCAGCTCAACTATACTGGACCAGTACCATCAGGACTATACTGGACCAGTACCATCAAGACTATTCTGAACCAGCTCAACTATACTGGACCAGTACCATCAGAACTATACTGGACCAGCTGAACTTTACTGGACCAGTACCAGTAAAATAATACTGGACCATCAAATCCGCTATGTAAGGTTAGAAACCAGCAGACAGTGACATGGACTAGCCAGGAACAGACCCAGACCGCAATGTGTGGAGGGACTGCTTTATATACTGGAGGAACAGCGGAGATTGTCACCTCCCCAAAACTGAATGGTGTTCCAGGTGGTATTCTGATCCTGACTTGGATCATCTGCTAAAGACTTCCCTTAGTCATGGACCTTGTGTGTTTTTGTCAATAAGAAAATATAGACAGTTCATACACACTATAGCTATGTTCTTTTACGAAATAATTGAAATGAACATGTATTGTCTCCTTCAGGAAATACATTCATTCATGCAATCATTCAGACATTGTCATTAATTCAGTCATACATTCTCTCAGTATGAAGAATGAAACCAGTTTAAAGAGCTGATGTCATTGAAGATTCGTATTCATATTTATTACATCGGATGAGGTAATGGAGAGAAAAATCTCAGAGAGGAGAGAAAAGAGAGGGAAGGAGGAAGGGAGAGAATGAAAGTGATAGAAATTCTACAACCAGTGACCTGACCATGTATAAATGTCTGCCTCGTCTGTCCAACAGATAGCTGTAGATAAAGTTTGTTTATATGGGTTTAAATCTTATATTCTTATAATAATATTGGTCATTGTATTTAAAAGAAGTATTGACACAAACAGATGACTGTCTTTTATTTGCTTCATTTAGAAATTAGTTGATGAATGTTTTCTTGTGGAGTGTGAGAACCAGACACACACTCTTGCTCAAAGGAAATGTGTGTGAGGGTAAGACATTCACAAACAAGAGCCATTTGGAAACACACACACACACACACACACACACTTGCAGGGGAATTAGATCTCCTGGTCTCAGATTCCTCTCCATGTGAGTTTGGAACAATAAACAGTCTTAATCTGGGACAGATCACAGGTGGCTTGGTCTGGTCACGTCTGGGGGTGGGGGGTGTGTGTGGAGGAGGGGGGTGGGGGTGGGGGGGTGGGGTTGGGAGAGGTATGTTGGGCAGAAAGGCCCACACGTTCCTGGAAGGCGTCCAGCAGGAATTCTCAGAACGGAAAACATCCGATGTGACAGCCAATCGTGTGTCGTCGTAGTTGTCGGGAAAATACCAAACCCAGGTGTGGGCTGGGCCGTGTGTTCACACATACTCTTCCAATGATACACACACACTCTCACCGCACACACACGCCGCCACACCCCCTATCACAGGCATACACACACTCAACGCTGCCCCCCTGCCACACACACACACCCTTGGGTAAGCTACAAGTGTGTGCATGTCATGTTTATGTGTTGTAACCCTTCTCAAGCATCAGGGAGCATACCTCTGAAAAACCCACCTCTTCACTTCGTGCTGTCGGCAAACATGCAACGATGAGCGAGAACCCTCCCACCTGCTCACACCCTGTATATCTGTCCATCTGTCTGTCTGCTAGACCGTCTGTCAGTTTGCCATTTTCTGTCTAATTGTCTCTCTGCCTCTCGATCTGACTGTCTGTCTGTTTGACTCTCTCTCTCTGACTCTTTCTATCTTTCGCTCTCTCCTCCCCCCCATAGACTGCTGAGTATTGATGACTGGGTTGTGTAACTGTGACCAGCACCATAGTTTATAATTTATGTGTAAACAAGGACTGCAGATGGGATGATGAACCCCAGTAGAACAACCAGAGACAGTCTGTATAAGAGTCACACCATGTTAGTCTGTCTGGGAGACTCATTAAATGAGAGACAGGCAGACAGACTGTTAAGTACAGTGTATATTGACTGTGTGTTGACAATATAGTTCCTACTAATGTGTTTGACAGAAAATGTTGAAAAAATCATATTCCAGTCAATAATACGGATTCAGAAGTTGCATACGGATGTGTACGACCAATCACAGCACAGACATTTCGACGCTCCTGAACAGTAGCCTGAGAATATAACATGGCACAAACATTTGGAAAATGCCCATCCTGAGCAGAGAATTTATACAAATATTCTGGATTGACAAAACAGGTCTTAAGTCTCTGTATGAACGTGGTGAACACCATAGATCCTAGTTAGCGAGAAACAGCCCTTTAGCTCTCTCTGCTGGTGACTGGGTGCCACTGCAGCCCCAGACCAGTCAGCAACACATCTTCATCACAAAGAAGACGTCCAACACATGCCAGGTTTATTTGGTTCAATAGGTCATACAGTGGAAGGGAACTTCATTATTGAGGACCCATTATCATCTGGCTGGCTCTTGACACTCGTCAGCAATTTCACGAAAATGTTTGGTTTTAGAGCATCTTAAGCCTACATGAATCAGATGAAGCCGGTAAAAGTCATTTAAATTACCTGAAGAACCTTCCTTGGGAGATTAATATTTGGTTAAGAGATCCTCCAAAACCGCTGTTTTGTAAACTGAAAGATGATTATTAAAACACAGCACATCCTAAAGAAATGGTATCCAGCCCATCATTTTACTATTAAAACCTGCCATTAGAATGCTCATTATCCCAAAACATATTTGTCTATAAACCTGTAAACATACCTTATGAGGATGGAATCCACACAGGTAATTCTGGGGTCCACCAAATAGGCTCTCCTGTCCATGGACCTGCATCGGACATCTACCAATCTGTAACAATAAACACTGCCTGTTGACAAGCCACCTTTAAACGAAACAATATGGCTCAATGCAGGGATTCATATAATCTATTGTCCATACATACCCTCTGAAAGAGGTCATGCCACCTCTTCTGTTGGGGAGCAGGTCTGTTGCCTGCATCAGCAGGCCAAACCCCAGTGGAAGCAAACCGCTCCACTCTGCGTCCTGCCTGGTGTGAAGCTTGTGTCCTTTGGTTGGGACACTATCTAAAATGACGGCGCGGAGGACCAAGAAGGCACAGAGGCCGACAGCCACGACTCCTCTGGAGGAGGGACCTGGGAGCTGGCACGGCCAGGGACTCGGTCACCGGCACGGGCAGGGACCTGGGGAGTGCGGACACGGACAGTGGGCAGGGGAGCCTGGGTCTCGGACAGGGCTAGCATGTGGGGCTGGCCTGGTGTGGGAACACTCGGGAGCGTGTGCCCCAGTGTAAGGTTTTGCGTTTGCAATCTGCTTCAAACCATGATTGACATGAATGGCCAGGGCTCTCAAGTCTCATGCATTCGCCGTGAGAGTCACGCCATGCATTACATGTATGGTCATTTCACGCCAAACTTTCGATCAAACTTGAGAGCCGTGAACGTTGATGTTTGCTAATTGTTCTCTGGTGATCAACCATGTTCTCTATGTTATCTGCCTCACACCGAAGCTATTTCCATACGCGGTGTGACGCCACGAGAGGCTACACAGCCCTCAGCAGGACAGCTCAAAATAGTGCGAGGACACCGGGTCGAACAAAAACAAGGTTTTGAGTAATGTCATGTATTTGTCTGTCTCTCTGAGTCTGTCTGAGTCTCTCTGAGTTTCTCTCACACACACACACATACACACACACACACTCTAATGGCACCCTTCCTTTATTTTTTCAGGTGAATACCGCTGGAATCACATAACCTCCTTATTTCTGCTCCTCCTACTCCTCCTAACTGTGCTCCGCCTAACTCTGCTCCTCCTAACTCTGCTCTCCCTAATTATTTTCACCTCCTGGAAGGTTACTCTTATAACCTAACTTTATTCCAGCCAAGTATGAGGTGTCCACAGTATGGGTGTTATAGTCGAGAGGTTAACTGTACTGAAAATGTTCATCAATTAGATCAACTGTCAGAATGTTAATCAATTACTGTTTTTCAATCTTTGTGATTGATGCGATGGTATTGTAATATTAATTAACTATGAAATATTAAATGTCAGTTGTTGTACATCATATGCTGCTTATTCTTCATCAGATTTAGAATGTATATTAAATGTTGCACTTATATTCTGCAGAAAAAAGGAAATGAACAAAGAAAAAAATTGATGCCTGTTCATAAACCACTTTTTTAAATAAGCCCTTGAAGCACGATATCTTTATCTATGTCATGGCTGTAAACGAAAATCATAAAACGTGAACCTTGGAGGTCTTGTTGACTATCATTTTTTACTCTGAAGACGAATGAATCAATCAATCTTTTTTTAACATTAAAAAAAACATGATCAAATATATCCTGTAGCATAGTATATAGAACTCGTCTGAAAAGAGTTTGCAGTTTGTTCCAGAACACTAGCATTTTGTTCAGGGTTCTAAGTGTGGAACCAGTGTGGAACATGTGAAACCAGTTTATCTCAGACAGAAACGTGTTCTGCTGCTGTTAAGAAACTGAGACGCTTTTAAGTTGGGTTTCAGCATTTTGCAGACATCTGTGTCTTTGGGTGTGTGTGTTTAGTGTGTGTGTGTGTGTGTGTGTGTCTGAAGGTGTGTGTGTGTCTTCAGGTGTTTGTGTGTTTTTAGGTGTGTGTGTGCAGGTGTGTGTGTCAGTGCAGAAGGAGAGGAATGGTCAACATGATGCTTCTGCTGCACTGTAACCAAGCACTACTGACATTAACAAAAGCTTTATTGCTTTTGTTCAGCTTATATTAATCAGCTAGCTGCTGTAATTGAGACATTATTGTTGCTATATATTTAAGCAATTGAGATGTTATTGTTGCACTGTAATTGTATTGTACTGTAGTATCATTCTAGTACACTGTAGTATGATCTTAGTTCAGCACGCCTACTAGCTGAGATGTGGTTGGTAAAGACAGACCACATTACTGTGGAACTGTGCACTTATGATACTTGATATTTTGCTATACTTTCTTAAGCATTATGTGTGTCATTGCTTTGGATAAAAGTGTCTGCTATATGTCTGCTATAAAAAAATACACTATCAAGATTACCACAATGTAACAGAGTGGTATTCCATTGAACTCTAAATGTGTACCTTGGAATTTTTTAGGCATTTCCTTATTCACCTGGTAAATAACCCCTTTTTATCATCGAAAGATTCCAACTCCACTAATAGGTGACTGTACAGTTTACTTATGTCTTTGCTGTTTTTGAAGTTTATTGAGATGGTGAAAATATCGACTCATGTCCTTATCGAGCTTCCAAAGAAAGCTAGATGATAAATTAATACATGTTACAGGGCATCAAATCGATGTAGATAAACGAGGAAGCGATTATCTTTACTGTAAACAGCACACAAATATGTTGGTGGACATCAATAAAGAAACAATAAAAAATAAAATACACGTTCTACATCTGAGGAAGAATCAGCAGCATACGATGTACAACAACTGACAGTTAACATTTCAGTTAATTTATATTACAATACTATCGCATAAATCACAAACAATTAAAAACAGTAATCGATTAACATTCTGACAGGTGATCTAATTGATTAACATTCTCAGTACAGCTGATCCCTCGACTATAACACAATACTGTGGACATAACATGCTTGGCTGGAATTAAGTTAGGTTTATGAGTGTAAAGGTCCAGGAGGTGAGAAGAGTTAGGAGGAGCAGAGTTAGGAGGAGCAGAGTTAGGAGGAGCAGAGTTAGGAGGAGCAAAGTTAGGAGGAGCAGAGTTTGGAGGAGCGGGGTTATGGGGAGCAGAGTTAGGAGGAGCAGAAATAAGGAAGAGCAGAGTTAACAGAACTTTAAAGAGCAGATAAAGGAGTAATGTTTTCCACATGCTATGTCATTCCAGCGGTATTCACCTGAGGAATAAAGGAAGGGCGCCATTAGAGTGTGTGTGTGAGAGAGAGAGAGGCTCCGACAGACTCAGAGAGACAGACAAATACATTGATGCATGTACATGTATACAAGTATTTGCATAGATACACAGAAAAATAGAGAGGAATATAATACAATGTACTTTACCTCCCCAGTTCATCACCATACATTCCTCATTGCCTCCAGAATTATTGGGCTCCGTTCTGGCCCAGTTCTGGTAATCAAACCTGGACCCATCACTCCAGAACCACACCTGGTTCTGAGGGGGATGAAGAAGAGTTTTAATGTCAAGGTTTAACATCAATTAAACCTATTTTATCATTATACAAACAGACATTAAAGATATTGGATCAGAAACCAATAAGGTGGCACCACTGCCTCATAGTAAAGAAATATAATCTCTTATGCTTTGAGAATTTTATGAAGTTCTCTTCTCTTAAACTAATTTTTAAATGCGCAAATAATCTTGCTCCTGCCGTATCATGTCCTTTTGTAACAAAAATAAGTACAAGAAGGGTGGCCACCAGAGGACCAGTGAACGGCAACTGCATAGCAGAAGTGCGCAAAACTTATTTTGGCCAGTCGAGTTTCTCAGTTATTGGAACTCAAATGTGCAACAATTACCAACGATGATAAAACTATAATAAAAACACAAACTGAGTTTAAAACATTTAACAGACAACTGAAACACTGGCTGAAGGAAAACCAAAAATGTAATCATGACATCAACACACAATATATAACACACATACATGCACACACAGCATATATAGGTCATGCTCATCATATTGTTTCTTCTTTCTGCACAAGGTTTTAATGTTATAGGAAGTATGTTTTAAGATAGCATATATTTGTATACTTGTATACTGTAGGCCTATATATTGTTTAATTGTATAATTGTATATTTTATATGACTTATATATTTTATTTGAATAGGTAGCCTGATCAGGGACTGAGGTTGCAAATTAGCTATCTAGCAACAAACCTTTTATGTATTCACATCTGCAAGTTGTGTCATGGCCTTGCCATGTCATGTTTGTAATAATGTGCACTGCTTTGTCCCTGCTAAATAAACTACAAACAAACAAGGAAACATGCCTTAGGAACCCTGTTAAGATTTGCCAGCTATAGCTCAGTGGTTAGAGTGTTTGACTGGAGGATTCAGGTTCAACCCCTACCCCCCCCCCCCCCCCCGTGCTGTATGTTGCTCTGGATAAAAATGTCTGTTAAAAGATGACAACATATGTATTTGTTGAAGACCAAATATTCGCAGTAAACTGTCAACCCATGGTCGTTCAACCCTCCCATTCCTACGTTGCTGCATGTGATCCCCTGTAGAAAACCTTCAGGACCAGCAGGTTCACAAACATTTCTAACCTTCAAATCATCAGACATTTAAAATATCACCCCCAGGTGCTGTTTATTAGCTAAATAAATTGTACTACATATGTAAAATGTACTGGTATCTGCTCCAAACACACTAAACTACATACTGCTAGCTGCCCCAAACACACTACACTTCATACTGTCATCTGCCCCCAAAAATACTGGCACTTTAGGCACTCCACATCACAAAGGCCACTTGTTTTACTATTTTACTTATGCTCATTGTGTGTTGTGTTTTTCCTACTTGTTTAATGTTTATTGCGCTGAAGCTGCAAAGCAATTCTTTCATTTCAAAATCATCATGCTTTTGATTCACAGAGATAATGATCTAAATCAAGTCAATGTGATATTTTATCAATATAAAAAATATAATTAGCTATTTTACATGATGTAGTATATCTCTCTTCAGGCTTACCTCAACAGCGTCAGAACCTCCAAGCCAAGCAAATGAGAAGTCACCAGTCTCCCTTATGACCACTTGCTGAAGGAAGTGATACTCCCCAGAACTGTGCACCGAGGCCAAGTTGGCCCCAAAGTGGACACAGTAACGCTACAGGAAGGAAGGAAGGAAGGAAGGAAGGAAGGAAGGAAGGAAGGAAAGAAGGAAGGAAGGAAGCAAGGAAAAGAAAGAATCACATATTAGTGAGCTTGAGGAATGTTTGAGAGCGAGAACGATCATGTTATATGCTGTTTTCTTGTTAATATCTCCACAACATATTAAAACATGCATGACTTATAGAATATGACATATTTCTTTGAGGGGAGTACAAGTCCACACAATCATAGTTGTGGACATACGTATACAGTTTCTTGTATAGAAGCCAAAACATGACCACCGTCAAAAATCTCTGCTATATTTTCTCATGGTTCCAGTAATCAAACATAACATGGCTTTGAACAACTTCTACCTTCTATATAAAAAGCAAGACACCTTCATACACTATATAGTTTATTTTCAACTGTATCAAACTCATTGCTTCAGGTCCTGAGCTACACATATTTTCGTCAGAATTTCAGGTTTCAGGCATCCTTTTCCGCAGAGATTATCTAGCATGCTAGTAGGGCATCCTCTGAAACGCGTTCCATGTGCTTCCAGAACCAATTAATTTCAGACAGAACCCCTTTCATGTTTCCTGCCGATAAAAAGCTGTTTGTGTACTGAGTATGTGAATGGATCTACAGAGAGCATCTATCTGAAAGGAGTGAAGAGAAGACAGGTACCTCGGCTGCAGCCCATGTTCTTGTAGAGCGGACGAAAAGATAACAGCGAGATCCATATCTGGTCCATCCTGAGGGACAGCTGCCCCTGCTGTCTGCTCCATCTGACACCCTGACCTCACCTGTTTCCTCCTCCTCTAGTCTCTCCTCCTGCATTTCCTCTTGCACTTGTGTCTCCCCTACCAAGCCCTCCTGCTCCACCTTTACCCCCACCTCCTCCTCTTCTACCTCCTCCTCTAGTCTTTCCTCCACCGCCCCCTCTTGCACTTGTGTCTCCCCTACCAAGCGCTCCTGCTCCACCTTTACCCCCACATCCTCCTCTTCTACCTCCTCCTCTAGTCTTTCCTCCACCACCCCCTCTTGCACCAGTGCCTCCCCTACCAACCCCCCCTCCTGCACCTCCACCCCCCTCAGGTCCTTCTCTCCGTCCATCTCGAGAGACAGTGAGTGTCCCTCCTCGCCCATCTGACCTGGAGAAGCAGAGAGATGGAGGGTTGTCAGAGTGAGGTCATCTTACCAGCAGATCAAGCTCTGCATCACATCCCATCATTAAGGTTGTCAGATGTTCCTACCAACCCATCATTTACGGCAGGGTAGGCAATGCTGCTGAGAAGCACTTTTTGTCATACCTGCCGAAAGTAACTTCACGTCTTAATAGCAACCAATATATTCAATGGTTTGACGGTAATATGAAATAATTCCGATATATGGGGGCATCGCAATACACATAAACACAACCAATCATTAAGGGGTACCCTGACTATTGATTGGATGGGCTACCTGTCTGATTGACCGACCTACCTGTGCACACTCTGCCCCTCCACTCAATTTTGTGGGAATGGCTTTGAAGGGAGGAGGTGGGATATTTTGGTTTGAATCGTGTCAAAAAGACGCTAAAATAGCTTGCATCGCGGAACTTGCCTACCCTGCCTTTAAGGATGTCTACACGACTGATAACGTAAACGATATGGTAGATTGTAGTGTATTTACACTTTTGTCTGCAGGTGCGGTGTGTTTGGTGTGTATTTGTGTCTGCAGGTGTGTGTGTGTGTGTATCTGTGTGTGTATCTGACCTGTTGTGGCACCACTTAGAACAAAGCCAGTGCAGATAAGTAGTAAAACGGTCAACATCGCTACGGTGATGATGGAATCCTCACCTGTGTGTGTCAAGAGACACACACACAGAAACACACGCACACACACAGAGAGAGGAGAGACACACACAGAGACAAACAATACAGGCACAGCAGATTGAGACCCAAGAACCAAACAGATCTCACACAAAGAGAATCATCAGTGTAAACCCAGCTGAGAGAGATTAGTTACCTCAGTACCTGGTGAAGTAAGACCTGATGATGTTTCTCAAAGTTCTGTTCTACGAGAGAGAGAGAGAGAGGTGCACTTATATCCTGCAGAAACAAGGAAATGAACAAAGAAAAAATTGGACTGCTATCCATTAACAACATTTCTAAATAAGCCCTTGAGGCACCATATCATTTTCTATGTCATGGCTGTAATCAGAGATCATAAAGCGTGAACCTTGGAAGTCTTGCTCACTTTCTTCATTCACTCTGAAGACGAATCAATCAATCAATCATTTTTAACATTAAACAAAACATGATCAAGTATATCATGTAGCATAGTATAGAACTTGGCACTTAGCATGTGAAACCAGTTTATCTCAGACAGAAACATGTTCCTCTGCTGTTGAGGAACTTATATGCTTTTACGTAAAGTGGGTTTGAGCATTTCGCTACAGGGTAAAAAGGTGTGCGTGTGTTTGATGTGTATCTGTGTCTGCAGGTGTGTGTGTGTTTAGTGTGTATGTGTGTGTGTCTGCAGGTGTGTGTGTGTCTTCAGGTGTTTGTGTATCTGCAGGTGTGTGTGTGTGTCTTTAGGTGTGTATTTGGTGTGTGCAGGTGTGTGTGTGTGTGTGTGTGCAGGTGTGTGCAGGTGTGTGCAGGTGTGTGCAGGTGTGTGCAGGTGTGTGTGTCAGTGCAGAAGGAGAGGAATGGTCAACATGATGCTTCTGCTGCACTGTAACCAAGCAATACTGAAATTAACAAAAGCTTTATTGCTTTTGTTAAATGTATATTAACCAGCTAGATGCTGTAATTAAGGCATTATTGTTGTTATATATTTAAGCTACACTTGGTAAATGTAGGTCAAATCAAACAACCCCTTTTTATCATCAAAAGATTGCAACTCCACTGATAAGTGTCTGTACAATTTATTTATATATTTGCTGTTATTGGAGTTCATTGAGATGGTGAAAACATTGACTCATGGCCTTATCTAGCTTCCAAAGAAAGCTTGATGATAAAGTAATACATATTACAGGGCATCAAATTGATGTTACTGGAACACTAAACAAGGAAGCGATTATCTTTACTGTAAACACCACACAAATATATTGATGGGTTTTTATGACTCAAAAATAAAGAAAAATAATAACAAATAAAATACACATCATGTTCTATATCTGAGGAAGAATCAACAGCATACAATGTACAACAACTGACATTTAACATTTCATAGTGAATTCATATTACAATACTATTGCATCAATCACAAAGATTGAAAAACTGTAATTGATTACATAACATTCTGACAGTTGATCTGATTGATTAACATTTTTAGTACAGTTAATCCCTTGACTATAACATCAATACTGTGGACATAACATACTTGGCTGGAATAAAGTTAGCTTTAATAATGCCTCTTTTTAATAACGCCTATTTTAGCTTTTTGAACTCTTTCTTCAGATTGATGAACAGCCTATATCTAAAATCATTTTGTAGACATAACAATGGATTTTGCCATGCATGGACATACTATCCACAACCGAAGTGTGTTACGGCATGCTTTAATATCGCCTATAGTCTACTCGTGCAATGCTTGGTAGCTCTATCATTGTTCCGTATCAAGTGCGGCATATGTTTCATTGCGGGTAAAAATCCGATTTACAAACACAAAGCTCCCATTCTGAAGGGGTACGGGTTATAGAAAATGCGCCTTGTTTTCCAAAAAATACGGTATACATGTAAACGGCATTAATGTCCCACACTATAAATAAGATGCTTGCATTTGTCTTATTGCACAGATCAAAGCTGTCAACTTCTGTAAGTTAAATGTAAGTGTCTTTTTTGTCAGTGCAGGAAATCTTTGTAAATTCAAGAATAAACCGAAATGGAATATATGCCACACTTGATACGGGAACAATGATACCAAGCACTGCACGAGTATAGGCAAGCATGCCATTGTGTAACACACTTCAAAAACGAGTGTAAGTAAGTGCGTTTACCTTTAGACGCATGAGTTCTAAATATTCCTGACCGGGAATCAAACCCAAGTCATGGCAGTAAGAGCGCCTAATCCTATTCACTAGACCACCAGGGAAAGCTTGGCTTCCTCTGCTCGCTGTCAAAGATGAGGACCAAGTTGCAAAATTAAGCCAATCATTCAAGCCAGTCAGTGATTTCTAAGTTCCCTGACCAGGAATTGAACCTGAGCCGCAGCAGTGAAAGTGCCAAATCTTAGCCACTAGACCACCAGGGAGACACCTCTACCATGTGCAGTTTCCCCACCATACACCACGTCCTCCTAAACATCGCTCTCTCCGTCTCAGACCTGCTCCAACATCCGAACCTCCTCCTCTTCGCCAGCCAATTCCAATCCTTTCTCCTCAATCCGCTCTGTCATTTGGACGTCCCCCCAGAACCAGGACTGAAAAATGGAAGGAAACGCTGGGAGACGTGTGCCAAAACTCCCCGTGAAGAAGAGGAATCTTCCTGTGATCTGTCAACGGGAGTTTGGGAAACAAAGGCAACAACTCTGGTGGGACTCCAACCCACGACCTTTGGCTTTTCTTTGCCCTGCCTCGAAGTGGTGGCATGACTCACTTTGAGGAAGCAATCAGAGCTTGATTTCGCCAGTTGTGTAAAAGAGTGAGCTCCCACTGCGTGCGCAAGAAAGACCCAATTTTTTCCCAAAGGAGGGCCACACATAATGTCCCCTGACCCCGACGTGATTTAAACACGCAACCTTCTGATCTGGAGTCAGACGCGCTACCGTTGCGCCACGAGGCCTACGTGCATGCAAGGAGGCAACATTCTGACGTGGACTCTGAGGTGCAAACGCTGTGCCACAAAGCGAGTTGAGAGTAGCAACTATGGCGTGAACGCCATCGGGAATGACTTTCCGATGGACGTCGCCAAGCTTCTCCTGGGATTCAACGAGATTAGTGCCTGTGCAACACTACCTGAACGATTCCACAGAAGAAGCCCCCAAAAAACGCAATCCTAATTGCAACCTGACTGAGATCACGCACACTCAGTCTCGTGGCGCCTGCAGCTGTTCATTGAAACCAATCTCATAACCAGTTCAAAATCAAACTTGCTCACGCCATCCGTATTGACCTTACTTGAACAGATTAATTGTCAAAGATCTTATTTTGACGCGTGCGTGTTCACTCGTGTTGACAATTGGCAAAGTATTTCTATTCTTCAACGAGCAAACCCCTCTACACTTGCCAAGGGTTCGTGTGGGCAAGGACATTTACACGCGGAGGTTCCACGAAATACCCTGTGTTTCATGTGCTCCCAGAGCCTGGATAGCTCAGTCGTCAGAGCATCAGACTTTTAATCTGAGGGTCTAGGGTTCAAGTCCCTGTTCGGGTGGCGTGTGTTCAAACTACACAGCGTTTGAGACAAAGCATGCTAAAAGCCAGCTGTCACCAAGCTTTTGGCCTCACCTAAAGTTCCCTGACCGGGAATCGAACCCAGGCCGCAGCCGTGAGAGCGCCGTATCCTAGACCACCAGGGAGAGGCTTCAGAGACCCTTGCGTCAGCAGAGGCTGAATTCTTGCGTATCTGAACTGGAGAGAGAATGGGGGATGGCATGCCATGCTGGCCAGAAAAAAATCTCCCCCCTTCACTAGCTCAGTTGGTAGAGCGGAGGACTGTAGGTCATAACACGGTTGGGAATCCTTGGGTCGCTAGTTCAAATCCGGCTCGAAGGAGGGATGTTTTTGGGGTCTGACGGCAAGGCTGCTCTATCAGCCAGGAGACCTACCATTTTAAAAGAGCTCTAAAAACAGGTTTCCCTGACCGGGAATCGAACCCGGGCCGTTGCGGGTAAAGCGCCGAATCCTAGCCACTAGACCACCAGGGAGAGCTTGGCTTCATCTGCTCGCTGTCAAAGATGAGGAGCAAGTTGCAAAATGAAGCCAGTCAAAAGGCAAAGACTTCCACCGAACCTTAAGTTCCCTGACCGGGAATCGAACCCGGGCCGCGGCGGTGAAAGCGCCGAATCCTAGCCACTAGACCACCAGGGAGACACGTCAAAGGGGCCTGCGTCAGCAAGTGCTTTTTTTCTTTCGTGTCTGAACTGGAGGATGGGAGATGGCGTGCCTTGCTCGCAAATAAAGCATCGCACTTGCTCACCCTTCGATAGCTCAGTTGGTAGAGCGGAGGACTGTAGGTCAAACACGGTTAGAAATCCTTAGGTCGCTGGTTCAAATCCGGCTCGAAGGAGGGATGTTTTGGCGTATAAATCTGGCCACGATGCATTAAGGCTAGCGCTTGAGACCCCCACCCCCCCCCTAATTTTGAGAGAGGTCTAAAAACTGTTTTCCCTGACCGGGAATCGAACCCTGGCCGCAGTGGTGAGAGCGCCGAATCCTAGACCACCAGGGAGAGCTTGGCTTCTTCTGCTCGCTGTCAAAGATGAGGAGCAAGTTGCAAAATGAAGCCTGTCAAAAGGAAAAGACTTCCACCAAACCTTAAGTTCCCTGACCGGGAATCGAACCCGGGCCGCAGCGGTGAAAGCCCAGAATCCTAGCCACTAGACCACCAGGGAGACACGTTAAAGACGCCTGCGTCAGCAAGGGCTTTTTTTCTTTCGTGTCTGAACTGGAGGATGGGAGATGGCGTGCCTTGCTCGCAAATAAAGCATCTCACTTGCTCACCCTTCGATAGCTCAGTTGGTAGAGCGGAGGACTGTAGGTCAAACACGGTTAGAAATCCTTAGGTCGCTGGTTCAAATCCGGCTCGAAGGAGGGATGTTTTGGCGTAGAAATCTGGCCACGATGCATTAAGGCTAGCGCTGGAGACCCCCACCAATTTTGAGAGAGGTCTAAAAACTGTTTTCCCTGACCGAGAATCGAACCCGGGCCGCGGCGGTGAAAGCGCCGAATCCTAGCCACTAGACCACCAGGGAGACACGTCAAAGGCGCCTGCGTCAGCAAGTGCTTTTTTTCTTTCGTGTCTGAACTGGAGGATGGGAGATGGCGTGCCTTGCTCGCAAATAAAGCATCTCACTTGCTCACCCTACGATAGCTCAGTTGGTAGAGCGGAGGACTGTAGGTCAAACACGGTTAGAAATCCTTAGGTCGCTGGTTCAAATCCGGCTCGAAGGAGGGATGTTTTGGCGTAGAAATCTGGCCACGATGCATTAAGGCTAGCGCTGGAGACCCCCACCAATTTTGAGAGAGGTCTAAAAACAGTTTTCCCTGACCGGGAATCGAACCCGGGCCGCGGCGGTGAGAGCGCCGAATCCTAGCCACTAGACCACCAGGGAGAGCTTGGCTTCCTCTGCTCGCTGTCAAAGATGAGGAGCAAGTTGCAAAATGAAGCCAGTCAAAAGGCAAAGACTTCCAACGAACCTTAAGTTCCCTGACCGGGAATCGAACCCGGGCCGCGGCGGTGAAAGCGCCGAATCCTAGCCACTAGACCACCAGGGAGACACGTCAAAGGCGCCTGCGTCAGCAAGTGCTTTTTTTCTTTCGTGTCTGAACTGGAGGATGGGAGATGGCGTGCCTTGCTCGCAAATAAAGCATCTCACTTGCTCACCCTTCGATAGCTCAGTTGGTAGAGCGGAGGACTGTAGGTCAAACACGGTTAGAAATCCTTAGGTCGCTGGTTCAAATCCGGCTCGAAGGAGGGATGTTTTGGCGTAGAAATCTGGCCACGATGCATTAAGGCTAGCGCTTGAGACCCCCACTCCCCCCAATTTTGAGAGAGGTCTAAAAACTGTTTTCCATGACCCGGAATCGAACCCGGGCCGCGGCTGTGAGAGCGCCGAATCCTAGCCACTAGACCACCAGGGAGAGCTTGGCTTCCTCTGCTCGCTGTCAAAGATGAGGAGCAAGTTGCAAAATGAAGCCTGTCAAAAGGCAAAGACTTCCACCGAACCTTAAGTTCCCTGACCGGGAATCGAACCCGGGCCGCGGCGGTGAAAGCGCCGAATCCTAGCCCCTAGACCACCAGGGAGACACGTTAAAGACGCCTGCGTCAGCAAGGGCTTTTTTTCTTTCGTGTCTGAACTGGAGGATGGGAGATGGCGTGCCTTGCTCGCAAATAAAGCATTTCACTTGCTCACCCTTCGATAGCTCAGTTGGTAGAGCGGAGGACTGTAGGTCAAACACGGTTAGAAATCCTTAGGTCGCTGGTTCTAATCCGGCTCGAAGGAGGGATGTTTTGGCGTAGAAATCTGGCCACGATGCATTAAGGGTAGCGCTGGAGACCCCCACCAATTTTGAGAGAGGTCTAAAAACTGTTTTCCCTGACCGGGAATCGAACCCGGGCCGCGGCGGTGAAAGCGCCGAATCCTAGCCACTAGACCACCAGGGAGACACGTCAAAGGCGCCTGCGTCAGCAAGGGCTTTTTTTCTTTCGTGTCTGAACTGGAGGATGGGAGATGGCGTGCCTTGCTCGCAAATAAAGCATCTCACTTGCTCACCCTTCGATAGCTCAGTTGGTAGAGCGGAGGACTGTAGGTCAAACACGGTTAGAAATCCTTAGGTCGCTGGTTCAAATCCGGCTCGAAGGAGGGATGTTTTGGCGTAGAAATCTGGCCACGATGCATTAAGGCTAGCGCTGGAGACCCCCCCCAATTTTGAGAGAGGTCTAAAAACTGTTTTCCCTGACCGGGAATCGAACCCGGGCCGCGGCGGTGAGAGCGCTGAATCCTAGCCACTAGACCACCAGGGAGAGCTTGGCTTCCTCTGCTCGCTGTCAAAGATGAGGAGCAAGTTGCAAAATGAAGCCAGTCGAAAGGCAAAGACTTCCAACGAACCTTAAGTTCCCTGACCGGGAATCGAACCCGGGCCGCGGCGGTGAAAGCGCCGAATCCTAGCCACTAGACCACCAGGGAGACACGTCAAAGGCGCCTGCGTCAGCAAGTGCTTTTTTTCTTTCGTGTCTGAACTGGAGGATGGGAGATGGCGTGCCTTGCTCGCAAATAAAGCATCTCACTTGCTCACCCTTCGATAGCTCAGTTGGTAGAGCGAAGGACTGTAGGTCAAACACGGTTAGAAATCCTTAGGTCGCTGGCTCGAAGGAGGGATGTTTTGGCGTAGAAATCTGGCCACGATGCATTAAGGCTAGCGCTTGAGACCCCCACCCCCCCCCTAATTTTGAGAGAGGTCTAAAAACTGTTTTCCCTGACCGGGAATCGAACCCGGGCCGCAGTGGTGAGAGCGCCGAATCCTAGACCACCAGGGAGAGCTTGGCTTCCTCTGCTCGCTGTCAAAGATGAGGAGCAAGTTGCAAAATGAAGCCTGTCAAAAGGAAAAGACTTCCACCAAACCTTAAGTTCCCTGACCGGGAATCGAACCCAGGCCGCGGCGGTGAAAGCGCCGAATCCTAGCCACTAGACCACCAGGGAGACACGTCAAAGAGGCCTGCAAGGGCTTTTTTTCTTTCGTGTCTGAACTGGAGGATGGGAGATGGCGTGCCTTGCTCGCAAATAAAGCATCTCACTTGCTCACCCTTCGATAGCTCAGTTGGTAGAGTGGAGGACTGTAGGTCAAACACGGTTAGAAATCCTTAGGTCGCTGGTTCAAATCTGGCTCGAAGGAGGGATGTTTTGGCGTAGAAATCTGGCCACGATGCATTAAGGCTAGCGCTTGAGACCCCCACTCCCCCCAATTTTGAGAGAGGTCTAAAAACTGTTTTCCATGACCCGGAATCGAACCCGGGCCGCGGCTGTGAGAGCGCCGAATCCTAGCCACTAGACCACCAGGGAGAGCTTGGCTTCCTCTGCTCGCTGTCAAAGATGAGGAGCAAGTTGCAAAATGAAGCCTGTCAAAAGGCAAAGACTTCCACCGAACCTTAAGTTCCCTGACCGGGAATCGAACCCGGGCCGCGGCGGTGAAAGCGCCGAATCCTAGCCCCTAGACCACCAGGGAGACACGTTAAAGACGCCTGCGTCAGCAAGGGCTTTTTTTCTTTCGTGTCTGAACTGGAGGATGGGAGATGGCGTGCCTTGCTCGCAAATAAAGCATTTCACTTGCTCACCCTTCGATAGCTCAGTTGGTAGAGCGGAGGACTGTAGGTCAAACACGGTTAGAAATCCTTAGGTCGCTGGTTCTAATCCGGCTCGAAGGAGGGATGTTTTGGCGTAGAAATCTGGCCACGATGCATTAAGGGTAGCGCTGGAGACCCCCACCAATTTTGAGAGAGGTCTAAAAACTGTTTTCCCTGACCGGGAATCGAACCCGGGCCGCGGCGGTGAAAGCGCCGAATCCTAGCCACTAGACCACCAGGGAGACACGTCAAAGGCGCCTGCGTCAGCAAGGGCTTTTTTTCTTTCGTGTCTGAACTGGAGGATGGGAGATGGCGTGCCTTGCTCGCAAATAAAGCATCTCACTTGCTCACCCTTCGATAGCTCAGTTGGTAGAGCGGAGGACTGTAGGTCAAACACGGTTAGAAATCCTTAGGTCGCTGGTTCAAATCCGGCTCGAAGGAGGGATGTTTTGGCGTAGAAATCTGGCCACGATGCATTAAGGCTAGCGCTGGAGACCCCCCCCAATTTTGAGAGAGGTCTAAAAACTGTTTTCCCTGACCGGGAATCGAACCCGGGCCGCGGCGGTGAGAGCGCTGAATCCTAGCCACTAGACCACCAGGGAGAGCTTGGCTTCCTCTGCTCGCTGTCAAAGATGAGGAGCAAGTTGCAAAATGAAGCCAGTCGAAAGGCAAAGACTTCCAACGAACCTTAAGTTCCCTGACCGGGAATCGAACCCGGGCCGCGGCGGTGAAAGCGCCGAATCCTAGCCACTAGACCACCAGGGAGACACGTCAAAGGCGCCTGCGTCAGCAAGTGCTTTTTTTCTTTCGTGTCTGAACTGGAGGATGGGAGATGGCGTGCCTTGCTCGCAAATAAAGCATCTCACTTGCTCACCCTTCGATAGCTCAGTTGGTAGAGCGAAGGACTGTAGGTCAAACACGGTTAGAAATCCTTAGGTCGCTGGCTCGAAGGAGGGATGTTTTGGCGTAGAAATCTGGCCACGATGCATTAAGGCTAGCGCTTGAGACCCCCACCCCCCCCCTAATTTTGAGAGAGGTCTAAAAACTGTTTTCCCTGACCGGGAATCGAACCCGGGCCGCAGTGGTGAGAGCGCCGAATCCTAGACCACCAGGGAGAGCTTGGCTTCCTCTGCTCGCTGTCAAAGATGAGGAGCAAGTTGCAAAATGAAGCCTGTCAAAAGGAAAAGACTTCCACCAAACCTTAAGTTCCCTGACCGGGAATCGAACCCAGGCCGCGGCGGTGAAAGCGCCGAATCCTAGCCACTAGACCACCAGGGAGACACGTCAAAGAGGCCTGCAAGGGCTTTTTTTCTTTCGTGTCTGAACTGGAGGATGGGAGATGGCGTGCCTTGCTCGCAAATAAAGCATCTCACTTGCTCACCCTTCGATAGCTCAGTTGGTAGAGTGGAGGACTGTAGGTCAAACACGGTTAGAAATCCTTAGGTCGCTGGTTCAAATCCGGCTCGAAGAAGGGATGTTTTGGTGTAGAAATCTGGCCACGATGCATTGAGGCTAGCGCTGGAGACCCCCACCAATTTTGAGAGAGGTATAAAAACAGTTTTCCCTGACCGGGAATCGAACCCGGGCCGCGGCGGTGAGAGCGCCGAATCCTAGCCACTAGACCACCAGGGAGAGCTTGGCTTCCTCTGCTCGCTGTCAAAGATGAGGAGCAAGTTGCAAAATGAAGCCTGTCAAAAGGCAAAGACTTCCACCGAACCTTAAGTTCCCTGACCGGGAATCGAACCCAGGCCGCGGCGGTGAAAGCGCCGAACCCTAGCCACTAGAGCACCAGGGAGACACGTCAAAGACGCCTGCGTCAGCAAGGGCTTTTTTTCTTTCGTGTCTGAGCTGGAGGATGGGAGATGGCGTGCCTTGCTCGCAAATAAAGCATCTCACTTGCTCACCCTTCGATAGCTCAGTTGGAAGAGCGGAGGACTGTAGGTCAAACACGGTTAGAAATCCTTAGGTCGCTGGTTCAAATCCGGCTCGAAGGAGGGATGTTTTGGCGTAGAAATCTGGCCACGATGCATTAAGGCTAGCGCTTGAGACCCCCACTCCCCCCAATTTTGAGAGAGGTCTAAAAACTGATTTCCATGACCGGGAATCGAACCCGGGCCGCGGCTGTGAGAGCGCCGAATCCTAGCCACTAGACCACCAGGGAGAGCTTGGCTTCCTCTGCTCGCTGTCAAACATGAGGAGCAAGTTGCAAAATGAAGCCTGTCAAAAGGCAAAGACTTCCACCGAACCTTAAGTTCCCTGACCGGGAATCGAACCCGGGCCGCGGCGGTGAAAGCGCCGAAACCTAGCCCCTAGACCACCAGGGAGACACGTTAAAGACGCCTGCATCAGCAAGGGCTTTTTTTCTTTCGTGTCTGAACTGGAGGATGGGAGATGGCGTGCCTTGCTCGCAAATAAAGCATCTCACTTGCTCACCCTTCGATAGCTCAGTTGGTAGAGCGGAGGACTGTAGGTCAAACACGGTTAGAAATCCTTAGGTCGCTGGTTCAAATCCGGCTCGAAGGAGGGATGTTTTGGCGTAGAAATCTGGCCACGATGCATTAAGGCTAGCGCTGGAGACCCCCACCAATTTTGAGAGAGGTCTAAAAACAGTTTTCCCTGACCGGGAATCGAACCCGGGCCGCGGCGGTGAGAGCGCCGAATCCTAGCCACTAGACCACCAGGGAGAGCTTGGCTTCCTCTGCTCGCTGTCAAAGATGAGGAGCAAGTTGCAAAATGAAGCCTGTCAAAAGGCAAAGACTTCCACCGAACCTTAAGTTCCCTGACCGGGAATCGTACCCGGGCCGCGGCGGTGAAAGCGCCGAATCCTAGCCACTAGAGCACCAGGGAGACACGTCAAAGACGCCTGCGTCAACAAGGGCTTTTTTTCTTTCGTGTCTGAACTGGAGGATGGAGATGGCGTGCCTTGCTCGCAAATAAAGCATCTCACTTGCTCACCCTTCGATAGCTCAGTTGGTAGAGCGGAGGACTGTAGGTCAAACACGGTTAGAAATCCTTAGGTCGCTGGCTCGAAGGAGGGATGTTTTGGCGTAGAAATCTGGCCACGATGCATTAAGGCTAGCGCTTGAGACCCCCACCCCCCCCCTAATTTTGAGAGAGGTCTAAAAACTGTTTTCCCTGACCGGGAATCGAACCCGGGCCGCAGTGGTGAGAGCGCCGAATCCTAGACCACCAGGGAGAGCTTGGCTTCCTCTGCTCGCTGTCAAAGATGAGGAGCAAGTTGCAAAATGAAGCCTGTCAAAAGGAAAAGACTTCCACCAAACCTTAAGTTCCCTGACCGGGAATCGAACCCAGGCCGCGGCGGTGAAAGCGCCGAATCCTAGCCACTAGACCACCAGGGAGACACGTCAAAGAGGCCTGCAAGGGCTTTTTTTCTTTCGTGTCTGAACTGGAGGATGGGAGATGGCGTGCCTTGCTCGCAAATAAAGCATCTCACTTGCTCACCCTTCGATAGCTCAGTTGGTAGAGTGGAGGACTGTAGGTCAAACACGGTTAGAAATCCTTAGGTCGCTGGTTCAAATCCGGCTCGAAGAAGGGATGTTTTGGTGTAGAAATCTGGCCACGATGCATTGAGGCTAGCGCTGGAGACCCCCACCAATTTTGAGAGAGGTATAAAAACAGTTTTCCCTGACCGGGAATCGAACCCGGGCCGCGGCGGTGAGAGCGCCGAATCCTAGCCACTAGACCACCAGGGAGAGCTTGGCTTCCTCTGCTCGCTGTCAAAGATGAGGAGCAAGTTGCAAAATGAAGCCTGTCAAAAGGCAAAGACTTCCACCGAACCTTAAGTTCCCTGACCGGGAATCGAACCCAGGCCGCGGCGGTGAAAGCGCCGAACCCTAGCCACTAGAGCACCAGGGAGACACGTCAAAGACGCCTGCGTCAGCAAGGGCTTTTTTTCTTTCGTGTCTGAGCTGGAGGATGGGAGATGGCGTGCCTTGCTCGCAAATAAAGCATCTCACTTGCTCACCCTTCGATAGCTCAGTTGGAAGAGCGGAGGACTGTAGGTCAAACACGGTTAGAAATCCTTAGGTCGCTGGTTCAAATCCGGCTCGAAGGAGGGATGTTTTGGCGTAGAAATCTGGCCACGATGCATTAAGGCTAGCGCTTGAGACCCCCACTCCCCCCAATTTTGAGAGAGGTCTAAAAACTGATTTCCATGACCGGGAATCGAACCCGGGCCGCGGCTGTGAGAGCGCCGAATCCTAGCCACTAGACCACCAGGGAGAGCTTGGCTTCCTCTGCTCGCTGTCAAACATGAGGAGCAAGTTGCAAAATGAAGCCTGTCAAAAGGCAAAGACTTCCACCGAACCTTAAGTTCCCTGACCGGGAATCGAACCCGGGCCGCGGCGGTGAAAGCGCCGAAACCTAGCCCCTAGACCACCAGGGAGACACGTTAAAGACGCCTGCATCAGCAAGGGCTTTTTTTCTTTCGTGTCTGAACTGGAGGATGGGAGATGGCGTGCCTTGCTCGCAAATAAAGCATCTCACTTGCTCACCCTTCGATAGCTCAGTTGGTAGAGCGGAGGACTGTAGGTCAAACACGGTTAGAAATCCTTAGGTCGCTGGTTCAAATCCGGCTCGAAGGAGGGATGTTTTGGCGTAGAAATCTGGCCACGATGCATTAAGGCTAGCGCTGGAGACCCCCACCAATTTTGAGAGAGGTCTAAAAACAGTTTTCCCTGACCGGGAATCGAACCCGGGCCGCGGCGGTGAGAGCGCCGAATCCTAGCCACTAGACCACCAGGGAGAGCTTGGCTTCCTCTGCTCGCTGTCAAAGATGAGGAGCAAGTTGCAAAATGAAGCCTGTCAAAAGGCAAAGACTTCCACCGAACCTTAAGTTCCCTGACCGGGAATCGTACCCGGGCCGCGGCGGTGAAAGCGCCGAATCCTAGCCACTAGAGCACCAGGGAGACACGTCAAAGACGCCTGCGTCAACAAGGGCTTTTTTTCTTTCGTGTCTGAACTGGAGGATGGAGATGGCGTGCCTTGCTCGCAAATAAAGCATCTCACTTGCTCACCCTTCGATAGCTCAGTTGGTAGAGCGGAGGACTGTAGGTCAAACACGGTTAGAAATCCTTAGGTCGCTGGTTCAAATCCGGCTCGAAGGAGGGATGTTTTGGCGTAGAAATCTGGCCACGATGCATTAAGGCTAGCGCTTGAGACCCCCACCCCCCCCAATTTTGAGAGAGGTCTAAAAACTGTTTTCCCTGACCGGGAATCGAACCCTGGCCGCGGCGGTGAAAGCGCCGAATCCTAGCCACTAGACCACCAGAGAGACACGTCAAAGGCGCCTGCGTCAGCAAGTGCTTTTTTTCTTTCGTGTCTGAACTGGAGGATGGGAGATGGCGTGCCTTGCTCGCAAATAAAGCATCTCACTTGCTCACCCTTCGATAGCTCAGTTGGTAGAGCGGAGGACTGTAGGTCAAACACGGTTAGAAATCCTTAGGTCGCTGGTTCAAATCCGGCTCGAAGGAGGGATGTTTTGGCGTAGAAATCTGGCCACGATGCATTAAGGCTAGCGCTTGAGACCCCCACCCCCCCCAATTTTGAGAGAGGTCTAAAAACTGTTTTCCCTGACCGGGAATCGAACCCGGGCCGCGGCGGTGAGAGCGCCGAATCCTAGCCACTAGACCACCAGGGAGACACGTCAAAGGCGCCTGCGTCAGCAAGTGCTTTTTTTCTTTCGTGTCTGAACTGGAGGATGGGAGATGGCGTGCCTTGCTCGCAAATAAAGCATCTCACTTGCTCACCCTTCGATAGCTCAGTTGGTAGAGCGGAGGACTGTAGGTCAAACACGGTTAGAAATCCTTAGGTCGCTGGTTCAAATCCGGCTCGAAGGAGGGATGTTTTGGCGTAGAAATCTGGCCACGATGCATTAAGGCTAGCGCTTGAGACCCCCACCCCCCCCAATTTTGAGAGAGGTCTAAAAACTGTTTTCCCTGACCGGGAATCGAACCCGGGCCGCGGCTGTGAGAGCGCCGAATCCTAGCCACTAGACCACCAGGGAGAGCTTGGCTTCCTCTGCTCGCTGTCAAAGATGAGGAGCAAGTTGCAAAATGAAGCCTGTCAAAAGGCAAAGACTTCCACCGAACCTTAAGTTCCCTGACCGGGAATCGAACCCGGGCCGCGGCGGTGAAAGCGACGAATCCTAGCCACTAGACCACCAGGGAGACACGTCAAAGGCGCCTGCGTCAGCAAGTGCTTTTTTTCTTTCGTGTCTGAACTGGAGGATGGGAGATGGCGTGCCTTGCTCGCAAATAAAGCATCTCACTTGCTCACCCTTCGATAGCTCAGTTGGTAGAGCGGAGGACTGTAGGTCAAACACGGTTAGAAATCCTTAGGTCGCTGGTTCAAATCCGGCTCGAAGAAGGGCTGTTTTGGCGTAGAAATCTGGCCACGATGCATTAAGGCTAGCGCTTGAGACCCCCACCCCCCCAATTTTGAGAGAGGTCTAAAAACTGTTTTCCCTGACCGGGAATCGAACCCGGGCCGCAGCGGTGAAAGCGCCGAATCCTAGCCACTAGACCACCAGGGAGACACATCAAAGGCGCCTGCGTCAGCAAGTGCTTTTTTTCTTTCGTGTCTGAACTGGAGGATGGGAGATGGCGTGCCTTGCTCGCAAATAAAGCATCTCACTTGCTCACCCTTCGATAGCTCAGTTGGTAGAGCGGAGGACTGTAGGTCAAACACGGTTAGAAATCCTTAGGTCGCTGGTTCAAATCCGGCTCGAAGGAGGGATGTTTTGGCGTAGAAATCTGGCCACGATGCATTAAGGCTAGCGCTTGAGACCCCCACCCCCCCCAATTTTGAGAGAGGTCTAAAAACTGTTTTCCCTGACCGGGAATCGAACCCGGGCCGCGGCGGTGAGAGCGCCGAATCCTAGCCACTAGACCACCAGGGAGACACGTCAAAGGCGCCTGCGTCAGCAAGTGCTTTTTTTCTTTCGTGTCTGAACTGGAGGATGGGAGATGGCGTGCCTTGCTCGCAAATAAAGCATCTCACTTGCTCACCCTTCGATAGCTCAGTTGGTAGAGCGGAGGACTGTAGGTCAAACACGGTTAGAAATCCTTAGGTCGCTGGTTCAAATCCGGCTCGAAGGAGGGATGTTTTGGCGTAGAAATCTGGCCACGATGCATTAAGGCTAGCGCTTGAGACCCCCACCCCCCCCAATTTTGAGAGAGGTCTAAAAACTGTTTTCCCTGACCGGGAATCGAACCCGGGCCGCGGCTGTGAGAGCGCCGAATCCTAGCCACTAGACCACCAGGGAGAGCTTGGCTTCCTCTGCTCGCTGTCAAAGATGAGGAGCAAGTTGCAAAATGAAGCCTGTCAAAAGGCAAAGACTTCCACCGAACCTTAAGTTCCCTGACCGGGAATCGAACCCGGGCCGCGGCGGTGAAAGCGCCGAATCCTAGCCACTAGACCACCAGGGAGACACGTCAAAGGCGCCTGCGTCAGCAAGTGCTTTTTTTCTTTCGTGTCTGAACTGGAGGATGGGAGATGGCGTGCCTTGCTCGCAAATAAAGCATCTCACTTGCTCACCCTTCGATAGCTCAGTTGGTAGAGCGGAGGACTGTAGGTCAAACACGGTTAGAAATCCTTAGGTCGCTGGTTCAAATCCGGCTCGAAGAAGGGCTGTTTTGGCGTAGAAATCTGGCCACGATGCATTAAGGCTAGCGCTTGAGACCCCCACCCCCCCCAATTTTGAGAGAGGTCTAAAAACTGTTTTCCCTGACCGGGAATCGAACCCGGGCCGCAGCGGTGAAAGCGCCGAATCCTAGCCACTAGACCACCAGGGAGACACATCAAAGGCGCCTGCGTCAGCAAGTGCTTTTTTTCTTTCGTGTCTGAACTGGAGGATGGGAGATGGCGTGCCTTGCTCGCAAATAAAGCATCTCACTTGCTCACCCTTCGATAGCTCAGTTGGTAGAGCGGAGGACTGTAGGTCAAACACGGTTAGAAATCCTTAGGTCGCTGGTTCAAATCCGGCTCGAAGAAGGGCTGTTTTGGCGTAGAAATCTGGCCACGATGCATTAAGGCTAGCGCTTGAGACCCCCACCCCCCCCAATTTTGAGAGAGGTCTAAAAACTGTTTTCCCTGACCGGGAATCGAACCCGGGCCGCAGCGGTGAAAGCGCCGAATCCTAGCCACTAGACCACCAGGGAGACACATCAAAGGCGCCTGCGTCAGCAAGTGCTTTTTTTCTTTCGTGTCTGAACTGGAGGATGGGAGATGGCGTGCCTTGCTCGCAAATAAAGCATCTCACTTGCTCACCCTTCGATAGCTCAGTTGGTAGAGCGGAGGACTGTAGGTCAAACACGGTTAGAAATCCTTAGGTCGCTGGTTCAAATCCGGCTCGAAGGAGGGATGTTTTGGCGTAGAAATCTGGCCACGATGCATTAAGGCTAGCGCTTGAGACCCCCACCCCCCCCAATTTTGAGAGAGGTCTAAAAACTGTTTTCCCCTGACCGGGAATCGAACCCGGGCCGCGGCGGTGAGAGCGCCGAATCTTAGCCACTAGACCACCAGGGAGAGCTTGGCTTCCTCTGCTCGCTGTCAAAGATGAGGAGCAAGTTGCAAAATGAAGCCAGTCAAAAGGCAAAGACTTCCACCGAACCTTAAGTTCCCTGACCGGGAATCGAACCCGGACCGCGGCGGTGAAAGCGCCGAATCCTAGCCACTAGACCACCAGGGAGACACGTCAAAGGCGCCTGCGTCAGCAAGGGCTTTTTTTCTTTCGTGTCTGAACTGGAGGATGGGAGATGGCGTTCCTTGCTCGCAAATAAAGCATCTCACTTGCTCACCCTTCGATAGCTCAGTTGGTAGAGCGGAGGACTGTAGGTCAAACACGGTTAGAAATCCTTAGGTCGCTGGTTCAAATCCGGCTCGAAGGAGGGATGTTTTGGCGTAGAAATCTGGCCACGATGCATTAAGGCTAGCGCTTGAGACCCCCACCCCCCCAATTTTGAAAGAGGTCTAAAAACTGTTTTCCCTGACCGGGAATCGAACCCGGGCCGCGGCGGTGAAAGCGCCGAATCCTAGCCACTAGACCACCAGGGAGACACGTCAAAGGCGCCTGCGTCAGCAAGTGCTTTTTTTCTTTCGTGTCTGAACTGGAGGATGGGAGATGGCGTGCCTTGCTCGCAAATAAAGCATCTCACTTGCTCACCCTTCGATAGCTCAGTTGGTAGAGCGGAGGACTGTAGGTCAAACACGGTTAGAAATCCTTAGGTCGCTGGTTCAAATCCGGCTCGAAGGAGGGATGTTTTGGCGTAGAAATCTTGCCACGATGCGTTAAGGCTAGCGCTTGAGACCCCCACCCCCCCCAATTTTGAGAGAGGTCTAAAAACTGTTTTCCCTGACCGGGAATGGAACCCGGGCCGCGGCAGTGAGAGCGCCGAATCCTAGCCACTAGACCACCAGGGAGAGCTTGGCTTCCTCTGCTCGCTGTCAAAGATGAGGAGCAAGTTGCAAAATGAAGCCTGTCAAAAGGCAAAGACTTCCACCGAACCTTAAGTTCCCTGACCAGGAATTGAACCCGGGCCGCGGCGGTGAAAGCGCCGAATCCTAGCCACTAAACCACCAGGGAGACACGTCAAAGGCGCCTGCGTCAGCAAGTGCTTTTTTTCTTTCGTGTCTGAACTGGAGGATGGGAGATGGCGTGCCTTGCTCGCAAATAAAGCATCACACTTGCTCACCCTTCGATAGCTAAGTTGGTAGAGTGGAAGACTGTAGGTCAAACACGGTTAGAAATCCTTAGGTCGCTGGTTCAAATCCGGCTCGAAGGAGGGATGTTTTGGCGTAGAAATCTTGCCACGATGCATTAAGGCTAGCGCTTGAGACCCCCACCCCCCCCAATTTTGAGAGAGGTCTAAAAACTGTTTTCCCTGACCGGGAATCGAACCCGGGCCGCGGCAGTGAGAGCGCCGAATCCTAGCCACTAGACCACCAGGGAGAGCTTGGCTTCCTCTGCTCGCTGTCAAAGATGAGGAGCAAGTTGCAAAATGAAGCCTGTCAAAAGGCAGAGACTTCCACCGAACCTTAAGTTCCCTGACCAGGAATCGAACCCGGGCCGCAGCGGTGAAAGCGCAGAATCCTAGCCACTAAACCACCAGGGAGACACGTCAAAGGCGCCTGCGTCAGCAAGTGCTTTTTTTCTTTCGTGTCTGAACTGGAGGATGGGAGATGGCGTGCCTTGCTCGCAAATAAAGCATCTCCCTTGCTCACCCTTCGATAGCTCAGTTGGTAGAGCGGAGGACTGTAGGTCAAACACGGTTAGAAATCCTTAGGTCGCTGGTTCAAATCTGGCTCGAAGGAGGGATGTTTTGGCGTAGAAATCTGGCCACGATGCATTAAGGCTAGCGCTTGAGACCCCCACTCCCCCCAATTTTGAGAGAGGTCTAAAAACTGTTTTCCATGACCGGGAATCGAACCCGGGCCACGGCTGTGAGAGCGCCGAATCCTAGCCACTAGACCACCAGGGAGAGCTTGGCTTCCTCTGCTCGCTGTCAAAGATGAGGAGCAAGTTGCAAAATGAAGCCTGTCAAAAGGCAAAGACTTCCACCGAACCTTAAGTTCCCTGACCGGGAATCGAAACCGGGCCGCGGCGGTGAAAGCGCCGAATCCTAGCCACTAGACCACCAGGGAGACACGTCAAAGACGCCTGCGTCAGCAAGGGCTTTTTTTCTTTCGTGTCTGAACTGGAGGATGGGAGATGGCGTGCCTTGCTCGCAAATAAAGCATCTCCCTTGCTCACCCTTCGATAGCTCAGTTGGTAGAGCGGAGGACTGTAGGTCAAACACGGTTAGAAATCCTTAGGTCGCTGGTTCAAATCTGGCTCGAAGGAGGGATGTTTTGGCGTAGAAATCTGGCCACGATGCATTAAGGCTAGTGCTTGAGACCCCCACCCCCCCCAATTTTGAAAGAGGTCTAAAAACTGTTTTCCCTGACCGGGAATCCAACCCGGGCCGCGGCGGTGAGAGCGCCGAATCCTAGCCACTAGACCACCAGGGAGAGCTTGGCTTCCTCTGCTCGCTGTCAAAGATGAGGAGCAAGTTGCAAAATGAAGCCAGTCAAAAGGCAAAGACTTCCACCGAACCTTAAGTTCCCTGACCGGGAATCGAACCCGGGCCGCGGCGGTGAAAGCGCCGAATCCTAGCCACTAGACCACCAGGGAGACACGTCAAAGGCGCCTGCGTCAGCAAGTGCTTTTTTCTTTCGTGTCTGAACTGGAGGATGGGAGATGGCGTGCCTTGCTTGCAAATAAAGCATCACACTTGCTCACCCTTCGATAGCTCAGTTGGTAGAGCGGAGGACTGTAGGTTAAACACGGTTAGAAATCCTTAGGTCGCTGGTTCAAATCCGGCTCGAAGGAGGGATGTTTTGGCGTAGAAATCTGGCCACGATGCATTAAGGCTAGCGCTTGAGACCCCCACCCCCCCCAATTTTGAGAGAGGTCTAAAAACTGTTTTCCCTGACCGGGAATCGAACCCGGGCCGCGGCGGTGAGAGCGCCGAATCCTAGCCACTAGACCACCAGGGAGAGCTTGGCTTCCTCTGCTCGCTGTCAAAGATGAGGAGCAAGTTGCAAAATGAAGCCTGTCAAAAGGCAAAGACTTCCACCGAACCTTAAGTTCCCTGACCGGGAATCGAAACCGGGCCGCGGCGGTGAAAGCGCCGAATCCTAGCCACTAGACCACCAGGGAGACACGTCAAAGACGCCTGCGTCAGCAAGGGCTTTTTTTCTTTCGTGTCTGAACTGGAGGATGGGAGATGGCGTGCCTTGCTCGCAAATAAAGCATCTCACTTGCTCACCCTTCGATAGCTCAGTTGGTAGAGCGGAGGACTGTAGGTCAAACACGGTTAGAAATCCTTAGGTCGCTGGTTCAAATCCGGCTCGAAGGAGGGATGTTTTGGCGTAGAAATCTGGCCACGATGCATTAAGGCTAGCGCTTGAGACCCCCACCCCCCCCAATTTTGAGAGAGGTCTAAAAACTGTTTTCCCTGACCGGGAATCGAACCCGGGCCGCGGCGGTGAGAGCGCCGAATCCTAGCCACTAGACCACCAGGGAGAGCTTGGCTTCCTCTGCTCGCTGTCAAAGATGAGGAGCAAGTTGCAAAATGAAGCCTGTCAAAAGGCAAAGACTTCCACCGAACCTTAAGTTCCCTGACCGGGAATCGAACCCGGGCCGCGGCGGTGAAAGCACCGAATCCTAGCCACTAGACCACCAGGGAGACACGTCAAAGGCTCCTGCGTCAGCAAGGGCTTTTTTTCTTTCGTGTCTGAACTGGAGGATGGGAGATGGCGTGCCTTGCTCGCAAATAAAGCATCTCACTTGCTCACCCTTCGATAGCTCAGTTGGTAGAGCGGAGGACTGTAGGTCAAACACGGTTAGAAATCCTTAGGTCGCTGGCTCAAATCCGGCTCGAAGGAGGGATGTTTTGGCGTAGAAATCTGGCTCGATGCATTAAGGCTAGCGCTTGAGACCCCCACCCCCCCCCCCCCCCCCCAATTTTGAGAGAGGTCTAAAAACTGTTTTCCCTGACCGGGAATCGAACCCGGGCCGCGGCGGTGAGAGCGCCGAATCCTAGCCACTAGACCACCAGGGAGAGCTTGGCTTCCTCTGCTCGCTGTCAAAGATGAGGAGCAAGTTGCAAAATGAAGCCTGTCAAAAGGCAAAGACTTCCACCGAACCTTAAGTTCCCTGACCGGGAATCGAACTCAGGCCGCGGCGGTGAAAGCACCGAAACCTAGCCACTAGACCACCAGGGAGAGCTTGGCTTCCTCTGCTCGCTGTCAAAGATGAGGAGCAAGTTGCAAAATGAAGCCTGTCAAAAGGCAAAGACTTCCACCGAACCTTAAGTTCCCTGACCGGGAATCGAACCCGGGCCGCGGCGGTGAAAGCGCCGAATCCTAGCCACTAGACCACCAGGGAGACACGTCAAAGACGCCTGCGTCAGCAAGGGCTTTTTTTCTTTCGTGTCTGAACTGGAGGATGGGAGATGGCGTGCCTTGCTCGCAAATAAAGCATCTCACTTGCTCACCCTTCGATAGCTCAGTTGGTAGAGCGGAGGACTGTAGGTCAAACACGGTTAGAAATCCTTAGGTCGCTGGTTCAAATCCGGCTCGAAGGAGGGATGTTTTGGCGTAGAAATCTGGCCACGATGCATTAAGGCTAGCGCTTGAGACCCCCCCCCCCCCCCAATTTTGAGAGAGGTCTAAAAACTGTTTTCCCTGACCGGGAATCGAACCCGGGCCTCGGCAGTGAGAGCACCGAATCCTAGCCACTAGACCACCAGGGAGAGCTTGGCTTCCTCTGCTCGCTGTCAAAGATGGGGAGCAAGTTGCAAAATGAAGCCTGTCAAAAGGCAAAGACTTCCACCGAACCTTAAGTTCCCTGACCGGGAATCGAACCCGGGCCGCCACGGTGAAAGCGCCGAATCCTAGCCACTAGACCACCAGGGAGACACGTCAAAGACGCCTGCGTCAGCAAGGGCTTTTTTTCTTTCGTGTCTGAACTGGAGGATGGGAGATGGCGTGCCTTGCTCGCAAATAAAGCATCTCACTTGCTCACCCTTCGATAGCTCAGTTGGTAGAGCGGAGGACTGTAGGTCAAACACGGTTAGAAATCCTTAGGTCGCTGGTTCAAATCCGGCTCGAAGGAGGGATGTTTTGGCGTAGAAATCTGGCCACGATGCATTAAGGCTAGCGCTTGAGACCCCCACCCCCCCCAATTTTGAGAGAGGTCTAAAAACTGTTTTCCCTGACCGGGAATCGAACCCGGGCCGCGGCGGTGAGAGCGCCGAATCCTAGCCACTAGACCACCAGGGAGAGCTTGGCTTCCTCTGCTCGCTGTCAAAGATGAGGAGCAAGTTGCAAAATGAAGCCTGTCAAAAGGCAAAGACTTCCACCGAACCTTAAGTTCCCTGACCGGGAATCGAACCCGGGCCGCGGCGGTGAAAGCGCCGAATCCTAGCCACTAGACCACCAGGGAGACACGTCAAAGGCGCCTGCGTCAGCAAGGGCTTTTTTTCTTTCGTGTCTGAACTGGAGGATGGGAGATGGCGTGCCTTGCTCGCAAATAAAGCATCTCACTTGCTCACCCTTCGATAGCTCAGTTGGTAGAGCGGAGGACTGTAGGTCAAACACGGTTAGAAATCCTTAGGTCGCTGGTTCAAATCCGGCTCCAAGGAGGGATGTTTTGGCGTAGAAATCTGGCCACGATGCATTAAGGCTAGCGCTTGAGACCCCCACCCCCCCCCAATTTTGAGAGAGGTCTAAAAACTGTTTTCCCTGACCGGGAATCGAACCCGGGCCGCGGCGGTGAGAGCGCCGAATCCTAGCCACTAGACCACCAGGGAGAGCTTGGCTTCTTCTGCTCGCTGTCAAAGATGAGGAGCAAGTTGCAAAATGAAGCCTGTCAAAAGGCAAAGACTTCCACCGAACCTTAAGTTCCCTGACCGGGAATCGAACCCGGGCCGCGGCGGTGAAAGCGCCGAATCCTAGCCACTAGACCACCAGGGAGACACGTCAAAGGCGCCTGCGTCAGCAAGGGCTTTTTTTCTTTCGTGTCTGAACTGGAGGATGGGAGATGGCGTGCCTTGCTCGCAAATAAAGCATCTCACTTGCTCACCCTTCGATAGCTCAGTTGGTAGAGCGGAGGACTGTAGGTCAAACACGGTTAGAAATCCTTAGGTCGCTGGTTCAAATCCGGCTCGAAGGAGGGATGTTTTGGCGTAGAAATCTGGCCACGATGCATTAAGGCTAGCGCTTGAGACCCCCACCCCCCCCAATTTTGAGAGAGGTCTAAAAACTGTTTTCCCTGACCGGGAATCGAACCCGGGCCGCAGCGGTGAGAGCGCCGAATCCTAGCCACTAGACCACCAGGGAGAGCTTGGCTTCCTCTGCTCGCTGTCAAAGATGAGGAGCAAGTTGCAAAATGAAGCCTGTCAAAAGGCAAAGACTTCCACCGAACCTTAAGTTCCCTGACCGGGAATCGAACCCGGGCCGCGGCGGTGAAAGCGCCGAATCCTAGCCACTAGACCACCAGGGAGACACGTCAAAGACGCCTGCGTCAGCAAGGGCTTTTTTTCTTTCGTGTCTGAACTGGAGGATGGGAGATGGCGTGCCTTGCTCGCAAATAAAGCATCTCACTTGCTCACCCTTCGATAGCTCAGTTGGTACAGCGGAGGACTGTAGGTCAAACACGGTTAGAAATCCTTAGGTCGCTGGTTCAAATCCGGCTCGAAGGAGGTATGTTTTGGCGTAGAAATCTGGCCACGATGCATTAAGGCCAGCGCTGGAGACCCCCACCAATTTTGAGAGAGGTCTAAAAACTGTTTTCCCTGACCGGGAATCGAACCCGGCCGCGGCGGTGAAAGCGCCGAATCCTAGCCACTAGACCACCAGGGAGACACGTCTAAGACGCCTGCGTCAGCAAGGGCTTTTTTTCTTTCGTGTCTGAACTGGAGGATGGGAGATGGCGTGCCTTGCTCGCAAATAAAGCATCTCACTTGCTCACCCTTCGATAGCTCAGTTGGTAGAGCGGAGGACTGTAGGTCAAACACGGTTAGAAATCCTTAGGTCGCTGGTTCAAATCCGGCTCGAAGGAGGGATGTTTTGGCGTAGAAATCTGGCCACGATGCATTAAGGCTAGCGCTTGAGACCCCCACCCCCCCCAATTTTGAGAGAGGTCTAAAAACTGTTTTCCCTGACCGGGAATCGAACCCGGGCTGCGGCGGTGAGAGCGCCGAATCCTAGCCACTAGACCACCAGGGAGAGCTTGGATTCCTCTGCTCGCTGTCAAAGATGAGGAGCAAGTTGCAAAATGAAGCCTGTCAAAAGGCAAAGACTTCCACCGAACCTTAAGTTCCCTGACCGGGAATCGAACCCGGGACGCGGCGGTGAAAGCGCCGAATCCTAGCCACTAGACCACCAGGGAGACACGTCAAAGACGCCTGCGTCAGCAAGGGCTTTTTTTCTTTCGTGTCTGAACTGGAGGATGGGAGATGGCGTGCCTTGCTCGCAAATAAAGCATCTCACTTGCTCACCCTTCGATAGCTCAGTTGGTAGAGCGGAGGACTGTAGGTCAAACACGGTTAGAAATCCTTAGGTCGCTGGTTCAAATCCGGCTCGAAGGAGGGATGTTTTGGCGTAGAAATCTGGCCACGATGCATTAAGGCTAGCGCTTGAGACCCCCACCCCCCCCAATTTTGAGAGAGGTCTAAAAACTGTTTTCCCTGACCGGGAATCGAACCCGGGCCGCGGCGGTGAGAGCGCCGAATCCTAGCCACTAGACCACCAGGGAGAGCTTGGCTTCCTCTGCTCGCTGTCAAAGATGAGGAGCAAGTTGCAAAATGAAGCCTGTCAAAAGGCAAAGACTTCCACCGAACCTTAAGTTCCCTGACCGGGAATCGAACCCGGGCCGCGGCGGTGAAAGCGCCAAATCCTAGCCACTAGACCACCAGGGAGACACGTCAAAGACGCCTGCGTCAGCAAGGGCTTTTTTTCTTTCGTGTCTGAACTGGAGGATGGGAGATGGCGTGCCTTGCTCGCAAATAAAGCATCTCACTTGCTCACCCTTCGATAGCTCAGTTGGTAGAGCGGAGGACTGTAGGTCAAACACGGTTAGAAATCCTTAGGTCGCTGGTTCAAATCCGGCTCGAAGGAGGGATGTTTTGGCGTAGAAATCTGGCCACGATGCATTAAGGCTAGCGCTTGAGACCCCCACCCCCCCCAATTTTGAGAGAGGTCTAAAAACTGTTTTCCCTGACCGGGAATCGAACCCGGGCCGCGGCGGTGAGAGCGCCGAATCCTAGCCACTAGACCACCAGGGAGAGCTTGGCTTCCTCTGCTCGCTGTCAAAGATGAGGAGCAAGTTGCAAAATGAAGCCTGTCAAAAGGCAAAGACTTCCACCGAACCTTAAGTTCCCTGACCGGGAATCGAACCCGGGCCGCGGCGGTGAAAGCGCCGAATCCTAGCCACTAGACCACCAGGGAGACACGTCAAAGACGCCTGCGTCAGCAAGGGCTTTTTTTCTTTCGTGTCTGAACTGGAGGATGGGAGATGGCGTGCCTTGCTCGCAAATAAAGCATCTCACTTGCTCACCCTTCGATAGCTCAGTTGGTAGAGCGGAGGACTGTAGGTCAAACACGGTTAGAAATCCTTAGGTCGCTGGTTCAAATCCGGCTCGAAGGAGGGATGTTTTGGCGTAGAAATCTGGCCACGATGCATTAAGGCTAGTGCTTGAGACCCCCACCCCCCCAATTTTGAGAGAGGTCTAAAAACTGTTTTCCCTGACCGGGAATCGAACCCGGGCCGCGGCGGTGAGAGCGCCGAATCCTAGCCACTAGACCACCAGGGAGAGCTTGGCTTCCTCTGCTCGCTGTCAAAGATGAGGAGCAAGTTGCAAAATGAAGCCTGTCAAAAGGCAAAGACTTCCACCGAACCTTAAGTTCCCTGACCGGGAATCGAACCCGGGCCGCGGCGGTGAAAGCGCCGAATCCTAGCCACTAGACCACCAGGGAGACACGTCAAAGACGCCTGCGTCAGCAAGGGCTTTTTTTCTTTCGTGTCTGAACTGGAGGATGGGAGATGGCGTGCCTTGCTCGCAAATAAAGCATCTCACTTGGTCACCCTTCGATAGCTCAGTTGGTAGAGCGGAGGACTGTATGTCAAACACGGTTAGAAATCCTTAGGTCGCTGGTTCAAATCCGGCTCGAAGGAGGGATGTTTTGGCGTAGAAATCTGGCCACGATGCATTAAGGCTAGCGCTTGAGACCCCCACCCCCCCCAATTTTGAGAGAGGTCTAAAAACTGTTTTCCCTGACCGGGAATCGAACCCGGGCCGCGGCGGTGAGAGCGCCGAATCCTAGCCACTAGACCACCAGGGAGAGCTTGGCTTCCTCTGCTCGCTGTCAAAGATGAGGAGCAAGTTGCAAAATGAAGCCTGTCAAAAGGCAAAGACTTCCACCGAACCTTAAGTTCCCTGACCGGGAATCGAACCCGGGCCGCGGCGGTGAAAGCGCCGAATCCTAGCCACTAGAACACCAGGGAGACACGTCAAAGACGCCTGCGTCAGCAAGGGCTTTTTTTCTTTCGTGTCTGAACTGGAGGATGGGAGATGGCGTGCCTTGCTCGCAAATAAAGCATCTCACTTGCTCACCCTTCGATAGCTCAGTTGGTAGAGCGGAGGACTGTAGGTCAAACACGGTTAGAAATCCTTAGGTCGCTGGTTCAAATCCGGCTCGAAGGAGGGATGTTTTGGCGTAGAAATCTGGCCACGATGCATTAAGGCTAGCGCTTGAGACCCCCACCCCCCCCAATTTTGAGAGAGGTCTAAAAACTGTTTTCCCTGACCGGGAATCGAACCCGGGCCGCGGCGGTGAGAGCGCCGAATCCTAGCCACTAGACCACCAGGGAGAGCTTGGCTTCCTCTGCTCGCTGTCAAAGATGAGGAGCAAGTTGCAAAATGAAGCCTGTCAAAAGGCAAAGACTTCCACCGAACCTTAAGTTCCCTGACCGGGAATCGAACCCGGGCCGCGGCGGTGAAAGCGCCGAATCCTAGCCACTAGACCACCAGGGAGACACGTCAAAGACGCCTGCGTCAGCAAGGGCTTTTTTTCTTTCGTGTCTGAACTGGAGGATGGGAGATGGCGTGCCTTGCTCGCAAATAAAGCATCTCACTTGCTCACCCTTCGATAGCTCAGTTGGTAGAGCGGAGGACTGTAGGTCAAACACGGTTAGAAATCCTTAGGTCGCTGGTTCAAATCCGGCTCGAAGGAGGGATGTTTTGGCGTAGAAATCTGGCCACGATGCATTAAGGCTAGCGCTTGAGACCCCCACCCCCCCCAATTTTGAGAGAGGTCTAAAAACTGTTTTCCCTGACCGGGAATCGAACCCGGGCCGCGGCGGTGAGAGCGCCGAATCCTAGCCACTAGACCACCAGGGAGAGCTTGGCTTCCTCTGCTCGCTGTCAAAGATGAGGAGCAAGTTGCAAAATGAAGCCTGTCAAAAGGCAAAGACTTCCACCGAACCTTAAGTTCCCTGACCGGGAATCGAACCCGGGCCGCGGCGGTGAAAGCGCCGAATCCTAGCCACTAGACCACCAGGGAGACACGTCAAAGACGCCTGCGTCAGCAAGGGCTTTTTTTCTTTCGTGTCTGAACTGGAGGATGGGAGATGGCGTGCCTTGCTCGCAAATAAAGCATCTCACTTGCTCACCCTTCGATAGCTCAGTTGGTAGAGCGGAGGACTGTATGTCAAACACGGTTAGAAATCCTTAGGTCGCTGGTTCAAATCCGGCTCGAAGGAGGGATGTTTTGGCGTAGAAATCTGGCCACGATGCATTAAGGCTAGCGCTTGAGACCCCCACCCCCCCAATTTTGAGAGAGGTCTAAAAACTGTTTTCCCTGACCGGGAATCGAACCCGGGCCGCGGCGGTGAGAGCGCCGAATCCTAGCCACTAGACCACCAGGGAGAGCTTGGCTTCCTCTGCTCGCTGTCAAAGATGAGGAGCAAGTTGCAAAATGAAGCCTGTCAAAAGGCAAAGACTTCCACCGAACCTTAAGTTCCCTGACCGGGAATCGAACCCGGGCCGCGGCGGTGAAAGCGCCGAATCCTAGCCACTAGACCACCAGGGAGACACGTCAAAGGCGCCTGCGTCAGCAAGGGCTTTTTTTCTTTCGTGTCTGAACTGGAGGATGGGAGATGGCGTGCCTTGCTCGCAAATAAAGCATCTCACTTGCTCACCCTTCGATAGCTCAGTTGGTAGAGCGGAGGACTGTAGGTCAAACACGGTTAGAAATCCTTAGGTCGCTGGTTCAAATCCGGCTCCAAGGAGGGATGTTTTGGCGTAGAAATCTGGCCACGATGCATTAAGGCTAGCGCTTGAGACCCCCACCCCCCCCAATTTTGAGAGAGGTCTAAAAACTGTTTTCCCTGACCGGGAATCGAACCCGGGCCACGGCGGTGAGAGCGCCGAATCCTAGCCACTAGACCACCAGGGAGAGCTTGGCTTCTTCTGCTCGCTGTCAAAGATGAGGAGCAAGTTGCAAAATGAAGCCTGTCAAAAGGCAAAGACTTCCACCGAACCTTAAGTTCCCTGACCGGGAATCGAACCCGGGCCGCGGCGGTGAAAGCACCGAATCCTAGCCACTAGACCACCAGGGAGAGCTTGGCTTCCTCTGCTCGCTGTCAAAGATGAGGAGCAAGTTGCAAAATGAAGCCTGTCAAAAGGCAAAGACTTCCACCGAACCTTAAGTTCCCTGACCGGGAATCGAACCCGGGCCGCGGCGGTGAGAGCGCCGAATCCTAGCCACTAGACCACCAGGGAGAGCTTGGCTTCCTCTGCTCGCTGTCAAAGATGAGGAGCAAGTTGCAAAATGAAGCCTGTCAAAAGGCAAAGACTTCCACCGAACCTTAAGTTCCCTGACCAGGAATCGAACCCGGGCCGCGGCGGTGAAAGCGCCGAATCCTAGCCACTAGACCACCAGGGAGACACGTCAAAGACGCCTGCGTCAGCAAGGGCTTTTTTTCTTTCGTGTCTGAACTGGAGGATGGGAGATGGTGTGCCTTGCTCGCAAATAAAGCATCTCACTTGCTCACCCTTCGATAGCTCAGTTGGTAGAGCGGAGGACTGTAGGTCAAACACGGTTAGAAATCCTTAGGTCGCTGGTTCAAATCCGGCTCGAAGGAGGGATGTTTTGGCGTAGAAATCTGGCCACGATGCATTAAGGCTAGCGCTTGAGACCCCCACCCCCCCCAATTTTGAGAGAGGTCTAAAAACTGTTTTCCCTGACCGGGAATCGAACCCGGGCCGCGGCGGTGAGAGCGCCGAATCCTAGCCACTAGACCACCAGGGAGAGCTTGGATTCCTCTGCTCGCTGTCAAAGATGAGGAGCAAGTTGCAAAATGAAGCCTGTCAAAAGGCAAAGACTTCCACCGAACCTTAAGTTCCCTGACCGGGAATCGAACCCGGGCCGCGGCGGTGAAAGCGCCGAATCCTAGCCACTAGACCACCAGGGAGACACGTCAAAGGCGCCTGCGTCAGCAAGGGCTTTTTTTCTTTCGTGTCTGAACTGGAGGATGGGAGATGGCGTGCCTTGCTCGCAAATAAAGCATCTCACTTGCTCACCCTTCGATAGCTCAGTTGGTAGAGCGGAGGACTGTAGGTCAAACACGGTTAGAAATCCTTAGGTCGCTGGTTCAAATCCGGCTCGAAGGAGGGATGTTTTGGCGTAGAAATCTGGCCACGATGCATTAAGGCTAGCGCTTGAGACCCCCACCCCCCCCAATTTTGAGAGAGGTCTAAAAACTGTTTTCCCTGACCGGGAATCGAACCCGGGCCGCGGCGGTGAGAGCGCCGAATCCTAGCCACTAGACCACCAGGGAGAGCTTGGCTTCCTCTGCTCGCTGTCAAAGATGAGGAGCAAGTTGCAAAATGAAGCCTGTCAAAAGGCAAAGACTTCCACCGAACCTTAAGTTCCCTGACCGGGAATCGAACCCGGGCCGCGGCGGTGAAAGCGCCGAATCCTAGCCACTAGACCACCAGGGAGACACGTCAAAGGCGCCTGCGTCAGCAAGGGCTTTTTTTCTTTCGTGTCTGAACTGGAGGATGGGAGATGGCGTGCCTTGCTCGCAAATAAAGCATCTCACTTGCTCACCCTTCGATAGCTCAGTTGGTAGAGCGGAGGACTGTAGGTCAAACACGGTTAGAAATCCTTGGGTCGCTGGTTCAAATCCGGCTCGAAGGAGGGATGTTTTGGCGTAGAAATCTGGCCACGATGCATTAAGGCTAGCGCTTGAGACCCCCACCCCCCCAATTTTGAGAGAGGTCTAAAAACTGTTTTCCCTGACCGGGAATCGAACCCGGGCCGCGGCGGTGAGAGCGCCGAATCCTAGCCACTAGACCACCAGGGAGAGCTTGGCTTCTTCTGCTCGCTGTCAAAGATGAGGAGCAAGTTGCAAAATGAAGCCTGTCAAAAGGCAAAGACTTCCACCGAACCTTAAGTTCACTGACCGGGAATCGAACCCGGGCCGCGGCGGTGAAAGCGCCGAATCCTAGCCACTAGACCACCAGGGAGACACGTCAAAGACGCCTGCGTCAGCAAGGGCTTTTTTTCTTTCGTGTCTGAACTGGAGGATGGGAGATGGCGTGCCTTGCTCGCAAATAAAGCATTTCACTTGCTCACCCTTCGATAGCTCAGTTGGTACAGCGGAAGACTGTAGGTCAAACACGGTTAGAAATCCTTAGGTCGCTGGTTCAAATCCGGCTCGAAGGAGGTATGTTTTGGCGTAGAAATCTGGCCACGATGCATTAAGGCCAGCGCTGGAGACCCCCACCAATTTTGAGAGAGGTCTAAAAACTGTTTTCCCTGACCGGGAATCGAACCCGGGCCGCGGCGGTGAAAGCGCCGAATCCTAGCCACTAGACCACCAGGGAGACACGTCAAAGACGCCTGCGTCAGCAAAGGCTTTTTTTCTTTCGTGTCTGAACTGGAGGATGGGAGATGGCGTGCCTTGCTCGCAAATAAAGCATCTCACTTGCTCACCCTTCGATAGCTCAGTTGGTAGAGCGGAGGACTGTAGGTCAAACACGGTTAGAAATCCTTAGGTCGCTGGTTCAAATCCGGCTCGAAGGAGGGATGTTTTGGCGTAGAAATCTGGCCACAATGCATTAAGGCTAGCGCTTGAGACCCCCACCCCCCCCAATTTTGAGAGAGGTCTAAAAACTGTTTTCCCTGACCGGGAATCGAACCCGGGCCGCTGCGGTGAGAGCGCCGAATCCTAGCCACTAGACCACCAGGGAGAGCTTGGCTTCCTCTGCTCGCTGTCAAAGATGAGGAGCAAGTTGCAAAATGAAGCCTGTCAAAAGGCAAAGACTTCCACCGAACCTTAAGTTCCCTGACCGGGAATCGAACCCGGGCCGCGGCGGTGAAAGCGCCGAATCCTAGCCACTAGACCACCAGGGAGACACGTCAAAGGCGCCTGCGTCAGCAAGGGCTTTTTTTCTTTCGTGTCTGAACTGGAGGATGGGAGATGGCGTGCCTTGCTCGCAAATAAAGCATCTCACTTGCTCACCCTTCGATAGCTCAGTTGGTAGAGCGGAGGACTGTAGGTCAAACACGGTTAGAAATCCTTAGGTCGCTGGTTCAAATCCGGCTCGAAGGAGGGATGTTTTGGCGTAGAAATCTGGCCACGATGCATTAAGGCTAGCGCTGGAGACCCCCACCAATTTTGAGAGAGGTCTAAAAGCTGTTTTCCCTGACCGGGAATCGAACCCGGGCCGCAGCGGTGAAAGCGCCGAATCCTAGCCACTAGACCACCAGGGAGACACGTCAAAGACGCCTGCGTCAGCAAGGGCTTTTTTTCTTTCGTGTCTGAACTGGAGGATGGGAGATGGCGTGCCTTGCTCGCAAATAAAGCATCTCACTTGCTCACCCTTCGATAGCTCAGTTGGTAGAGCGGAGGACTGTAGGTCAAACACGGTTAGAAATCCTTAGGTCGCTGGTTCAAATCCGGCTCGAAGGAGGGATGTTTTGGCGTAGAAATCAGGCCACGATGCATTAAGGCTAGCGCTTGAGACCCCCACCCCCCCCAATTTTGAGAGAGGTCTAAAAACTGTTTTCCCTGACCGGGAATCGAACCCGGGCCGCGGCGGTGAGAGCGCCGAATCCTAGCCACTAGACCACCAGGGAGAGCTTGGCTTCTTCTGCTCGCTGTCAAAGATGAGGAGCAAGTTGCAAAATGAAGCCTGTCAAAAGGCAAAGACTTCCACCGAACCTTAAGTTCACTGACCGGGAATCGAACCCGGGCCGCGGCGGTGAAAGCGCCGAATCCTAGCCACTAGACCACCAGGGAGACACGTCAAAGACGCCTGCGTCAGCAAGGGCTTTTTTTCTTTCGTGTCTGAACTGGAGGATGGGAGATGGCGTGCCTTGCTCGCAAATAAAGCATCTCACTTGCTCACCCTTCGATAGCTCAGTTGGTACAGCGGAAGACTGTAGGTCAAACACGGTTAGAAATCCTTAGGTCGCTGGTTCAAATCCGGCTCGAAGGAGGTATGTTTTGGCGTAGAAATCTGGCCACGATGCATTAAGGCCAGCGCTGGAGACCCCCACCAATTTTGAGAGAGGTCTAAAAACTGTTTTCCCTGACCGGGAATCGAACCCGGGCCGCGGCGGTGAAAGCGCCGAATCCTAGCCACTAGACCACCAGGGAGACACGTCAAAGACGCCTGCGTCAGCAAGGGCTTTTTTTCTTTCGTGTCTGAACTGGAGGATGGGAGATGGCGTGCCTTGCTCGCAAATAAAGCATCTCACTTGCTCACCCTTCGATAGCTCAGTTGGTAGAGCGGAGGACTGTAGGTCAAACACGGTTAGAAATCCTTAGGTCGCTGGTTCAAATCCGGCTCGAAGGAGGGATGTTTTGGCGTAGAAATCTGGCCACGATGCATTAAGGCTAGCGCTTGAGACCCCCACCCCCCCCAATTTTGAGAGAGGTCTAAAAACTGTTTTCCCTGACCGGGAATCGAACCCGGGCCGCGGCGGTGAGAGCGCCGAATCCTAGCCACTAGACCACCAGGGAGAGCTTGGCTTCCTCTGCTCGCTGTCAAAGATGAGGAGCAAGTTGCAAAATGAAGCCTGTCAAAAGGCAAAGACTTCCACCGAACCTTAAGTTCCCTGACCGGGAATCGAACCCGGGCCGCGGCGGTGAAAGCGCCGAATCCTAGCCACTAGACCACCAGGGAGACACGTCAAAGGCGCCTGCGTCAGCAAGGGCTTTTTTTCTTTCGTGTCTGAACTGGAGGATGGGAGATGGCGTGCCTTGCTCGCAAATAAAGCATCTCACTTGCTCACCCTTCGATAGCTCAGTTGGTAGAGCGGAGAACTGTAGGTCAAACACGGTTAGAAATCCTTAAGTCGCTGGTTCAAATCCGGCTCGAAGGAGGGATGTTTTGGCGTAGAAATCTGGCCACGATGCATTAAGGCCAGCGCTGGAGACCCCCACCAATTTTGAGAGAGGTCTAAAAACTGTTTTCCCTGACCGGGAATCGAACCCGGGCCGCGGCGGTGAAAGCGCCGAATCCTAGCCACTAGACCACCAGGGAGACACGTCAAAGACGCCTGCGTCAGCAAGGGCTTTTTTTCTTTCGTGTCTGAACTGGAGGATGGGAGATGGCGTGCCTTGCTCGCAAATAAAGCATCTCACTTGCTCACCCTTCGATAGCTCAGTTGGTACAGCGGAGGACTGTAGGTCAAACACGGTTAGAAATCCTTAGGTCGCTGGTTCAAATCCGGCTCGAAGGAGGTATGTTTTGGCGTAGAAATCTGGCCACGATGCATTAAGGCCAGCGCTGGAGACCCCCACCAATTTTGAGAGAGGTCTAAAAACTGTTTTCCCTGACCGGGAATCGAACCCGGGCCGCGGCGGTGAAAGCGCCGAATCCTAGCCACTAGACCACCAGGGAGACACGTCAAAGACGCCTGCGTCAGCAAGGGCTTTTTTTCTTTCGTGTCTGAACTGGAGGATGGGAGATGGCGTGCCTTGCTCGCAAATAAAGCATCTCACTTGCTCACCCTTCGATAGCTCAGTTGGTAGAGCGGAGGACTGTAGGTCAAACACGGTTAGAAATCCTTAGGTCGCTGGTTCAAATCCGGCTCGAAGGAGGGATGTTTTGGCGTAGAAATCTGGCCACGATGCATTAAGGCTAGCGCTTGAGACCCCCACCCCCCCCCAATTTTGAGAGAGGTCTAAAAACTGTTTTCCCTGACCGGGAATCGAACCCGGGCCGCGGCGGTGAGAGCGCCGAATCCTAGCCACTAGACCACCAGGGAGAGCTTGGCTTCTTCTGCTCGCTGTCAAAGATGAGGAGCAAGTTGCAAAATGAAGCCTGTCAAAAGGCAAAGACTTCCACCGAACCTTAAGTTCACTGACCGGGAATCGAACCCGGGCCGCGGCGGTGAAAGCGCCGAATCCTAGCCACTAGACCACCAGGGAGACACGTCAAAGACGCCTGCGTCAGCAAGGGCTTTTTTTCTTTCGTGTCTGAACTGGAGGATGGGAGATGGCGTGCCTTGCTCGCAAATAAAGCATCTCACTTGCTCACCCTTCGATAGCTCAGTTGGTACAGCGGAAGACTGTAGGTCAAACACGGTTAGAAATCCTTAGGTCGCTGGTTCAAATCCGGCTCGAAGGAGGTATGTTTTGGCGTAGAAATCTGGCCACGATGCATTAAGGCCAGCGCTGGAGACCCCCACCAATTTTGAGAGAGGTCTAAAAACTGTTTTCCCTGACCGGGAATCGAACCCGGGCCGCGGCGGTGAAAGCGCCGAATCCTAGCCACTAGACCACCAGGGAGACACGTCAAAGACGCCTGCGTCAGCAAGGGCTTTTTTTCTTTCGTGTCTGAACTGGAGGATGGGAGATGGCGTGCCTTGCTCGCAAATAAAGCATCTCACTTGCTCACCCTTCGATAGCTCAGTTGGTAGAGCGGAGGACTGTAGGTCAAACACGGTTAGAAATCCTTAGGTCGCTGGTTCAAATCCGGCTCGAAGGAGGGATGTTTTGGCGTAGAAATCTGGCCACGATGCATTAAGGCTAGCGCTTGAGACCCCCACCCCCCCCAATTTTGAGAGAGGTCTAAAAACTGTTTTCCCTGACCGGGAATCGAACCCGGGCCGCGGCGGTGAGAGCGCCGAATCCTAGCCACTAGACCACCAGGGAGAGCTTGGCTTCCTCTGCTCGCTGTCAAAGATGAGGAGCAAGTTGCAAAATGAAGCCTGTCAAAAGGCAAAGACTTCCACCGAACCTTAAGTTCCCTGACCGGGAATCGAACCCGGGCCGCGGCGGTGAAAGCGCCGAATCCTAGCCACTAGACCACCAGGGAGACACGTCAAAGACGCCTGCGTCAGCAAGGGCTTTTTTTCTTTCGTGTCTGAACTGGAGGATGGGAGATGGCGTGCCTTGCTCGCAAATAAAGCATCTCACTTGCTCACCCTTCGATAGCTCAGTTGGTACAGCGGAGGACTGTAGGTCAAACACGGTTAGAAATCCTTAGGTCGCTGGTTCAAATCCGGCTCGAAGGAGGTATGTTTTGGCGTAGAAATCTGGCCACGATGCATTAAGGCCAGCGCTGGAGACCCCCACCAATTTTGAGAGAGGTCTAAAAACTGTTTTCCCTGACCGGGAATCGAACCCGGGCCGCGGCGGTGAAAGCGCCGAATCCTAGCCACTAGACCACCAGGGAGACACGTCAAAGACGCCTGCGTCAGCAAGGGCTTTTTTTCTTTCGTGTCTGAACTGGAGGATGGGAGATGGCGTGCCTTGCTCGCAAATAAAGCATCTCACTTGCTCACCCTTCGATAGCTCAGTTGGTAGAGCGGAGGACTGTAGGTCAAACACGGTTAGAAATCCTTAGGTCGCTGGTTCAAATCCGGCTCGAAGGAGGTATGTTTTGGCGTAGAAATCTGGCCACGATGCATTAAGGCCAGCGCTGGAGACCCCCACCAATTTTGAGAGAGGTCTAAAAACTGTTTTCCCTGACCGGGAATCGAACCCGGGCCGCGGCGGTGAAAGCGCCGAATCCTAGCCACTAGACCACCAGGGAGACACGTCAAAGGCGCCTGCGTCAGCAAGGGCTTTTTTTCTTTCGTGTCTGAACTGGAGGATGGGAGATGGCGTGCCTTGCTCGCAAATAAAGCATCTCACTTGCTCACCCTTCGATAGCTCAGTTGGTAGAGCGGAGGACTGTAGGTCAAACACGGTTAGAAATCCTTAGGTCGCTGGTTCAAATCCGGCTCGAAGGAGGGATGTTTTGGCGTAGAAATCTGGCCACGATGCATTAAGGCTAGCGCTGGAGACCCCCACCAATTTTGAGAGAGGTCTAAAAGCTGTTTTCCCTGACCGGGAATCGAACCCGGGCCGCAGCGGTGAAAGCGCCGAATCCTAGCCACTAGACCACCAGGGAGACACGTCAAAGACGCCTGCGTCAGCAAGGGCTTTTTTTCTTTCGTGTCTGAACTGGAGGATGGGAGATGGCGTGCCTTGCTCGCAAATAAAGCATCTCACTTGCTCACCCTTCGATAGCTCAGTTGGTAGAGCGGAGGACTGTAGGTCAAACACGGTTAGAAATCCTTAGGTCGCTGGTTCAAATCCGGCTCGAAGGAGGGATGTTTTGGCGTAGAAATCTGGCCACGATGCATTAAGGCTAGCGCTTGAGACCCCCACCCCCCCCAATTTTGAGAGAGGTCTAAAAACTGTTTTCCCTGACCGGGAATCGAACCCGGGCCGCGGCGGTGAGAGCGCCGAATCCTACCCACTAGACCACCAGGGAGAGCTTGGCTTCCTCTGCTCGCTGTCAAAGATGAGGAGCAAGTTGCAAAATGAAGCCTGTCAAAAGGCAAAGACTTCCACCGAACCTTAAGTTCCCTGACCGGGAATCGAACCCGGGCCGCGGCGGTGAAAGCGCCGAATCCTAGCCACTAGACCACCAGGGAGACACGTCAAAGGCGCCTGCGTCAGCAAGGGCTTTTTTTCTTTCGTGTCTGAACTGGAGGATGGGAGATGGCGTGCCTTGCTCGCAAATAAAGCATCTCACTTGCTCACCCTTCGATAGCTCAGTTGGTAGAGCGGAGAACTGTAGGTCAAACACGGTTAGAAATCCTTAGGTCGCTGGTTCAAATCCGGCTCGAAGGAGGGATGTTTTGGCGTAGAAATCTGGCCACGATGCATTAAGGCTAGCGCTTGAGACCCCCACCCCCCCCAATTTTGAGAGAGGTCTAAAAACTGTTTTCCCTGACCGGGAATCGAACCCGGGCCGCGGCGGTGAGAGCGCCGAATCCTAGCCACTAGACCACCAGGGAGAGCTTGGCTTCTTCTGCTCGCTGTCAAAGATGAGGAGCAAGTTGCAAAATGAAGCCTGTCAAAAGGCAAAGACTTCCACCGAACCTTAAGTTCACTGACCGGGAATCGAACCCGGGCCGCGGCGGTGAAAGCGCCGAATCCTAGCCACTAGACCACCAGGGAGACACGTCAAAGACGCCTGCGTCAGCAAGGGCTTTTTTTCTTTCGTGTCTGAACTGGAGGATGGGAGATGGCGTGCCTTGCTCGCAAATAAAGCATCACACTTGCTCACCCTTCGATACCTCAGTTGGTAGAGCGGAGGACTGTAGGTCAAACACGGTTAGAAATCCTTAGGTCGCTGGTTCAAATCCGGCTCGAAGGAGGGATGTTTTGGCGTAGAAATCTGGCCACGATGCATTAAGGCTAGCGCTGGAGACCCCCACCAATTTTGAGAGAGGTCTAAAAGCTGTTTTCCCTGACCGGGAATCGAACCCGGGCCGCAGCGGTGAAAGCGCCGAATCCTAGCCACTAGACCACCAGGGAGACACGTCAAAGACGCCTGCGTCAGCAAGGGCTTTTTTTCTTTCGTGTCTGAACTGGAGGATGGGAGATGGCGTGCCTTGCTCGCAAATAAAGCATCTCACTTGCTCACCCTTCGATAGCTCAGTTGGTAGAGCGGAGGACTGTAGGTCAAACACGGTTAGAAATCCTTAAGTCGCTGGTTCAAATCCGGCTCGAAGGAGGGATGTTTTGGCGTAGAAATCTGGCCACGATGCATTAAGGCTAGCGCTTGAGACCCCCACCCCCCCCAATTTTGAGAGAGGTCTAAAAACTGTTTTCCCTGACCGGGAATCGAACCCGGGCCGCGGCGGTGAGAGCGCCGAATCCTAGCCACTAGACCACCAGGGAGAGCTTGGCTTCCTCTGCTCGCTGTCAAAGATGAGGAGCAAGTTGCAAAATGAAGCCTGTCAAAAGGCAAAGACTTCCACCGAACCTTAAGTTCCCTGACCGGGAATCGAACCCGGGCCGCGGCGGTGAAAGCGCCGAATCCTAGCCACTAGACCACCAGGGAGACACGTCAAAGGCGCCTGCGTCAGCAAGGGCTTTTTTTCTTTCGTGTCTGAACTGGAGGATGGGAGATGGCGTGCCTTGCTCGCAAATAAAGCATCTCACTTGCTCACCCTTCGATAGCTCAGTTGGTAGAGCGGAGGACTGTAGGTCAAACACGGTTAGAAATCCTTAGGTCGCTGGTTCAAATCCGGCTCGAAGGAGGGATGTTTTGGCGTAGAAATCTGGCCACGATGCATTAAGGCTAGCGCTTGAGACCCCCACCCCCCCCAATTTTGAGAGAGGTCTAAAAACTGTTTTCACTGACCGGGAATCGAACCCGGGCCGCGGCGGTGAGAGCGCCGAATCCTAGCCACTAGACCACCAGGGAGAGCTTGGCTTCTTCTGCTCGCTGTCAAAGATGAGGAGCAAGTTGCAAAATGAAGCCTGTCAAAAGGCAAAGACTTCCACCGAACCTTAAGTTCACTGACCGGGAATCGAACCCGGGCCGCGGCGGTGAAAGCGCCGAATCCTAGCCACTAGACCACCAGGGAGACACGTCAAAGACGCCTGCGTCAGCAAGGGCTTTTTTTCTTTCGTGTCTGAACTGGAGGATGGGAGATGGCGTGCCTTGCTCGCAAATAAAGCATCTCACTTGCTCACCCTTCGATAGCTCAGTTGGTACAGCGGAGGACTGTAGGTCAAACACGGTTAGAAATCCTTAGGTCGCTGGTTCAAATCCGGCTCGAAGGAGGTATGTTTTGGCGTAGAAATCTGGCCACGATGCATTAAGGCCAGCGCTGGAGACCCCCACCAATTTTGAGAGAGGTCTAAAAACTGTTTTCCCTGACCGGGAATCGAACCCGGGCCGCGGCGGTGAAAGCGCCGAATCCTAGCCACTAGACCACCAGGGAGACACGTCAAAGACGCCTGCGTCAGCAAGGGCTTTTTTTCTTTCGTGTCTGAACTGGAGGATGGGAGATGGCGTGCCTTGCTCGCAAATAAAGCATCTCACTTGCTCACCCTTCGATAGCTCAGTTGGTACAGCGGAGGACTGTAGGTCAAACACGGTTAGAAATCCTTAAGGTCGCTGGTTCAAATCCGGCTCGAAGGAGGGATGTTTTGGCGTAGAAATCTGGCCACGATGCATTAAGGCTAGCGCTTGAGACCCCCACCCCCCCCAATTTTGAGAGAGGTCTAAAAACTGTTTTCCCTGACCGGGAATCGAACCCGGGCCGCGGCGGTGAGAGCACCGAATCCTAGCCACTAGACCACCAGGGAGAGCTTGGCTTCCTCTGCTCGCTGTCAAAGATGGGGAGCAAGTTGCAAAATGAAGCCTGTCAAAAGGCAAAGACTTCCACCGAACCTTAAGTTCACTGACCGGGAATCGAACCCGGGCCGCCGCGGTGAAAGCGCCGAATCCTAGCCACTAGACCACCAGGGAGAGCTTGGCTTCCTCTGCTCGCTGTCAAAGATGAGGAGCAAGTTGCAAAATGAAGCCTGTCAAAAGGCAAAGACTTCCACCGAACCTTAAGTTCCCTGACCGGGAATCGAACCCGGGCCGCGGCGGTGAAAGCGCCGAATCCTAGCCACTAGACCACCAGGGAGACACGTCAAAGGCGCCTGCGTCAGCAAGGGCTTTTTTCTTTCGTGTCTGAACTGGAGGATGGGAGATGGCGTGCCTTGCTCGCAAATAAAGCATCTCACTTGCTCACCCTTCGATAGCTCAGTTGGTAGAGCGGAGGACTGTAGGTCAAACACGGTTAGAAATCCTTAGGTCGCTGGTTCAAATCCGGCTCGAAGGAGGGATGTTTTGGCGTAGAAATCTGGCCACGATGCATTAAGGCTACCGCTTGAGACCCCCACCCCCCCCAATTTTGAGAGAGGTCTAAAAACTGTCTTCCCTGACCGGGAATCGAACCCGGGCCGCGGCGGTGAGAGCGCCGAATCCTAGCCACTAGACCACCAGGGAGAGCTTGGCTTCCTCTGCTCGCTGTCAAAGATGAGGAGCAAGTTGCAAAATGAAGCCTGTCAAAAGGCAAAGACTTCCACCGAACCTTAAGTTCCCTGACCGGGAATCGAACCCGGGCCGCGGCGGTGAAAGCGCCGAATCCTAGCCACTAGACCACCAGGGAGACACGTCAAAGGCGCCTGCGTCAGCAAGGGCTTTTTTTCTTTCGTGTCTGAACTGGAGGATGGGAGATGGCGTGCCTTGCTCGCAAATAAAGCATCTCACTTGCTCACCCTTCGATAGCTCAGTTGGTAGAGCGGAGGACTGTAGGTCAAACACGGTTAGAAATCCTTAGGTCGCTGGTTCAAATCCGGCTCGAAGGAGGGATGTTTTGGCGTAGAAATCTGGCCACGATGCATTAAGGCTAGCGCTGGAGACCCCCACCAATTTTGAGAGAGGTCTAAAAGCTGTTTTCCCTGACCGGGAATCGAACCCGGGCCGCAGCGGTGAAAGCGCCGAATCCTAGCCACTAGACCACCAGGGAGACACGTCAAAGACGCCTGCGTCAGCAAGGGCTTTTTTTCTTTCGTGTCTAAACTGGAGGATGGGAGATGGCGTGCCTTGCTCGCAAATAAAGCATCTCACTTGCTCACCCTTCGATAGCTCAGTTGGTAGAGCGGAGGACTGTAGGTCAAACACGGTTAGAAATCCTTAGGTCGCTGGTTCAAATCTGGCTCGAAGGAGGGATGTTTTGGCGTAGAAATCTGGCCACGATGCATTAAGGCTAGCGCTTGAGACCCCCACCCCCCCCAATTTTGAGAGAGGTCTAAAAACTGTTTTCACTGACCGGGAATCGAACCCGGGCCGCGGCGGTGAGAGCGCCGAATCCTAGCCACTAGACCACCAGGGAGAGCTTGGCTTCCTCTGCTCGCTGTCAAAGATGAGGAGCAAGTTGCAAAATGAAGCCTGTCAAAAGGCAAAGACTTCCACCGAACCTTAAGTTCCCTGACCGGGAATCGAACCCGGGCCGCGGCGGTGAAAGCGCCGAATCCTAGCCACTAGACCACCAGGGAGACACGTCAAAGGCGCATGCGTCAGCAAGGGCTTTTTTTCTTTCGTGTCTGAACTGGAGGATGGGAGATGGCGTGCCTTGCTCGCAAATAAAGCATCTCACTTGCTCACCCTTCGATAGCTCAGTTGGTAGACTGGAGCACTGTAGGTCAAACACGGTTAGAAATCCTTAGGTTGCTGGCTCAAATCCGGCTCGAAGGAGGGATGTTTTGGCGTAGAAATCTGGCCACGATGCATTAAGGCTAGCGCTGGAGACCCCCACCAATTTTGAGAGAGGTCTAAAAGCTGTTTTCCCTGACCGGGAATCGAACCCGGGCCGCAGCGGTGAAAGCGCCGAATCCTAGCCACTAGACCACCAGGGAGACACGTCAAAGACGCCTGCGTCAGCAAGGGCTTTTTTTCTTTCGTGTCTGAACTGGAGGATGGGAGATGGCGTGCCTTGCTCGCAAATAAAGCATCTCACTTGCTCACCCTTCGATAGCTCAGTTGGTAGAGCGGAGGACTGTAGGTCAAACACGGTTAGAAATCCTTAGGTCGCTGGTTCAAATCCGGCTCGAAGGAGGGATGTTTTGGCGTAGAAATCTGGCCACGATGCATTAAGGCTAGCGCTTGAGACCCCCACCCCCCCCAATTTTGAGAGAGGTCTAAAAACTGTTTTCCCTGACCGGGAATCGAACCCGGGCCGCGGCGGTGAGAGCGCCGAATCCTAGCCACTAGACCACCAGGGAGAGCTTGGCTTCCTCTGCTCGCTGTCAAAGATGAGGAGCAAGTTGCAAAATGAAGCCTGTCAAAAGGCAAAGACTTCCACCGAACCTTAAGTTCCCTGACCGGGAATCGAACCCGGGCCGCGGCGGTGAAAGCGCCGAATCCTAGCCACTAGACCACCAGGGAGACACGTCAAAGGCGCCTGCGTCAGCAAGGGCTTTTTTTCTTTCGTGTCTGAACTGGAGGATGGGAGATGGCGTGCCTTGCTCGCAAATAAAGCATCTCACTTGCTCACCCTTCGATAGCTCAGTTGGTAGAGCGGAGGACTGTAGGTCAAACACGGTTAGAAATCCTTAGGTCGCTGGTTCAAATCAGGCTCGAAGGAGGGATGTTTTGGCGTAGAAATCTGGCCACGATGCATTAAGGCTAGCGCTTGAGACCCCCACCCCCCCCCAATTTTGAGAGAGGTCTAAAAACTGTTTTCCCTGACCGGGAATCGAACCCGGGCCGCGGCGGTGAGAGCGCCGAATCCTAGCCACTAGACCACCAGGGAGAGCTTGGCTTCTTCTGCTCGCTGTCAAAGATGAGGAGCAAGTTGCAAAATGAAGCCTGTCAAAAGGCAAAGACTTCCACCGAACCTTAAGTTCACTGACCGGGAATCGAACCCGGGCCGCGGCGGTGAAAGCGCCGAATCCTAGCCACTAGACCACCAGGGAGACACGTCAAAGACGCCTGCGTCAGCAAGGGCTTTTTTTCTTTCGTGTCTGAACTGGAGGATGGGAGATGGCGTGCCTTGCTCGCAAATAAAGCATCTCACTTGCTCACCCTTCGATAGCTCAGTTGGTAGAGCGGAGGACTGTAGGTCAAACACGGTTAGAAATCCTTAGGTCGCTGGTTCAAATCCGGCTCGAAGGAGGGATGTTTTGGCGTAGAAATCTGGCCACGATGCATTAAGGCTAGCGCTTGAGACCCCCACCCCCCCCCAATTTTGAGAGAGGTCTAAAAACTGTTTTCCCTGACCGGGAATCGAACCCGGGCCGCGGCGGTGAGAGCGCCGAATCCTAGCCACTAGACCACCAGGGAGAGCTTGGCTTCTTCTGCTCGCTGTCAAAGATGAGGAGCAAGTTGCAAAATGAAGCCTGTCAAAAGGCAAAGACTTCCACCGAACCTTAAGTTCACTGACCGGGAATCGAACCCGGGCCGCGGCGGTGAAAGCGCCGAATCCTAGCCACTAGACCACCAGGGAGACACGTCAAAGACGCCTGCGTCAGCAAGGGCTTTTTTTCTTTCGTGTCTGAACTGGAGGATGGGAGATGGCGTGCCTTGCTCGCAAATAAAGCATCTCACTTGCTCACCCTTCGATAGCTCAGTTGGTACAGCGGAGGACTGTAGGTCAAACACGGTTAGAAATCCTTAGGTCGCTGGTTCAAATCCGGCTCGAAGGAGGTATGTTTTGGCGTAGAAATCTGGCCACGATGCATTAAGGCCAGCGCTGGAGACCCCCACCAATTTTGAGAGAGGTCTAAAAACTGTTTTCCCTGACCGGGAATCGAACCCGGGCCGCGGCGGTGAAAGCGCCGAATCCTAGCCACTAGACCACCAGGGAGACACGTCAAAGACGCCTGCGTCAGCAAGGGCTTTTTTTCTTTCGTGTCTGAACTGGAGGATGGGAGATGGCGTGCCTTGCTCGCAAATAAAGCATCTCACTTGATCACCCTTCGATAGCTCAGTTGGTAGAGCGGAGGACTGTAGGTCAAACACGGTTAGAAATCCTTAGGTCGCTGGTTCAAATCCGGCTCGAAGGAGGGATGTTTTGGCGTAGAAATCTGGCCACGATGCATTAAGGCTAGCGCTTGAGACCCCCACCCCCCCCAATTTTGAGAGAGGTCTAAAAACTGTTTTCCCTGACCGGGAATCGAACCCGGGCCGCGGCGGTGAGAGCACCGAATCCTAGCCACTAGACCACCAGGGAGAGCTTGGCTTCCTCTGCTCGCTGTCAAAGATGGGGAGCAAGTTGCAAAATGAAGCCTGTCAAAAGGCAAAGACTTCCACCGAACCTTAAGTTCACTGACCGGGAATCGAACCCGGGCCGCGGCGGTGAAAGCGCCGAATCCTAGCCACTAGACCACCAGGGAGACACGTCAAAGACGCCTGCGTCAGCAAGGGCTTTTTTTCTTTCGTGTCTGAACTGGAGGATGGGAGATGGCGTGCCTTGCTCGCAAATAAAGCATCTCACTTGCTCACCCTTCGATAGCTCAGTTGGTACAGCGGAGGACTGTAGGTCAAACACGGTTAGAAATCCTTAGGTCGCTGGTTCAAATCCGGCTCGAAGGAGGTATGTTTTGGCGTAGAAATCTGGCCACGATGCATTAAGGCCAGCGCTGGAGACCCCCACCAATTTTGAGAGAGGTCTAAAAACTGTTTTCCCTGACCGGGAATCGAACTCGGGCCGCGGCGGTGAAAGCGCCGAATCCTAGCCACTAGACCACCAGGGAGACACGTCAAAGACGCCTGCGTCAGCAAGGGCTTTTTTTCTTTCGTGTCTGAACTGGAGGATGGGAGATGGCGTGCCTTGCTCGCAAATAAAGCATCTCACTTGATCACCCTTCGATAGCTCAGTTGGTAGAGCGGAGGACTGTAGGTCAAACACGGTTAGAAATCCTTAGGTCGCTGGTTCAAATCCGGCTCGAAGGAGGGATGTTTTGGCGTAGAAATCTGGCCACGATGCATTAAGGCTAGCGCTTGAGACCCCCACCCCCCCCAATTTTGAGAGAGGTCTAAAAACTGTTTTCCCTGACCGGGAATCGAACCCGGGCCGCGGCGGTGAGAGCACCGAATCCTAGCCACTAGACCACCAGGGAGAGCTTGGCTTCCTCTGCTCGCTGTCAAAGATGGGGAGCAAGTTGCAAAATGAAGCCTGTCAAAAGGCAAAGACTTCCACCGAACCTTAAGTTCCCTGACCGGGAATCGAACCCGGGCCGCCGCGGTGAAAGCGCCGAATCCTAGCCACTAGACCACCAGGGAGAGCTTGGCTTCCTCTGCTCGCTGTCAAAGATGAGGAGCAAGTTGCAAAATGAAGCCTGTCAAAAGGCAAAGACTTCCACCGAACCTTAAGTTCCCTGACCGGGAATCGAACCCGGGCCGCGGCGGTGAAAGCGCCGAATCCTAGCCACTAGACCACCAGGGAGACACGTCAAAGGCGCCTGCGTCAGCAAGGGCTTTTTTCTTTCGTGTCTGAACTGGAGGATGGGAGATGGCGTGCCTTGCTCGCAAATAAAACATCTCACTTGCTCACCCTTCGATAGCTCAGTTGGTAGAGCGGAGGACTGTAGGTCAAACACGGTTAGAAATCCTTAGGTCGCTGGTTCAAATCCGGCTCGAAGGAGGGATGTTTTGGCGTAGAAATCTGGCCACGATGCATTAAGGCTACCGCTTGAGACCCCCACCCCCCCCAATTTTGAGAGAGGTCTAAAAACTGTCTTCCCTGACCGGGAATCGAACCCGGGCCGCGGCGGTGAGAGCGCCGAATCCTAGCCACTAGACCACCAGGGAGAGCTTGACTTCCTCTGCTCGCTGTCAAAGATGAGGAGCAAGTTGCAAAATGAAGCCTGTCAAAAGGCAAAGACTTCCACCGAACCTTAAGTTCCCTGACCAGGAATCGAACCCGGGACGCGGCGGTGAAAGCGCCGAATCCTAGCCACTAGACCACCAGGGAGACACGTCAAAGACGCCTGCGTCAGCAAGGGCTTTTTTTCTTTCGTGTCTGAACTGGAGGATGGGAGATGGCGTGCCTTGCTCGCAAATAAAGCATCTCACTTGCTCACCCTTCGATAGCTCAGTTGGTAGAGCGGAGGACTGTAGGTCAAACACGGTTAGAAATCCTTAGGTCGCTGGTTCAAATCCGGCTCGAAGGAGGGATGTTTTGGCGTAGAAATCTGGCCACGATGCATTAAGGCTAGCGCTTTAGTCCCCCACCCCCCCCAATTTTGAGAGAGGTCTAAAAACTGTTTTCCCTGACCGGGAATCGAACCCGGGCCGCGGCGGTGAGAGCGCCGAATCCTAGCCACTAGACCACCAGGGAGAGCTTGGCTTCTTCTGCTCGCTGTCAAAGATGAGGAGCAAGTTGCAAAATGAAGCCTGTCAAAAGGCAAAGACTTCCACCGAACCTTAAGTTCACTGACCGGGAATCGAACCCGGGCCGCGGCGGTGAAAGCGCCGAATCCTAGCCACTAGACCACCAGGGAGACACGTCAAAGACGCCTGCGTCAGCAAGGGCTTTTTTTCTTTCGTGTCTGAACTGGAGGATGGGAGATGGCGTGCCTTGCTCGCAAATAAAGCATCTCACTTGCTCACCCTTCGATAGCTCAGTTGGTACAGCGGAGGACTGTAGGTCAAACACGGTTAGAAATCCTTAGGTCGCTGGTTCAAATCCGGCTCGAAGGAGGTATGTTTTGGCGTAGAAATCTGGCCACGATGCATTAAGGCCAGCGCTGGAGACCCCCACCAATTTTGAGAGAGGTCTAAAAACTGTTTTCCCTGACCGGGAATCGAACCCGGGCCGCGGCGGTGAAAGCGCCGAATCCTAGCCACTAGACCACCAGGGAGACACGTCAAAGACGCCTGCGTCAGCAAGGGCTTTTTTTCTTTCGTGTCTGAACTGGAGGATGGGAGATGGCGTGCCTTGCTCGCAAATAAAGCATCTCACTTGCTCACCCTTCGATAACTCAGTTGGTAGAGCGGAGGACTGTAGGTCAAACACGGTTAGAAATCCTTAGGTCGCTGGTTCAAATCCGGCTCGAAGGAGGGATGTTTTGGCGTAGAAATCTGGCCACGATGCATTAAGGCTAGCGCTTGAGACCCCCACCCCCCCAATTTTGAGAGAGGTCTAAAAACTGTTTTCCCTGACCGGGAATCGAACCCGGGCCGCGGCGGTGAGAGCGCCGAATCCTAGCCACTAGACCACCAGGGAGAGCTTGGCTTCTTCAGCTCGCTGTCAAAGATGAGGAGCAAGTTGCAAAATGAAGCCTGTCAAAAGGCAAAGACTTCCACCGAACCTTAAGTTCACTGACCGGGAATCGAACCCGGGCCGCGGCGGTGAAAGCGCCGAATCCTAGCCACTAGACCACCAGGGAGACACGTCAAAGACGCCTGCGTCAGCAAGGGCTTTTTTTCTTTCGTGTCTGAACTGGAGGATGGGAGATGGCGTGCCTTGCTCGCAAATAAAGCATCTCACTTGCTCACCCTTCGATAACTCAGTTGGTAGAGCGGAGGACTGTAGGTCAAACACGGTTAGAAATCCTTAGGTCGCTGGTTCAAATCCGGCTCGAAGGAGGGATGTTTTGGCGTAGAAATCTGGCCACGATGCATTAAGGCTAGCGCTTGAGACCCCCACCCCCCCCAATTTTGAGAGAGGTCTAAAAACTGTTTTCCCTGACCGGGAATCGAACCCGGGCCGCGGCGGTGAGAGCGCCGAATCCTAGCCACTAGACCACCAGGGAGAGCTTGGCTTCTTCAGCTCGCTGTCAAAGATGAGGAGCAAGTTGCAAAATGAAGCCTGTCAAAAGGCAAAGACTTCCACCGAACCTTAAGTTCACTGACCGGGAATCGAACCCGGGCCGCGGCGGTGAAAGCGCCGAATCCTAGCCACTAGACCACCAGGGAGACACGTCAAAGACGCCTGCGTCAGCAAGGGCTTTTTTTCTTTCGTGTCTGAACTGGAGGATGGGAGATAGCGTGCCTTGCTCGCAAATAAAGCATCTCACTTGCTCACCCTTCGATAGCTCAGTTGGTACAGCGGAGGACTGTAGGTCAAACACGGTTAGAAATCCTTAGGTCGCTGGTTCAAATCCGGCTCGAAGGAGGTATGTTTTGGCGTAGAAATCTGGCCACGATGCATTAAGGCTAGCGCTGGAGACCCCCACCAATTTTGAGAGAGGTCTAAAAACTGTTTTCCCTGACCGGGAATCGAACCCGGGCCGCGGCGGTGAAAGCGCCGAATCCTAGCCACTAGACCACCAGGGAGACACGTCAAAGACGCCTGCGTCAGCAAGGGCTTTTTTTCTTTTGTGTCTGAACTGGAGGATGGGAGATGGCGTGCCTTGCTCGCAAATAAAGCATCTCACTTGCTCACCCTTCGATAGCTCAGTTGGTAGAGCGGAGGACTGTAGGTCAAACACGGTTAGAAATCCTTAGGTCGCTGGTTCAAATCCGGCTCGAAGGAGGGATGTTTTGTCGTAGAAATCTGGCCACGATGCATTAAGGCTAGCGCTTGAGACCCCCACCCCCCCCAATTTTGAGAGAGGTCTAAAAACTGTTTTCCCTGACCGGGAATCGAACCCGGGCCGCGGCGGTGAGAGCGCCGAATCCTAGCCACTAGACCACCAGGGAGAGCTTGGCTTCCTCTGCTCGCTGTCAAAGATGAGGAGCAAGTTGCAAAATGAAGCCTGTCAAAAGGCAAAGACTTCCACCGAACCTTAAGTTCCCTGACCGGGAATCGAACCCGGGCCGCGGCGGTGAAAGCGCCGAATCCTAGCCACTAGACCACCAGGGAGACACGTCAAAGACGCCTGCGTCAGCAAGGGCTTTTTTTCTTTCGTGTCTGAACTGGAGGATGGGAGATGGCGTGCCTTGCTCGCAAATAAAGCATCTCACTTGCTCACCCTTCGATAGCTCAGTTGGTACAGCGGAGGACTGTAGGTCAAACACGGTTAGAAATCCTTAGGTCGCTGGTTCAAATCCGGCTCGAAGGAGGTATGTTTTGGCGTAGAAATCTGGCCACGATGCATTAAGGCCAGCGCTGGAGACCCCCACCAATTTTGAGAGAGGTCTAAAAACTGTTTTCCCTGACCGGGAATCGAACCCGGGCCGCGGCGGTGAAAGCGCCGAATCCTAGCCACTAGACCACCAGGGAGACACGTCAAAGACGCCTGCGTCAGCAAGGGCTTTTTTTCTTTCGTGTCTGAACTGGAGGATGGGAGATGGCGTGCCTTGCTCGCAAATAAAGCATCTCACTTGCTCACCCTTCGATAGCTCAGTTGGTAGAGCGGAGGACTGTAGGTCAAACACGGTTAGAAATCCTTAGGTCGCTGGTTCAAATCCGGCTCGAAGGAGGGATGTTTTGTCGTAGAAATCTGGCCACGATGCATTAAGGCTAGCGCTTGAGACCCCCACCCCCCCAATTTTGAGAGAGGTCTAAAAACTGTTTTCCCTGACCGGGAATCGAACCCGGGCCGCGGCGGTGAGAGCGCCGAATCCTAGCCACTAGACCACCAGGGAGAGCTTGGCTTCCTCTGCTCGCTGTCAAAGATGAGGAGCAAGTTGCAAAATGAAGCCTGTCAAAAGGCAAAGACTTCCACCGAACCTTAAGTTCCCTGACCGGGAATCGAACCCGGGCCGCGGCGGTGAAAGCGCCGAATCCTAGCCACTAGACCACCAGGGAGACACGTCAAAGACGCCTGCGTCAGCAAGGGCTTTTTTTCTTTCGTGTCTGAACTGGAGGATGGGAGATGGCGTGCCTTGCTCGCAAATAAAGCATCTCACTTGCTCACCCTTCGATAGCTCAGTTGGTACAGCGGAGGACTGTAGGTCAAACACGGTTAGAAATCCTTAGGTCGCTGGTTCAAATCCGGCTCGAAGGAGGTATGTTTTGGCGTAGATATCTGGCCACGATGCATTAAGGCCAGCGCTGGAGTCCCCCACCAATTTTGAGAGAGGTCTAAAAACTGTTTTCCCTGACCGGGAATCGAACCCGGGCCGCGGCGGTGAAAGCGCCGAATCCTAGCCACTAGACCACCAGGGAGACACGTCAAAGACGCCTGCGTCAGCAAGGGCTTTTTTTCTTTCGTGTCTGAACTGGAGGATGGGAGATGGCGTGCCTTGCTCGCAAATAAAGCATCTCACTTGCTCACCCTTCGATAGCTCAGTTGGTAGAGCGGAGGACTGTAGGTCAAACACGGTTAGAAATCCTTAGGTCGCTGGTTCAAATCCGGCTCGAAGGAGGGATGTTTTGTCGTAGAAATCTGGCCACGATGCATTAAGGCTAGCGCTTGAGACCCCCACCCCCCCCAATTTTGAGAGAGGTCTAAAAACTGTTTTCCCTGACCGGGAATCGAACCCGGGCCGCGGCGGTGAGAGCGCCGAATCCTAGCCACTAGACCACCAGGGAGAGCTTGGCTTCCTCTGCTCGCTGTCAAAGATGAGGAGCAAGTTGCAAAATGAAGCCTGTCAAAAGGCAAAGACTTCCACCGAACCTTAAGTTCCCTGACCGGGAATCGAACCCGGGCCGCGGCGGTGAAAGCGCCGAATCCTAGCCACTAGACCACCAGGGAGACACGTCAAAGACGCCTGCGTCAGCAAGGGCTTTTTTTCTTTCGTGTCTGAACTGGAGGATGGGAGATGGCGTGCCTTGCTCGCAAATAAAGCATCTCACTTGCTCACCCTTCGATAGCTCAGTTGGTACAGCGGAGGACTGTAGGTCAAACACGGTTAGAAATCCTTAGGTCGCTGGTTCAAATCCGGCTCGAAGGAGGTATGTTTTGGCGTAGAAATCTGGCCACGATGCATTAAGGCCAGCGCTGGAGACCCCCACCAATTTTGAGAGAGGTCTAAAAACTGTTTTCCCTGACCGGGAATCGAACCCGGGCCGCGGCGGTGAAAGCGCCGAATCCTAGCCACTAGACCACCAGGGAGACACGTCAAAGACGCCTGCGTCAGCAAGGGCTTTTTTTCTTTCGTGTCTGAACTGGAGGATGGGAGATGGCGTGCCTTGCTCGCAAATAAAGCATCTCACTTGCTCACCCTTCGATAGCTCAGTTGGTAGAGCGGAGGACTGTAGGTCAAACACGGTTAGAAATCCTTAGGTCGCTGGTTCAAATCCGGCTCGAAGGAGGGATGTTTTGGCGTAGAAATCTGGCCACGATGCATTAAGGCTAGCGCTTGAGACCCCCACCCCCCCCAATTTTGAGAGAGGTCTAAAAACTGTTTTCCCTGACCGGGAATCGAACCCGGGCCGCGGCGGTGAGAGCGCCGAATCCTAGCCACTAGACCACCAGGGAGAGCTTGGCTTCCTCTGCTCGCTGTCAAAGATGAGGAGCAAGTTGCAAAATGAAGCCTGTCAAAAGGCAAAGACTTCCACCGAACCTTAAGTTCCCTGACCGGGAATCGAACCCGGGCCGCGGCGGTGAAAGCGCCGAATCCTAGCCACTAGACCACCAGGGAGACACGTCAAAGACGCCTGCGTCAGCAAGGGCTTTTTTTCTTTCGTGTCTGAACTGGAGGATGGGAGATGGCGTGCCTTGCTCGCAAATAAAGCATCTCACTTGCTCACCCTTCGATAGCTCAGTTGGTACAGCGGAGGACTGTAGGTCAAACACGGTTAGAAATCCTTAGGTCGCTGGTTCAAATCCGGCTCGAAGGAGGTATGTTTTGGCGTAGAAATCTGGCCACGATGCATTAAGGCCAGCGCTGGAGACCCCCACCAATTTTGAGAGAGGTCTAAAAACTGTTTTCCCTGACCGGGAATCGAACCCGGGCCGCGGCGGTGAAAGCGCCGAATCCTAGCCACTAGACCACCAGGGAGACACGTCAAAGACGCCTGCGTCAGCAAGGGCTTTTTTTCTTTCGTGTCTGAACTGGAGGATGGGAGATGGCGTGCCTTGCTCGCAAATAAAGCATCTCACTTGCTCACCCTTCGATAGCTCAGTTGGTAGAGCGGAGGACTGTAGGTCAAACACGGTTAGAAATCCTTAGGTCGCTGGTTCAAATCCGGCTCGAAGGAGGGATGTTTTGGCGTAGAAATCTGGCCACGATGCATTAAGGCTAGCGCTTGAGACCCCCACCCCCCCCCAATTTTGAGAGAGGTCTAAAAACTGTTTTCCCTGACCGGGAATCGAACCCGGGCCGCGGCGGTGAGAGCGCCGAATCCTAGCCACTAGACCACCAGGGAGAGCTTGGCTTCTTCTGCTCGCTGTCAAAGATGAGGAGCAAGTTGCAAAATGAAGCCTGTCAAAAGGCAAAGACTTCCACCGAACCTTAAGTTCACTGACCGGGAATCGAACCCGGGCCGCGGCGGTGAAAGCGCCGAATCCTAGCCACTAGACCACCAGGGAGACACGTCAAAGACGCCTGCGTCAGCAAGGGCTTTTTTTCTTTCGTGTCTGAACTGGAGGATGGGAGATGGCGTGCCTTGCTCGCAAATAAAGCATCTCACTTGCTCACCCTTCGATAGCTCAGTTGGTACAGCAGAGGACTGTAGGTCAAACACGGTTAGAAATCCTTAGGTCGCTGGTTCAAATCCGGCTCGAAGGAGGTATGTTTTGGCGTAGAAATCTGGCCACGATGCATTAAGGCCAGCGCTGGAGACCCCCACCAATTTTGAGAGAGGTCTAAAAACTGTTTTCCCTGACCGGGAATCAAACCCGGGCCGCGGCGGTGAAAGCGCCGAATCCTAGCCACTAGACCACCAGGGAGACACGTCAAAGACGCCTGCGTCAGCAAGGGCTTTTTTTCTTTCGTGTCTGAACTGGAGGATGGGAGATGGCGTGCCTTGCTCGCAAATAAAGCATCTCACTTGCTCACCCTTCGATAGCTCAGTTGGTAGAGCGGAGGACTGTAGGTCAAACACGGTTAGAAATCCTTAGGTCGCTGGTTCAAATCCGGCTCGAAGGAGGGATGTTTTGTCGTAGAAATCTGGCCATGATGCATTAAGGCTAGCGCTTGAGACCCCCACCCCCCCCAATTTTGAGAGAGGTCTAAAAACTGTTTTCCCTGACCGGGAATCGAACCCGGGCCGCGGCGGTGAGAGCGCCGAATCCTAGCCACTAGACCACCAGGGAGAGCTTGGCTTCCTCTGCTCGCTGTCAAAGATGAGGAGCAAGTTGCAAAATGAAGCCTGTCAAAAGGCAAAGACTTCCACCGAACCTTAAGTTCCCTGACCGGGAATCGAACCCGGGCCGCGGCGGTGAAAGCGCCGAATCCTAGCCACTAGACCACCAGGGAGACACGTCAAAGACGCCTGCGTCAGCAAGGGCTTTTTTTCTTTCGTGTCTGAACTGGAGGATGGGAGATGGCGTGCCTTGCTCGCAAATAAAGCATCTCACTTGCTCACCCTTCGATAGCTCAGTTGGTACAGTGGAGGACTGTAGGTCAAACACGGTTAGAAATCCTTAGGTCGCTGGTTCAAATCCGGCTCGAAGGAGGTATGTTTTGGCGTAGAAATCTGGCCACGATGCATTAAGGCCAGCGCTGGAGACCCCCACCAATTTTGAGAGAGGTCTAAAAACTGTTTTCCCTGACCGGGAATCGAACCCGGGCCGCGGCGGTGAAAGCGCCGAATCCTAGCCACTAGACCACCAGGGAGACACGTCAAAGACGCCTGCGTCAGCAAGGGCTTTTTTTCTTTCGTGTCTGAACTGGAGGATGGGAGATGGCGTGCCTTGCTCGCAAATAAAGCATCTCACTTGCTCACCCTTCGATAGCTCAGTTGGTAGAGCGGAGGACTGTAGGTCAAACACGGTTAGAAATCCTTAGGTCGCTGGTTCAAATCCGGCTCGAAGGAGGGATGTTTTGGCGTAGAAATCTGGCCACGATGCATTAAGGCTAGCGCTTGAGACCCCCACCCCCCCCAATTTTGAGAGAGGTCTAAAAACTGTTTTCCCTGACCGGGAATCGAACCCGGGCCGCGGCGGTGAGAGCGCCGAATCCTAGCCACTAGACCACCAGGGAGAGCTTGGCTTCTTCTGCTCGCTGTCAAAGATGAGGAGCAAGTTGCAAAATGAAGCCTGTCAAAAGGCAAAGACTTCCACCGAACCTTAAGTTCACTGACCGGGAATCGAACCCGGGCCGCGGCGGTGAAAGCGCCGAATCCTAGCCACTAGACCACCAGGGAGACACGTCAAAGACGCCTGCGTCAGCAAGGGCTTTTTTTCTTTCGTGTCTGAACTGGAGGATGGGAGATGGCGTGCCTTGCTCGCAAATAAAGCATCTCACTTGCTCACCCTTCGATAGCTCAGTTGGTACAGCGGAGGACTGTAGGTCAAACACGGTTAGAAATCCTTAGGTCGCTGGTTCAAATCCGGCTCGAAGGAGGTATGTTTTGGCGTAGAAATCTGGCCACGATGCATTAAGGCCAGCGCTGGAGACCCCCACCAATTTTGAGAGAGGTCTAAAAACTGTTTTCCCTGACCGGGAATCGAACCCGGGCCGCGGCGGTGAAAGCGCCGAATCCTAGCCACTAGACCACCAGGGAGACACGTCAAAGACGCCTGCGTCAGCAAGGGCTTTTTTTCTTTCGTGTCTGAACTGGAGGATGGGAGATGGCGTGCCTTGCTCGCAAATAAAGCATCTCACTTGCTCACCCTTCGATAGCTCAGTTGGTAGAGCGGAGGACTGTAGGTCAAACACGGTTAGAAATCCTTAGGTCGCTGGTTCAAATCCGGCTCGAAGGAGGGATGTTTTGTCGTAGAAATCTGGCCACGATGCATTAAGGCTAGCGCTTGAGACCCCCACCCCCCCCAATTTTGAGAGAGGTCTAAAAACTGTTTTCCCTGACCGGGAATCGAACCCGGGCCGCGGCGGTGAGAGCGCCGAATCCTAGCCACTAGACCACCAGGGAGAGCTTGGCTTCCTCTGCTCGCTGTCAAAGATGAGGAGCAAGTTGCAAAATGAAGCCTGTCAAAAGGCAAAGACTTCCACCGAACCTTAAGTTCCCTGACCGGGAATCGAACCCGGGCCGCGGCGGTGAAAGCGCCGAATCCTAGCCACTAGACCACCAGGGAGACACGTCAAAGACGCCTGCGTCAGCAAGGGCTTTTTTTCTTTCGTGTCTGAACTGGAGGATGGGAGATGGCGTGCCTTGCTCGCAAATAAAGCATCTCACTTGCTCACCCTTCGATAGCTCAGTTGGTACAGCGGAGGACTGTAGGTCAAACACGGTTAGAAATCCTTAGGTCGCTGGTTCAAATCCGGCTCGAAGGAGGTATGTTTTGGCGTAGAAATCTGGCCACGATGCATTAAGGCCAGCGCTGGAGACCCCCACCAATTTTGAGAGAGGTCTAAAAACTGTTTTCCCTGACCGGGAATCGAACCCGGGCCGCGGCGGTGAAAGCGCCGAATCCTAGCCACTAGACCACCAGGGAGACACGTCAAAGACGCCTGCGTCAGCAAGGGCTTTTTTTCTTTCGTGTCTGAACTGGAGGATGGGAGATGGCGTGCCTTGCTCGCAAATAAAGCATCTCACTTGCTCACCCTTCGATAGCTCAGTTGGTAGAGCGGAGGACTGTAGGTCAAACACGGTTAGAAATCCTTAGGTCGCTGGTTCAAATCCGGCTCGAAGGAGGGATGTTTTGTCGTAGAAATCTGGCCACGATGCATTAAGGCTAGCGCTTGAGACCCCCACCCCCCCCAATTTTGAGAGAGGTCTAAAAACTGTTTTCCCTGACCGGGAATCGAACCCGGGCCGCGGCGGTGAGAGCGCCGAATCCTAGCCACTAGACCACCAGGGAGAGCTTGGCTTCCTCTGCTCGCTGTCAAAGATGAGGAGCAAGTTGCAAAATGAAGCCTGTCAAAAGGCAAAGACTTCCACCGAACCTTAAGTTCCCTGACCGGGAATCGAACCCGGGCCGCGGCGGTGAAAGCGCCGAATCCTAGCCACTAGACCACCAGGGAGACACGTCAAAGACGCCTGCGTCAGCAAGGGCTTTTTTTCTTTCGTGTCTGAACTGGAGGATGGGAGATGGCGTGCCTTGCTCGCAAATAAAGCATCTCACTTGCTCACCCTTCGATAGCTCAGTTGGTAGAGCGGAGGACTGTAGGTCAAACACGGTTAGAAATCCTTAGGTCGCTGGTTCAAATCCGGCTCGAAGGAGGGATGTTTTGGCGTAGAAATCTGGCCACGATGCATTAAGGCTAGCGCTTGAGACCACCACCCCCCCCAATTTTGAGAGAGGTCTAAAAACTGTTTTCCCTGACCGGGAATCGAACCCGGGCCGCGGCGGTGAGAGCGCCGAATCCTAGCCACTAGACCACCAGGGAGAGCTTGGCTTCTTCTGCTCGCTGTCAAAGATGAGGAGCAAGTTGCAAAATGAAGCCTGTCAAAAGGCAAAGACTTCCACCGAACCTTAAGTTCACTGACCGGGAATCGAACCCGGGCCGCGGCGGTGAAAGCGCCGAATCCTAGCCACTAGACCACCAGGGAGACACGTCAAAGACGCCTGCGTCAGCAAGGGCTTTTTTTCTTTCGTGTCTGAACTGGAGGATGGGAGATGGCGTGCCTTGCTCGAAAATAAAGCATCTCACTTGCTCACCCTTCGATAGCTCAGTTGGTACAGCGGAGGACTGTAGGTCAAACACGGTTAGAAATCCTTAGGTCGCTGGTTCAAATCCGGCTCGAAGGAGGTATGTTTTGGCGTAGAAATCTGGCCACGATGCATTAAGGCCAGCGCTGGAGACCCCCACCAATTTTGAGAGAGGTCTAAAAACTGTTTTCCCTGACCGGGAATCGAACCCGGGCCGCGGCGGTGAAAGCGCCGAATCCTAGCCACTACACCACCAGGGAGACACGTCAAAGACGCCTGCGTCAGCAAGGGCTTTTTTTCTTTCGTGTCTGAACTGGAGGATGGGAGATGGCGTGCCTTGCTCGCAAATAAAGCATCTCACTTGCTCACCCTTCGATAGCTCAGTTGGTAGAGCGGAGGACTGTAGGTCAAACACGGTTAGAAATCCTTAGGTCGCTGGTTCAAATCCGGCTCGAAGGAGGGATGTTTTGGCGTAGAAATCTGGCCACGATGCATTAAGGCTAGCGCTTGAGACCCCCACCCCCCCCAATTTTGAGAGAGGTCTAAAAACTGTTTTCCCTGACCGGGAATCGAACCCGGGCCGCGGCGGTGAGAGCGCCGAATCCTAGCCACTAGACCACCAGGGAGAGCTTGGCTTCCTCTGCTCGCTGTCAAAGATGAGGAGCAAGTTGCAAAATGAAGCCTGTCAAAAGGCAAAGACTTCCACCGAACCTTAAGTTCCCTGACCGGGAATCGAACCCGGGCCGCGGCGGTGAAAGCGCCGAATCCTAGCCACTAGACCACCAGGGAGACACGTCAAAGACGCCTGCGTCAGCAAGGGCTTTTTTTCTTTCGTGTCTGAACTGGAGGATGGGAGATGGCGTGCCTTGCTCGCAAATAAAGCATCTCACTTGCTCACCCTTCGATAGCTCAGTTGGTAGAGCGGAGGACTGTAGGTCAAACACGGTTAGAAATCCTTAGGTCGCTGGTTCAAATCCGGCTCGAAGGAGGGATGTTTTGGCGTAGAAATCTGGCCACGATGCATTAAGGCTAGCGCTTGAGACCCCCACCCCCCCCAATTTTGAGAGAGGTCTAAAAACTGTTTTCCCTGACCGGGAATCAAACCCGGGCCGCGGCGGTGAGAGCGCCGAATCCTAGCCACTAGACCACCAGGGAGAGCTTGGCTTCCTCTGCTCGCTGTCAAAGATGAGGAGCAAGTTGCAAAATGAAGCCTGTCAAAAGGCAAAGACTTCCACCGAACCTTAAGTTCCCTGACCGGGAATCGAACCCGGGCCGCGGCGGTGAAAGCGCCGAATCCTAGCCACTAGACCACCAGGGAGACACGTCAAAGGCGCCTGCGTCAGCAAGGGCTTTTTTTCTTTCGTGTCTGAACTGGAGGATGGGAGATGGCGTGCCTTGCTCGCAAATAAAGCATCTCACTTGCTCACCCTTCGATAGCTCAGTTGGTAGAGCGGAGGACTGTAGGTCAAACATGGTTAGAAATCCTTAGGTCGCTGGTTCAAATCCGGCTCGAAGGAGGGATGTTTTGGCGTAGAAATCTGGCCACGATGCATTAAGGCTAGTGCTTGAGACCCCCACCCCCCCCAATTTTGAGAGAGGTCTAAAAACTGTTTTCCCTGACCGGGAATCAAACCCGGGCCGCGGCGGTGAGAGCGCCGAATCCTAGCCACTAGACCACCAGGGAGAGCTTGGCTTCCTCTGCTCGCTGTCAAAGATGAGGAGCAAGTTGCAAAATGAAGCCTGTCAAAAGGCAAAGACTTCCACCGAACCTTAAGTTCCCTGACCGGGAATCGAACCCGGGCCGCGGCGGTGAAAGCGCCGAATCCTAGCCACTAGACCACCAGGGAGACACGTCAAAGACGCCTGCGTCAGCAAGGGCTTTTTTTCTTTCGTGTCTGAACTGGAGGATGGGAGATGGCGTGCCTTGCTCGCAAATAAAGCATCTCACTTGCTCACCCTTCGATAGCTCAGTTGGTACAGCGGAGGACTGTAGGTCAAACACGGTTAGAAATCCTTAGGTCGCTGGTTCAAATCCGGCTCGAAGGAGGGATGTTTTGGCGTAGAAATCTGGCCACGATGCATTAAGGCTAGCGCTTCAGACCCCCACCCCCCCCAATTTTGAGAGAGGTCTAAAAACTGTTTTCCCTGACCGGGAATCGAACCCGGGCCGCGGCGGTGAGAGCGCCGAATCCTAGCCACTAGACCACCAGGGAGAGCTTGGCTTCTTCTGCTCGCTGTCAAAGATGAGGAGCAAGTTGCAAAATGAAGCCTGTCAAAAGGCAAAGACTTCCACCGAACCTTAAGTTCACTGACCGGGAATCGAACCCGGGCCGCGGCGGTGAAAGCGCCGAATCCTAGCCACTAGACCACCAGGGAGACACGTCAAAGACGCCTGCGTCAGCAAGGGCTTTTTTTCTTTCGTGTCTGAACTGGAGGATGGGAGATGGCGTGCCTTGCTCGAAAATAAAGCATCTCACTTGCTCACCCTTCGATAGCTCAGTTGGTACAGCGGAGGACTGTAGGTCAAACACGGTTAGAAATCCTTAGGTCGCTGGTTCAAATCCGGCTCGAAGGAGGTATGTTTTGGCGTAGAAATCTGGCCACGATGCATTAAGGCCAGCGCTGGAGACCCCCACCAATTTTGAGAGAGGTCTAAAAACTGTTTTCCCTGACCGGGAATCGAACCCGGGCCGTGGCGGTGAAAGCGCCGAATCCTAGCCACTAGACCACCAGGGAGACACGTCAAAGGCGCCTGCGTCAGCAAGGGCTTTTTTTCTTTCGTGTCTGAACTGGAGGATGGGAGATGGCGTGCCTTGCTCGCAAATAAAGCATCTCACTTGCTCACCCTTCGATAGCTCAGTTGGTAGAGCGGAGGACTGTAGGTCAAACACGGTTAGAAATCCTTAGGTCGCTGGTTCAAATCCGGCTCGAAGGAGGGATGTTTTGGCGTAGAAATCTGGCCACGATGCATTAAGGCTAGCGCTTGAGACCCCCACCCCCCCCAATTTTGAGAGAGGTCTAAAAACTGTTTTCCCTGACCGGGAATCGAACCCGGGCCGCGGCGGTGAGAGCGCCGAATCCTAGCCACTAGACCACCAGGGAGAGCTTGGCTTCTTCTGCTCGCTGTCAAAGATGAGGAGCAAGTTGCAAAATGAAGCCTGTCAAAAGGCAAAGACTTCCACCGAACCTTAAGTTCACTGACCGGGAATCGAACCCGGGCCGCGGCGGTGAAAGCGCCGAATCCTAGCCACTAGACCACCAGGGAGACACGTCAAAGACGCCTGCGTCAGCAAGGGCTTTTTTTCTTTCGTGTCTGAACTGGAGGATGGGAGATGGCGTGCCTTGCTCGCAAATAAAGCATCTCACTTGCTCACCCTTCGATAGCTCAGTTGGTAAAGCGGAGGACTGTAGGTCAAACACGGTTAGAAATCCTTAGGTCGCTGGTTCAAATCCGGCTCGAAGGAGGTATGTTTTGGCGTAGATATCTGGCCACGATGCATTAAGGCCAGCGCTGGAGACCCCCACCAATTTTGAGAGAGGTCTAAAAACTGTTTTCCCTGACCGGGAATCGAACCCGGGCCGCGGCGGTGAAAGCGCCGAATCCTAGCCACTAGACCACCAGGGAGACACGTCAAAGACGCCTGCGTCAGCAAGGGCTTTTTTTCTTTCGTGTCTGAACTGGAGGATGGGAGATGGCGTGCCTTGCTCGCAAATAAAGCATCTCACTTGCTCACCCTTCGATAGCTCAGTTGGTAGAGCGGAGGACTGTAGGTCAAACACGGTTAGAAATCCTTAGGTCGCTGGTTCAAATCCGGCTCGAAGGAGGGATGTTTTGGCGTAGAAATCTGGCCACGATGCATTAAGGCTAGCGCTTGAGACCCCCACCCCCCCCAATTTTGAGAGAGGTCTAAAAACTGTTTTCCCTGACCGGGAATCGAACCCGGGCCGCGGCGGTGAGAGCGCCGAATCCTAGCCACTAGACCACCAGGGAGAGCTTGGCTTCCTCTGCTCGCTGTCAAAGATGAGGAGCAAGTTGCAAAATGAAGCCTGTCAAAAGGCAAAGACTTCCACCGAACCTTAAGTTCCCTGACCGGGAATCGAACCCGGGCCGCGGCGGTGAAAGCGCCGAATCCTAGCCACTAGACCACCAGGGAGACACGTCAAAGACGCCTGCGTCAGCAAGGGCTTTTTTTCTTTCGTGTCTGAACTGGAGGATGGGAGATGGCGTGCCTTGCTCGCAAATAAAGCATCTCACTTGCTCACCCTTCGATAGCTCAGTTGGTACAGCGGAGGACTGTAGGTCAAACACGGTTAGAAATCCTTAGGTCGCTGGTTCAAATCCGGCTCGAAGGAGGTATGTTTTGGCGTAGAAATCTGGCCACGATGCATTAAGGCCAGCGCTGGAGACCCCCACCAATTTTGAGAGAGGTCTAAAAACTGTTTTCCCTGACCGGGAATCGAACCCGGGCCGCGGCGGTGAAAGCGCCGAATCCTAGCCACTAGACCACCAGGGAGACACGTCAAAGACGCCTGCGTCAGCAAGGGCTTTTTTTCTTTCGTGTCTGAACTGGAGGATGGGAGATGGCGTGCCTTGCTCGCAAATAAAGCATCTCACTTGCTCACCCTTCGATAGCTCAGTTGGTAGAGCGGAGGACTGTAGGTCAAACACGGTTAGAAATCCTTAGGTCGCTGGTTCAAATCCGGCTCGAAGGAGGGATGTTTTGGCGTAGAAATCTGGCCACGATGCATTAAGGCTAGCGCTTGAGACCCCCACCCCCCCCAATTTTGAGAGAGGTCTAAAAACTGTTTTCCCTGACCGGGAATCGAACCCGGGCCGCGGCAGTGAGAGCGCCGAATCCTAGCCACTAGACCACCAGGGAGAGCTTGGCTTCTTCTGCTCGCTGTCAAAGATGAGGAGCAAGTTGCAAAATGAAGCCTGTCAAAAGGCAAAGACTTCCACCGAACCTTAAGTTCACTGACCGGGAATCGAACCCGGGCCGCGGCGGTGAAAGCGCCGAATCCTAGCCACTAGACCACCAGGGAGACACGTCAAAGACGCCTGCGTCAGCAAGGGCTTTTTTTCTTTCGTGTCTGAACTGGAGGATGGGAGATGGCGTGCCTTGCTCGCAAATAAAGCATCTCACTTGCTCACCCTTCGATAGCTCAGTTGGTACAGCAGAGGACTGTAGGTCAAACACGGTTAGAAATCCTTAGGTCGCTGGTTCAAATCCGGCTCGAAGGAGGTATGTTTTGGCGTAGAAATCTGGCCACGATGCATTAAGGCCAGCGCTGGAGACCCCCACCAATTTTGAGAGAGGTCTAAAAACTGTTTTCCCTGACCGGGAATCAAACCCGGGCCGCGGCGGTGAAAGCGCCGAATCCTAGCCACTAGACCACCAGGGAGACACGTCAAAGACGCCTGCGTCAGCAAGGGCTTTTTTTCTTTCGTGTCTGAACTGGAGGATGGGAGATGGCGTGCCTTGCTCGCAAATAAAGCATCTCACTTGCTCACCCTTCGATAGCTCAGTTGGTAGAGCGGAGGACTGTAGGTCAAACACGGTTAGAAATCCTTAGGTCGCTGGTTCAAATCCGGCTCGAAGGAGGGATGTTTTGTCGTAGAAATCTGGCCATGATGCATTAAGGCTAGCGCTTGAGACCCCCACCCCCCCCAATTTTGAGAGAGGTCTAAAAACTGTTTTCCCTGACCGGGAATCGAACCCGGGCCGCGGCGGTGAGAGCGCCGAATCCTAGCCACTAGACCACCAGGGAGAGCTTGGCTTCCTCTGCTCGCTGTCAAAGATGAGGAGCAAGTTGCAAAATGAAGCCTGTCAAAAGGCAAAGACTTCCACCGAACCTTAAGTTCCCTGACCGGGAATCGAACCCGGGCCGCGGCGGTGAAAGCGCCGAATCCTAGCCACTAGACCACCAGGGAGACACGTCAAAGACGCCTGCGTCAGCAAGGGCTTTTTTTCTTTCGTGTCTGAACTGGAGGATGGGAGATGGCGTGCCTTGCTCGCAAATAAAGCATCTCACTTGCTCACCCTTCGATAGCTCAGTTGGTACAGCGGAGGACTGTAGGTCAAACACGGTTAGAAATCCTTAGGTCGCTGGTTCAAATCCGGCTCGAAGGAGGTATGTTTTGGCGTAGAAATCTGGCCACGATGCATTAAGGCCAGCGCTGGAGACCCCCACCAATTTTGAGAGAGGTCTAAAAACTGTTTTCCCTGACCGGGAATCGAACCCGGGCCGCGGCGGTGAAAGCGCCGAATCCTAGCCACTAGACCACCAGGGAGACACGTCAAAGACGCCTGCGTCAGCAAGGGCTTTTTTTCTTTCGTGTCTGAACTGGAGGATGGGAGATGGCGTGCCTTGCTCGCAAATAAAGCATCTCACTTGCTCACCCTTCGATAGCTCAGTTGGTAGAGCGGAGGACTGTAGGTCAAACACGGTTAGAAATCCTTAGGTCGCTGGTTCAAATCCGGCTCGAAGGAGGGATGTTTTGGCGTAGAAATCTGGCCACGATGCATTAAGGCTAGCGCTTGAGACCCCCACCCCCCCCAATTTTGAGAGAGGTCTAAAAACTGTTTTCCCTGACCGGGAATCGAACCCGGGCCGCGGCGGTGAGAGCGCCGAATCCTAGCCACTAGACCACCAGGGAGAGCTTGGCTTCTTCTGCTCGCTGTCAAAGATGAGGAGCAAGTTGCAAAATGAAGCCTGTCAAAAGGCAAAGACTTCCACCGAACCTTAAGTTCACTGACCGGGAATCGAACCCGGGCCGCGGCGGTGAAAGCGCCGAATCCTAGCCACTAGACCACCAGGGAGACACGTCAAAGACGCCTGCGTCAGCAAGGGCTTTTTTTCTTTCGTGTCTGAACTGGAGGATGGGAGATGGCGTGCCTTGCTCGCAAATAAAGCATCTCACTTGCTCACCCTTCGATAGCTCAGTTGGTACAGCGGAGGACTGTAGGTCAAACACGGTTAGAAATCCTTAGGTCGCTGGTTCAAATCCGGCTCGAAGGAGGTATGTTTTGGCGTAGAAATCTGGCCACGATGCATTAAGGCCAGCGCTGGAGACCCCCACCAATTTTGAGAGAGGTCTAAAAACTGTTTTCCCTGACCGGGAATCGAACCCGGGCCGCGGCGGTGAAAGCGCCGAATCCTAGCCACTAGACCACCAGGGAGACACGTCAAAGACGCCTGCGTCAGCAAGGGCTTTTTTTCTTTCGTGTCTGAACTGGAGGATGGGAGATGGCGTGCCTTGCTCGCAAATAAAGCATCTCACTTGCTCACCCTTCGATAGCTCAGTTGGTAGAGCGGAGGACTGTAGGTCAAACACGGTTAGAAATCCTTAGGTCGCTGGTTCAAATCCGGCTCGAAGGAGGGATGTTTTGTCGTAGAAATCTGGCCACGATGCATTAAGGCTAGCGCTTGAGACCCCCACCCCCCCCAATTTTGAGAGAGGTCTAAAAACTGTTTTCCCTGACCGGGAATCGAACCCGGGCCGCGGCGGTGAGAGCGCCGAATCCTAGCCACTAGACCACCAGGGAGAGCTTGGCTTCCTCTGCTCGCTGTCAAAGATGAGGAGCAAGTTGCAAAATGAAGCCTGTCAAAAGGCAAAGACTTCCACCGAACCTTAAGTTCCCTGACCGGGAATCGAACCCGGGCCGCGGCGGTGAAAGCGCCGAATCCTAGCCACTAGACCACCAGGGAGACACGTCAAAGACGCCTGCGTCAGCAAGGGCTTTTTTTCTTTCGTGTCTGAACTGGAGGATGGGAGATGGCGTGCCTTGCTCGCAAATAAAGCATCTCACTTGCTCACCCTTCGATAGCTCAGTTGGTACAGCGGAGGACTGTAGGTCAAACACGGTTAGAAATCCTTAGGTCGCTGGTTCAAATCCGGCTCGAAGGAGGTATGTTTTGGCGTAGAAATCTGGCCACGATGCATTAAGGCCAGCGCTGGAGACCCCCACCAATTTTGAGAGAGGTCTAAAAACTGTTTTCCCTGACCGGGAATCGAACCCGGGCCGCGGCGGTGAAAGCGCCGAATCCTAGCCACTAGACCACCAGGGAGACACGTCAAAGACGCCTGCGTCAGCAAGGGCTTTTTTTCTTTCGTGTCTGAACTGGAGGATGGGAGATGGCGTGCCTTGCTCGCAAATAAAGCATCTCACTTGCTCACCCTTCGATAGCTCAGTTGGTAGAGCGGAGGACTGTAGGTCAAACACGGTTAGAAATCCTTAGGTCGCTGGTTCAAATCCGGCTCGAAGGAGGGATGTTTTGTCGTAGAAATCTGGCCACGATGCATTAAGGCTAGCGCTTGAGACCCCCACCCCCCCCAATTTTGAGAGAGGTCTAAAAACTGTTTTCCCTGACCGGGAATCGAACCCGGGCCGCGGCGGTGAGAGCGCCGAATCCTAGCCACTAGACCACCAGGGAGAGCTTGGCTTCCTCTGCTCGCTGTCAAAGATGAGGAGCAAGTTGCAAAATGAAGCCTGTCAAAAGGCAAAGACTTCCACCGAACCTTAAGTTCCCTGACCGGGAATCGAACCCGGGCCGCGGCGGTGAAAGCGCCGAATCCTAGCCACTAGACCACCAGGGAGACACGTCAAAGACGCCTGCGTCAGCAAGGGCTTTTTTTCTTTCGTGTCTGAACTGGAGGATGGGAGATGGCGTGCCTTGCTCGCAAATAAAGCATCTCACTTGCTCACCCTTCGATAGCTCAGTTGGTAGAGCGGAGGACTGTAGGTCAAACACGGTTAGAAATCCTTAGGTCGCTGGTTCAAATCCGGCTCGAAGGAGGGATGTTTTGGCGTAGAAATCTGGCCACGATGCATTAAGGCTAGCGCTTGAGACCCCCACCCCCCCCAATTTTGAGAGAGGTCTAAAAACTGTTTTCCCTGACCGGGAATCGAACCCGGGCCGCGGCGGTGAGAGCGCCGAATCCTAGCCACTAGACCACCAGGGAGAGCTTGGCTTCTTCTGCTCGCTGTCAAAGATGAGGAGCAAGTTGCAAAATGAAGCCTGTCAAAAGGCAAAGACTTCCACCGAACCTTAAGTTCACTGACCGGGAATCGAACCCGGGCCGCGGCGGTGAAAGCACCGAATCCTAGCCACTAGACCACCAGGGAGACACGTCAAAGACGCCTGCGTCAGCAAGGGCTTTTTTTCTTTCGTGTCTGAACTGGAGGATGGGAGATGGCGTGCCTTGCTCGAAAATAAAGCATCTCACTTGCTCACCCTTCGATAGCTCAGTTGGTACAGCGGAGGACTGTAGGTCAAACACGGTTAGAAATCCTTAGGTCGCTGGTTCAAATCCGGCTCGAAGGAGGTATGTTTTGGCGTAGAAATCTGGCCACGATGCATTAAGGCCAGCGCTGGAGACCCCCACCAATTTTGAGAGAGGTCTAAAAACTGTTTTCCCTGACCGGGAATCGAACCCCGGCCGCGGCGGTGAAAGCGCCGAATCCTAGCCACTAGACCACCAGGGAGACACGTCAAAGGCGCCTGCGTCAGCAAGGGCTTTTTTTCTTTCGTGTCTGAACTGGAGGATGGGAGATGGCGTGCCTTGCTCGCAAATAAAGCATCTCACTTGCTCACCCTTCGATAGCTCAGTTGGTAGAGCGGAGGACTGTAGGTCAAACACGGTTAGAAATCCTTAGGTCGCTGGTTCAAATCCGGCTCGAAGGAGGGATGTTTTGGCGTAGAAATCTGGCCACGATGCATTAAGGCTAGCGCTTGAGACCCCCACCCCCCCCAATTTTGAGAGAGGTCTAAAGACTGTTTTCCCTGACCGGGAATCGAACCCGGGCCGCGGCGGTGAGAGCGCCGAATCCTAGCCACTAGACCACCAGGGAGAGCTTGGCTTCTTCTGCTCGCTGTCAAAGATGAGGAGCAAGTTGCAAAATGAAGCCTGTCAAAAGGCAAAGACTTCCACCGAACCTTAAGTTCACTGACCGGGAATCGAACCCGGGCCGCGGCGGTGAAAGCGCCGAATCCTAGCCACTAGACCACCAGGGAGACACGTCAAAGACGCCTGCGTCAGCAAGGGCTTTTTTTCTTTCGTGTCTGAACTGGAGGATGGGAGATGGCGTGCCTTGCTCGCAAATAAAGCATCTCACTTGCTCACCCTTCGATAGCTCAGTTGGTAAAGCGGAGGACTGTAGGTCAAACACGGTTAGAAATCCTTAGGTCGCTGGTTCAAATCCGGCTCGAAGGAGGTATGTTTTGGCGTAGATATCTGGCCACGATGCATTAAGGCCAGCGCTGGAGACCCCCACCAATTTTGAGAGAGGTCTAAAAACTGTTTTCCCTGACCGGGAATCGAACCCGGGCCGCGGCGGTGAAAGCGCCGAATCCTAGCCACTAGACCACCAGGGAGACACGTCAAAGACGCCTGCGTCAGCAAGGGCTTTTTTTCTTTCGTGTCTGAACTGGAGGATGGGAGATGGCGTGCCTTGCTCGCAAATAAAGCATCTCACTTGCTCACCCTTCGATAGCTCAGTTGGTAGAGCGGAGGACTGTAGGTCAAACACGGTTAGAAATCCTTAGGTCGCTGGTTCAAATCCGGCTCGAAGGAGGGATGTTTTGGCGTAGAAATCTGGCCACGATGCATTAAGGCTAGCGCTTGAGACCCCCACCCCCCCCAATTTTGAGAGAGGTCTAAAAACTGTTTTCCCTGACCGGGAATCGAACCCGGGCCGCGGCGGTGAGAGCGCCGAATCCTAGCCACTAGACCACCAGGGAGAGCTTGGCTTCCTCTGCTCGCTGTCAAAGATGAGGAGCAAGTTGCAAAATGAAGCCTGTCAAAAGGCAAAGACTTCCACCGAACCTTAAGTTCCCTGACCGGGAATCGAACCCGGGCCGCGGCGGTGAAAGCGCCGAATCCTAGCCACTAGACCACCAGGGAGACACGTCAAAGACGCCTGCGTCAGCAAGGGCTTTTTTTCTTTCGTGTCTGAACTGGAGGATGGGAGATGGCGTGCCTTGCTCGCAAATAAAGCATCTCACTTGCTCACCCTTCGATAGCTCAGTTGGTACAGCGGAGGACTGTAGGTCAAACACGGTTAGAAATCCTTAGGTCGCTGGTTCAAATCCGGCTCGAAGGAGGTATGTTTTGGCGTAGAAATCTGGCCACGATGCATTAAGGCCAGCGCTGGAGACCCCCACCAATTTTGAGAGAGGTCTAAAAACTGTTTTCCCTGACCGGGAATCGAACCCGGGCCGCGGCGGTGAAAGCGCCGAATCCTAGCCACTAGACCACCAGGGAGACACGTCAAAGACGCCTGCGTCAGCAAGGGCTTTTTTTCTTTCGTGTCTGAACTGGAGGATGGGAGATGGCGTGCCTTGCTCGCAAATAAAGCATCTCACTTGCTCACCCTTCGATAGCTCAGTTGGTAGAGCGGAGGACTGTAGGTCAAACACGGTTAGAAATCCTTAGGTCGCTGGTTCAAATCCGGCTCGAAGGAGGGATGTTTTGTCGTAGAAATCTGGCCACGATGCATTAAGGCTAGCGCTTGAGACCCCCACCCCCCCCAATTTTGAGAGAGGTCTAAAAACTGTTTTCCCTGACCGGGAATCGAACCCGGGCCGCGGCGGTGAGAGCGCCGAATCCTAGCCACTAGACCACCAGGGAGAGCTTGGCTTCCTCTGCTCGCTGTCAAAGATGAGGAGCAAGTTGCAAAATGAAGCCTGTCAAAAGGCAAAGACTTCCACCGAACCTTAAGTTCCCTGACCGGGAATCGAACCCGGGCCGCGGCGGTGAAAGCGCCGAATCCTAGCCACTAGACCACCAGGGAGACACGTCAAAGACGCCTGCGTCAGCAAGGGCTTTTTTTCTTTCGTGTCTGAACTGGAGGATGGGAGATGGCGTGCCTTGCTCGCAAATAAAGCATCTCACTTGCTCACCCTTCGATAGCTCAGTTGGTAGAGCGGAGGACTGTAGGTCAAACATGGTTAGAAATCCTTAGGTCGCTGGTTCAAATCCGGCTCGAAGGAGGGATGTTTTGGCGTAGAAATCTGGCCACGATGCATTAAGGCTAGCGCTTGAGACCCCCACCCCCCCCAATTTTGAGAGAGGTCTAAAAACTGTTTTCCCTGACCGGGAATCAAACCCGGGCCGCGGCGGTGAGAGCGCCGAATCCTAGCCACTAGACCACCAGGGAGAGCTTGGCTTCCTCTGCTCGCTGTCAAAGATGAGGAGCAAGTTGCAAAATGAAGCCTGTCAAAAGGCAAAGACTTCCACCGAACCTTAAGTTCCCTGACCGGGAATCGAACCCGGGCCGCGGCGGTGAAAGCGCCGAATCCTAGCCACTAGACCACCAGGGAGACACGTCAAAGGTGCCTGCGTCAGCAAGGGCTTTTTTTCTTTCGTGTCTGAACTGGAGGATGGGAGATGGCGTGCCTTGCTCGCAAATAAAGCATCTCACTTGCTCACCCTTCGATAGCTCAGTTGGTAGAGCGGAGGACTGTAGGTCAAACACGGTTAGAAATCCTTAGGTCGCTGGTTCAAATCCGGCTCGAAGGAGGGATGTTTTGGCGTAGAAATCTGGCCACGATGCATTAAGGCTAGCGCTTCAGACCCCCACCCCCCCCCAATTTTGAGAGAGGTCTAAAAACTGTTTTCCCTGACCGGGAATCGAACCCGGGCCGCGGCGGTGAGAGCGCCGAATCCTAGCCACTAGACCACCAGGGAGACACGTCAAAGACGCCTGCGTCAGCAAGGGCTTTTTTTCTTTCGTGTCTGAACTGGAGGATGGGAGATGGCGTGCCTTGCTCGCAAATAAAGCATCTCACTTGCTCACCCTTCGATAGCTCAGTTGGTAGAGCGGAGGACTGTAGGTCAAACACGGTTAGAAATCCTTAGGTCGCTGGTTCAAATCCGGCTCGAAGGAGGGATGTTTTGGCGTAGAAATCTGGCCACGATGCATTAAGGCCAGCGCTGGAGACCCCCACCAATTTTGAGAGAGGTCTAAAAACTGTTTTCCCTGACCGGGAATCGAACCCGGGCCGCAGCGGTGAAAGCGCCGAATCCTAGCCACTAGACCACCAGGGAGACACGTCAAAGGCGCCTGCGTCAGCAAGGGCTTTTTTTCTTTCGTGTCTGAACTGGAGGATGGGAGATGGCGTGCCTTGCTCGCAAATAAAGCATCTCACTTGCTCACCCTTCGATAGCTCAGTTGGTAGAGCGGAGGACTGTAGGTCAAACATGGTTAGAAATCCTTAGGTCGCTGGTTCAAATCCGGCTCGAAGGAGGGATGTTTTGGCGTAGAAATCTGGCCACGATGCATTAAGGCTAGCGCTTGAGACCCCCACCCCCCCCAATTTTGAGAGAGGTCTAAAAACTGTTTTCCCTGACCGGGAATCAAACCCGGGCCGCGGCGGTGAGAGCGCCGAATCCTAGCCACTAGACCACCAGGGAGAGCTTGGCTTCCTCTGCTCGCTGTCAAAGATGAGGAGCAAGTTGCAAAATGAAGCCTGTCAAAAGGCAAAGACTTCCACCGAACCTTAAGTTCCCTGACCGGGAATCGAACCCGGGCCGCGGCGGTGAAAGCGCCGAATCCTAGCCACTAGACCACCAGGGAGACACGTCAAAGGCGCCTGCGTCAGCAAGGGCTTTTTTTCTTTCGTGTCTGAACTGGAGGATGGGAGATGGCGTGCCTTGCTCGCAAATAAAGCATCTCACTTGCTCACCCTTCGATAGCTCAGTTGGTAGAGCGGAGGACTGTAGGTCAAACACGGTTAGAAATCCTTAGGTCGCTGGTTCAAATCCGGCTCGAAGGAGGGATGTTTTGGCGTAGAAATCTGGCCACGATGCATTAAGGCTAGCGCTTCAGACCCCCACCCCCCCCCAATTTTGAGAGAGGTCTAAAAACTGTTTTCCCTGACCGGGAATCGAACCCGGGCCGCGGCGGTGAGAGCGCCGAATCCTAGCCACTAGACCACCAGGGAGACACGTCAAAGACGCCTGCGTCAGCAAGGGCTTTTTTTCTTTCGTGTCTGAACTGGAGGATGGGAGATGGCGTGCCTTGCTCGCAAATAAAGCATCTCACTTGCTCACCCTTCGATAGCTCAGTTGGTAGAGCGGAGGACTGTAGGTCAAACACGGTTAGAAATCCTTAGGTCGCTGGTTCAAATCCGGCTCGAAGGAGGGATGTTTTGGCGTAGAAATCTGGCCACGATGCATTAAGGCCAGCGCTGGAGACCCCCACCAATTTTGAGAGAGGTCTAAAAACTGTTTTCCCTGACCGGGAATCGAACCCGGGCCGCAGCGGTGAAAGCGCCGAATCCTAGCCACTAGACCACCAGGGAGACACGTCAAAGGCGCCTGCGTCAGCAAGGGCTTTTTTTCTTTCGTGTCTGAACTGGAGGATGGGAGATGGCGTGCCTTGCTCGCAAATAAAGCATCTCACTTGCTCACCCTTCGATAGCTCAGTTGGTAGAGCGGAGGACTGTAGGTCAAACATGGTTAGAAATCCTTAGGTCGCTGGTTCAAATCCGGCTCGAAGGAGGGATGTTTTGGCGTAGAAATCTGGCCACGATGCATTAAGGCTAGCGCTTGAGACCCCCACCCCCCCCAATTTTGAGAGAGGTCTAAAAACTGTTTTCCCTGACCGGGAATCAAACCCGGGCCGCGGCGGTGAGAGCGCCGAATCCTAGCCACTAGACCACCAGGGAGAGCTTGGCTTCCTCTGCTCGCTGTCAAAGATGAGGAGCAAGTTGCAAAATGAAGCCTGTCAAAAGGCAAAGACTTCCACCGAACCTTAAGTTCCCTGACCGGGAATCGAACCCGGGCCGCGGCGGTGAAAGCGCCGAATCCTAGCCACTAGACCACCAGGGAGACACGTCAAAGGTGCCTGCGTCAGCAAGGGCTTTTTTTCTTTCGTGTCTGAACTGGAGGATGGGAGATGGCGTGCCTTGCTCGCAAATAAAGCATCTCACTTGCTCACCCTTCGATAGCTCAGTTGGTAGAGCGGAGGACTGTAGGTCAAACACGGTTAGAAATCCTTAGGTCGCTGGTTCAAATCCGGCTCGAAGGAGGGATGTTTTGGCGTAGAAATCTGGCCACGATGCATTAAGGCTAGCGCTTCAGACCCCCACCCCCCCCCAATTTTGAGAGAGGTCTAAAAACTGTTTTCCCTGACCGGGAATCGAACCCGGGCCGCGGCGGTGAGAGCGCCGAATCCTAGCCACTAGACCACCAGGGAGACACGTCAAAGACGCCTGCGTCAGCAAGGGCTTTTTTTCTTTCGTGTCTGAACTGGAGGATGGGAGATGGCGTGCCTTGCTCGCAAATAAAGCATCTCACTTGCTCACCCTTCGATAGCTCAGTTGGTAGAGCGGAGGACTGTAGGTCAAACACGGTTAGAAATCCTTAGGTCGCTGGTTCAAATCCGGCTCGAAGGAGGGATGTTTTGGCGTAGAAATCTGGCCACGATGCATTAAGGCCAGCGCTGGAGACCCCCACCAATTTTGAGAGAGGTCTAAAAACTGTTTTCCCTGACCGGGAATCGAACCCGGGCCGCAGCGGTGAAAGCGCCGAATCCTAGCCACTAGACCACCAGGGAGACACGTCAAAGGCGCCTGCGTCAGCAAGGGCTTTTTTTCTTTCGTGTCTGAACTGGAGGATGGGAGATGGCGTGCCTTGCTCGCAAATAAAGCATCTCACTTGCTCACCCTTCGATAGCTCAGTTGGTAGAGCGGAGGACTGTAGGTCAAACATGGTTAGAAATCCTTAGGTCGCTGGTTCAAATCCGGCTCGAAGGAGGGATGTTTTGGCGTAGAAATCTGGCCACGATGCATTAAGGCTAGCGCTTGAGACCCCCACCCCCCCCAATTTTGAGAGAGGTCTAAAAACTGTTTTCCCTGACCGGGAATCAAACCCGGGCCGCGGCGGTGAGAGCGCCGAATCCTAGCCACTAGACCACCAGGGAGAGCTTGGCTTCCTCTGCTCGCTGTCAAAGATGAGGAGCAAGTTGCAAAATGAAGCCTGTCAAAAGGCAAAGACTTCCACCGAACCTTAAGTTCCCTGACCGGGAATCGAACCCGGGCCGCGGCGGTGAAAGCGCCGAATCCTAGCCACTAGACCACCAGGGAGACACGTCAAAGGCGCCTGCGTCAGCAAGGGCTTTTTTTCTTTCGTGTCTGAACTGGAGGATGGGAGATGGCGTGCCTTGCTCGCAAATAAAGCATCTCACTTGCTCACCCTTCGATAGCTCAGTTGGTAGAGCGGAGGACTGTAGGTCAAACACGGTTAGAAATCCTTAGGTCGCTGGTTCAAATCCGGCTCGAAGGAGGGATGTTTTGGCGTAGAAATCTGGCCACGATGCATTAAGGCTAGCGCTTGAGACCCCCACCCCCCCCAATTTTGAGAGAGGTCTAAAAACTGTTTTCCCTGACCGGGAATCGAACCCGGGCCGCGGCGGTGAGAGCGCCGAATACTAGCCACTAGACCACCAGGGAGAGCTTGGCTTCCTCTGCTCGCTGTCAAAGATGAGGAGCAAGTTGCAAAATGAAGCCTGTCAAAAGGCAAAGACTTCCACCGAACCTTAAGTTCCCTGACCGGGAATCGAACCCGGGCCGCGGCGGTGAAAGCGCCGAATCCTAGCCACTAGACCACCAGGGAGACACGTCAAAGGCGCCTGCGTCAATAAGGGCTTTTTTTCTTTCGTGTCTGAACTGGAGGATGGGAGATGGCGTGCCTTGCTCGCAAATAAAGCATCTCACTTGCTCACCCTTCGATAGCTCAGTTGGTAGAGCGGAGGACTGTAGGTCAAACACGGTTAGAAATCCTTAGGTCGCTGGTTCAAATCCGGCTCGAAGGAGGGATGTTTTGGCGTAGAAATCTGGCCACGATGCATTAAGGCTAGCGCTTGAGACCCCCCCCAATTTTGAGAGAGGTCTAAAAACTGTTATCCCTGACCGGGAATCGAACCCGGGCCGCGGCGGTGAGAGCGCCGAATCCTAGCCACTAGACCACCAGGGAGAGCTTGGCTTCTTCTGCTCGCTGTCAAAGATGAGGAGCAAGTTGCAAAATGAAGCCTGTCAAAAGGCAAAGACTTCCACCGAACCTTAAGTTCCCTGACCGGGAATCGAACCCGGGCCGCGGCGGTGAAAGCGCCGAATCCTAGCCACTAGACCACCAGGGAGACACGTCAAAGGCGCCTGCGTCAGCAAGGGCTTTTTTTCTTTCGTGTCTGAACTGGAGGATGGGAGATGGCGTGCCTTGCTCGCAAATAAAGCATCTCACTTGCTCACCCTTCGATAGCTCAGTTGGTAGAGCGGAGGACTGTAGGTCAAACACGGTTAGAAATCCTTAGGTCGCTGGTTCAAATCCGGCTCGAAGGAAGGATGTTTTGGCGTAGAAATCTGGCCACGATGCATTAAGGCTAGCGCTTGAGACCCCCACCCCCCCAAATTTTGAGATAGGTCTAAAAACTGTTTTCCCTGACCGGGAATCGAACCCGGGCCGCGGCGGTGAGAGCGCCGAATCCTAGCCACTAGACCACCAGGGAGAGCTTGGCTTCCTCTGCTCGCTGTCAAAGATGAGGAGCAAGTTGCAAAATGAAGCCTGTCAAAAGGCAAAGACTTCCACCGAACCTTAAGTTCCCTGACCGGGAATCGAACCCGGGCCGCGGCGGTGAAAGCGCCGAATCCTAGCCACTAGACCACCAGGGAGACACGTCAAAGGCGCCTGCGTCAGCAAGGGCTTTTTTTCTTTCGTGTCTGAACTGGAGGATGGGAGATGGCGTGCCTTGCTCGCAAATAAAGCATCTCACTTGCTCACCCTTCGATAGCTCAGTTGGTAGAGCGGAGGACTGTAGGTCAAACACGGTTAGAAATCCTTAGGTCGCTGGTTCAAATCCGGCTCGAAGGAGGGATGTTTTGGCGTAGAAATCTGGCCACGATGCATTAAGGCTAGCGCTTGAGACCCCCACCCCCCCCCAATTTTGAGAGAGGTCTAAAAACTGTTTTCCCTGACCGGGAATCGAACCCGGGCCGCGGCGGTGAGAGCGCCGAATCCTAGCCACTAGACCACCAGGGAGAGCTTGGCTTCTTCTGCTCGCTGTCAAAGATGAGGAGCAAGTTGCAAAATGAAGCCTGTCAAAAGGCAAAGACTTCCACCGAACCTTAAGTTCCCTGACCGGGAATCGAACCCGGGCCGCGGCGGTGAAAGCGCCGAATCCTAGCCACTAGACCACCAGGGAGACACGTCAAAGACGCCTGCGTCAGCAAGGGCTTTTTTTCTTTCGTGTCTGAACTGGAGGATGGGAGATGGCGTGCCTTGCTCGCAAATAAAGCATCTCACTTGCTCACCCTTCGATAGCTCAGTTGGTAGAGCGGAGGACTGTAGGTCAAACACGGTTAGAAATCCTTAGGTCGCTGGTTCAAATCCGGCTCTAAGGAGGGATGTTTTGGCGTAGAAATCTGGCCACGATGCATTAAGGCTAGCGCTTGAGACCCCCCCCAATTTTGAGAGAGGTCTAAAAACTGTTATCCCTGACCGGGAATCGAACCCGGGCCGCGGCGGTGAGAGCGCCGAATCCTAGCCACTAGACCACCAGGGAGAGCTTGGCTTCCTCTGCTCGCTGTCAAAGATGAGGAGCAAGTTGCAAAATGAAGCCTGTCAAAAGGCAAAGACTTCCACCGAACCTTAAGTTCCCTGACCGGGAATCGAACCCGGGCCGCGGCGGTGAAAGCGCCGAATCCTAGCCACTAGACCACCAGGGAGACACGTCAAAGGCGCCTGCGTCAGCAAGGGCTTTTTTTCTTTCGTGTCTGAACTGGAGGATGGGAGATGGCGTGCCTTGCTCGCAAATAAAGCATCTCACTTGCTCACCCTTCGATAGCTCAGTTGGTAGAGCGGAGGACTGTAGGTCAAACACGGTTAGAAATCCTTAGGTCGCTGGTTCAAATCCGGCTCGAAGGAAGGATGTTTTGGCGTAGAAATCTGGCCACGATGCATTAAGGCTAGCGCTTGAGACCCCCACCCCCCCAAATTTTGAGATAGGTCTAAAAACTGTTTTCCCTGACCGGGAATCGAACCCGGGCCGCGGCGGTGAGAGCGCCGAATCCTAGCCACTAGACCACCAGGGAGAGCTTGGCTTCCTCTGCTCGCTGTCAAAGATGAGGAGCAAGTTGCAAAATGAAGCCTGTCAAAAGGCAAAGACTTCCACCGAACCTTAAGTTCCCTGACCGGGAATCGAACCCGGGCCGCGGCGGTGAAAGCGCCGAATCCTAGCCACTAGACCACCAGGGAGACACGTCAAAGGCGCCTGCGTCAGCAAGGGCTTTTTTTCTTTCGTGTCTGAACTGGAGGATGGGAGATGGCGTGCCTTGCTCGCAAATAAAGCATCTCACTTGCTCACCCTTCGATAGCTCAGTTGGTAGAGCGGAGGACTGTAGGTCAAACACGGTTAGAAATCCTTAGGTCGCTGGTTCAAATCCGGCTCGAAGGAGGGATGTTTTGGCGTAGAAATCTGGCCACGATGCATTAAGGCTAGCGCTTGAGACCCCCACCCCCCCCAATTTTGAGAGAGGTCTAAAAACTGTTTTCCCTGACCGGGAATCGAACCCGGGCCGCGGCGGTGAGAGCGCCGAATACTAGCCACTAGACCACCAGGGAGAGCTTGGCTTCCTCTGCTCGCTGTCAAAGATGAGGAGCAAGTTGCAAAATGAAGCCTGTCAAAAGGCAAAGACTTCCACCGAACCTTAAGTTCCCTGACCGGGAATCGAACCCGGGCCGCGGCGGTGAAAGCGCCGAATCCTAGCCACTAGACCACCAGGGAGACACGTCAAAGGCGCCTGCGTCAATAAGGGCTTTTTTTCTTTCGTGTCTGAACTGGAGGATGGGAGATGGCGTGCCTTGCTCGCAAATAAAGCATCTCACTTGCTCACCCTTCGATAGCTCAGTTGGTAGAGCGGAGGACTGTAGGTCAAACACGGTTAGAAATCCTTAGGTCGCTGGTTCAAATCCGGCTCGAAGGAGGGATGTTTTGGCGTAGAAATCTGGCCACGATGCATTAAGGCTAGCGCTTGAGACCCCCCCCAATTTTGAGAGAGGTCTAAAAACTGTTATCCCTGACCGGGAATCGAACCCGGGCCGCGGCGGTGAGAGCGCCGAATCCTAGCCACTAGACCACCAGGGAGAGCTTGGCTTCTTCTGCTCGCTGTCAAAGATGAGGAGCAAGTTGCAAAATGAAGCCTGTCAAAAGGCAAAGACTTCCACCGAACCTTAAGTTCCCTGACCGGGAATCGAACCCGGGCCGCGGCGGTGAAAGCGCCGAATCCTAGCCACTAGACCACCAGGGAGACACGTCAAAGACGCCTGCGTCAGCAAGGGCTTTTTTTCTTTTGTGTCTGAACTGGAGGATGGGAGATGGCGTGCCTTGCTCGCAAATAAAGCATCTCACTTGCTCACCCTTCGATAGCTCAGTTGGTAGAGCGGAGGACTGTAGGTCAAACACGGTTAGAAATCCTTAGGTCGCTGGTTCAAATCCGGCTCGAAGGAGGGATGTTTTGGCGTAGAAATCTGGCCACGATGCATTAAGGCTAGCGCTTGAGACCCCCACCCCCCCCCAATTTTGAGAGAGGTCTAAAATCTGTTTTCCCTGACCGGGAATCGAACCCGGGCCGCGGCGGTGAGAGCGCCGAATCCTAGCCACTAGACCACCAGGGAGAGCTTGGCTTCTTCTGCTCGCTGTCAAAGATGAGGAGCAAGTTGCAAAATGAAGCCTGTCAAAAGGCAAAGACTTCCACCGAACCTTAAGTTCCCTGACCGGGAATCGAACCCGGGCCGCGGCGGTGAAAGCGCCGAATCCTAGCCACTAGACCACCAGGGAGACACGTCAAAGACGCCTGCGTCAGCAAGGGCTTTTTTTCTTTCGTGTCTGAACTGGAGGATGGGAGATGGCGTGCCTTGCTCGCAAATAAAGCATCTCACTTGCTCACCCTTCGATAGCTCAGTTGGTAGAGCGGAGGACTGTAGGTCAAACACGGTTAGAAATCCTTAGGTCGCTGGTTCAAATCCGGCTCGAAGGAGGGATGTTTTGGCGTAGAAATCTGGCCACGATGCATTAAGGCTAGCGCTTGAGACCCCCACCCCCCCCCCCAATTTTGAGAGAGGTCTAAAAACTGTTTTCCCTGACCGGGAATCGAACCCGGGCCGCGGCGGTGAGAGCGCCGAATCCTAGCCACTAGACCACCAGGGAGAGCTTGGCTTCCTCTGCTCGCTGTCAAAGATGAGGAGCAAGTTGCAAAATGAAGCCTGTCAAAAGGCAAAGACTTCCACCGAACCTTAAGTTCCCTGACCGGGAATCGAACCCGGGCCGCGGCGGTGAAAGCGCCGAATCCTAGCCACTAGACCACCAGGGAGACACGTCAAAGGCGCCTGCGTCAGCAAGGGCTTTTTTTCTTTCGTGTCTGAACTGGAGGATGGGAGATGGCGTGCCTTGCTCGCAAATAAAGCATCTCACTTGCTCACCCTTCGATAGCTCAGTTGGTAGAGCGGAGGACTGTAGGTCAAACACGGTTAGAAATCCTTAGGTCGCTGGTTCAAATCCGGCTCGAAGGAGGGATGTTTTGGCGTAGAAATCTGGCCACGATGCATTAAGGCTAGCGCTTGAGACCCCCACCCCCCCCCAATTTTGAGAGAGGTCTAAAAACTGTTTTCCCTGACCGGGAATCGAACCCGGGCCGCGGCGGTGAGAGCGCCGAATCCTAGCCACTAGACCACCAGGGAGAGCTTGGCTTCTTCTGCTCGCTGTCAAAGATGAGGAGCAAGTTGCAAAATGAAGCCTGTCAAAAGGGAAAGACTTCCACCGAACCTTAAGTTCCCTGACCGGGAATCGAACCCGGGCCGCGGCGGTGAAAGCGCCGAATCCTAGCCACTAGACCACCAGGGAGACACGTCAAAGACGCCTGCGTCAGCAAGGGCTTTTTTTCTTTCGTGTCTGAACTGGAGGATGGGAGATGGCGTGCCTTGCTCGCAAATAAAGCATCTCACTTGCTCACCCTTCGATAGCTCAGTTGGTAGAGCGGAGGACTGTAGGTCAAACACGGTTAGAAATCCTTAGGTCGCTGGTTCAAATCCGGCTCGAAGGAGGGATGTTTTGGCGTAGAAATCTGGCCACGATGCATTAAGGCTAGCGCTTGAGACCCCCACCCCCCCCCAATTTTGAGAGAGGTCTAAAAACTGTTTTCCCTGACCGGGAATCGAACCCGGGCCGCGGCGGTGAGAGCGCCGAATCCTAGCCACTAGACCACCAGGGAGAGCTTGGCTTCTTCTGCTCGCTGTCAAAGATGAGGAGCAAGTTGCAAAATGAAGCCTGTCAAAAGGCAAAGACTTCCACCGAACCTTAAGTTCCCTGACCGGGAATCGAACCCGGGCCACGGCGGTGAAAGCGCCGAATCCTAGCCACTAGACCACCAGGGAGACACGTCAAAGGCGCCTGCGTCAGCAAGGGCTTTTTTTCTTTCGTGTCTGAACTGGAGGATGGGAGATGGCGTGCCTTGCTCGCAAATAAAGCATCTCACTTGCTCACCCTTCGATAGCTCAGTTGGTAGAGCGGAGGACTGTAGGTCAAACACGGTTAGAAATCCTTAGGTCGCTGGTTCAAATCCGGCTCGAAGGAGGGATGTTTTGGCGTAGAAATCTGGCCACGATGCATTAAGGCCAGCGCTGGAGACCCCCACCAATTTTGAGAGAGGTCTAAAAACTGTTTTCCCTGACCGGGAATCGAACCCGGGCCGCGGCGGTGAAAGCGCCGAATCCTAGCCACTAGACCACCAGGGAGACACGTCAAAGACGCCTGCGTCAGCAAGGGCTTTTTTTCTTTCGTGTCTGAACTGGAGGATGGGAGATGGCGTGCCTTGCTCGCAAATAAAGCATCTCACTTGCTCACCCTTCGATAGCTCAGTTGGTAGAGCGGAGGACTGTAGGTCAAACACGGTTAGAAATCCTTAGGTCGCTGGTTCAAATCCGGCTCGAAGGAGGGATGTTTTGGCGTAGAAATCTGGCCACGATGCATTAAGGCTAGCGCTTGAGACCCCCACCCCCCCAATTTTGAGAGAGGTCTAAAAACTGTTTTCCCTGACCGGGAATCGAACCCGGGCCGCGGCGGTGAGAGCGCCGAATCCTAGCCACTAGACCACCAGGGAGAGCTTGGCTTCCTCTGCTCGCTGTCAAAGATGAGGAGCAAGTTGCAAAATGAAGCCTGTCAAAAGGCAAAGACTTCCACCGAACCTTAAGTTCCCTGACCGGGAATCGAACCCGGGCCGCGGCGGTGAAAGCGCCGAATCCTAGCCACTAGACCACCAGGGAGACACGTCAAAGGCGCCTGCGTCAGCAAGGGATTTTTTTCTTTCGTGTCTGAACTGGAGGATGGGAGATGGCGTGCCTTGCTCGCAAATAGAGCATCTCACTTGCTCACCCTTCGATAGCTCAGTTGGTAGAGCGGAGGACTGTAGGTCAAACACGGTTGGAAATCCTTAGGTCGCTGGTTCAAATCCGGCTCGAAGGAGGGATGTTTTGGCGTAGAAATCTGGCCACGATGCATTAAGGCCAGCGCTGGAGACCCCCACCAATTTTGAGAGAGGTCTAAAAACTGTTTTCCCTGACCGGGAATCGAACCCGGGCCGCGGCGGTGAAAGCGCCGAATCCTAGCCACTAGACCACCAGGGAGACACGTCAAATTTGCCTGCGTCAGCAAGGGCTTTTTTTCTTTCGTGTCTGAACTGGAGGATGGGAGATGGCGTGCCTTGCTCGCAAATAAAGCATCTCACTTGCTCACCCTTCGATAGCTCAGTTGGTAGAGCGGAGGACTGTAGGTCAAACACGGTTAGAAATCCTTAGGTCGCTGGTTCAAATCCGGCTCGAAGGAGGGATGTTTTGGCGTAGAAATCTGGCCACGATGCATTAAGGCTAGCGCTTGAGACCCCCACCCCCCCCAATTTTGAGAGAGGTCTAAAAACTGTTTTCCCTGACCGGGAATCGAACCCGGGCCGCGGCTGTGAGAGCGCCGAATCCTAGCCACTAGACCACCAGGGAGAGCTTGGCTTCCTCTGCTCGCTGTCAAAGATGAGGAGCAAGTTGCAAAATGAAGCCTGTCAAAAGGCAAAGACTTCCACCGAACCTTAAGTTCCCTGACCGGGAATCGAACCCGGGCCGCGGCGGTGAAAGCGCCGAATCCTAGCCACTACACCACCAGGGAGACACGTCAAAGGCGCCTGCGTCAGCAAGGGCTTTTTTTCTTTCGTGTCTGAACTGGAGGATGGGAGATGGCGTGCCTTGCTCGCAAATAAAGCATCTCACTTGCTCATACTTCGATAGCTCAGTTGGTAGAGCGGAGGACTGTAGGTCAAACACGGTTAGAAATCCTTAGGTCGCTGGTTCAAATCCGGCTCGAAGGAGGGATGTTTTGGCGTAGAAATCTGGCCACGATGCATTAAGGCTAGCGCTTGAGACCCCCACCCCCCCCCAATTTTGAGAGAGGTCTAAAAACTGTTTTCCCTGACCGGGAATCGAACCCGGGCCGCGGCGGTGAGAGCGCCGAATCCTAGCCACTAGACCACCAGGGAGAGCTTGGCTTCTTCTGCTCGCTGTCAAAGATGAGGAGCAAGTTGCAAAATGAAGCCTGTCAAAAGGCAAAGACTTCCACCGAACCTTAAGTTCCCTGACCGGGAATCGAACCCGGGCCGCGGCGGTGAAAGCGCCGAATCCTAGCCACTACACCACCAGGGAGACACGTCAAAGGCGCCTGCGTCAGCAAGGGCTTTTTTTCTTTCGTGTCTGAACTGGAGGATGGGAGATGGCGTGCCTTGCTCGCAAATAAAGCATCTCACTTGCTCACCCTTCGATAGCTCAGTTGGTAGAGCGGAGGACTGTAGGTCAAACACGGTTAGAAATCCTTAGGTCGCTGGTTCAAATCCGGCTCGAAGGAGGGATGTTTTGGCGTAGAAATCTGGCCACGATGCATTAAGGCTAGCGCTTGAGACCCCCACCCCCCCCAATTTTGAGAGAGGTCTAAAAACTGTTTTCCCTGACCGGGAATCGAACCCGGGCCGCGGCGGTGAGAGCGCCGAATCCTAGCCACTAGACCACCAGGGAGAGCTTGGCTTCTTCTGCTCGCTGTCAAAGATGAGGAGCAAGTTGCAAAATGAAGCCTGTCAAAAGGCAAAGACTTCCACCGAACCTTAAGTTCCCTGACCGGGAATCGAACCCGGGCCGCGGCGGTGAAAGCGCCGAATCCTAGCCACTAGACCACCAGGGAGACACGTCAAAGACGCCTGCGTCAGCAAGGGCTTTTTTTCTTTTGTGTCTGAACTGGAGGATGGGAGATGGCGTGCCTTGCTCGCAAATAAAGCATCTCACTTGCTCACCCTTCGATAGCTCAGTTGGTAGAGCGGAGGACTGTAGGTCAAACACGGTTAGAAATCCTTAGGTCGCTGGTTCAAATCCGGCTCGAAGGAGGGATGTTTTGGCGTAGAAATCTGGCCACGATGCATTAAGGCTAGCGCTTGAGACCCCCACCCCCCCCAATTTTGAGAGAGGTCTAAAAACTGTTTTCCCTGACCGGGAATCGAACCCGGGCCGCGGCGGTGAGAGCGCCGAATCCTAGCCACTAGACCACCAGGGAGAGCTTGGCTTCCTCTGCTCGCTGTCAAAGATGAGGAGCAAGTTGCAAAATGAAGCCTGTCAAAAGGCAAAGACTTCCACCGAACCTTAAGTTCCCTGACCGGGAATCGAACCCGGGCCGCGGCGGTGAAAGCGCCGAATCCTAGCCACTAGACCACCAGGGAGACACGTCAAAGACGCCTGCGTCAGCAAGGGCTTTTTTTCTTTCGTGTCTGAACTGGAGGATGGGAGATGGCGTGCCTTGCTCGCAAATAAAGCATCTCACTTGCTCACCCTTCGATAGCTCAGTTGGTAGAGCGGAGGACTGTAGGTCAAACACGGTTAGAAATCCTTAGGTCGCTGGTTCAAATCCGGCTCGAAGGAGGGATGTTTTGGCGTAGAAATCTGGCCACGATGCATTAAGGCTAGCGCTTGAGACCCCCACCCCCCCCAATTTTGAGAGAGGTCTAAAAACTGTTTTCCCTGACCGGGAATCGAACCCGGGCCGCGGCGGTGAGAGCGCCGAATCCTAGCCACTAGACCACCAGGGAGAGCTTGGCTTCTTCTGCTCGCTGTCAAAGATGAGGAGCAAGTTGCAAAATGAAGCCTGTCAAAAGGCAAAGACTTCCACCGAACCTTAAGTTCCCTGACCGGGAATCGAACCCGGGCCGCGGCGGTGAAAGCGCCGAATCCTAGCCACTAGACCACCAGGGAGACACGTCAAAGACGCCTGCGTCAGCAAGGGCTTTTTTTCTTTTGTGTCTGAACTGGAGGATGGGAGATGGCGTGCCTTGCTCGCAAATAAAGCATCTCACTTGCTCATACTTCGATAGCTCAGTTGGTAGAGCGGAGGACTGTAGGTCAAACACGGTTAGAAATCCTTAGGTCGCTGGTTCAAATCCGGCTCGAAGGAGGGATGTTTTGGCGTAGAAATCTGGCCACGATGCATTAAGGCTAGCGCTTGAGACCCCCACCCCCCCCCCAATTTTGAGAGAGGTCTAAAAACTGTTTTCCCTGACCGGGAATCGAACCCGGGCCGCGGCGGTGAGAGCGCCGAATCCTAGCCACTAGACCACCAGGGAGAGCTTGGCTTCTTCTGCTCGCTGTCAAAGATGAGGAGGAAGTTGCAAAATGAAGCCTGTCAAAAGGCAAAGACTTCCACCGAACCTTAAGTTCCCTGACCGGGAATCGAACCCGGGCCGCGGCGGTGAAAGCGCCGAATCCTAGCCACTAGACCACCAGGGAGACACGTCAAAGGCGCCTGCGTCAGCAAGGGCTTTTTTTCTTTCGTGTCTGAACTGGAGGATGGGAGATGGCGTGCCTTGCTCGCAAATAAAGCATCTCACTTGCTCACCCTTCGATAGCTCAGTTGGTAGAGCGGAGGACTGTAGGTCCAACACGGTTACAAATCCTTAGGTCGCTGGTTCAAATCCGGCTCGAAGGAGGGATGTTTTGGCGTAGAAATCTGGCCACGATGCATTAAGGCCAGCGCTGGAGACCCCCACCAATTTTGAGAGAGGTCTAAAAACTGTTTTCCCTGACCGGGAATCGAACCCGGGCCGCGGCGGTGAAAGCGCCGAATCCTAGCCACTAGACCACCAGGGAGACACGTCAAAGACGCCTGCGTCAGCAAGGGCTTTTTTTCTTTCGTGTCTGAACTGGAGGATGGGAGATGGCGTGCCTTGCTCGCAAATAAAGCATCTCACTTGCTCACCCTTCGATAGCTCAGTTGGTAGAGCGGAGGACTGTAGGTCAAACACGGTTAGAAATCCTTAGGTCGCTGGTTCAAATCCGGCTCGAAGGAGGGATGTTTTGGCGTAGAAAATCTGGCCACGATGCATTAAGGCTAGCGCTTGAGACCCCCACCCCCCCAATTTTGAGAGAGGTCTAAAAACTGTTTTCCCTGACCGGGAATCGAACCCGGGCCGCGGCGGTGAGAGCGCCGAATCCTAGCCACTAGACCACCAGGGAGAGCTTGGCTTCCTCTGCTCGCTGTCAAAGATGAGGAGCAAGTTGCAAAATGAAGCCTGTCAAAAGGCAAAGACTTCCACCAAACCTTAAGTTCCCTGACCGGGAATCGAACCCGGGCCGCGGCGGTGAAAGCGCCGAATCCTAGCCACTAGACCACCAGGGAGACACGTCAAAGGCGCCTGCGTCAGCAAGGGCTTTTTTTCTTTCGTGTCTGAACTGGAGGATGGGAGATGGCGTGCCTTGCTCGCAAATAAAGCATCTCACTTGCTCATACTTCGATAGCTCAGTTGGTAGAGCGGAGGACTGTAGGTCAAACACGGTTAGAAATCCTTAGGTCGCTGGTTCAAATCCGGCTCGAAGGAGGGATGTTTTGGCGTAGAAATCTGGCCACGATGCATTAAGGCTAGCGCTTGAGACCCCCACCCCCCCCCAATTTTGAGAGAGGTCTAAAAACTGTTTTCCCTGACCGGGAATCGAACCCGGGCCGCGGCGGTGAGAGCGCCGAATCCTAGCCACTAGACCACCAGGGAGAGCTTGGCTTCTTCTGCTCGCTGTCAAAGATGAGGAGCAAGTTGCAAAATGAAGCCTGTCAAAAGGCAAAGACTTCCACCGAACCTTAAGTTCCCTGACCGGGAATCGAACCCGGGCCGCGGCGGTGAAAGCGCCGAATCCTAGCCACTAGACCACCAGGGAGACACGTCAAAGGCGCCTGCGTCAGCAAGGGCTTTTTTTCTTTCGTGTCTGAACTGGAGGATGGGAGATGGCGTGCCTTGCTCGCAAATAAAGCATCTCACTTGCTCACCCTTCGATAGCTCAGTTGGTAGAGCGGAGGACTGTAGGTCAAACACGGTTAGAAATCCTTAGGTCGCTGGTTCAAATCCGGCTCGAAGGAGGGATGTTTTGGCGTAGAAATCTGGCCACGATGCATTAAGGCCAGCGCTGGAGACCCCCACCAATTTTGAGAGAGGTCTAAAAACTGTTTTCCCTGACCGGGAATCGAACCCGGGCCGCGGCGGTGAAAGCGCCGAATCCTAGCCACTAGACCACCAGGGAGACACGTCAAAGACGCCTGCGTCAGCAAGGGCTTTTTTTCTTTCGTGTCTGAACTGGAGGATGGGAGATGGCGTGCCTTGCTCGCAAATAAAGCATCTCACTTGCTCACCCTTCGATAGCTCAGTTGGTAGAGCGGAGGACTGTAGGTCAAACACGGTTAGAAATCCTTAGGTCGCTGGTTCAAATCCGGCTCGAAGGAGGGATGTTTTGGCGTAGAAAATCTGGCCACGATGCATTAAGGCTAGCGCTTGAGACCCCCACCCCCCCCAATTTTGAGAGAGGTCTAAAAACTGTTTTCCCTGACCGGGAATCGAACCCGGGCCGCGGCGGTGAGAGCGCCGAATCCTAGCCACTAGACCACCAGGGAGAGCTTGGCTTCCTCTGCTCGCTGTCAAAGATGAGGAGCAAGTTGCAAAATGAAGCCTGTCAAAAGGCAAAGACTTCCACCGAACCTTAAGTTCCCTGACCGGGAATCGAACCCGGGCCGCGGCGGTGAAAGCGCCGAATCCTAGCCACTAGACCACCAGGGAGACACGTCAAAGGCGCCTGCGTCAGCAAGGGCTTTTTTTCTTTCGTGTCTGAACTGGAGGATGGGAGATGGCGTGCCTTGCTCGCAAATAAAGCATCTCACTTGCTCACCCTTCGATAGCTCAGTTGGTAGAGCGGAGGACTGTAGGTCAAACACGGTTAGAAATCCTTAGGTCGCTGGTTCAAATCCGGCTCGAAGGAGGGATGTTTTGGCGTAGAAATCTGGCCACGATGCATTAAGGCTAGCGCTTGAGACCCCCACCACCCCCAATTTTGAGAGAGGTCTAAAAACTGTTTTCCCTGACCGGGAATCGAACCCGGGCCGCGGCGGTGAGAGCGCCGAATCCTAGCCACTAGACCACCAGGGAGAGCTTGGCTTCCTCTGCTCGCTGTCAAAGATGAGGAGCAAGTTGCAAAATGAAGCCTGTCAAAAGGCAAAGACTTCCACCGAACCTTAAGTTCCCTGACCGGGAATCGAACCCGGGCCGCGGCGGTGAAAGCGCCGAATCCTAGCCACTAGACCACCAGGGAGACACGTCAAAGGCGCCTGCGTCAGCAAGGGCTTTTTTTCTTTCGTGTCTGAACTGGAGGATGGGAGATGGCGTGCCTTGCTCGCAAATAAAGCATCTCACTTGCTCACCCTTCGATAGCTCAGTTGGTAGAGCGGAGGACTGTAGGTCAAACACGGTTAGAAATCCTTAGGTCGCTGGTTCAAATCCGGCTCGAAGGAGGGATGTTTTGGCGTAGAAATCTGGCCACGATGCATTAAGGCTAGCGCTGGAGACCCCCACCAATTTTGAGAGAGGTCTAAAAGCTGTTTTCCCTGACCGGGAATCGAACCCGGGCCGCAGCGGTGAAAGCGCCGAATCCTAGCCACTAGACCACCAGGGAGACACGTCAAAGACGCCTGCGTCAGCAAGGGCTTTTTTTCTTTTGTGTCTGAACTGGAGGATGGGAGATGGCGTGCCTTGCTCGCAAATAAAGCATCTCACTTGCTCACCCTTCGATAGCTCAGTTGGTAGAGCGGAGGACTGTAGGTCAAACACGGTTAGAAATCCTTAGGTCGCTGGTTCAAATCTGGCTCGAAGGAGGGATGTTTTGGCGTAGAAATCTGGCCACGATGCATTAAGGCTAGCGCTTGAGACCCCCACCCCCCCCAATTTTGAGAGAGGTCTAAAAACTGTTTTCCCTGACCGGGAATCGAACCCGGGCCGCGGCGGTGAGAGCGCCGAATCCTAGCCACTAGACCACCAGGGAGAGCTTGGCTTCCTCTGCTCGCTGTCAGCAAGGGCTTTTTTTCTTTCGTGTCTGAACTGGAGGATGGGAGATCGCGTGCCTTGCTCGTAAATAAAGCCTCCCACTATTCACCCATCAATAGCTCAGTTGGTAGAGTGGAGGACTGTAGGTTAAACACGGTTTGAAATCCTTAGGTTGCTGGTTCAAATCCGGCTCGGAAGGAGGGATATTTTGGCGTAGAAATCTGGCCCGGGCCGCAGCGGTGAAAGCGCCGAATCCTAGCCACTGACCACCAGGGAGAGGTTGGCTTTCACTGCTCGCTGTCAAACATGAGGACCAAGTTACAAAATGAATTCAGTCAAAGGTATAGATTTCGACCAGCCTTTGACTGGCTTCATTTTGCAACTTCTCTGTACTGCCTGTACTCGTGCATTGGTTGGTATCATTGTTCCCCTATCAAGTGCGGGATATATTTCAGTGGGGTTTATACTCCGATTCACACAAAGCTCCCTTTCTGATCGGGTGCGGTTGTAGAAAACGCATCTTATTTTCCGAAAAATACGGTACTTGCTTTGTAACAATGTATGGACTGGCAGAAGATGTTCATTCACTGTTTGGCACTTTGTTTGAAATAAAATGACTGAATGTTACATGGAAATGCTGCCTTGTTTATGATTAGCTTGAGTTGGGCTACACACCACACAAACATAGTCCTCCGGAAGTTGGCTATGTAGCCTTTTATACAGGAACAAGTAGCATTTGGGGCAAATGAGGTCTGCATATGAACCGCCCAAATATATGCAATAGAATTGAGAAATATAGGTTAGTAATTAACGTCACAGTTACAGACTGGCAACGTCAGAAAATTAAGTTGCTAGGAGGTTGCGGTTACAGACTGGCGTGACGTTGCGCCAACCTACTGGCGCCCCACAGATGCATGGTCCCGCAACGTCGCCAAAGACGTTGCGGCAACGTATGTTTGGTCATCGCGTGACGTTGCGACAACGTAAGGCCAATGAAATGTGTTAGCTGGGTGTGCTCCATGTTTTGGCTACCCGCAATTTTGGTGGCTATCTCGCTGTTTATGATCATTGACCTATGCACTTTTTGTAAAGCTGTCGATTGGAAGTTGGTTTGGATAAAAGCGCCTGCTAAATGAATTCATGTAATTGTAAATAACATGGCACTGAACTTAAGCCTGAAAAATTTGACATTACTTACACTGCAGCGTTTTTTAAACGCTCTGCACCACGGGCCTTCCCACAGTGCAACATGCTCGGGGGCGTGTTAAAAAAGTTAATACATACATTTTTCCAGTAACATTCCCCTTACAAAAAAGAAGTATACCTCAAGTATACTTAGTATAAAAAGTGTATTATTATCATGTTACTTAAAGTATACTAGCAGTGTACTTATTTATATACTTTTTTGTACTAAGTAAACTGAATTGGCCCACTTTTTAGGTCATTTAGTACACTTTGAAGTACACTTGTAGTGTATTTCAAGGTTTACTTTTGAATACTACAAAGCAGCCTGTGTAGTGCACTTTCAGTTCATCAAGTATACTTCCTCAAGTACTTCAAAGTATACTTTGGAATACTCTAAAGTAGCCTGTGTAGTGCCCTTTCAGTTCATCAAGTATACTTCCTAAAGTACTTCAAAGTATACTTTGGAATACTCTAAAGTAACCTGTGTAGTGCACTTTAAATTCATGAAGTATACTTCCTAAAGAACCTCAAAGTATACTTTGCAATACTTTCAAGTGCACTGTCATTTAATGTATGTACGTCAACAAGTAGACTTTTAAATGTTATATTACTATTATTTACTAATGTTAAAATGTTTATGGGCCCCTCAACGCCTCAGATCTTCACTCATTTGGCAAGAACTGGGCCCTCGTAACAATTTACTGCAGATTCACTTCATACACAAGGTCGCCCTTGGAATCCAGCTGTTCTTATCAAATGTAACAGTCATTTAACTCATGGTTACAATGGTAAACCAGCACAACAATGACAATTACCACGCAACAAAACTCTACATTCTAAGCAGACACATTTAAAAAAACGAAATTCATGAAGTTACATTTGTATTTTGAACAAACAGCAAACTTATCAGCAAATTTTAACACTATTTACCGCCTTGCATCATGGGAATTGACTAGCCAATGAGCCACACTATCTTCATTATTTCACGTCGTTATTTCGTTCTTCAGTCAGTTTGACAGTATAACCTTCAAATTCTCAAGTAGCTTTTTCGTTTTTTTCCATTAATACTCCAATTGATAATTATTAGTATAAGATTATAGGGTTTCAGAATGTTTTAGCAGTAATTAAGGTTACAGCTTCAGTAACAAAAAAAGATTCAATGTGCAATGCATTAGATTTTCATAGACATGAATAATTAGAATGAGATGGATCTAAAAAATGTAACCTGTAATGTACTTTAAAATTATTTTGACTGTTTTTGCTGTATAATAATAGAAAACATACATCCTACTACAGAAAAAATGTATACCATTTTCTGTTTCTAAGCATACTTCTTAAAAGTACGTTATTGAGTACATAGTGAAGAGCTACGAATCTGCAGTAACTATTATGAGGGCCCCGTTCTCGCCAAGTGACTCAAGATCTGAGGCGTTTGAGGGACCCATAAACATTTTAATACATTAGTAAATTATAGTAAAATTACATTTAGAAGTTTACTTGTTGACGTACTTACATTAAATGACAGTGCACTTGAAAGTATTGCAAAGTATACTTTGAGGTTCTTTAGGAAGTATACTTGTTGAACTTAAAGTGCACTACACAGGTTACTTTAGAGTATTCCAAAGTATACTTTGAAGTACTTTGGGAAGTATACTTGATGAACTGAAAGTGCACTACACAGGCTACTTTAGAGAATTCCAAAGTATACTTTTAAGTACTTGAGGAAGTATACTTGATGAACTGAAAGTGCACTACACAGGATACTTTAGAGAATTCCAAAGTATACTTTGAAGTACTTGAGGAAGTATACTTGATGAACTGAAAGTGCACTACACAGGCTACTTTGCAGTATTCAAAAGTGAACTATTTTCAAAGCACACTTAAAAGTATATTAAAAGTAAACTATGTTCTAAGTATACTTCTTAAAAGTATATATTTGCTAAGCATACTTCTTAAAGTATATCAAAAGTGAACTAAAAGTGTACTATCCATATTTTAGTATACTTATAGTATACTTTAATATACTTCTTTTTTGTAAGGGTCGCTATGGCAACTAGACATTTACTGTATGGTTAGCAAGTGACTGCCAACCAGCATTTCAACGTTGAATGTCAATCGTGTGCCGACCACTGTAGCTAGACTAGTACAGTATGCAGCTAGCACAGAAGAAAGTCAGAGCTAGGTTACGTACTGTAGCTAGCTAAAGTGACGAGACTGAATTAACACACCAGGGACACCGACAACCTCGGCAACCCTGCGCCAGGTATACATTTTTTATTAACGTCTCTTTAATCGTACAGAGGCGTATAAAACAAGACTGAGTGTGTAGACACACATACGATGAATTGCTCTTCTATCTTGAAATTGTCAAACCTAGAAATGTTGACCATGACCAGCTGCTACGTTACAAGAAACAAGAAACCAACCCAATTGGCCAACGCTAGCGTTATCACGCTCCTCATTTACATAAAGTTGTGAAAATCCAATTTTCGACGCCCCGAAAATGAATTGGAAGCCGATGCCCCGCTCCGCTGCAATGTGAACGCACCGTTAGTAATATGACAAATTACGTTTCTCACCGATTTAGCTACTGCTGTTGAAAGCTTGCTGCTTGTAGTAGGCTATGGGTTGGCCTATCATGCGTGGTCTGCCTCAAGTAAGATGTTTCAGAGCTACCAGGATTGCCTGCATTAGGCTTGCAAATGGTGTTTAAATCTAGGAGTAGGACTAGGTGGTAACTCAATTCACATGTAAAGAAACTGCAAAAAACGTGGATGTTCTCGACAGACGTATCTGTCAGGGTTTTGTCGCTGAACTTGCCATTGAAAATACTTTTCTTGATCCATTGCGTGCTAGTTGCCATATCATGGAAGAGTTAAGGACAAAATCTGAGTTTATACTGGGAACACAGGGGTACTTTTGTTTTTGTATGGCTGTTATAGAATTTTGGGATGTATGTATAATGTATGTTTAATACTGATGGTACTGTAAGCGCTTATGTTCCTTGTTAAAAGTCCCATGACATGAAATGTTCACTTTAGGAGGTTATTTAACACTAATATGAGTTCCCCGAGCCTGCCTTTGGTCCCCCACTGGCTAGAAATTTAGATAGGTGCAAAACAAGCCCTGGGTATTCTTCTCCGTCTTTGAGAAAATGAAAGCTGAAATGCTCGGATTTGAAAATGTCCCTTTTGTGACGTCAGGTTACCTCCCTTTTCTCTGCTTTGCCCGGTTAGAGAATTTGGCCCACCAATGAGAAAATGAGCTACGACCGTGCAAGCGCAATATTGGTTTTTCCTTGAGAGATCATGGCTTGCAAATGACCGAAGCATGGCAGTTAGCCCCGCCTCTTCCATTTAAAGCTACAGACACGGGAACGGCCCATCCTGAGGAAAGGTCATTGTGGGACTGCTCCTTATTAGTGTGAAAAGTGACACCTGTTTTGTGCCACCAGTTCTTTAAACTTGAGCATAAAAGTTGTGAGGGCCAGGCAAAAGCACTAATGTAAGTGTTCATTGCTGAGGGTGGTCCTGTATTTGTTTTTCACCATATTCATGTTTGAAAAGGCAGACTCACAACAGTATGTTGAGGGAAACATGGTAAGGATTTGAACGGCCATCTTCTGCAAGAAAGGGACACCTGGTGTTTAAGGTTTTCCTGAAGCTCAATTAGCTCTGATTGAAGACAAGCAGCACTAGCCCATGGGCAGATTTTCGGGGCTACAGTCGGAAATTCTGCAATGTTTTTGACAAGTAATGGGTTTTCCATGCATAGTAAGACTTGTTTTCCCAGAGGAAAATCTCCAAAGCGAGTTTGGAAATGTTCAATCAGCTTGTCCAGGAATTCAGTATGATTATGATGATGATGTATTCCTGCAGTTTGATTCAAAAGCTTTGGGAAGTGAAGCAGGTCCTGCTGTAAGTCACACTTGAACACCTCCAGTTTCTTCTGAAAAGCACGGACAGCTGATGTGAAGTTACACACTGTGTTATTTGTGCCCTGGAGCTTCATATTCAGATAATTGAGCTGAGAAGTAATGTCAGATAGAAATGCAACAATTTAAATGTTTTCTTCATTCTGCATGAATTCCACGAATTGAAAAGTTTCCAACTTCCGTAATGTCCAAAAGCGCTCCAGTACCTTGCCTTTACTAAGCCACCAGACATTGTTGTGAAGGAGCAAATCATAACATTCTGCATTCACCTCTGTTAGGAATGAGCGCAGCAAGCGATGCTGCAAAGCAGAGGATGCTCTCAAATAGTTCACGAGTCTCATTGCTGTTGTCATGATCTCTGCATACTTTTCTTCAAGAATGGCACACAAAACCATCTGATGAATTAGGCAATGATATGCTATGAGTTCAGGGTGATGAGCTCTCAAGCGTGCCACTAATCCCGTCTCTTCCAGTCATACATGGAGCTCCATCAGTAGCAAAGGAAACAACATGCTTCAGGTCTATCTCTGTCTCTCAACATTTGCATCACTGCTCCATAAATATCATCCCCTCATGTGTCCATGGAGGGCTGTGAGGCCTAAAGGCCGATTTATACTTCTCCGACTCCATTACGGACAGACGCACACACGGAGTCGACGGATTGGTTGAATTTATACTACTCCGACGGCTTTGCATGCTGAAAGCAATTCACCGCCAGAACAGTAGATAGCGCTGCACTGCGATGCTAGCTAGGTTATCGAAAAGTCGGAGCAAATTCACAAATGAGCCGTTTCATCAATAAAATAAGCAAATTTTCAGTAACTACACTGCCCATTTCTCATCACATTTTAATTCAGATGTTGATTTACATGTACTGTTTAGATGAAATATGAATTGGAAAAACTTGTCGGTCAAAGGATTCTGTTTTCTTGTTGGTCACGGCAACCCCGCCCCCGCCCCTGACTCAAGCAGTTCTTAATACGGACCAATCACAGCCAAGGGGTATCCGTAAAATGACGGACGGACAGACGGATAGTCAGGAAAATCAGGAGGTGCACGCAGACCTCTGCGAGGGGCTCTGAGAGGGCATGGAGAGGGAGTTCCTTGACAGAGAGGGCGTTCCCTGTGTGCGTGTCCATAAAAACGCAGAAGTATAAATTGGCCTTAACACATCTCCACAGAATTATCCCTTCTCTTCATCAAACAATCTGACAAACACCAGAAGTTGTGCGTTGTCTGTGGATTCATCCAAAGCCAATGAAATGCATTTAGCCTTTTATATAGCAGACTTCATTTGGTCCAGCAAATCATCAGCAAGGACTTCAGTTTGCTTCACAGCAGAGTAATCAGACAAAGATATTTGGTTTATTTTTTGTATGATGTCATCTTTTTGAGTTCCCTCAAACAGGGCAATTGCTATTTTATTCATGCATTCCTTTACAATCTCCAAGTCAGAGAATGGTTTCTTGTGCTTTCTTAAGACCCATGCCACTCATAATGAGGCTTCAGTTGAACGCTCTTGTTGGGTGGCTGTTTTAACTATTACACTGCATGTTGCTTGGTATGATGATTGCAGTTGGTTTATTTTTCTGGCCCTTACCTCAGAGTTCTGGGGGTAATTTTGTTCAAAGTGTCCATGCTTTGTGTCATAGTGACGTTTCACATTACCACTCTTGACAAGGGCGACCGTATCATTGCAGATTAAACACATCGGTGTTGTGCTCCCCACCGGCAGCACAAATGCATACTTGTCAGTCCATTCCGTCTTAAATTCGCAATATTTGGAATCAACTTTTTCAGGTTTAAAGCTAGGGTGACCAGACGTCCGGATTTTGTCTGTGTCCTCTTTTTCGCCCTTTTGTCCTTTTTTATCCTTCCTGCCCACCGTCGCAATTTACCCCTTGCGTGGGCTTCAGTGCCGAAAAGAAAGACCTCCTTCAAACCTACATGGAGTTCAGAACTCCACCTTGCCACTAAGAGCAGCACAGATCAATATCAGGCCTTCTGTAAGCTCTGTCACATTGATATAGAAGTGAGTAGTAGGGAAAAGGTGGCTTTAGATCGGCATGCCACTACAGAACGGCACAAGGATAATTGTAGTTCTGCCAGGCACTCTCCAATAACATTTTTTGCTCCAAACACAACAACAGAGGATGGCAAAACAACCGCTTCTGAGCTGACCGAATTATTTCATGCTGTGAAACATAACCACTCTTACTGGAGTTTAGACCGCAATTTAGACTTTTGACTTACTAAATTGAATAATGTTATTGTCTTAATTTCATACTAATGGCCCCCATCCCCCCCAGTCAACAACTTTTTGGGATTGTCCTCCTTTTTGACCCTTTGTCCTCCTTTTTGGACCCAAGTGTCTTCCTGTTCAGGCTCATGCTTTTGGTCACCCTATTTAGAGCACGCCAGGATTTTGCTAGTGAAGAAACAGGTACCATTAGCAAATCGATTTGCCTGCAAATAGAAACCACATTTAGTAGGAAAACAATAGGCGCTGTAAGGTCATGAGAAGTGCCAACTCGGGCAGGCAAGAGGCAATGCAACAGGGCAGAAAGGACAACGCAAACACAGGTTCAACATGAAGATGGCACTTTATTTTCCAGGAGCAGACTACAAATTTTTTTACTGGCAGGTTCCTCCTCCAAACTTGCACAGTCCAACAAAAATCCACAAAAGTTAAACACAAACAACTTTCCCCTTCAACGGCGTCCTTCGCTCACCAAACAGGGCTTAGTATTCAAACTGCTGCTCTCTAATCCAATCTACCCAGACATGTGCCCTCTGTCTCTCTGGTTTCTCTTTCCTGCTCTGTCCCCCCCCCCCCCACCCTTTTCTAGTCCTGACTTCATTAGGTGTCTTACACATCTACACTCTTCTAACTGGTGAGGGACTCTGGGAGATGTAGTCTGGGCCACCGCAGTCATTTTGGCGTGTTGCTACCTCTCTTGTCTAGGAATGTAACATCCCTCCACTACCTGTTCCCTGGTGATGTCACAGTGCGAAATCACGCACCAATGAAAACTTGCTTGGATCATGACTAAATTAGAATGTTGATTTTGGCTTCGGTCCAAATTGTTTTGCGTCTGGGTCTGGATCCGGACCGGAGTCCACCTATTGGGTAACCCCGGCTTAGAGGAATGTCTGTTCAACCTAAAGGGCTGACCACTCTGTGGGACGGTTTACCCCTGGGGAAGGCTGGGTATCTTTCAAGCCTTCTATCTGATTCTTGATACAATGGAGATTGTTGTTGCTGAATGGAGATTAGTTTGACCAGGGGTCATCTAGAGATATGAAGTCCAGAGACATGAAGTCTGGGTAACTTCTGATATTTATGACATTTTGTTGTTGATACCTTTGTCATTGTTTGTATTACTAAACTATTATTTGGAACAACCACACAAAGGACAGTTGACTATTTGGGTGGTCAACTCCTGGAGAAAAAAATGAAACATGAGAGTTCTTATCACCTAGCGGGAAGGAGCTTTGAGACGTCAGGTTCCGAGGCTTTGTTGTTTCAACTGTCACTGTATTGTCTTGGGAGAATTTGACTTGTGTCCTGATTGTTGTATAGAAATGACCAGATGTTGTGAGTCTATATAAGACTTGGTGTCTGTCGAAAGTCCAATATTACGTCCCCTTTTTGTCTTGTCGCGTATTCCCACGCAAGAGACGCCAGGTGGGGGTCTTTTGTTTTTACTGCTTAAATTTGCACTACACATTTTGTACTTTGTAACAATAGCTGTTCTATTTAAATTGTTTGTGTTGTTTTCTAATGGGGGAAAAAGAAAATCATGTTTTATTATTATTTAAAAGCAAATGCAAACATATCGAGATATATATCGAATATCATAAAAAAGTTGACAATATCGAGATATGCATTTTTTAATATATGTTGCCCGCCCTACTAGTCACAGAGTTTCGTGCTTTAATGTTCAAAGAAAGAATTTGTATTACTCCGGCAAATACAAAAATCCAAGTATACAGTGTCTTCGGAAAACTTTACAGTGGCCCTAATACTTTTCCATACCATCCAATTTACAGTACTGTAACTGCGTTAATGCGTCAGTGGCTTTTGAACACATTTGCATTACTGTGTGATTGTGAACAACCACCATTATTTTGACCATCATCGTGATCCCCATAATCATTTTAATCACCATGATCATCATTATTAGAACATCATCATCACTACCATCATCTTCATCAGGGAATACCTTCACCACAGTCAACAGTAACAAGGCAGTCAGTTGAACAGAGTGTGATGTGAGAGCTAGATAGAGTACAAGGATGCATAGAACACAGTTGGGAAGGACCAATACCCTCCTCCCCTCCCCATTCCTCCCCCCTCCTCTGAATAGAACGCAACGATCATCACAGTGACAGAACCTCAGGAGTAACATCCCTTCATAATAATCCCTGACAGGCAGCTGGGGGCGGAGCCGGGTTTATGAGGTAGACACAGAGAGCCACCCCCCGCCCCCTGACTCCAGCCCAGAACACAACACTCGGGTTGCTCGGTTACGGAGAGTCAAGAACTGGGCTGTCTGTGTCGTTGTTGTTGCTTTCCTCCTGTTCCTCCTCCTCTTGTTCCGTGCTCAGGAGGTCAGGGGTCAAGGTCCTGGTCTCGGCGATGAGGCGCTTCACTCCCACCATCCATTGGCCCACCTCGGTCACATGGTCGACCATGAGGGAGCGGTGGATGTCGTCTGCAGAGTCCCAGCGACGACCACGCAGCTCTAAGGAGTCCACACACACACAGGTTGGGGTGGGGCTGTGTGCGTGTGTGTGTGTGTGTGTGTGTAACACCCCCCTACCAGTGATACGTCAGAAGACCCTTACATTTCACACATTTCATAAAACTCTTGGACCACTTGGGGCAAAACGAGCAGTTTTGTTATTCAAAAATAACACTTTTGCTAAGATTTTTTTAAATGAAGACCAGGGTTGATTTAGTTTGAGTTACACTGCCAGGATTGGGTGGGGGTTGTATGTGTGTTGTGTAGTGTTGCTTTTGTCAACAAAAATTATAACTAAATATTATCGTCAACGAACCTTTATCAAGTGACAAAAACGAGACGCAACGTAAATGCTGGTCATGTGACCATGACTATAATTAAATGTATAATGCAATATCGTTGACGAATAAAAATGAGACGAAATGTAGTTTACAAAATACAAACAAGACTAAATGTTATAACGTAATTTTGTGCCGTTTAGTCTCGTTATTATTATTAGCTTACTCATGAGGCTGTGCTTAATGTGTCTCATTTCAACGTTAGCTTTAGACGTTAGCTTTAGACGTTGGCTACTGAGCTGAAACCGACTGAGAGTCTGAGACAAACGTGTGTAACTAGCGTATGTGTTTGTTTGTGAGAGAGTGTAAAGTGGGTTACCATGTGTGACTAGTGTGTGTACTGTGTGTGTGCGTGTGTATTGGATTGTATGAGAGAGTGTAAAGTGGGTTCTTAGTTCCTACCTGACTGACTGCATGTGTACTAAGCATCCCTTGTTGGCCAAATACTGTAGCTAGTTTTGTCATTCACATAGCAATCACACTGAACTGAATTTGGCATCAACAACATGACTTTGAATACCTTATTCTTGACCAATACATACATTAATCAAATTGTTTTGGCATTAACATGCCTCCCGAGACTACTGCTTAGACTACTTCTGTTTTGATTAAAAAGATAGTCATGGATAAGTCTGACTAAAATAAGGCTAAAATGCTCAGACCTTTAGTTGACTTGACTAGACTTAAGAGTGTCACATGACTAAAACTAATAAAAACTAAAATGACAGCTTGACACAAAGACTAGACTAAAACTCAAATTAAAACCAAAAACAACACTAATGTTATGGTGTGTGTGAGTGTATTTGTGAGCGAAAGCGTGTGTCTGTGTGTATGTATTCGTAAGCGTATGTGGGTGTAGGTGTATCTACCTGACTGACTGCATGTGTACTAAGCATCCCTTGTTGGCCAAATACTGAAGCTAGTTTTGTCATTCACATAGCAATCACACTGAACTGAATTTGGCATCAACAACATGACTTTGAATACCTTATTCTAGACGAATACATTAAACAAATGGTTTTGGCATTAACATGCCTCCCGAAACTATTGCTTAGACTACCTCTGTTTTGATTAAAAAGAGACTAAAATGAAAATGTCATCAGTTTTCGTCGACTAAAACTAGACTAAAATAGTCATGGATAAGTCTGACTACAATAAGACGAAAATGCTCAGACTTTTAGTTGACAAAAACTTGACTAGACTTAAAAGAGTATGAACATGACTAAAACTAATAAAAACTAAAATGACAGCTTGTAACAAAGACTAGACTAAAATTAAAACAGGCCGCCAAAAACAACACTAGTGTTACGGTGTGTGTGAGTGTATTTGTGAGCGAAAGCATGCATCTGTGTGTATGTATTCGTGAGCGTATGTGGGTGTAGGTGTATCTGTAGGTCTACCCCACCTTGTGCCAGGGTGGTCATTCTGCGTCGTACAGGAAGTGACAGCCTGCCAGACCTCCACATGTCCTCGAACAGTCTCACACGCTTCTCCACGTCATCACATACCTGCTTCTGTACGGGGACACACCAACAACACGCATGACCTCAACAACATGCATGACCCCAACAACAAACATGACTATAGCAGAGAGAATGTGTGTGTACGTGTGTAGGTGTTAGCCCTTACCCTGACAGTGTGTCGACAGGCAGTCAGCGCCCAGTTGAGACCAGCCAGTACATCGTCAATGACAGGCTCCTTCTCCGATTGGCTGCTGCCAGTGCCTCTGTGCGCTGCCATTGGACACTGAGCAGGAGGGGGTGTTCCCAGTCCACAGGGGGGCTTGGGGACTGGGGGGCACGCACGAGGGGGTGTGTTCATACTGCATGGAGGAGGGGATATTGGGTTGGTGGGAGGAGTCAGTGGCACTGTTATGGGTAGTGTCATTCCTGGAACTGGACCTATGAGAGAAGAAAACAGGAAAACTTTCGGATGGAGGGAGAGGAAGAGGAAAGAGGAGGAGAAAAAGGAGGGACGGAGAGTAAGCTGAGGTGGAAGAGTCGGAGAAGAGGAGGCAGAAGTGGAAGGGAGGAGGAAAGGAGAGAGATTAAGAAGAGGAGAAAGAAGACAAGAAAGAGGGAGAGGAGGAGAAAGGGTGTTGTTGAAAGAGGAGTCAGAGACATTACACCTACAAGGAGATCCAATGAGTTGTGGAGGAGGGACTCTCTTGTTGAGCAGAGTTCGTTTGGGGCCACCCTGCGCCTGGGCCGCCTGGAGTCCATAGGAGAACTGAGGCGGGTCGTTCCAGCCTCGTTCCTGGTTACCTGGGAGACAACAGGGACACGTTCACCAGAACGCAAGTTCGGTCACTATTGTTACTAGCTAGTAAATACGGAAAAGGACAAACACTTGTCAACAACAACGAGCAACGTTAAAACTAGTCTATCGTCTGAAAGTTTGTTTCACTTGTTTTTCATAATACCCCAAGCAGACTAGTTGACAACGAAGCAGTAAGACTTCAAAATCACAGTTTCTATACTCCTTTTGCAAGTAAATATGTTTCTGAATTGAATTCGCTTTTGATACTGTACTGTACATAGCTAGTCAAAATGTACTGGCGATAACCTAGTAGATTTCCCATGTAATCCATTTCTGTTCACTTGAGACCACTTTGCTCGTTATAATAATGTGAAATCTAATGTCAAATACCTGGTTTTATGTACAGATCCTCCATTGCTGTCCCAAACTTCGTCTCACCCTGAACAACTGTCACTGATCAGTAGTGATTGCAGTGTTGGCTGTGGCTACGTGTTTATTTCCGGACACGTGGCTGGCTGACGCGCATCGTGTAATGCATTTCCTTGACGCCCTTTGGATTTCTGAGACCCAAAATACAGCTGACAGTACAAAGAATTATATCGACGGTTGTGCAACTTGTGTATTTATTTATTTTGTTCAAAGAAAGGACATACTGGGAATGTGAACGACCCGAGGAATCGGCGTGTAATTCTACTCGGTTAACAAAGTTATAGATGCACTAATACTATAAAAAGAAAACTAGGTTTTTACATGTATTTTCCTTAAAATATGTTTATTTGCCACATCCAACCACTTATACTATGTGAAAATGTGCAATTCTCGTTTTATTTTAATGCACTGCTGTGTAGGTTACACAGCTTGTTTCAATACCCAGTTTCACGGGCACACCCTCACACGCACACACTATTTTCTATAAACCGTCCTCCACAGGTGAAATAACAGACAGACACAGGATTCACCAGCTGTTTATTACTCCAGCAGAGACCATCACTGGGGTTCTAGGTTGGTACAACTGGGCCAAAACAATCACTGGTTAAAAAAGTAACTTCATTTACATGACATCCTATTCTCTTTGTGCTAATTACTGCAAATATATAGATAGAGAAACATATTTATATTCTACAATTATAAATAGCAAAAACAAAACAAACAATTGTCAAGGTGCTACATGATCTTTCCCTCTGTAACATCCCTCAGATCTGAATCAGGTACAGTAGACAGCATTTCGGGTGCATTTGATTTGCGGTAGTGTGAGATCTTTAAAAGGAATGTCTTTAATGGGCTCATTGTACAGGATAAATCAAATTAAGTGCACATCATGTATTTGGCCCAGAGCTGATATTGGTCTTCCTGCCTCACCCTCTTCCCAACCTTCCTCCCCTCCTTTATCATCCTCCTAGCCTGCCTCACCTTCCTCCCAGCTAGCCTCACCTGTCTCACCCTCTTCCCAGCTAGCCTCACCTGTCTCACCATTCTCCCAGCCTGCCTCACACCTCCTCCCAGCCTGCCTCACCTGCCTCAATCTCCTCCCAGCCTGCTTCACTTGTCTCACCACTTAAAAGGGGACCTGAGTTGTGTTCTCATATAGTACACGATGCAGAATGCAGGGAAAGGGGCTGTTGCATATTAGTATTAGAGATCATAGATGGATACATACGTACATAGCCTGTCTGCGAGATCTATTGTGGGGCTGTGAGGCATATCATGGAGCTGTGAGGCCTATCGAGGAGCTGTGAGGCCTATCGTGGAGCTGTGAGGCCTATCGTGGAGCTGTGGGGCCTGTCGTGGAGTTGTGTGAAGGTTGCAATCCCTCTCTGAGAATAGTCATGCATAGTGTCCTGGAGCAGATCAGTACCCCAGTCACCTGCACAGGTACCCCATCAAAGCACACCATATAGGTCATTCAGAGCTTAGGCAATGCAAATGTATGTGTGTGCACGTGCTATGTGTGTGTGTGTGTGTGCACGTGCCATGTGTGTGTGTATCGGGGGCATTCCTATTAAGTGTCTCACTTTGTGTTAGGGGTTAGGGCCTTAAGTACAAGTGCTGGGTGGTGTGTGAGCCAATCGCGGTGATGGTGGGGTACCTGTGGCAGCATTCAGTTGCCAAGCGTGTTAGCAAGCATGCCTTACTGCTGTGATTGGGGGTGGGGGGTAAGTGGGGGTGGGGACTGAAAGGGCGACTGGAGAGCGGGGGGGACTGGAGAGGGGGGGGACTGGGACGATGGAGCCGACAAACGCATCACCAAACTTCTGTTAAATCTAACATCTAACATGTTGCAATGCTTTCCTCTATGTTTATTTTCAATAAGCTGGTCTGAAATCAGCTAGCTCACCTTTAGTATTTATTATACTGAGTAGTCTCACCCTATCAGACCTGACCTAGCTTCCTGCTGACAGTCTATGGATCCTGTCAATCCGAGAGCTCGCTGATCTAGTTTCCTGCTGACAGTTTCGGGCTCCAGCCGATCATAGAGCTTGATGAGTCGACTAGCCTTTACACAATAAAAACTCCACTCAACCATTAGTACACTGGTTGTCAGACTCAAAAAAATATTTGTTGTTTTTGGTGTCATTCAATGGGAATATAAGGTTGGACACATTGTGATGAATATACCTCAATTACATACTCCTTGATATACATCTAAAACTCCATTATTATACTATATGGGTTTATTTGCACCTGGACCTGGTGTTCTGCTGATGATCAAATTCATTGATAAAATGGTTCAGTTATTGCTGTTGTTGTTGTTGCTGGGCAGTTTAGCCACAAGCGGGGGGCTGGTAGGGGACATGGTATGGTGAAAGGTGAAAGGTATTCTGGGTTATGGAGTCAGGACATCACTCCTCTCCGTCAGGTCTGGAGGTTCAGAAGTGACCTTCTAAGAATTGATGTGGGGTTTTTCACCTTTCAAAGTAAAAGTAGAATGACCTTAAATGTTAACATTCATTATCACACAAAGCTTCCACAGAGGTGAAACATTTTTCTCACAATGTTCTGGATATTAAACTTCAATCGAACTGGGAGTCCAGAGTGAATGCCCAGTAACTCTGTGGAGTTGCTTGTGCTGAACTGTAGTTTCATGTCCTCACAACTAAATGACAGCACACAGCCATCCTTAATGCAGGCTAGAGGATGCAGTCACACCCTCTTCCATCAACTAGGGAGAATCTCTTCAACTCCCTGTCAAACTGCTCTCATAGCTTCGATCACCCCCCTTCCTCACTCCTCTCTCTCTCTCTACCCATCTCTCCGCCTCACCTTCCTCCCCACCACCTTCTCCCCATTCACCTCCTTCCCTCTCTTAACCCCTCCACCCCCCCCCCCCCCCCCCCTCCCCGGTTATGGGGCGGACACAGTTGACTGTTTGTTCCGGAAGGTTTCGAAGAACGCCAGCATGCCCTTCTTGACACTGGGGGCAGAGCCTGCCTTGGAGGGGGTGTGTCCCAGATGGCGTGGCGGGAAGGTGGAGCCATCCATGGAGTTGGCCCGCTTGACCTTTGAACCCGCTCGCCACATCTTTGACCTGGGGGGTGGAGTCTGGGCCACCAAGCACTTTTGGTACTGGACCTATAGGGAGAGATCTGTTTTAGAGATCTGAGATCTGCCTTAGCTAGCCTCTCCTCATCCCTCCATTTCTTCCTTCTTTCCTTCCTTTCTTCCTCCTTTCCTGCCTCCCCTTCTTCCTTTCTTCCTTCCCTTCATCCTCCTCCCTCTTTTATTCCCACCTTCTGTCCTTAACACATTCCTTCCTTCCTGTCACTAATAAGGTCACAGTGAGCATGACCCCTCACTTATGACCCTTGACCCATCCCATCTGACCCCTGACCCACCATGCATGCGGCCTGCACAGCCTCAGAGATGATGCCGGCGTCCGGTTCACACCAGAACACGTGACATTCGAAGCCCTGTGTGCCAGCGTCCACGATCACGGCAAAGGTGTGGGTGTCATGGCCGACGCCCAGGAAGGTGAGGTATCGCACCTCCGACTCCCAGAACGACTCTTCCTTATCCTGAGAGAAACAGACAGGTCAGACAGAAAGGGTTCCTTATCCTGAGAGACAGACAGACAGATGCAGAGAGAGAGATAGAAATAGAGAGGGGGTAGAGTAAGAGAGGTACAGAGAGAGAGGCAGGGGGAGAGAGGCAGGGGGAGAGAGGGTGTAGTATGCCGTGCAGTGCTCCTCACCTCTCCTTTCCACAGGGACAGCACCTTGTCAGTCACATGGAGGACGATGGGCTCCCACTCATCCCCGTCTGTGGTATTCATGATGCTCTCTATGGCCCTGTTCAGAACCTCCATACCTACACCGAGAGGAGAGGAGGAGGAGATGAGGAGAGTAGAAGGGCAGAAGAAAAAGATTGGAAAGGATAAGGAGAGGAGCAGGGGAGGAGAGGAGAGGAAGAGGAGGAGAGGACTCACCCATGGCCCTGCTGACAGGCAGGTTACCGACGTACTGGACATCAAACTTCTGCACCCTCTGTCTGACGGCATCCAGGAAGTCCACTGCAACACAGCACACCACGTCAGCCAATCACACAGCCATACCTTCACTCTTACAACCAATCACATCATCAGCCCAGGTCATCAGACCAGGAGGACCTCTGCAGCAGGGCATCAAACCACCTCCACAATGTAACCCAGGTGTTACCGTGGTCATGGGATTGTTTCGGAGGTATGGCAGCCTCACCTTGGCGTGGGAGGTCCTCGGGGGAGATGCTCTCCATGGTGACAGAGCGGGCCATGGATGGGTGGAGTGATGCCTTCTCGGACATAATCTACACACACACACACACACACACACACACAGACACACTTTCATGAATAGAGCAAACTCATTGTGTGTGTGCTTGTGTGTGGGTGTGGGTGTCAGCATCACCTTTGAGCACATCTGGTGCAGTGCGGTGGCGATGGCCTTGGCTGGAGCGTTGCAACGAAACACATGACACTTGAGCATGCAGGTGTCTTTATCACTAGCCACGAACGCAAAGTCCCTGAGAATATGAGAGGTGGGGAGAGGAGAGGAAAGGAAAGGGGAGGGGTGGGGAGGGGAGAGGAGGTGGGGAGAGGAGGTAGTCCACACCTCAGTATGAGTTGAATAGGAGACATTAAGTTAGGCAAGACTAAAGGATCCCAGACAACACTGTAAGCACGTCACAGATAATGATTGTTCTGGTCATTCTAACTCAAGTCATTTTGAAATACAGACAGCCAAACAGTCCATCCATCCATCTCTCCATCCATCTATCTATCCATCAAGCCATTCACCCATCCATTCATCCATCCATCTGGCCAGTTGTCCAGAATATTGCTACACAGCCCATTGCAGACTAAACTTCTGGAGATGCTACATGATGATGCAAGCTGATGACGGAGCACAAACGTCACTGCAACAGAAAGTCCACCAATAAAATTGAGATTACCTGTCTCTATGGCAACCAGGGGCGGAGAGAAAAGAAGCAGAGTTAAAAAGTTAGAATCTACAGGAAGCTACTCCACAGGGCGGACAACCAACAGGAAGTAAACAGGAAGAAGAAAAGTAACGCCGGCAATGAACTGCAGTCTCACAGACAAACAGACAACCACAATCTGACTGGCTAAGTACCATGATTGAGCAGCAATATCATGTGCTGACCTGCCATTGTTGCAGCCCACGCCCCACACACGGATGCTCATGATTGGCTGGCAGTGGATGAGGGTGTGGTCTATGGGGTCCATCAGGCTCAAGGTGTCCTTCTTCAGAACCATCATCATGTCCTGACCCTGAGGGTCAACGGTCAACTCTTGTTAGGGTTTATAATAATAATGAGTTTAGTAGACATTTTTAGCCATAGTGACTTACAGATGGGGATGATTTACTCCATATCATCTCTTCTACTCCCCTCCCCCTTCTCACCTCCCCCCAGGCCCCCAGCACGTCGCGGTCCTCCGCCTTGTTGTGGGAAAGCTGCTGGATGCAGTTGTTGACAGCAAGACTACTTTTCCCAGGAGTCAGTTCTTCCTCTGGAATCTCTACCCAGCCCAAGGAGCGCACAGCGAAGCACTGAGGAGAGGAGGAGATAAAGACAGGGGTAGAGGAGTGGGGGGAAGGAGAGGAGGGGAGGAGAGGAGAGGAAAGTAAAAGAGAGGTAGGGGAAGGAGAGGAGAGGGAAGGAGAGATGAAGAGCATGGTGAGAGATGTGAGATGAGGTGAGGAGAGGAGAGGGGAGGGGAGAAAAAGAGGAGAGAAGGGGGAAGGAGGCGAGAGGAGGGGAGGGGAGACAAGAGATTAAGTGTATATATGGAGCATCTTCGTACTGCATGCAACAATCTATTATCCTGCCAGATCAATACCCCCTGCCCGGCTCCTTACCTCTGCCCCCCCTTCTCCACACCCCACGCCCCCTCCTCCCTGTACCTCCCCCCTCATATCCCACTTAAGTTCACAGCTCTATCAGCTTTAATGGAGACAGTAAATTTACCTGAGTGCATGAGTCCTGTGAAGGCTGTGTGTGTGTCTGTGTGTGCATGGGCATGTGTGCATATCTTGGCCCTGAAAAGAGCATTACAACAAAAAGCCCTGTTTACCAGGGCGGTATCCATTACAGTCCCACCCCCTCTGGTTTAACCCCTGGGAAGATTAATGCAGATCCCAGCAGTGGGGGGGGGGGGGGTAGACAGACAAGGATGCTGAAACAGCCCTCCTGTTACCTCCGGTTACCTCCTGTTACCATGGAGAACTCTGAAGAGATAGGCAGGTCTGGGCTCTGATCCATCTAAATCATGGTTGTGCCATTACTTTCCGTTCTATATCTTTCGGTTTCATCCATTTATTCCATCCTGTATTCCTCTATCCCCCCTCCACCCCCATCTCCTGCAGTATTTAGTTCAGGAGGTCAATCCTGTATCATCCAAGGCGTTTCCGTAGAGTTTCTGCAGTGCATTGGAGTGTGCGTGTGTGTACGTGCGTGTGTGTGTGTATGTGCATCTGTAAGTACCTTGGAATCTGGATCCATGCTGGCAGAGAAGTAATCATCCTGCCAGGAGAGCCTAGGACACAGGGACAACACTGTCATTAGAGGAGAGAGGACTGCTGACACGCACACTCATACACACACACACACTAACACACACTAATCGATGCCAACACGTACACGTGTACATACCCGCACATGCCCACATGCTCGCATGCTTTACACGCACATGAGGAGAGCTGATAGGTCGGGCAGGGGACATCTGGCGCTCCATAGGACGCAGCAACCCTTGAGGAACAGCCAGAACTCCCGCCCCCCAGATCAGCTGAATCACACACCCACCCATGCACATGCACCCCCGCACACACACAAGTACACTTACAAGCACACAAACAGGTACACACACACTAATGCACATACACTCACACACATTCAATATGTGTATATCCTAATATATATACAGTATATATATATATTAGGATTCATATTGATATTGATGAAATGATTTCATCAAAATGAAATGACCTTCAAGGGCAGCAGAACTGGAATGCAAATCAAGCTGACTTGATATGACTCAGATTACTGTCATCCACAGATGGTAAACTAGGAATCTGTGTGTGTGCTTTTGTGTGCTGGTACGCGAGTGTGTGTGTGTGTGTGTGTGTGTTTGTGTGTTGGGTGTGTGTGTACCTGTTGTTGATAGAGGTGGAGGGACTCTCCGTTATCCTGGGTCTGGACCCTCGTCGACCATCAACATCTACAATCTGGAGAGAAGAGGACACGTGTGCATGCGTGTGTGTGTTGGTGTGTATGTGTGCTGACCTTGCTCTTGCTGTGTGAGGCTATGAGGGGGCTGTAGGGGTGTGTGTGTGGTCTTGTTCATCCACCCTTGTGGCGACCAAATATCCTCACAAGTATATTGAAACATGAAAAACTTGAACTTCAATGTTTTTTTCAAGAGGATTTATAGGTTTTAGGGTTAGAATGACTTTCGGGGTTAGAGGTTAGTGGTTAGAGGTAACACAATATTGAATGGAAGCGACAGGTCGGGCCCCACTAGGATTCAAAGACGAGCGTGTGACTGTGTTTGTGTGAATGCGGTGTCTGTGCTGACCTGGGTCTTGCTGTGTGAGGCGGTGAGGGTGCTGTCCTCCTCAGCGCTGTAGGAGGGATGCTGCCACTGGGTGGCGCCAGTGGGGACGTGCCAGTAGTATGTGCCCAGGCTGTCTCTGATGGTGCGCCAGCCAGACGGCAAGTCCCCGTCCAGATCCACACTCTGGTCACTCCACAGGCTGTCTGTGGAGACACACACACGTACACACACGTACACACCAACGTACACACACACACACATATACGTACACACACTCATACACGCACACACACAGTGACACAAATAGGAGTCAGAGAGGATGAGATCATTTCAATAGGCCAGCTGTCACCTCTCAGATCTCCTATTAACCCCTGTACAGTACAATGGATATACTGTGAGGGATATGATGGATCTCAGGAGGATAGAACGACAGTCCACCATGATCCGAACTGAAAGTGCACAGTAAGAGTTTATGAAGAGCTCCTTGGCAGAGGAGGTGAGAGGGGCAGAGGGAGGGGGATGCCGTTAAGGGAGGAGGGAGAGAGGGTTGCGTTCCGTGAGTGCTCTGCACGCAAACCTGTTCTGTGACATCAACACAATGTTCTTGAGGGAGTGGTGAGAGAGAGAGAGAGAGAGAGAGAGAGAGAGAGAGAGAGAGAGAGAGAGAGGGGGGAGGGCAGAGGGAAAGAGAGAGGGAGAGAGAGAGAGACACTTAGGCAAGGTAGAATTAGAGTGAGTTGGAGAGAGAACATTTGAGACAGAGAAAGAGAAACAGAGCGAGAGTTTTAGGAGAGAGATAAAGGTACGGTGGTAAAAGTGGGTCAGTAGTGACAAGACTGGGCTGTGAGACTGTGAGAGCCCATGTCTGTGTATGCGTGTGTGAGTGTGTGTAAATAAATGCATGAGTGTGTGTACCTTAAAGGCCTACTTTGTGTGCCCTTCTCAATATGAGGGCAGGGATGAGTGCGGGAAAGGGGGAGTAAGGGGGGAGTAGGCTGGAACGGAAAGAGAGGAGGGAGAGAGAGGGGGTGTTTGTGTCTTTCAGAAAGTTAAGATCTTGCATCACACGAAAGATTGTGGCTGCATGGTGGGAAGGAGGGAGGGAGGCTGAAAACATGGAAAGTCTGAATGACTAACTCTCTTACTAACTCACTGTCTTATCGACTGGCTCACTGTTTTACCTACTGTTGAGCTGACTGTTTTACTGACTTACTGCTTAAATGACGCTGATGCTGAACAGACTGATTGACAAGCTGACTAGTGCCAGTGTGCATTATGTGTTTGTGCCAGATTTGCTGTTGCTCTTTTTTTGTTGTTCTGAGTGGAGGTGTGTGTGGGTGGGTTGGGACTTAAAAGTCTTCTTCCAAACATACACATACCTGCCTGTTCTACCATCTTTTCTATTGTTCTCACTTCTCCCCTCTTCTCCTCTGCCCTACTCTCCTGTCCTGTCCTGCTCTGTCCTCTTCCAGTATTGAATGGTTAGATGATACAGGGTATCATATTCCAGCCAGACGGACAGAATTCCTGCATCTCCCCTCACCTCCTCTCCTCAACTTCTCTCTTCACCTCACCTCCGTGTCTCCTCACCTTCTCTCCTCCTCTCCTCTCCTTACCTCCTCACCTCCGCTCCTCTTCTCACCTTGTCTCCTCAGCTCCTCCTCTCAACTCTAATCCTCAACTACTCTCCTCACGTCCTCTCGTCACCTCCTCTCTTCACTGTACTCCCTCTGCTGATATTCAATAGAACGGCTCAGATTTCAATGTTTCCCAATTTTTCAAGGGAGAGAGAGTGCTAGAGGGGGGAGATGGAGAAGGAGAGGGAGAAGGATGGAGAGAAGTAGTGAATTATTGATGAGCCTCAACGAAGAATCTTATCAGTCCACTGTAACTCCAGTACATATGAACATACACAGTGTAATCGTGTATGTGGTATAAATGTGTGATTCATGTGTGTGTGCATGTGTGTGTATATGTGTGTGTGTGTGCGTGCATATGTGTATGTGTGTGTTGTTTGTATACGTACAGCTCCTCCTCTCACTGGCACTGATGGCGCCAGTCGCCACAGCGCCAGGCCTTCCAGCCAATCAGATGCTAGATACAGATCAGCGGCAGACTGGCCCCTCGGGACTCCGACCGTTACCTAGGCAATCCCAGGTGACCAATCAGAGCTGATGCTGAGAATGAGCCGCTGAGAGGGGCTTCTAACAACTGTAACTACTGTCACATGTGTCTCTACATCTCTCTTTTTCTGTCTCTCCTTCCCTCCCTCCTTCCTTCTATTTCTCGTTCTGTCTTCTATTTCTGTATGTCTTTCCTTCTCTCTGTCTCATCTCCCTCCATCGCTCTGTACTCTACCAGTGAGGATCTGGGGGATAGAGGGAGCGAGGGATAGAGAGGAGTCATGAAAAGAGAGAAAGAGAGAGGATGCTGCATCTGGTGAGTGAGGTCAGAGACTGCCAGAGGGATTACTGACCAGAGAGGATCACAGCATCAATCAGGGATCAGCACACACACACTCCACACACACACACATACCCCATACGTGCACAACACACACATATACCCGACGTACACACATACACACATCCCACATGCACGTGCACGACACACACACGCATACATACACGCACACCTACACACCACACGCGCATTCATACTCACACACCACACATACCCCACGTACACACACACAACACACACACATATAAACACACACACTGACACACAATGAGTATACAATCAACTGATAAACCCCCAACCTCACACAACAACTTTCTTGACCCTGGTCTTTATGACCCTGGTCATTCCCTGTAATGTAATCATCTCTCTTTCTCTTTATATCATTCTCTTTGTCTCTCTGACCTTTTCTCCTTCTCCCTTTAGCTTTCTTTCTCTCCCCATCCTTCTCAGCCCCCTCTCTCTCTATTGGTTAGCTCCCCTCTTCCTTTGCCTATCTCTCTCTCCCTTTCTCTTTCCCTCTCTTCATCTCTCTCTCTCTTTGTCTCTTTCTCTCTATGTGAGGGGAGCTATTTTTGGAGCAGTGACGTAGGGTGTTAAGACAGAGGCCAGTGTGTGTGAGTGTGTGTGTGAGTTGGGGGGGGGGGGTGCATGTGCTGGTGTATTAGAGAGAGAGATACCAGTGAAGTGATGTTGTGTCCTGAATAAAGGGTTATTAAACAAATTAAAATATTTTTGTAAAAGGTGTATTTTAAGTCTTCAAGTTTCAACCTGTGTCAGTAAAAAATGATATAAACAAGTGTCCTACATAGTGTTCATTTACATTTATTTAAGTTCATTTGACTGAAAGTCACTCTTATCCAGAGCGACTTACAGTAAATTCAGGGTTATTCCCCCGGCAAGTAGGGTGAAGTGCCTTGCCCAAGGACACAACATCATTTGGCTCGACCGGGAATCGAACTGGCGACCTTCAGATTACTAGCCCGATTACTAGCCCGATTCCCTAACTGCTCAGGCACCTAACTCCCTCAACCCAGTTAACTGTCTACATCCCTCTCTCTGCACGTGGCAACAGTTACCATGACAACACAGTCCTGTGGCAACTACCAGCTAAACATATCCCATAATTGGCATGTCTGCAAAGGACCACTCTGGTGGCCTTCAGAGGAGGGGCGAGGATAGAACAGCGAGCCAATACTCAAAGATTGGGCTAGGATAGTAACCTCCACATAGACCATTCAGAGAGGAAGCCAACGATGATACAGTGTAGAACAGCTGGGCCAGTCTCTAGGATAGTACAGCCAGGGCCGCCGTATAGGGGGGGAAAGCTAGGATGATTCTAAGGGCCCCTGACTGACAGGGGCCCCAAAAAATAGGAAAACTAATAGAAATAATCAAATAAATATATATATTCATTTTCATGGGGCCCAAAATTCCTGGCGGCGCCCCTGAGTACAGCTAGGGGGGTTGAAATCGAAAGAGACAGAGAAAGAGAGAGACATAAATGCAGACAAAGACTTTTCAACTCAATACCAGCAAAACCATATAATTCCATATACTGTTGTACTTTTTCAACAAGATTTTTACATGTTTATCTTATGCACCTTCATGCCACAGTAAATTCCTTGTTTGTGTGAACTTACTTGGCAAATAAAGCTAATTCTGATACTAAACACAGGTAACAAGGTAACTCTACTATATTAGCATGCAGGCTTGTAACAAGCTAATCTCAATGTGTTCAAATGCATGTGTGTAACAAGCTAACTCCACACTGTTAGCATGCATGTAACAAGCTTTCTTATTCTTCTATGTTAGCATGCAGGCATGTAATAAAGTATCTCCCCTAAGTTTGTATGCAAGCTTGTAACAATCTTACTCCACTATTAGCATGCAGACATGTAACCAGCTAACTCTTCTTTGGTAGCACGCATGCTTGTAAGAAGCTAACCTCACTATGTTCAAATGCATCCGTGTAACACAATAACTCCACACTGTTATTATGCAGGGGTGTAACATGCTAACTTTCCTATATTAGCATGCAGGCTTGTAACAAACCAACTTTTCTATGTTGGCATGTAGGCTTGTAACAAGCTTACCCCCTTGTGTTAGCATATAGGAGTGTAACAAGGTAACAAGCTAACTTATCTGTGTTAGCATGCAGGAGTGTAACAAGGTAACAAGCTAACTTATCTGTGTTAGCACGCAGGCTAGTAACAAGCTACCTCCAGCTTGTTAGCATGCAGTCTAGCTAGTGTCTGAGGCATGTGAGGAGCAATGTGGTGGTGGTGGGGGGGGGCTTCCATGAATCAGCACCTGTAGTATATAACAGCATTAACATTACAAGGATGGCAGGAAATAGAGAGAGAGGAAGGAATGAAGAGCAAGCAAGGTAGAGAACGAAGAAGATAAAGAAAAGGAAGTGAGATAGAAGGGAGAGAGACGGGCAAGGAAGGAGGAGGAGGGATTTGGGGTGGACAGACCAGACCAGACAGTGCGCTCACACCTGCAGACAGATACTAACGCCTCCCTCTCTCCTCCCTTTCTCCTCTCTCCGCCCTCTCTCCTCCCTCTCCTCAGCAAACACCAGGAGCAGGAGAGTGGAGGACTAGGTTAGGTGAGTCCAGGTTAGGGTGTGTTGAGTGCTGTCTGTGTGTGTATATGTGTGTGTGTCTGTGTACTCACCCTCATAGTTGACTATGATGATAGCCAGCATGTAATCCTTTCCCAGCATGGTAGAGGTACTCCTGTCCACCTGCTTAACTGTGACACATTCCACTCTTCAAAGCTCCCACGTCACCAAGACAACTGTCCTCTCTCTCTCTCTCTCTCTCTCTCTCTCTCTCTCTCTCTCTATCTATCTCTCTCTCACACACACACACACACAAACACCCTCACGCACACAGTAGTGCTGCTCGCAATGACTCCACTCAGAGCCAGGCATACACTCACATGCCAAAAGGATTAAAATCTACTCCACTCTCTTGCTCAATACCTCTCTCCCGTTCTATCTCTCTCTCTCTCTTCCTTCCTCCCTTTCTCTCTGAGCAGTCCCAGCACTGTTGTTCTTTCTTTCTCTTCACTCTAGCCCTTCTGTCTTTCTCTCTCTCTCTCCCTCCCTCTACTCTATCCCTTCTCTTTCTATCTCTTTTCTCTGATCTATCTCTCCATTGGAGCTGGAGGGATGCTGCTGGTTTTATGGCTGCTGTCTCTCTTTCCGCTCTTTGCCCGTATTGTGTTCCACGACGCCTGCAGCTCTCTCTCCCCTCCTCTCTGCCTCCACCCCTCTCTCTCTCCTCCTTCTCCTGCTCGCTCCACCCATCTCCCTACACATATACCCACCCCTTGCAAGGAGAAAACAGGACAGGAGAGAAGCTCCAAAGAACAGCGGTCTCCTCCAATGCAGACTGGAACTAAAGTAGACCATCCCCCCAGACATGACTAATGACCTGTAGTGCGTATACGTGTGTGTGGGTGTGTGTATGTGTGTGTAAGCAAATGAAGGATAATAGGATTTAATTCAATTTGCCTTGCACCCATGCATGTATGTGTGCGTCTGTGTGTGTGTGGCCGAACCTTTTTTTGTTATGGCCTCTGTGGTAAACACATACAGTGTCCTGGGAGGAAGAGAGAGAGCGTGAGAGACAGAAAGACATTATATTTTAACTTTATACAGACCATAAGACCTTCATACAGAACATGATAAATCACAGGTATATAACATCTGGATTTAGAGATTTAGATATCCCCCCCAAAAATCCCAAACAGCAAACAGACAGGAGAGATGGATGGATGGGCAAACAGGGGGTGGATGCATGTGCTGTGGATGCGTCTGGGACCCAACATTTGATAGAAAGCTATCCTGTCTGTATAGTTGTGAGGTCCACCTTAATCAAAATCCCAGCTCCGTCATCGGTATTGCCACCGCCACCGGCCTGCTCCCTGCTTGCATCATCCTCCCTCCTCACTTCGCCTCCGTTACCTTGACAACCGCTACCCGCTCGCGCGTCAGAGGAGGTTGAGCTTGCAAGCGAGGTAACGACAAACTGATGTGCAGGTGCAGCTGTACAGTAATGTGTGCTTTCAGCTACTGTTAAAACATGTCAACAACATAAAGTAGCCCTTTTCAGGTTCCCTAAATTATAACGTGTAGAGCATGAGTCAGAACGGCTTAACCAAAATAGGAAACGAGAGAGATCTGGGAGAGACGCGGTCTTTCAGCCATACCGCGGGCAGGAAAGTTAATCGAGACCAGATGTGCAGTGATTCGCAGACATGTCAAACGACAAGGTTAGTGTGGTATAGAGGCGATGGAGAAGTGTTCAAATGAACTCTTTAAAGTCACTCTATGAACGCCTGTGTATTTGTCCTCTATCTATCCGGTATGGTCAACTGTCTGTCGTCGGGTGTGACTGGTATTTTTAGGGTAGTTTTACTTTAAGCTAGCTAGCTGAACTCTTGCTAGCATAATTTAACGCGTTAGCTTGTAAGGTATCCTGGGAAGTTTGCATTGCCCGATAACTAGAACTTGCAGTAACGAAACGATCATAACTGTAGCGAAAGTCGCGTTATCTTTGTCGTTTAGACATTCTAGTGTATTCTGCCATTGAGACAACTGGCAGTAATGTGTGGCGACTTTTCCCCCGTGAGCTTGGTTGTACAGTCACTGACTCATAGTTGTTAGCTAGCTAGCCATGTCTGAAGTAATCGATGCCAGATTGTTGTGGGATAAACATGGACTTTTTCATGCTCCTACGTTCGCACATACTCTTCAGTATATCAGTATAGGTCTACTGATATATTTTTTAAGACTTTAAAGGCCTACTGATATACTCAGAGCATATATATATATATATATATATATATATATATATATATATATATATATATATATATATATATATATATATATATGTCATATATATGTCAAGGAACTTGACAGGCACATGTTTAATGCGTCTTGTGGACTGACTGAGGAGGTAATGTTAGGATTTGAAACGTGTGTTTATTGTACCAAAGGGTATGGAAGCAAAGAATATAAAAGCTTCTATACTCTTTCATTGTACTGAATATGGTTGCTTCTTATTGGCTAGAAGTGTATCCTGTGTACTGAATGTGGTTGCTTGTGATAGAACCCCCTGAACAAGTTGAGGGATCTAGCGGATCTCAAGGACCAGCTGGAGGACATCCAGAGACGGGTGGAGGATGAGGTGCAGGCTGGGGTACCACAGGTACTGCTGGAATGCCATACACACACTCACACATGCACACACACACATCTTTATAGCCACACACACACACACACACACACACACACACCCTGGCCTCGGGGTATTGGCAGAGCAGTACTACACAGTAAGATTCTAGGCATGCACAAACACAAAAATCATACACACACATAAAAACCACACACACACACACACACTCTGACTCCAGGGTACAGACAGAGCAGGTATTACTACACACACATGTTCCATACACACAGTCTGATAGTCAACTTAACCATGAGCAGCATGGTTGGGGGGGGGGGGCGGCGAGTTTGTGCGATAAACTAATGCGGGGGGAGGGAGGTTTTAGTTTGTGCGATAGACTCAGGCGAGAAAACAGGACAACAGCGGATATTGCTATGATATTTCAAGTAAATAATATTTATTTATTTTGACAACGAAGTTAAGGCGGCAGGCGTGTGTTACTTAAGCGCCGCCTTAACTGAAAAGTGCTGCGGGAAACCCTGTGTTCTAAAGAGCTCACATAAGGAGTAACAGTTAGCTTTGAGCTCATTTAGGGTTCTGTTGCAGTAGGTGACGAGTTACTGCCTAGTCACCGCTAGCCCTATGAAATCTGAACTTCCATGTTGTGATGATGTCTTTGCCTCAACCTTTGCCATTTTCAAATAGGAACTAACATGTAGCCTCTGTAGTCTGGCCTCCCCATTACAAAATAGTTCCTCCTCCGTCCACAGGGGGGCAGTGTGCTGGCGTCCCCCTTCCTGAAGGGCTTCCTGGCCGGCCTCATTGTAGCCAGGCTACGTTCCTCTGCCGTGCTGGGCGTCGCCATAGGAACTTGCACCGGCATCTTCGCCGCCCAGAACTTTGAGGTGCCGAACATAGAGCAGACTCTGAAGGACTACGCCAGCATGCTGAGAGGACCTAAGTGAGACCAAGCAGGCGGAGAGAGGAGATGCTGCATCTTCTCCTCCTAGGAGGAGGAACTGTGTGTCATTGAACCATCTTGACCTTCTCCGGAATCTCTGAACCAGGAGCTCCCGCCTCCACTCCCTGCCCAACCCCCCAATCCCTCCGACTATAAGTTTGCACTTGTTGGGTTTGAACTGTAAGAGAAGGTGATGTGGAATGTCTCTTTAAAGAGAGCTGTGAGGTGAGTGTGCCTGGCTGGTTACTGTATCGTTTCATTCATCTGTGCAATCATTTCTCTCTCTCTGTGCAATAGCCTCTGGGCTCGTCTGTCGCTTGTTTTGTATATCAACTGGACATTATGTTGTTGTCATTGTTGTTTTGGGAAAGCGGGATGTTTGGGAAGGAAGCATATTTATTTTAAACATTTTATGTATCCAAACAGTGTTTCATCTCCACCTACTTCACCTGGCTAGCTAGCAATAATAACCATACATTATAACATTAAAGCTGCATCATTAAAACAAGGGTATTATTTCCAAATACCCTACCCAGCAATGATATTTCCCTCCGCCCCCTCCCCGCTAGCAGTGGTAGAGGCTGTGTGTGATGTCAGAGGGGGTGGGGGAGCCATGCTGAGAGGCCCTCTTCATCTATGATGTCACACACCAGTCTAAGCCAGTGTGGGTATACGTTATTACAGTGGCATCTGGTGGCCAAAGCACGCTACTGCAGCTATATTTTATACATAATATTTTATCCATTTAGCAGATGCTTTGATCCAAAAAGCGATGCACAAATAGTGCACATAGAAAATCAAGGGTCAGAAGTGCATAGTTCTAATAGTATTTTGGTTGTCAGGGTCAAGGAACAAAGAAAAACAACATTATGTCTACAATTCCTGGCCATGTGGCCTAGGTAAGAGTTCAGACTTGAATCCAGATGAGTCTGTTTTCAGTTGAGACGCACTGAATAAAATCATTGTCATGATCTTGAAACTTCGTCTGTCAGGAAGTAGCTGTTCCATTGAGGAAGTGTCTGTTCCTGCATGTTTGCATGCTCTATCAATTACTGTACGACTGAATCTTTGTCTGATTGGTTGTCAGACTCAGTCTCTTTCTCAGTTTCTTTATATTATTTTGGAAGAGGTTTTGTTTTGGTACTCAAACTGTATTAAACTTGAATTCTATCAAGGTTCTTGAATAAAGTGTTTTGAACACAGCTAAGTGGCAGTTTATGATCTATGTGACTTGAATAGTCATGGATTCACTTAGCAGCCACTGTTATCCAAAGTGACATACAGATGTGGAATCAAACCTGCAACCTCGGATGCTAATGCTCCACCACTGAGCTATACCCGCCACCCCCAACTGGTGGTAAGTGTCGCAGAGATGGTTTAGGTTTGGGATGTGATGGAGAACTTCAGGAGCGTGAGGACTCCTCCCTGGTCTCCCAGTGAGATGCAGGGTGGGGTGGGGGGTTCCCATGTTTTCTTTACAGGACTGACTACACAGGAGACTCTGCCTTCTTTCTCTTGCACTCACTCACAGACACTATGTGTCTAGTTAGGCAGGACTAAAATAGTGGCTAGGTTGAATGCATCAAGGCTGAGACAAAAAACATGTGAACGTTTGGATTTTATTGGATCAGCATTGACTTGTTACCTTTAGCCACAGAACCCTAAATGATGGTCATGGGTCATTAATGGATGTGTCTCATATATGGATGTTGGAGTGGGGGCTTGGCCTGAACAAAACACTGGGTAAAACAGTAACACTGATGGGTGCGTGAATGTGTTGTCACATGATTCTTATGACACACACTCAGTCACATCAACTCATGTTTTTTATTGGCTACTGACAGATGACAAGTTGAATAACTTTATTAATCCCCAGGTATAAATCAAGATGACATGAATAAATGTTTGTCTCTGGTTCAGAACAAGCACAGGTTAGTTGAGAGAACACGTATGGAAACACATCTGATGAGATAGTATGAGATAAAACACCTGACTGTGAAAACTTTAAGAGCTTACATGCTAACTATGCTAGGTGGCAGAGCATGTTAACTATAGGTCTCAATGAAGTAGGTGGGGGGAGCTGGCTGTAGTCCTCAGCTCAGCCTCATGTCCTGGATCGGCCTGGAGGATCAGTCCTCTGAAACAGAGACAAGGAGAGATGGGGGAGAGAGAGGTGGGAGAGACATGGAGAGAGGGGGAAAGAGGACCCTTTCCAGGATTAGTGATACTCTGAGACCGGAAGCAGGAAGGAGGGGTGTGACATCATAGGATGACATAAACTCGGAGACCCAGTCCGGACATCCCCAAGCTTATACAACTTACGCTCTGTATGTAAAATTTGATCTTTAAACCATGGAAAGTTCCCAAAAAAACAATACAACAGTATGCTGGAAAGAGGAAGTGAAAAAGTTGGTGATTTTATGACTGAAGCTGTGTTCAAATACACATTCCCTATTGCATTATATTAAAAAAGATCAGTTGAAACTACTAAAACAACTTGTTAAGATACGTACATTTAGTCATTTTTCTTATCCAGAGCGACTTACAGTAAGTACAGGGACATTAGCTAGGGTAGCTAACCCGTAACTAAAATAGCTTATACATTGCCACATTTAAACAAATGATTCACCAAAGGAATTGCCATTGCTTGTTTTATACGTCATAACAGGCTTAAATCGGTGAAACAGGATGAAAAAACAAATCCTAAAAGAAACACATGAACTTGGAATGGAAACTGTGATAGATTAAGCAATTCTGACTTGATATTTGACGCAGGGACAACATTCTAACAACGATCAAAACCCAAACTGTATTGATGCGCCAATAAGGTTTATTCCAGTAACTATTACACCTGTTCCAGCACTGTAGTTATGGTGGTCTACTAGTACATTGTATGTCACAAATGCTCACCTGTGAACACCAGGCCATGGCTCATTTCTGGGAAGCAGAGAGAGAGATGATTAGAGTTGCTGATGACATATACAGGACTGTAACCCCATATGATAGCTACAAAGTTAATTATGTAAATATTTTAATGATAAATGGTCCTCGAACTGTGATTTACATCTGTGGTTGGACCTCACTATAACTCAGATGCTGGTTACAGGTCAGGATATATACATGAGTTATGTGTGACAAACAACACTGTCTGGTTATCAATCTGTGCAGAAATATCGACATGATCTACAGGTGTCTGAGTGTGTGTGTGCGCATGTGTGAGTGTGTGCATTGGTGTGTGCGAAGGCGTACATGCATGCGCTTCTGTGTAACCGTGTTGGAGTCTACGTGCTTGCGTGTCTGTGCATCGGTGTGTGAGTGAGTATGCACAAGTGTGACACTGTGTGCGTGGGGACTGTTTGTGTGACCGTACCGGGGGAGATGGCGCAGAAGGCCTTGCCGTGCTTAATGGAGCCTTCGACCTGCTTTCCGGAAGCATCCACGCACCAGCACAGGTCCTTCCAGCACTGCTGAGGCACGTAGTTGCCCTCCTCGTCACAGGCAGGCCTGAACGAGGTGGGCTTCACGGGGACCAGACCCAGAGCCTCCAGCTGGCACTGGGTCCCATCCACAGGACTAGGACCAGGCAGCTCGCTGGAGGAGTCCTAAGACAGCAGACGGACAGTGTGTGTCAGTCACACAGACAAACATACACAGGCAGTATGTCAGACACACGGGCAAACATGATGTCAGTCACACAGACAAACATACACAGGCAGTATGTCAGACACACGGGCAAACATGATTTCAGTCACACAGACAAACATACACAGGCAGTATGTCAGACACACGGGCAAACATGATGTCAGTCACACAGACAAACATACACAGGCAGTATGTCAGACACACGGGCAAACATGATGTCAGTCACACAGACAGGCAGACAGACAGACAGTATATCAGACAGACAGGCTGTCAGACAGACAGACAGTATATCAGACAGACAGGCAGACAGACAGACAGACAGACAGTATATCAGACAGACAGGCAGACAGACAGACAGACAGACAGACAGACAGACAGACAGACAGACAGACAGTATATCAGACAGACAGGCAGACAGACAGGAATTATATCAGACAGACAGGCTGTCAGACAGAGCTCCGTCCATCTTACCTCATCCTCCAGATCGACGAGTTTGGGCATGGGGTTCATGGGCACGTGCATCTTCATGGGCACAGAGGCTGGGGCAGGGAGAAAGGCTCTTACAGCAACCAACAGACAGGCGCTTCACATGTGTGTGTGCCTGTGCATTGTTGTGGATGTGCATGTCTGTGTGTGTCAGTGCATGTTTGCGTGTGCATACACTTCTCACCGGAGCGGGAGTTGGTCATCTGACCCTTCAGGCTGTCGGTCTGCTTCTCCAGACCTGTGATGTCATTTCCTTGTCTGAGGAGGAAGTAGGCAGTGACTGCCTGGCCAGCAATCAGCAGACATGCAAGTAGGGTGAATCCTACCACCTTATAGGCCCGTGTGGAGGAGGGGGAGGGGCCACTGGAGGACACAGATGTCACAGCAGATCAGAGGTCTAGATTCTAGAGAATTATGCCATCAACTAGTATTTGGAATCACTACAAATAGTATTCAAAATGTCTGTCATAGTATATTCTCGAAACAATAAGTCACCTCACAAGTATTTATAATCGTCATATCAAATAGTGGAATTGTCACTTCAAATGGTTTATATAACTGTCACTTCAAATATTAGTTGTAATTGTCAGTCATTAAAAATTGTTTTTATAATTGTCACTTAAAATAGTATTTAAAATAATTGTCAAATAGTAGGCTATTTAGAATCATCACTTCAAATAGTAAAATTGCCAGAGAAACAGTATTTAAAAATGAGTAGATATATTTGAATTCTGAAGTATGGAATTTAAGCAAGTGCATATCTGAAAGCTTTTAAAAGAGTATTTTAAAATGCCCCCCACATATCTTGTAGACCGAGGATAGTGTTATGAATCTCAACAGACCACATCAGTAATTAAACAACCAATAGGGAGGAAGGAGACGTGGTGATGTAACAGGTTGCTAGGCAGCAACCATTTCCACAAAGTTATCTCAGCGTCCTTCTGATGTTGTTTTGAACTACAACTTTGTTTATGTTATACTTGTTTTACATTTATACATTCTATAAGTGACTCCTGGGGAAATATCACACATTTAACCCCAGTATTTTATTATACTACACTAACAAGTCATGCATTACGCTACACTTAACCTATCATATATTATACTATACCTAAACCAGTCATATATTACACTACACTTAACCCCAGTAATTACACTACTCTAAACATTAGTCATATGTTACACTACATTTCAAACTCCGTCACAGTACACTTCCTCATATCCCACAGTTACTCCCTACATCATATCTTACACTACAGTTGGTGTTCCCACGTCGACCATGGTCTGCTGGCTGGACGCTCCAATCAGAGGTCTGGAAGGCTCCGACTCAGTCATGTTGGCTCACTCTGCTGCACGCTCGCTATGGAGAAATACACCCTGCTATCCAAATAACACCACAATAATGTTACAATGGACTTCCTGTCCCTGATTGATGAAAACACCTGCTAAATGTATACAATTGTAAAATATAATGTAACGTACTAATGCAGGACTAGTCTGTTGTCAGGTCAGGTCTAGGCTGATACTACTGACAGAACAGAGAGAGACAGTTGGTAATGTAGGTGAGAATGAGGAACTGAGGCTGGGAGGGAATTCGGAATCTCCCCTTTACCAGAATCTTGCAAGTCAGGTCTGGGGCTGTCAGAAGAATTTTCTGATTGGCTGTCCCTAACCAGCATCTCTTGTTGTCAGGGGCAGACTGCTCACTCAGGAACTGAACGCCTGAATGTCATTCTGAACTTGACTCAGGACGTCTCACAAATATGTATTAGGTGAGACTTGTTTCACAATGTATGCTTCATGTTTGGCTACCCGCAATGTTTGGGGCTTTTTCGTTGTTATTGTCAGTGACCTATGAACTTTTGTAAAACTCTCTTGGAAGTCGCTTTGAATAAAAGCGTCTGCTAAATGCATAAATGTAATGTAAATGTGGAGTAGCGTTCATAATTAAAATGTTTACTTCATTGAGACCTTATCTGAGCCTGACTAACACCCACTCACCCAAAGAGAAAGCAGACCAGTGAATGACGAGCCTTCATCAGACGTTCCGCTTGTAGAGACTGTTCCCCTTTACAGGGAAAACACCCATTCCCTGGAATTCTTCAATGTATTTTAATTTCACAGAACTAGCAGACACACTGGGCTGCGTTTGCGTCCGATAACAATAGATCTTTGTTTTCTACAAGGAAAATAAACGTAGTTATTTCTTACGCGATTTTCCCCAAAGATGCTCGTAAGGCGTAATCGACAAGCATTTTCAAGAGCCTCTTTAGCTATGATGGCTTCGGGAAACAAGATTCATCATACGATGGATTCTACGATAAATTTAGGCTTTCGATGCTTTCAGAAAACGCACCCCATGTCTATGAACACAGCTCTTTAGGATGTTCAACAATGCATTGGATGAAGGTGGTCTTGCAGTTACATCTCCAGATAATGATTCCAGAAACACAGACAAGGTTGATTATAGTACACAGGTATTACCTGTTACAGCACTGTAGCCAAGTTGGTCTACTGTACAAGAAATCACAACACCCTTTTAGTGCATTGGTAGAGCTTGGGTTGTGGTCTTCATTCAAATCTCTCTGGGGGCTTTTTATCACAAACCTTACCAAAAGTTTCACTTGAATTAAGATCCAAGTGAACAAGGATTCACTCGTTATACCTGTTCAACAACTGACTCGACTCATCGGAGTGGACAGAACAGACAGAGGCAGCAGCTGGGATTAACCTTTTATTGAGTGAAAAGCTCAACAGAAGCACATTTACAGACGTCGGCCGCGGCGTCCTCCCTTTCTGCGGGTGCTGTCTGATGGAATAGGGGTGACGTCCTCTGAGGGGGGGGAGACAACGTAGAGATTCAGACAAGCTGAACATGCATGGGATACGGATACACGCACAGACAGGATACAAACAAACTAGATGGGTGACAGACACCAGCAAAGAATGAGGAACTGTTGCTCTTTGCAGACCATGTGATCAGAGAAGGCCGACTCGGCACGAACACTACCCGCCTGATCTCAATCCTGAAGGCTTGGGAGTGTGTGATATTTGATGATACTAGCTACAGTCTGCCAGTCTGATGTCCATGGAAACAGGCCAAGATGTAGGTGGCCTCAGAACATCCTAACAACTGTGTGTGTGTGTGTGTGTTGCATGTATGTGCTTGAATGAATGCACAAGTGTGTTTGTGTGCATGCATGCGCTCCCAGTCTCACCGATGCGTCCGATCTTCATGCCGGAGCGGGCCAGGGCCCTGAGGGCAGACTGGGCTCCTGGTCCTGGGGTCTTGGTTCTGGAGAGAGAGAGGGGGCCGGGTCAGGACAGGGTGGACCACACCAGCAGCCAGTGGGAGATATTACTCAGTGACCTGCCTCCCCCAAAATGCCAGGATTTCCCCACCACATCCAGCGCTGCACAACGCTACGTTATGCAATATGCATGCCATCACGCTTTTTTGGCTATTCCAACCCACAATACTTTAAGCAGCGGAAGAAGCGCCAATCGCAGTGAAACTGGGTTAACTAACAAACGGGCCATCGCCAGTTCTGACACTGTAGTATGGCCTAATTAAATGCATACTGCCTGCACCAGTACATACAGTAAGGGGAGCTGCAGGACTTACAAAAAAATATAAAGTCTGCAATTGGGAGTTCTGTACCCCCCCCTAAAAGCCAGTCTACATAGCCCTTCTCTACTTTGTTTTGAAGTCACACCCCCCCCCCCCCCCCCATTTGCGCCCCATCTCACCTGTTGCCCCCGGTGGCGCGGAGCTTGATGTGCAGCGCGGTGATGCCCAGCTCCTTGCAGCGCTGGGCCACGTCCTGGGCAGCCAGCATGGCGGCGTAGGGGGACGACTCGTCTCTGTCGGCCTTCACCTTCATCCCCCCGGTCACACGGCAGATGGTTTCCCTGAGGGAGGACGGGGGGGGGAGGAAGGAGACAAGAGAGTGAGGGGGAGAAGACAGATAGGGGGATGGGGGAGAGGAGGGCAAGAGGAAGTTGAAGAGATGGAGGGGAAAGAAAAGCGAGGGAGAGGTGAGGGAAAAGATGGGGGGACGGGAGAGACGGAGACAAAACAGATGTATTAGAACAGCAGCAGAAACATGCCTAGCTGATAACACACACTCAACCAACCAACCAACCAACACACTCCTCCAGGTGAGAGGGACGGAGGGGTACCTACTTGCCAGAAAGGTCGGTGACGTGGACAAAGGTGTCATTGAAGGAGGCAAAGATGTGGCACACTCCGAACACGTTCTCCCCCTCGGCCACCTGGGGTCCCAGGCTGATCACCTGCTCCTCCTTCTTTTCCTTACCCTTACGAGGTGCCATTGCTGCAGGACAAATGTCAGAGCCAGTCAGAACCCACTGGAACATCAGTACAGAGCAGTACATGCTGGACCAACTGTATCTAGTGGAACATATGGGATCTTTAGTACTACTTAACAAACAGAGCGCACCCAACAGAATCTTCTGGACCCTCAGAACCTAGCAAAACCTACTGGGCCTTCAATATCTAATCACTAATCTGCACCCATCAGAAGTTAATGGAGCATCAGAATCTAGAACTCTGCTAGACCATCAGAACATTTCGGAATCCCACAGGAGCATCAATTTACAACTGGAGCACCCTTACTGGTGCACCGTCGTGTCAAGTGTCATGTTAAAGTACTGAAAGTATCCGCTTTATTAACCAAAATCCATTTAAAAGTAGTTCGATTACAGCCAATTCGTTATCCGAGCATCGTTCTTGACCACCACCGCGCGTCCAGGTAGGTTGAAGTTGGTGGTACAGTACAGTTACACATGATAACTAATCACACAGATTAAATACGTTAAAAATGTCTACTTAGACCGCAAGTTAGTCCCTCAGTTCACACCTCTTTCTGGGATCTCAATTCAAGCATGGCACCGTTACCGGACGATATGGTTAACTAGAGCTAACTAAATCAAGAATCCAGCTAGCCACACTACGTTTCTAGACCCTACTGTAAACAGTTATGATGACCAGCTACATGTGCAGGAATGCTTTACACACCCAAGTGTCTAACTACTTGTCAATAAAATCATGACTACTTGTAGCTACTACTTCAGTTACGGTCAGTAGGTAGGCTAGCTAGCCAACGTAACTCTGCGCTACAGTGGCATTAGTCAACTTCATTTCCATGCAAGCATTTTCCTAAACCCCCGTACCTTTAGCCGAATTTACAGCCACTGTATAACACATACAAATGATACGACACAAACAAAACCTAGTCATAGAAGCGAACTCGGTGTTGTTCTCAAGTACATGCTTTCAGCTAGCGATATTTAGAGGGGCCTGCGTTCGTCGCATCTACGGATGCTTGCCTACTGTAACGAAGCCAAATACACAAATATAAAAAGACAAATTACAACAAATATCGCCTTTCTCTGTACGATACGCATTCAGCTATACATTACAACCAAACATGGACACTTAAATGTAGTAGATAATTTGGATTGACTCGGATAAAAAATTGGGGATAATTTACCTATGTGTGTCTCTTTAGAAAGCCGAAACAGGAAAGGAAAGAGCTAATGCAACCGGGTTCACAGTTCAAGATTTTTCTCCGGAAATGACCAGTGCCTTCGCCTGTACTGCCACCTAGTTGTATGAGTGTGTACCGGTATTAATGTTGTCGAAGCATAATATCTGAGTATGAACTATGAAACTATTCAGAAAATATCGTGATAGAAAATCATGAATTATTCCAAACTGAAATTGACCGGTTTTCCCATTCACTTCTCTGTTCGGTTTAGTTTAGCCATTGCAAATATTATTCTATTTTGCAGATGCAAGCTTGATGTATGCCTAATACGACATGTACGTTATTTTAATTTTATTTTACTCAAGTAAAATATATATATTCCAGTATATCTAATAGCCTTTATCCACCTCTGCTATCACCTATTTGAATCGACAGAGAGAACAGGCCTACATCTTTATTTTCTCTCTTCAGACTTGTAAAATAGATTAGGGTGGATGTATATTTGCTCATTGGCTGTCAAACTCTTTGTCAGTTGTCATCACATTGTCTAACCTCACTGCTGTTACTGTGAAACTCGGCAATGCTGCGATGAGTCATCTCCTGCAGTAATCACAGATTAATCCTGGAGTTTATGGAGTAAATGGTGGGTTTGGATTATAGCATGTTTTACATGGGACAGAATGATTAAAAGTCACTCAGTATTTTGAGAGCTGACCCGTCACATGTTGTACAGGGATTCAGATGGCTGAGCGTTTAGGGAATCGGGCTATTAATCAGAAGGTTGCTTGATCGATTCTTGGCCGTGCCAAATGACGTTGTGTCCTTGGGCAAGACACTTCATCCTACTTGCCTCAGGGGGACTTACTGTAAGTCTCTCTGGATAAGAGCGTCTGATAACTAAATGTAATGTCACAGGGCCCGCGATAAATCGGGCTTTCAGCGAAATGTTGCCACAGGATCAGCAAGAACATATATAGCCTCCCCGTTACAAGCAAGTGAAATTAACTATCCACATGATTTATCAAATTTAGTATTTATTTAATTCAATGCATATTACACACTATGGTTATTTGATAGTAGAGAAGCAAAATCGTTTAAAATTAAAATAAGACGTAGCCTAAAATAAAGCCAGCAGAAATCACTTTGATAGTAAAATGTAACATTAAAGAAACTATCAACACGGGAGGTCAAAATCTAAAACTATACAAAAATGTATTGCAGCAGACACAGCAGAGGGGAACACCAGTGATGATGCAGGAACACACAACCAGCCATGATGCTGATCTGGGGGATCAAGAGGTCTGTCTTTCAACCATTGATCCGTTAACAACAATTCAAGATAATGATGACTTTATTATTTCTATACTGTTTGAAATGTTCTGAATATAATAAACAATGTATGATCTATATTTTGCAATTTTAAGCTCATGTTCCCCTTATGTCCAGGAGAGAAATATGCTTATCTATTAATTATGTTTCTTGTATCATTGATAAACTGTCATTTTACTGTTTTAATATGCCTGCATAGCCATAAGTTGGGTCTTTGTAAGGTGTGACTAGGAAAGGCCTGTGTCACTGATGTAAGTCAGGGGTCACAATTTTGCTTAAGTGTAAAATGCCATGCAACTTTGAATGAGGAAAATAGAAGGAGCAACAAGGCCATTTCTAGTAGCCCTATCTAAAGACCTAAACAAAAACTAACTGGCATACAGTGTTCTTTTTCAGTGCCTGCAAAAGGCTATGTTAATCGTTTTGTATCCTGCCATATTGTGATACCATATAGTCTCTTGATTTCCTGTATTCATTGTCCAGTCTTCTGTGATACTCAACTTGAGTGTAACAGACACCTGCACCTCACACGTGTAATAAATACATTCATTTGTCTTGAACTCGTCTTAACTAGGAATAGTCTTCCTCTGGACATTAGAACAGCGCCTTCCTTGTCCGTTTTTAAAGTGAGGTTAAAGACCTTTTTATTTGATGTGTCCTATAGGGATGAGGGTTGATGCAGTTGTTTTGTCTGTATGTATCTGTTGTCATATCATGTCTGTATGTATCTGTTGTCATGTTGATTTTAGCACTCTATATAGCACATTGGTCAACGAAAGTTGTGTTTAGCTGTGCTTCATAAATAAAGATTGATTCACTATTCCTTTCATTGACTTGGCACTTTCAGAGCAATTGGGTACAATGTAATACATCTTCAGGGACACCAGACAACACTAACAACCCCCACCACCACCACCACCACCACCACCACCACCCCAGGTGTGGCTGTGGTTAACATTTCTCACATTGTGTCAAGCTAAATCCAGCTATTCAGGTCTGTGGGGTTTTCTACATGCAATGTATGTATCCAAACCAATGTATAGTGGAGGATTTTTTAAAATAGGATTTATCAAATATGCAAGAGAGACATTAGACAGAGTGATTAAAAAGACAGTGGTTTCTTTATTTGTAAATTAAAATCACAAAAATATTAGCTACCAACAATAAAAAAGGTATTAACAACAATAGATTGATTGTACAGTTTGGATGATGGTGATTATTATACAACATTAATCAATGAGAGTCACTACTAATCATATCAGACTGCATCCAACAGCACGGCATTGGCAGTGGGTGTGTGTGTATGGGGGAGTTGACAAGGAAGGTGGAAGAGGCTAGGGTGTTAGTATGTGTGCGTGTGTGTGTGGCGATGAGGAAGGTAGATGGGGCTGGGTTGCTATTACGTGTGTGGGTGTTTATGGGAAGAATATTGCATTGCTCAACAGGAGCTGGTAATGCTGAAGACCTGGTCTGTTAAGACTCCCAGGACAGACTAGCCAGCATGTTAAGAATATGCTCATGCTTGCATGCCTCTGTGTGTGTGTGACCTTGTACCATACAGCTTATTTGGAGACTGTACTCCCCCACCCACATTGCCCCCAGCACCCCTGGCCTTTACCAAGCCCATTTCTGGTAAGACTGGTCTGAGCAGTCCTGGGGGACAGTGCCCCTAGTGGTGAAATAAATATTGTGCTTCTGGTTGAATAAGGGGCCCTATGTTGCTGGAGCAGAGCGTGTCACTCAAGAAACAATGTAACGATATGTGAGGTATTACACACACACACAATTTGACGTATTGTACATTTTAATAACACCCTAAAAATAGCCAGAAACATTAGTTGTAAAATGTCTCGCATTGTTTATATACTTATTTATATCTGTTGTTTTTCCCCAGTAGGTACACCAGCAGAATGGTGCAGTATTCTGGGTTTTACGGTACACCAGCATAATAGGGCCCCTGTTGATTGAACATGAGCTATTACCACATCCTTTACATGTGGACATGGGGGTCCTGTATCCATAGCAACAAAAACAAGAGATATGGAAAACAGTGTCAATACAAAAGCATCGTCCAGCCTTGACAAATAAAAGATGAGAAATGTAAAGTGCTCTCTCTCTCTCAGAGAATATTCCAGAACTGAGGTGGATATGAAGTGTCATCTCCTTATTCCAGAGTTCATATTGACATTCCAGTTGAAGTATGTTGAACAATCCTCGTTTTTGAGTCAGCAGTGTCATTCAGATAGCTTTCTCTCTTTCTCTCACTCCATTCCTCTTTCTCTGTCACCCAATCCTTCTTTCTCTCACACTCCATCCCTCCCTCCCCATCATCCCTGGTAAGGGGAGCAACAATCGTGATGTTACTATGACGCCTCCCCTTTGACAACAGGACAAAATCAGAACCAGCATGACTGATTCAGGGATGATGATGATGATGGTAATGAAGGTGCATCCTCCAAGTTGCTGTCATCACCTTTAAGGCTGTGTAATCATGCATGTTGCATCCCAAAAATATACACAATGTGTGTCTATTGTGTGTGTGTGTGTTTGTCCAGTTTGTCTCTAATAGCAGGCAGCTGTCACAGAGGCTCATAGGAGGAGGGAGTGGTATGGATACATCATTAAGGCATGAGCAAGCATCACCAAGCACCTGGAACATTCCACTGGCTCAAATAAAGCCCGCCTGCCTCTCTAGCCAGTACATTATAACCACTCCTGTTCTCCACAGAGCCTATTAGCCGCTAACGGTAACTCTGATGCTAACTCTGGTGCCAATGCTGAAGCTAGTGCTAACTTTGAGGCTAACGCTAACTTTGATGCTAACGCTATCTCTTATGCGAACACTAACTGATGCTAACATGAACACTGATCTAGGCCTCTGAGTTGTGGCCCGCATTAGCCATGGTAACTAAAGAGTGGGAGAGCTTCCCCGGTGTGTCCAGGTAAAGGAAGAGGAGGAACAGGAGCACAGGGCCACTGTGCGCCTCAAAGATCAGTAAACAATGCATGGTCATCCCAGAACCCAGGCCACGTGGGCCACAAAGTTGATGAGTTACATCCAGCAGAGTGAAAGTCAATCAAGGTCATCCAACAGTTAAGATGTTTCAGACGAGACGTTACCCTCTGGCCCCTCCACGTTCGGCTCATGTGTCCGCATCACTGGCACAGAGATATGAATTCCTCTCTCCTTCACACGATGCAGAGAAAGAGGAGTCTCTTCACTTCTATCAACAGACAGTGTTCCAACCCCTCCCCCCCCCCCCCCCCCTTCAAACAGAGACCATGTTGCGGTCAGCAGTAGAGGCTCTCTGGCAGCAGTGATGCCTCAGTCCACAAACCTGCTCTCACCTCTGTCTGGTCCCTGGAGAGGAGGGGCGAGGCTGGGGGTGTCCTGGCGCCCCCCCGCCCTGGTTCAGGGTGTCTTGGGGCCCCCCGCCGCCCCCCCCACCCTGCCTGGGCTACCTGCTGTGCAGCAGTTCCTCCCTCAGCCAAACAGGAAGTGGCTGTCCCATCTTGTAGAGCAGCTTGGACAGCTCTATGTTGTGGTCTCTGTAGTGATCCCTCAGGAAGAAGCGCGACTGCAGGGGGAGGAGGGAGGAGGTGTGAGTATGCATGTGTCTGCGCGCAGGTGTGTGTCTGCCCATGAGTGTGTAAGCATGTGTGTGTGTGTATGTGTCTGCCCATGAGTGTGTAAGCATGTGTGTGTGTGTGTGTGTGCATGAGAGTGTAACTTACATCTGCGTCCATGTCGGGGTACCTGCGGCCCTTACTCTTCCCCAGACACTTGGTCTTCCCCCCATCCATCAGCTGACACCAGAACCCCTTCTTAGGGTCGAAACTGGACACACACCACACAAACAAGACGAAAACCTGGTTTAGTTTAAGCCAAATTCAAATATGATCCTATCTTGAGGGAGTCAGATGGCTGAGCGGTGAGGGCTATTAATCAGAAGGTTGACGGATCGATTCCCTGCCGTGCAAAATGACGTTATGTCCTTGGGCAAGGCACTTCAGCCTACTTGCCTCGGGGGGGAATGTCCCTGTACTTACTGTAAGTCGCTCTGGATGAGAGCGTCTGCTAAATGACTAAATGTAAATATTTATTTAATCTTAAATTACATAGTGATGCGCACTTGTGATGTAATTAGGATTGGTTAAAAATAAAGATCTTAAAATTAATCGCAATCTTCATTCGATCGATCGAACATCAGTTAGTGCAATCCCAAGATTGATCTTTTAACCAAGGCTTTTCCTTTCAGGGATGCGTGAAAATGATTAGGCGAACATTATTTGTAATGTGCCTCGAATCCCGCAGATGTCACAGAATTGATCAAATGCATTGTTCTAAGCTCAACTAATGAATGAACAATGGTGGAACCTGTGCCTATGTAAGCAGCTTGTCAAGGCAGATGTGTAGACGCGTTTCGGTGCAGACAAAGACAACCTTGACAAAAACAAGCTATGTGTAAGCTGTGTAACCTGGAGGTGAAATATTGCGGTAAGAAACAAAAAAATACAAAACCATGTCTGATTTCCTACTTGGTTACTTTCCTTTTAAAATGTCAGAGCATAAAAAATGTTTTGAAAACATTAGCTTCTGAATCCTTATAAATGCATTGGAACCAATTTATGTTGTACACTCAAACATTTGAGTAAAGTGGCAATCCCAAAGGTAAATGCTGATGTTAAAGACAGCGTCACACCTTCTCTCAAGTCTGGAGATAGACTTGCCTTAACTGGTGACAGCTGGTGTGACCCTTTAGGGAAATGGATTCATATGTTAACCTTCACTAAACACCACATTAGTGATGATTGGACACGTGTCTCACGTTTCACAGACCAAGGTGATGCACACTAGCCACATAGAAAGTCATCTAGCCACAAATGGTATCCAATTTTCTAAAAACTGAAATTGTCACATCTGTATTAATCAATAACATCAAAATACAGAAAATCAAATCCGAATCGGAATTGACTTGGGAGCTTGTGAATTGGAATCAAATGGGGATATTGGTGCAGATACCCAGTTCTAGATGTACTGTAAAGTAGCGTTGTCGTGTACAGTTGCATTGTAGTGTAAAGTTAAATAGTGATGTAAAAAAATCTGGGGAGACTCACGCCAGGATCTTGTGGTAGTTGAGTGTGTTGGTCAGACCCAGAAACTTCTGGATCTTGTCCATCACAGCAGCTGGCTCCGACCTTAGAACCTGCCCATCCAAAACCAGGATCTGAGAAAACACAGGCTAGCATGTTAGCATGGTCTACTAGCAGGAACACATACAGGCTAGCATGTTAGCATGGTGGCTAAGGGTAACCTTGGGGTAGTGGAGTGGTAGTGGTGTGGTAATGAGGTAGTTACCTGGCTGGAGTGGTAGTGGCTGAGCCAGCGGCCCAGGTGTGTGGCGTACCAGCCCGGCACCAGACAGCGACTCTGCAGCACACGCAGCTTGATGGGGGCATCGCGTCCCGCGGTGATGACATCATGGAAGGTGTGCTTCAGGGCGACGGGGTCATCATGGGCTCGTTGGTGCTGGAGGGGGAGGGGGGCTCATATTATTAAACTATGCAGATAGGATTCTAGTACAACAATGTAGCGGACTACAACCTAGCAAACAAAACAACACAGCATACTACACAACCTAGCATACTATACAACACAGCATCATGAGAGATTGGAGAACGCATTCTCCAATGATGCTACATTCTCCAATCTCTCATGATGTTGTGTTGTATAGTATGCTAGTCTAGGTTCAATTGTCTCGGTCTAGGTTCATTTGAGTCTACATTAATTTGTTCTCCTGTGCAAATGCTCCCATGCTAAAACACAATAACAATAACCAATAACAAGAATGCAATCATGTACGGTTAATGCGATTGGCCGTGCTTACCTGGTACCAAGAGTAAGCGCGGTCGGCAGGGTTGATGAGGATGGTGATGATCTTGGCCTTGGGCAGGAGGGCCGCAGCCCGGCTTGCTGCCACCTCAGAGTCAAAGTAGTTGGCGCTCTTCTCATAGTAGTAGTCTGAGCTGGTGTTGGAGGGCAGCGGAAAGTACTCCATGTACCTGGACACACACAGGGTCAGGAGAGGGTAATAGGGTCAGGCTTGGGAGAGAGAGGTGGGGTCAGAGTTAGGGTTAGGACAAGTGGGTCAGGGGAGGTCCACCCACCAGTCGATGCCTCGCTGGTAGTTGTGTCCGCTGAAGAACTGGATCTCTTCAAAGGTCTCTTTGCTGGGGTAGTTACTGGTGAGGTCTGGGTGCATGCCTAGGAACAGGTACAGGGCTGTGGTGCCTGCACACACAAACAGGTACACAAACACACACAGACACATTTGTACACGCACGGAAACATACACAATAGGTTAGTCAAGACAACAGTAGAACTGCCAGGCCATTTCCGGTAGCTAGTGAGAGCTGATAGGCCAGTTTTCTCTCACCCGTCTTCTGTGGACCAATAATAAGCAGCTTGGGAAAGCGGTCGCAGGTCTTTTCCTTGGACCAGATGTCCTTGTGCCTTTTGTCCTCACAGGGGTCCTGTAGCAAAACAGGAAGTGGTGACTTAGCAGACAGGAGTAGCCGGTTCTTCTAACTCTCCATCCCTCAACTATTTTCACTCGGATCCCTCTACTTCTTCCACCATAAACTCCTCCTCTCCTCCCACACACAAACGTTTTATATACACACACACACACTCACATCCCCCCCACACACACACACACCTTCAGTCACACCAACACCTTCACCCCCCACGCTAACACCCCTCCGCACACACCTGCCAGATGGGATCCTTATCCTGGGGGAAGATGCTGAAATATTTGTGTGCCAGCTGGACAGGAGCCAGGGTCTGTAGTCGCAAGTGAGTCCAGGTCTGGGTGAATGCCACCAGCTTCTTAAAGGTGTACAGCCCCAGACGGTCGTTCCCATAGTTACTCAGGTGTGTCATGAAGATGCTGATCTGGAGTAGAGAGAGAGGGTCACACCTCCGTCACTGGGGCCAGGTGTGTTTTGTAGGTGCGCTTGTGCATCTGTGAGAGTGTGTGTGTTTACAGGGTTAAGAAACACAGGGAGGGACAGACGTTTGTGTGAGTGATGGTCCGAGCATGAGTGTGTCTGTATGTGCTTGTGTCCGTGCATGTGTGTGCTTAAGGGTATGAGTGCGTTTGCTGAGCTTTATTGTGTGTGGGACCGTTATCAGCAACCATCACTCCTGTGTTCCAATGACACTTTGTGTTCTCTAATCCAATTGCAAAGGATAATTCATCATTGGAAAAGCCTTTTGGAATTATGTTCGTAGAGCTGAAAACTGCTGTGCTGATTAAAGCAACAAAAGAAACGGGCCTTCTTCAGACTAGTTGAGTATCTGGATCATCAGCATTTGGGCAGGCAAAAAAAATGGCCAGAAACAAAAAACTTTCTTCTGAAACTCGTCAGTCTATTCTTGTTCTGAGAAATGTAGGCTATTCAACTGCCAAGAAACTGAAGATGTCGTACAAGCTGTGTACTACTGCCTTCACAGATCAGCGCAAACTGGCTCTAACCAGATTAGAAAGGAGGAGTAGGAGGCCCCGGTGCACAACCGAGCAAGAGGAGAAGTACATTCGAGTGTCTAGTTTAAAAGACAGACGCCTCACAACTGGCAGTGTTGGTAAAGAGTATCCGCAAAACGTCTCAACCTCTACAGTGAAGAGGAGACTCCGGGATGCTGGCCTTCTTGGCAGAGTCGCAAAGAAAAAGCTATATCTCAAGACTGGCCAATAGAAAGAAATGATTACGATGGGCAAAAGAACATAGACACTGGTCGGAGGAATATTGGAAAAAGTGTTATGGACAGACAAATCAACGTCTGATGTGTTCGGATCACAAAGAAGAAAATTTGTGAGCCATAGACCAAATGAAAAGTTTCAGGAAGATTGCTTGATGCAGTCGGTGAAGCATGGTGGAGGCAATGTGATAGTCCGGGTGTGCTTTGGTGGGGTTAAAGTGGGAGATTTGTACAGGGTAAAAGGGAACTTGATGAAGAAAGGGTATAGCTACGTTTTGCGACGCCATGCCATCCCCTGTGGACGGCGTTTGCCTCTTACAACAGGACAATGAACCAAAGAACTGCTCCAAACTACTTAGGGAAGAAGCAGTCAGCTGGTATTCTGTCTATAATGGAGTGGCCAGCGCAGTCACCAGATATCAATCCCATTGTTGTGGGAGCAGCTTGACCGTATTGTACATAAGAAGTGCCCCTCAAGTCAATCCAACTTGTAGGGGGTGCTTCAGGAGACTTGGGGTGAAATCTTTTCATATTACCTCAACAAATTGACAACTAGAATGCCAAAGGTCTGCAAGGCTGTAATTGCTGCAAAATGGAGGATTCTTTGACGAAAGCAAAGTTTGAAGGACCCAATTATTATTTTTACAATAAAAAAAATCATCATTTATAACCTAGTCAATGTCTTGACTATATTTCCTATTCCTTTTGGAACTCACGTCATGTATGTTTTCATGGAAAACAAGGACATTTCAAAGTGACTCCAAACTTTTGAATGGTTGTGTGCATGTGTCTGTGTATGTATATCCGTGTGCAGTATGTGTGTGTGTGTATATGTATGTCTATATGTGTGGCGTGTGTGTGTGTACATGTGTGCATGGTGGGCGTGCCCGTGTGTGTGCTTACAGGGTTGAGCAGCACGGTGAGGAACAGCTCTCCTCCGCTGATGAGCTTGTCCAGCTCCTGAGGACCACCAGGGTACTCACTCTGGAAAATGGTGTGTGTGAACAGACCACACGTCTGCCTGGGCAGCACCTGCGCGCGCACACACACACACACACACACACCAACGCACGCACACAATCACGAATGCGCACACACATAAAACGAGGGGTTATTACTTGCAAACACAGGAATGTAAAGGTCAAAAGATGGTCAGACAGAAGGAAAGAGAGAAGGGGGGGGGGGGGGCAGAGAGATGGGAGGGAGAATGAGAGAGTGATATAGAGAGCGGAGGATAGACAAAGAGAGAGGATATATACGATAGAGAATATTAGATACATACAGTAGATAAAAACAAAAGATAGATGTATACAGTAGTAGAGAATAGATATATACAGTATATATATATATATATACAGTAGATAAGAGAGATAGATAGACAAAGAGAGATAGAGAAAGAGAGATAGAAGGAGCAGAGCTCTAGGGGAATATTTTACAAGTAGTTGTTATGATCGGAAATACCATCGCAGTGACAACCTCACACTGCTGTAGCAGACGGAATATAAATAAATACAGGCGTGTGTGGCCCTGTGTCCTTTAGGCACGTGTGCATGTCCTTCTGTGTGTGTGTGTGTCTGTATCTCTGCACATGTGTGTGCTTCTGTATGCGTTTTCTTTGACATCAACTTCCCTCTAGATCCTCGGCCTCTGAGAGTTAGGGCTCAAAGGCGGATTGTTAATCTCGATGCTGTTGAGAGGTTCTCTGCCCGGTTCGACCCACGTTCCCTGATGTAGTTCCCGGAATGTAGTGATGCTGACGTGTTTATCCAGTTTTCTGACAGTCAATGTTTAGCAATTTTAGATAAAGTAGCACCAGCTAAATCAAGTATAGTCTTCCATAAAAAACCCTGTCCTTGGATTGATGAAGCAATCCCGAGTTTTAGGAGAAATTGTAGGAAAGTTGAACGTCTTCGGAGATCTTCTAAACGCGAGGTTCATAGGCTTTACCTAACAGAACTTAGGGTCTCCTTAAACGAGATACTGAGAAATGCGAGAACTTGCTTCTTTTCTCGTCTTATATCCTCAAATGAGCACAATCCCAGAATCTTATTTGACACCATTAATACAATAGTCTCTCCTTCTGGCCCTCAAGAAACGGTGTCCTCTAAAGTGGACTCTAACAATTTCCTCCACTTCTTTGTAAATCAAATCTGAGATATTAGGGCGAACATCTCATCACCACTTTCTCTGATCTCTGCCTGTGACCCGTGTCCTGCTCATTCTTGGTCCACTTTTAAACCTGTGACATTACATGATATCACCTCTCTGTTACATACATTGAAACCTTCATCTTGTCCTATGGATGTTGTTCCTACTGCTTTCTGTACAAGCTTTTGACTCCATCGGCCCCTGTATTGTTGAATGTCTTTTCTCTTAACTGCTGTCATTCCTAGATTTTTTTAACATGCTGTTGTTAAGATCCATTACAACCTAAGAACTAGAGGCCAATTTCCAAACTTCCATTCATGTCTCGAATCCTTGAAAAAGTTGAAGTAGAGCAACTCACTCTTATCCTAGAGAATCACGAGCTGTTCGACAAATTCCAGTCTGGTTTCCGAAAAAAGCATTCTACGGAAACTGCACTAAAAGTTTGTAGTGATATTATGACATCAGCTGACTAAGAAATGTACAGTTTTCGTCCTATTGGACCTCTCATCTGCTTTTGACACTATTGATCATAATATTATGATCAATCGACTTTGTGATCTGGTAGGGATGTCTGGATCAGTTTTAAAATGGTTTTCATCCTACCTTTGTAGTAGAAGTTTCAGTGTCTATGTGAATCAGATTATGTCTGAAACTGCAGAATTGTCGTGGGGGGTACCTCAGGGTTCTGTTTTAGGACTTATTCTGTTCCTCTTGTATATATTTCCTCCAGGACAGATTATTAGTCAATTTGGCGACATATCTCACCATCTGTCTGCGGATGATATTCAATTGTACTGCTTGTTGAAGGAAACTAGGTTCTATAAACTGTCGTCTTTAATCGATTGCTTGACGAGTATCAAACAGTGATTAGGGGACAACTTTTTGCTTTTAAACTCAGACAAAACAGAAACAGTAATTATTGCTCCTGAATGTAAAATCCCGCAGATAAAGCAGCATGTTGATGAGTTAAGCTCATCTGTCCAGCCGAGCCTCAGGAGCTTTGGTGTCGTTTTTGATGTCCTTGGGGCATCACTCTAAACAATTCGTTAGAAACAGTCCAGTACAGAATTCAATTTAAAATCCTGGTCCTCACCTTCAGAGCAAGTTCCTCCCTACATTTCTGATTTAATACAGTTTCCTACCCCCACTCGTAATTTGAGGTCATCGGGTCAGAAGCTTTTAGTGGCTCCCTGTACCCATTTCAAAACTACAGGGGATCGATCATTCCGAGCGGTGGCCCCGAGGTTGTGGAATGCCTTGCCTCTCTTTCTACGGTGTGCAACTTCTGTCAACGTTTTTAAAAAGCAACTCAAGACTTTGCTATTCAAGCAGGCTTTTAATTAGTTGAGGGGTTTTTATGGTTGTCTGTCGTGTTTCTATTTCTATTTAAAATGTTCCTGTATTTTTTATTTGTAGTGTTATACTGCATTTTGTTGTAAAGCACTTTGTGATTTTTATCTGCGAGAGGTGCTATACAAATTAACTTTACTTACTTACTTACTTACTACTCTGTGTGTGTCTCTGTGTGTGTCTCTGTGTGTGTCTCTGTGTGTGTCTCTGTGTGTGTCTCTGTGTGTGTCTCTGTGTGTGTCTCTGTGTGTGTGTGTCTCTGTGTGTGTGTGTCTCTGTGTGTGTGTGTGTCTCTGTGTGTGTCTCTGTGTGCGTGTGTCTCTGTGTGCGTGTCTTACGCTGATGTCCCTGTGTATGAAGCCTCGTCGGTGGCGAGCAGGTTTGAGGTGGGGGTATTCCTCCGTGCTGGTCACCCTGATGCCCCACACTCTCCTCCAGGCCTCGTATAGCTGCAGGTGCACCGGGTACACCCCCGAGTGGTGGGGGGCCACGGCATAGCCCATGGTGGTTGGGATACCATGTTCCTGGAGGAGGGGGGAGAGTCAGTAGGGGAAGAGAGAGAGAGAGAGGGAGCGAGAGAGAGGACACACCAACCCAAACACAGAGAGAAACCAAGCCTCACTCCCACCCCCCACCCCCCACCTACCTCTAGCCTCACCCTTACCCCTACCCTCATCCTCACCCCTATCCAGCCTCACCCAGCCCCAGCCTCACCACAGCAAACTTCTTGTTGAGCAGCATCTGCTCGGCCAGCACCGTGTGGTTGTGGAAGAGGTGAGGCTGCATGTGACTCCACATGTGAGGGAACCACCAGAAGTGTTTCCCATAGGACAGCAGGAGGTCATCTCCCTGGTCCTCCTCCTCCGTGCCTGGACACACACGGATACACACACACAGGGATACACACCCACACACACACACACATTTAGACAAGCTTAAGACAGGTGCTAGGGCTTATAAAGTGTTGCATGAAAATGGATCCCTGCCTGTGCATGTTAAGTGTGTGTGTGTGTCTGCACGTGTGTATGTGCGTGCAGTGCTCACCGGCATGGAAAAACTTTCCGGAAAAGCCCAGGTTGAAGGTGAAGTTGGGGACGAAAGCTCTCAACTCCTGCTGGGTCTCTAAGAGAGCCTGGGGGGGGGGAGAGAGAAAAATTAGTCTACACACACACACACACACACACACACACCGGAACACTTGTCGTTCTAGAGAGGGGCGTTCAGTGACAAAGATGGCAATCACAACAACATTGCCTTCACAGATAAACTAGTCAGCATCTGTCTTCCTCAGGAGAGGAGAACAGAAGAGTAAGGAAACACATACCTACACACCGCTACACCCCCCCCTCCCCTCCCCACACACACAGCCCTACACACAAACACCTCTACCCCCCCCCTCCCCCACACACACACTCCCACCTTGACGTCGTCCACCTTCATGCGCGTGCCCTCCTTGCCCACGAAGATGTCGTCTATGTCCACCAGCAGGTGGCGCTCCAGCGCCAGTGCCAGCCTCTTGCCCGTGAGGAACGCCAGTGCATCCACAAACACCAGCTTGTGCAGCCAGAAGTTCAGGTTGTTCCCGAACAGGACCCTCTGGATGCCGTCGTGGAGACCCAGGTCCTGGACCACGGACGCGTGCAGGGGGGCCCCCACCCCGGACGCCAGAGGCGGGGCTGGGGGGGGGTCGTGGACGGGGTCCCGGGACCGGGCGAGCAGCACGGGCTCGTAGGTGGAATGGTTGGACTGGAAGACGGTCCAGTCGTCACCAGGGAGGGGCCCCCGCTGGGTCTGGCCCCCCCGCGTGATGAGGAGGAGCGGGGAGCGCGGGTTGACGGAGCAGTCGCGCAGCGCCAGGTTGGAGTGGAGGAAGAGGGGGAAGCCCTTCAGCTGGGCGCTCGGCAGGCTGTTCTCATTGGCCTGGAGGGAGGGGGAGGGGTGAGGATGTGGGGGAGGAGGAGGGAGGGGTGAGAGAGGAGAGGAGAAAGGTAGAAGAGGACGGGGGAGAGGGGAAAAGAGGAGGGGGGGGGGGAGAAGAGGAGGAGGGAGAAGAGGAGTGAGAAGAAGGAGGGGGGGGGATTGAGTGTAGATCAATTTTATTTGACATTCATTACCTTTACGACAGATGGATGACCTTACTGTGTAGGCTTGTGTGTGTGTGTGTGTGTGTGTGTGTGTGTGTAGGCTTGTGTGTGTGTGTGTCCTACCTTGAAGAACCCTATGATCCCCACTCCGTACTCCACGCAGTACTTGTCCAGCAGCTCTCGGTTCCAGGCATCCAGGTTCACGTACTTTAGAATGTTCTCGTAAACGACCAGTGTGAACCTCCCCCGTTCCCCGTCCGTTAACGTGGGCATGTCCCCCTTACCAGGGGCGATCTCCGTCCGGTAACGGAACCTTCCGGATTCCAGGATGGCCACGATGTCCTGTCCCAGCTGGGAGTACTGGCTCTCCACAAACACCAGGACCACGGCCTCGGTCCGGGCGGAGTCAGAGGGGCGAACCGGGCGTCCCAGCGAGGAGGAGGGGGGCACGGTGGGGGTGGCAGCAGCCCCTCGTCCTCCATCTTCACCCTCCCAGCCTGGGGTGCCCCTGCCCTCCCCCGCACCGCCGTCCTCCACCCCACCCGCCGGCTCCAGCCCTCCCCGGGCGGCATACAAAAAGTAGGCGGAGACCAGCACGCTGACCATGCAGAAGAGGAAGAGGAGGAGCAGGCTGGTCTGGAGGGTCAGCTGACGGAACAGCCGGCGCACGCGGCCGCAAGCCAGCATGGTCGCCGCGCCTCGCAAACACCCGCACGCACACACACACACCTCAGGTACAGGTGAGTTTAGGTGTCCTCCAGGTGTGTAGGATGATCAAAAGAGACTTGTTGTGAAAACAGGAAGTCGAAATAGGGCTCCAGCGTGCATCACTTCCTGTCATGTGACCATGGTGTGACCAAGAGGAGGAAGTGAGTGGAGCTGGGAGCAGCATCAGTAAAGGGGGGTGGAGGGGTGTGTGGCTGGGGGGAGGGGGGAGGAGGAGGGGGCTCTCTCTCAGCCGTGACCCTTGACCTCAACCTCCAGCTCCTGCCCCCTGCCCTGCCCTCCCCACCCCCCTGAACCTGACCACAACCGACGTTCTCCTTTTTAGGGTGTGTCCCCAGTCCTGGTTGGCTGTGCAGGTCTGGGGGCGGGGCAGAATGGGCTTCTGTGAGCTGTAGTTTCCTGTGGGTCTGTTAGGTGGTCTGCTAGGGCTCTCCTCTGATTGGTCATCACCAGAGGGTCAGAACACACCTAGAGAAGAGAGACCAGAAGATACACTTGTTAAGATACATCCGGAGACTAAATAGACCAGCAGAGAGACTAGTTGGGATGGAGCCAGAAGAGTGACCAGTCAGGATACTGGATTGAAACCAGCAGAGAGACCCAACGTACAGCCAAGCAGGTTGCATTCTAGCTGCAGTCAGGCAGCTTCCACAGGACCACACCTTAAGCTTTGTGTTCAGCCACAAAAGCATCTGGGACAGGTTTGTGTGTGACGCGTGCGTGTGTGGGTGATGCGTGTGTGTGTAGGGCCTCTGCTATAGAGAGTCAACATGATCCAGCGTGTCAGACCTGCAGGATCAGCCAGGGGCTTGGAGGGAGGAGGACAGAGGAAGGCAGGGAGGAGAGAAGGAGGGAGGAGAGAGAGGGAGGGGGGGGGAGAGAGAGGCAGAGGAGTTTTGAAGTTGAACAAGGTCAAAGAACACACCCAAACTCTCTTTACCTTACAGTACACACACATGCACTTAAGCTCCTAGCCTAATACCTGTCTGGTCCATTGTGAGATCTTCCATTAGCGCTCAGCAGCTTTAAAGGGGGAGTAGACCTCTGCCGTTAGCAACATTAAAGGGGGGTTGGTGTGTTCCTTCTGCCTAGTCATCCTGTTGATACTCTATATCCACATCAGAATACACCGGCACTTAAAACTAGGGGGGGGGAGCATCAGGACTCCTCGCACCGGCTGATATCACAACACATCACATGACCGTTGACATCACAGATGCGGAAAACAGAGACTAGAATCTATAGTTAAGAAGAAAACCCTGTAGCACACATGAAAACACAACACAGGAAGAAACTTCTACCAGGTCAGAGACTGAATTATCATAAATGACACGTCAGTTAGGATTTCATGGGACTGGGGGTAACTCATCTCCTATAGCAACAGAACCCTAAATTAGCTAATAGCTAACAGTAGCTAACTGTTGCTGCGTGAATCAAACTTAATATGCATCACTTATCACAAAATCTGTTAGGAAAATGTCTTTATTCACCACCATGATGCATTCAATTAGCCAAAGCTGGCCCCCTGTAGTTTTCCATGTCAGAATCAGAATGGGTTTTAATTGCCATCAAATTTGCACAGACAAGGAATTTACTTTGGCAGGAAGATGCATATTAAACATAAGAATCTAAAAACTTAAATACGTGGTCTAACTATACTAAAGGTACAAAGTCTAACTAATATTAAGGGTATTTATAATTTCAAAAACAAAATGTATATAAATAAAATATAAAGTAGACAATTTATAATATAAAAATACAAATAGAACAAAAAATACAAATTTGTAGTATTTATATAATCAGCAATTTACGAGAGCAAAATATGCAAAGTGTTATGGATTATCAACAGACTTGTCTCGTCCATACATTGATCCTAGACAGGAAGCAGGAAGTTCTAACCAGTGTCAGGCAGGATGACCGGCCTTCAGAGGGGTCAGGCCCAGCCAGCAGGGACAGGTCAAAGGTCAGGGGTCATAATACTAACACTGTAATCCTCATCGGACAGAACAGATGAACTAAACAGACAGGCAGTGAAAGACACAGACAGACATTTGTGTGTGGTGTGTGTGTGTTTTAAAGAAAAATACGTGATTGTGTGTGTGTGTGTGGTACAGACAGACGTGTGTGTGTAATCTCCTGCTCCACGGGGACATTGATTACCCCACTGACCAGCCCCCTGTGGCATAATCCCCCCAAAAGGCATGTGGGTGCACATGGTACAGACAGACGTGTGCGTGTTACGACTGCGTGTGTTTGTGTGTGTGAGTGAGCAAGAGGGATTACCGCCCTGCTCAGGGGTGTCCGAATTATGTCAGGAAATTAATGGACATAAGGAAACACAGTGTGTGTGTGTCCTGACTGTCTATGAATCCTGGTAAGACTTCCCATGCTTCACTGACGCATACACAACTGAAAGTGCAGCTCTCTCCATCTCTCTCTCCTCCTTTTCTCTCTTATTTGAATCCCTCTCCCTCTCTTTATCTCGCCCTCTCTCCAGCATGGTATTATTCCCTTTATTGGGCTTTTGGGCAAAAAAAGAAACATGCGTGTACATGCACACACACACACACCCAAGCATTCCTATGAGACTTTAAGCAATTACTTGAAAAGCAGGAGTGCAGTCTCCTGCATTGATCTCGGGGGGAAAACCTTCACACCCAACAATAGACGGGGAGGGGGCTAACACACAACCGACATTACGTGTTGACATAGGCTACCTAGCTAACTGTTTTAAAAGGTTTCAGCTAGCTTACCATTCTAGAATGTCCAAGCTAGCTATCTGTTCCACAAGTTATGGGCCGGGGTAGCTCTGTTCAAGAAGGTTTGAACTAGCCAACTGTTCTAGCCCTCCCATTGTGTTCAAACAGTGTTTACACCCTTGGTTTTTCTACAATGTGCACGTTTTATGTACAAAAAAAGGCCCAATTAATCTATTGTATTTGGTTATGATGTACAGAACAGGGAAATGATTTATAAGACCATGAGAACCGGGTAATGATAAACAGTGTCATTCCCAACAAAAGAAGTGGCCTCTGTTTGATTTGTATACCCCAGGAAGGTACACCAGGTAAGCATTGAAATGGCATGTGGCAACGGCCATGTTTCAATCTCCCTCTGACTCTTCACAAACACTCGTCTTCCCTCCATGTTGGTCATGTCGATGATGATCTTTCTATAGGCTGTGAGACATCCATTGCTCATGTTGACAACTGCAGTTCAGTCAAGACACATATTAGATTTCAGCATTAATAGATAGCCATAGACATGGAAATAGGTTTGACTTTGGCAGAGTGGATGTATCGAGGTGAAGCACTCCCTGCCTCTAGCATTAGCTAGCAACATACAGACTATGAGGCAGGGAGCAAGTAGAGAAATATGCTCACCTGATGGATACTAACATACAGACAACACAGGGATATGGGGATGGTGGCGCGGCAGCACAATAATGCAACAACCGGGAATGAGTGCAGGAGTATCCGTGCGGCCTTATAATGTCGCCTTATCGGAAGTGGGCCAATGGGCTAACACAGGTGTAGTTAATGAGTGTAATGAAGCACGCTGCCCGAGTGCCATGCCTAAACTAGGCTTCACGCTGCTTCAGAATGGGATGTGAGTAAGACCTCAAAGGGGGTCTTATAAAAAATGATGTTATCACTCCCCGATTGAAAAAACCTTTGTCACATCTATGTGAATGAAAGGGTGCCCAAAATAATAACAGCAATAAAGTATTCAATATGAGAGATGAAATTGTATGTGTTTCATGTTTGTGTGTGTGTACGTGTGTGCACGTGCTGCGGTGAGATGTTGGTAATAAAGTGTGAGAAAGCACAAGCCTGTATACTGCTACACAGCTGGGGGAACACAGAGATGTGGGTGGGGGGGTGGTGGATGTGAGTAAAAGAGAGTGGGATGGGTGTGTGTGTGTGTGTGTGTGTGGGGTCATAGTATTTGATGCATGCTACAATTGAATTCAAGTCGATGCAATTCAGTGGAATGAAACGAAATTTGAATATTTCTACACAATGTACTACTATACTATTTAATATACTATTATTGTAGCTTTTTATTCATAGTATGTTTGTGTTGTAGACCTTTTAGTTATTTATGATGATTTGGCAACATTTACTGTTTATTCCCCTGCTTAAACCACCCATAATTACTACCGGGTCAAATTTGACCCATAACTCGATGGATGTATTTTTTTTTTTTTTTTGACAAAACTGGTCAAATTGTATTTGATTATATTCAGCAGACCCCCATGGAAGCATTAACACAGCTTTTTTTTATCAGAAAGAATTTAAGGTGTCTTTCATGCATCTAAACTTCAAAATGGGTCAAATTTCACCCAAACACAATAGGAGGGCTAGAAGGCTTTTGCTAGCTAACCTTCCAACAAGATTTTAGTCTGTTTAGCCCTAACCAGAGGCTAACTGTCTTTGAAGCTAACACAATTAGCCCTCGCCAGAGCCCTAGTGTGACCACGAGAGTGTGTATGTCTGTATCGAGATGCAATGTGTGTGTGTGTTAAGAAGCACAAATGAGAGATGGGATGTTTCCAGGAAGCTGCCTGGCCTCCAACCAATGTCGTTGCTCGGAAGTTCAGTTGAGAGCCCGACCCTCTATCTATTTTGGTCCCTACTGGCCCCCGTACACACACACACACATTTATCTTAATTAAGGCCAGCCAGCACTGGTGAACGAACAGCAGCTGATACGGATAACCTTGTTACAGCTGTAGGAAGTTTCTTTGAATGTGAATGTGTGTGTGTGCAGAGTGATTGTGGATGTATACGTGTGTCTGCGTTCCGTAACTGCGCTGGACCAGCCAGAGAGAAAATGGTTGTTTACTGGTGACCCTGTGTGTGTGTGTACGTATGTGTGTCTACTGGTGACAATGTGTGTGTGGCACAATTCATTGCGGAAGAAGGTGTCCACTCCTCAACCCTGAACAGGAGACAAATAACCGCACAACCATCCCTCATTAGACAAGATAAGACTCACTTGGTGTGCGTCTGTGTGCAAGTGTGTGTGTTTCCTGCCTTCAATATTACCCCTACCCGAATAACAGTGAAAGGGGAAGAGAGAGAGGAGGAAAAGAGAGACAGAAAACCAAGCAAGGAGAGGCCAACTGATACATCAACCTGTCTCCCAATGCGTGTGTGTCTGACTGTGTGCACAAGTGTGTTCTGTGAGGGGGGGGGGGGGGGGTGTGCAAGCGTGTACATTATAATTGGACTCTATTGGATTGTAAGGGGAAACCGATACGATTGGCCCTCTCACAGATACATCAAAGTCAGGGATATCCAATTAAAAAGGAGGATATCTCCCAATGTCCTGGTCATTGATCCTGTCTGTTTCAGCTTCAGGGATACCTATACAAACACACAGACACACACACAAACACACGTTCCTGCCCGTGTTCCATCATTAAGCAATAAGCCCTCCGCTTCGCGTCGTGCCTAACAACTCCCCTTACCTGTTCTAAAATCAGCGCAAAACACGGACTCGCGGGGCTTATTGCTTTTCCAAAACTGTTACAAATATTTGATGTGCTATGTTATAATTTGTGTTCTTTATTTGCTCCCAAGACCGTTTAATACAGCTGGGGTAGCAGTTGAAAAAGTAAGGCATAAATTGTGTCACAAGCCATAAGAATACATCAAAGCAGCACATTCATTTAATTGTGCACACACAATTGTAATTATGGTCAGATCGACTTGCGCCTTAATGATGAGGTGGTGATACTGATAAGCCTATTTATTTACACAACCAAACTGTCTGCAAATTATTTGCCAGCATTCCTTCCTGCCTTTGACAGCAGCAATCTGTGTTGCTTTTAGCTTGAATTTTAGTTTTAAATTCTTCATATTTGTTTAATATGATAGTTTTCCTAAAATAGTATAGTTAATATTCTGTAACATATGCTGCTCTGGTAGACTTGTCCATGTTTGAGAATGGTCATATGATACAAGAGATACATATGAGAATTCACTTGAAATAATATAATTTTTTTTAAGTGATCATTGTTTGTCTCTGTCAATACTAACCCTCCTCTATTACACACACACACACACACACACACACACACACACACACACACACACACACACACACACACACACACACACACACACACACACACACACACACACACACACACACACACACACACACACACACACACACACACACACACACACACACACACACACAAGCCCCTCTTCACTACTTCATACACATGGCCCTCCTCACCTCTGTATGGTGTTGTGTCTGGCCCTGGTCCAGAGGCAACTGTATGGTCTCCTCTCCAGGACCAGAGGTAAGATATCACTCCAGACCAGTTGTAAGGAACCAGGAGGGGCACTTGAAGTGGCTTAGCCTTCCCTTTAGGAACTGATCCCAGGTCTGCCTAAAAATACAAAACATACACTGTTAAAAGCTAAATTCTTCAGTGGAAACAAATCGAATAAATCAGGGAACGTGTGAGTGAGTGAGTGAGTGAGTGTGAGAGAGAGAGAGAGAGAGAGAGAGAGAGAGAGAGAGAGAGAATTAGACTTCATCACATTGTCAGAGCAGACTGACAGTTGAAAATCTGATTAATGAAAAAGTGTGAAGAATCCTCCACATTTTCCATGGGGCTGGAGCACGAGCACACTAACTGGTCTCAACCGCACAACTCTGGGACTTGTATGTTCCTTTGTCTTTAGATGATTTGTGGTTTGAGAAAGTCAATTTTTTTTGACTTGTCAGAGACAAACAGAGTTCCGCAAGTCCTCAGCCAGAACAAGTATGTTCTAAGGCAGAAACTCACAGGCCAGTGTAACTTCCAGGACACACACACGCCATAGCTCCCCCCCCCCCTTCCCCATGGCCCCTCCCTCCTGCTACATGGCCACTCCCCCTGCTCCGCAGCCCATCCCCTCACCTAGCTCCATGAGCTTTCCCCTGCTCCTCTCCGTAAACCCCACACCCAGCCTCACTCCAGGGAGGGTTAGGGAGGACAGGTCATCACAGCTCCATTACCGGCCACTTGTGGCCCTCACGAAGGCATCAGTCCCCCCCAAAGGGAAGAGCCTGGATACTGGGAGGTAAATATGCCTGCTAAACACACAGACACACATTTAGACCGGTGACAAAATCACGCCCTCCTGCACTCTACTCCTCACCGAGGGAAGTCCCCTGTTCCCGCATTCTCTCAGAGGGGATGACAGCTAGCACGCCATTAGGCTGATGACAGGCTGATTATAACACCATCACCAGCTAACGTGCAAAGGGGTTAACAGCATCGCCAGTTGACCGGTCAATAAAAACAGCATCACTGGCTAACGCTCTAAGAGGCTAATAATAACATGATCACCATCTAACGTGCTAAAAAAGAACACCTTTACTAGCTAACATGTCTAGTGCAGACGCAGCAAGGATGCTAGGCTGACCACTGTGAAGTACCATCACAAGGACCTATCCACTAACAGATATGCTAACAAAATGCCTCTTCATCACTTTAAGTCTCTCTCAATCTCAATCTTTCTTTCCACCTCTAGATCCTCTCCCTCTCTCCATCTACCTTTATTTCCATCTCCATCTCTCTATCACTCTCTCTCTCTATCTATCTCTCTGAGGCAGAGAAAACAGGAAAGGCACAAAGGCAACCACTTAGTCATTCAGATGAACACAGTCCTTCTCCGTCAGCACTTCTCAGCACACACAGACACACACACACACACACACTGACATGCACACACACACACACACACACACACACACACAGACATGCAAACACATCCATCCATCTCACATCACCTTTTCACCAAAATCAGCTCTGGTTCTTCAACTGGTTCGGTTCAGGCTTCTTGTATCTATTCCACCAGTTTAGAGCAGAACTGATCAAAGATCACGATGGCTGTCTTTGTCATTTTTTTTGTTATTACCTGCTATGTTTTGGTCCCGGCTGGTAACCAGTTTTTCGAGTTTTAACCAATTAATTGTTGATAGACATGCTCCAAACTGTTCAAAATTGGGGAACGGGAGAAGAAACTGTTGCATGTTGATGGAAAAGAAGTATCAGTGACTTCAAGTGATCCCCTTCTCACATGACATCACATGCAAAGAGGATGTGATGTCATAGTTCACTGCGATCCTCAAGCACTGTGTTCTAGGGATGGATGGCCAAATCAAGTAGAACAAGAGATGAAAGGAGGGCTGTACCGAAGTCGACCCCATTGCAGCGTCCCGGAGCAAACCATGTGACCCGTGGCCCTGGCCTGGGTGGAGTTAGAGGGCTCTCCTGGTCTGGGTGGAGTTAGAGAGCTCCCCTCATATGCAATGAGCTATACTCATTGCCAATGTTCTACCACTGAGCTATACCCATCCCCAGTCACACCCTTTAAGAGTAAGCATGTTAGTACAGGGTGAACAGGGGTGGAGTACTGTGTGTGTGTGTGTGTATATGTGTGTGTATATGTGTGTGTGTATGTAAAAACTAGCCTTGCTTCGCCCTTCAATTCAAATCAATTATGTTAACAGGGAACTTCGCCATCAAATAATAAGTGACTTATGACTGTATATATAGACCCAAAGTAGGCTTATTCCGCACACTAGGACTACACCACACAATGGCGTATATATTGCTGCTGCAAAATGTTGCAGATCGTTCCCTGAGGAGGGATCACATATTCCTTGACCATACCAATTTATTTGCAGAAAGCGACAAGTAGGCTACCTGTTGGAACGCTTTAGGCTACCAAGAGCAGTCCTCATGGATATTTGTAACAGTCAACTGATTTCTAGGCTATGTTTTTTTTTTTTGCTTAAGAATTCAGATTAAAGTTAAACCATATATTTTTTCACTTCATCCGTTCTGCGCACTTCTCCAGATACAGCGTTCACTGCATGAGTAATTGCATACCATGCATCGGTTTTATTTACTGCTTTGTGTCCACAGCTGACGCTATTAAATATGATGTGTCGTTTGTCGCTAACTTCTTGCAGCTGTACCTCCACTTCTGAATTATTATTACGTTTTTCTGTCTTTTGTCGAGGCCTCCACCGTCTTCACCACGTCGTTTTGACATTTCTCTGAGTGTGCACGCGGCCCTGCCATAACATGCCCTTTTATGGGAATTAACGGGGCGTTTACCTATGCTAAATAGGAGCAACGAAGAACGAGCTTTCAACTTTTGACATATTGGGATTCATCATTCTAAGAACACTCCTGCAAACAATTCTGCTGTTTAAGAACACTTCATGAATCACACGTAGATTTTTCTTAGGAACTTTCTTAAGAACAAATTTAAGAAATAACTTAGGAAGATATTGGTGAATGACGCCCATTGTGATCCTGGGGGAAACTAACATCAGGTCCAGCCAATCATTCCTACGTGCCGTTGTACTCCTGGAACAAGTTCGTCTTGAGCCTTTTCTTGAAGGTGGGGAAACAGTCAGTGTCCCTGATGGAGGTGGGGAGTTGATTCCACCATTGGGGGGCCAGACAGGAGTAGAGCTTGTGTTGGGACCGGGTGCTTTTGAGCGGTGGGACCACCAGCCGGTTGTCGGAAGAAGACCGTAGGTGGCGGGTGGGGGTGTAAAGTTAGAGGAGAGACTTGATGTAGACGGGTGCAGTCCCGTTCACCGCTCGGAAGGTCAGTACCAGAGTCTTGAATCTGATACAGGCCGTGATGGTAAGCCAGTGGAGGGAGATGAGGAGCGGGGTAACATGGGAGCATCTGGGTAGATTGAAGACCAGACGGGCTGCCGCATTCTGAATCCTCTGGAGAGGGCGGGTTGCGCATGCTGGGACACCAGCAAGCAGCGAGTTGCAGTACTCCAACTTGGAGAGGACAAGTGCTTGTACTAGCAGCTGGGTGAAATGCTCAGATAGGTATCTCCTGATCTTCAGGATGTTGTAGAGGGTGAATCTACATGACCGGGAGACCGCAGCAATGTGGGCTGTGAGGGAGAGCTCGTCATCCATGGTCACCCCGAGGTTCCTGGCAGAGGAGGAAGGGGTCACCGTCGCTGATCCCAGGGTGATTGAGAGATCGTGGGAGATTGATGGTTTGGCCGGGATGATGAGGAGTTCTGTTTTGGCGAGGTTCAGCTGGAGGTGGTGTTCGGTCATCCAGGCGGAGATGTCTGTGAGGCAGGCCTCAATCCTAGCTGAGATCCCCGGATCAGTTGGCACAGCTGCGTGTCGTCAGCATAGCAGTGGTAGGAGAAGCCATGGTATATATGTGGTGTATATGTGTATGTGTGTGCGTCTGTATATGCGTGTGTGTGTGTGTATGTATGAGGATTTAGTAGTAAGATCCATGTGTGATTACAGATGCTAATACCAACCCCTGGCACAATGTACTACCTGCAGCTACAGAGGCTGTAGAAAAAAAGAGACTGCAGCCAAACTGACCTGCAGCCAACATGTCCTGCAGTTGAAGATAGTGCAGCTACAGAAGCTTTGGATAAAGGACTGTGTCCATCCCAAGCAACACAGAGGGGATTACCGGATAATATGCAGATTAACATCAGACCCCGCAGCAGCACCAAGGCCATTAGGGCCATATCACTGTTCTGGGTATGATGGTCTGGACTGGTCTAGGTTCAGGGCTTGCCGTGGTTTACTCTAGTCTAATCTGGCTTGGGCTCATCTGCTCTGGACAGTGTGTGGTCCAGGCAGACCTGGACTGAACTGGTTTGGTCTTGGCTAGTTGTGGGCAATTCATTTTAACAAGGGGCCACATGAGAAACCTGAAATGTGTTGGCGGGCCGCATCAACGATAACTTGAACTTAATTCTGCTCATTATTCATTTTCTCCCATTGTAAAAAGCAGTAAAGTATTTATTTTTGATTAGCTGCTACTGGTTATCAGAAGAATGTGGATATTCTATAAACGTTTCTACAAATATCTAAAATTGTGGTGTGGGTCAAATAGGAAAAGACTATAGAAGTAATAAACAGTCAAAACAAAAACAATCATTACATCAGTGTTTCATTTTATTCGTAACTAGTTCATCTTCACAAACACTGAGAAATTGTTTTGCAATATGTTCATGATATGAAACTGATCAACTTAATACAAAAAGCAATACATGTTTTTTCAGTTCATTCTGTTCAGCGAGAGAAATCCAGTGGGCTTGAACAAACGCATCGAAATCTGGCTGAACGTCTGAGGTGGATATGCGAAAGACAGCAAACCCCTTGCAGCCCGCGCCCACTTAATCAGTCAAGTTCTTGTATTTGTCTTCGTGTTTAGTCCCTAGGTCCCGATTCAAATTTTAATCCTTCAACACAGCGACCTGTTCTCCACAAACTAAGAACTAAGCTTTGCCTTTGACTTCAGTAAACAGATACTTAAGTCCATGTCTTGTTAAAAACTCTACATTCTGCGTAAACCTTTTGTTCGGTGAGGTTGCAGAGTTAGCTGTTGGTTCGCCGTCGAAAATGTCCGCGCGCGGTAAAAAACGAAAGCTGCGTTAAAAACCGCAAAGGTTTTGGGAAAACCTCTAAGGTTTTGGGAAAAGTTGGCAGCCCTGTCATACTACAGCTTGCGGCTGTGATGAACTTAAGGTCGGAACAGCATAGCAAATCCTGATTTACATTGTCCCAGGTTTTCAAAACTGTCTTCTGTGAAATAGTTCCAGCAAATGTGTAATTGAGGGTCGAACTACACAGGGATCTTCTCATAGACAAACATCACAGCCCGTCAAGTGTTTGGTTCCTTAGGAAGACTCAGAAAAGTGTCAGCATTCCCTGTACAGGCTATACAGGCGCAGCAAATTTTGGCGTGTGACAAAGGTACAGACCAGAGACAAAGAAGATGGAGCCACCGAACTGACGTCAGTTTGGTGGCTTTTTCAGAACCTAACGTTTTGTAGCTAAATCTTTTTATTGTGAGATTTGCATAAGAAAGAGGTGTCAATGGACTTTGGGGTTCACTGTATGTCCATTTTATCCACTCAACTGTCGTTATTCAACTGTGAGAAGGTAAATTCGGTTCTGCAATCAATGACCCCTTTAAAAATGTTGATTTCCCTCATGCGGGCCGGATTGGGATAGCCCGTGGGCCGGTTGTAGCCCGCGGGCCGTACAATGCCCAAGTCTGGTCTAGAAGACCATGTGTTGTCTTGGCTGCTTTGTTGTCTGGCCTGCCTGCTTGTAGCCTAGTCTTTGTAAACAACTTGCTCCAACATAGCTAGTGTCAACACAAACAACATGCTGCCTTAATCACACCAGAGATACACAAGATGTGTGAAAAAAACACACTCGTTTTCTCCAACGCTGTCCATCTGTTAGGAACATCCTAGACTCTGCAACCCACCCTGGTCCAAACGAAGGGCCAGACGGGGGGCCAGGCAGGGGGGCTGGGGAGAAGATGGTGGGGCTAGATAAGGGTCCAAATGGGGGTCCAGGCGGTTCTGATCAAGTCAATCTGCACTGGGTTGTCAGACAGCCGCTGGTGGAAACAGATCTTCGGGGTGCATGAGAACGTCAACAACAGGAAGTAACACGTCTCTGGCTCTCATATCTCTTTATTGGCTTCTCAATGTCTCCTTTTTATCTCTCTCCGTCTCTGTCCTGCTCTCTGTCTGTCTGTCTGTTTCTGCCAAACAGCTCTGATAAATCAGCATCGGTTTGGGGAACACTGATAAAAGGCCTGATATTAAACAGCCAGCATGGCCTCAAGTGCTATAGTACTCGTCTTCATTCGTGATACAAGCCAGACATCCTGCACATGAATCCAGACAGGACCCTGTGTCTGTTCCACCAACTGTAGGCCTCTGTCACGACATGACCAAGATCAGAGCTCTGCACGCACACACACACCAGGGCCTTGATCAGAGATGTAGCTCCTTGTCCCTGAGACTATTTCATCCCCCCCTCCGACAGAGATGTCACGCCACTCCTTGCTTTGTTAAGAAGTTAAATAGTTAATAGCTAATTAGGTGTTTATTGCCAGTTAGGTATGAACACATGACGGCAGTAAAGCCCAGCAGGAGTCTAGACAGCTGGATAACCATTAGCCAGGGTCCAGACTGAGTCAAAAAGGGGGGCTTACCACTTGCTGCCACAGCTGGGATAGAGACTGGGCTGTGGGGCCTGGTGGCGTTAGCACGTTAGCTAGCTCCAAATTGCTAGCATCTAACCCTCAAGTTAGCAAGCTCCTTGGTGCTAGATCCTAACCCTCACACAGGAAGTACTACAAGCATACACACAGCCCTACACAAAAAGGTTGACCTGTCCTGGACTCCTCTGATCATAAACTGTTCATCAGCCAGAGCACCCAAGCACATTGGACTTCTCTGTGGTGATAAAGGTGAAATTTCCTCAGATAACGTCAAACATGCACTCTTTCCAAATCTGAACTTTGAACCCTGCCCAGTTCAACAGCAGGTGAACTATTTCCTCCCTCCCACTCCCCTCTCCTTATCACCGTCCTCCTGTTCTGTTCTTCTCCGCTTCACTCTGTTAATCCTTTTATCGCTGTTTCTTCCTCTTTTTCCTGCTCTGGTCTATTTTCTTCTACCTCTCTCTCCCTCTGCATGTTCTTCTCTCCCTCTCCTCCCCGTCCTCTCCTTCTTTTCCCACCCTCGTCAGTACCTCCTCCTTCCTCCCTCTCATCCTCCTTCTACCTACCTACCTCCCTCCCCTCTTTCTCCCCTTGCTCCTCATCCTTCCCTCTTCTTCCTCCTCCAAGTCCTTTTCTCCCTCTCCTCCCCCTCCCCCTCTCTCCCACTTCTCCTCTTCCAGTACTGGCGCCAGCTGGGCACCAACACCACGTGCTGACAAGTAGGAGGAGAGACAGCCTGCTAGGAGACAGCTCCAGCAGGGACAGAGTGTGTGTGATATAGAGTGAGTCTTTGATAAGAGTGTGTGAGAAAAATATTAGAGAGAGGGAGAGAAAGAGGGAGAGACGGAGAAAAAGAAAGGGCGGAAGAGTGAATGAGAGAGGGAGGGAGGGAGAAAGAGAGTGGGAGGAGTGACTCGGCCAGGGTTTGGCAGCGTTCCTGTGAAGAAGACAAATTGTTGTGCCGTCCCTGAGAGCTGGCACACTCCCTCGGCAGATTAATTACACCTCCCTGCATGTCCAACTGACGGAGGCAGGGGGAGACATGGGGCTGGGGGAGGGGGGGGGGAGAGGGGGGGGGGAGATGGGGCTGGGGGAGGGGGCGGAAGCTGGGGAGTGAGCGGAAAAGATGGAGCAGAGAAGGAGAGAACAGAATGGAGGAGATACAGGAGTTTGTCCAAGGGAGGGGTGGAGGCCGGGGGAGGGAAATGGGGACCAGGAAGAGAAGGAGACAGGAGTAGGGGAGAGAGGCAGCAGGGGAGAGATTGAGTAGGAAGAGAGGGAGTAGGGGAGAGAGAGAGCAGGGGAGAGATTGAGTAGGGTGAGAAGAAGCAGGGATAAGGAGGAGGCAGAAAGAGTAGGGAAAAGAGGGAATAGGGAAGAGAGGAAGAGTTTTTTAGACCAGTAACCATGGTGATGGTTAGAATCAGCTGTAACTAACCTGATTCAGATTAGTAACCATGGAGACTGCTAGAATCTACTGTAACTAACCTGATTCAGATTAGTAACTATGGTGACATTTACAACCAGATGTAACAAGCCTAAATCAGATTAGTTACCACGGTGAATGAGAATCAGGCTAACTGTGCTTAATTGGGCAGTGACAGTTTGTTCTATATAGTCGACTGGACACACCGTATACTGATGTCCTTGACCAAATAGACTGGCCTGACCTGGCCTGGATTGGTGTGGTATGGCCTAATCTGGCATCATCAGTGGATATCTCTTTTAATGGCTTCAGTAGTGCATCCCCATCAGCTGATATCCTTAATACCCTGACAAGTGGGCTTTATAGCCTCTCTCTTTACGGCCAGTAAAAGCTCAGAGGATCTCGTTCCCAAGAGCCAGCATAGACACTGACCGGCTATGAAACATATTAAAAGATTACGGAGCAGGGAAAAAAGCAGCTGTTCTTTATTGGGATAAAGGGCCATTATGCAGATTATGTGCGGTGAAGATGGGGCTGAAACTTAATTGCTTGAGGCCAAGAGATCCTGATGAGTCCTTCTGGGTGAGAGTAACGAGGGGAGGGTGAGATGTGTGGTTATAACAGTTCACCAGAGATGTGTGTGATAACAATTCACAAAACGTGTGTGATTATAACAGTTCATAAGAGATGTGCGTGATTATAACAGTTCATAAGAGATGTGCGTGATTATAACAGTTTACAAGAAATGTGTTCAGAAGAGATGTGTGTGATCATAACAGTTCATAAGCAGTCCTATTATCACTGAGGAGTCGTGTGTGAGTGAAAACATGCATCTGAAGAGACCAGTTATCAGCACCTGTAACGGCCCAGACCTGAACGACCTTGGACTCTGCATCAAGAAGCCAATCATTAACTTACGCCTGGTAAGAGGAGTATGTTGACCTGCCTAGCTATTATGTGTGTAGAAGGACTATGTTAGCATGTGTTAGCTAGTCTAGCACCATACATTCACAGTGTAGCTATAACACAGCATGGAACTTGTATTAGCTTCCAGCCCAGCGCCATAACTTTGCCATAACATAGCATGGAGCTTGTGTTTTCTTGCCCACCATCATAATGTAGCCATAACACAGCATGGAGCATGTGTTAGCTAGCCTAGCACCACAGTGTTACCCATAGCACATAATGGAGCCTTTGTCAGCAGCTTGCCTAGCACCACAGTGTAGCCATTACACTATAAGGGCCCTGTGTTAGCAAACCCAGCACCGTTATTTAGCCATAACATAGCATGGAGTCTGTGTTAGCTAGCCTAGTGCCAATATGTAGCCATAACACAGCAAAGAATGTGTGTTAGCTAGCCTAGCACCACAGTGTTACTCATAACACGGCATGGAGCCTGTGTTGGCAGCTAGCCTCGTGCCACAGTGTAGCCATAACACAGCAAGGAGCCTGTGTTAGCCAATCCAGTGCCGTTATGTAGCCATAACACAGCATAGAGCCTGTGTTAGCAACTAGCCTAACAGCACAGCCTTGCTGACTGGCAGAAAGTTGGCTGAAAGATTCATTCTCTCCATAACAAAGATGCTTTTCATCAAAGACAATTAATTCATGTCAGTGTTTCATGTCAAACTATCAAAGGGCCTTGTGAGCAGAGAGAATAAATCACAGGCTTGAGTAGGGGGGGGGGGGGGGGGGTGAGTGAGTGTTTGTATGTGTGTGTGGGAGAGAGCGAGACAAAGTGAGAGAAATGGCGAGTGTTATGTGTGTTGGTTGGGAGAGAAAGGAGGGAATAACAACTGACTACAAAGGAAAATACAGATTTCAATTCCATAATGGTGTCATATGATGTTCCAGAATACCACAATCCCCCAGTCATGCTCCATACCCAGGCCATAGAGACAGGGGAAAGTTTGAAAATATGAATGAGATGAATGTTTAGCCATGTTTCAAATGAAACATGAACAAGGGCATTACACAATGAACAGGCAATGAGTGATCCATCTACATCCCAGAGGGATTTCAATATATCTAATGACAACACTATACCACCATGCAATGAAAGTATTTTTCTCTTATACCTCTCCTATCTTTCTCCTCTTTTCTCTACCCCCATGTACACCCCCACCCGCCCCCATCCTCCTTCCTGCTTTTATAAATATATATCAACTAGCCTACTGCTTACAAAGCAATTTTACTAATGTGGGCCAGGCTTGATCTTAAATGTGAGGGTAATCTCTAGATGAGCGAGCCAAATGTACCCCTGGGTAACACGGAGAAGAGCATGTTGTGTTTTACTGTGATTTGATTTAGCTCTGCTGAAGGACTGTCTGACTGACCCCAAACTGCCCTGCCCCGGTTCTCTCCCTCCCTAATTCTCTTTCTTTTTTGATCTCTCTCTTCACTCCCTGCCCCTCTCTTGTTCAGTGTGTTGGTTCTTGTTGTCTTCAATTCTAAACTGCTCTTTACCTCCCTCCCTTTCTCTACCTGTCTTTAGCTCTCGCTCTCTCCCCCAATACTCTAGCCCTCTTTACCTCTCCAACTTTCTACCCCTCTCTCCAACTCTCTTTGTCCAATTCTCGACATCTCTCTAACACTCAACCCTCGTTCTGGATGACACAGCTGTTCTGCCCCCAAGAGACCTGTCCTGGTCAAGATGGGGGCAACCATACCATGCCTGTCAGCTGTCCCCTTTACCCCCTGGGGGGGTCATGATCACCCCCCCCCCACACACACACACACACACACACACACACACACACACACACACACACACACACACCCTCAAGGGAGGGCAGGGATTGGGAGGTTATCTGTGTACAATCTGGAGCAGTCCAAGGCTTAAACTGACACATACGGCTAGTCCACATAGACACTGTCTGGATTTAGCTAGTCTCGTAATTGCTTCTCCTACCTGTGATTCAAATCGATATCTAGCAAACGATTCATATTAATTAGATGCAGCATAATATATGCAGTTCTTCTGATAATGTAAAGGCAAATAGACTTTGAATATGCACAATACACTGATTTGCTGGGATAAGACATTAAAGACACACATGCATCAATAGCTACCCAGTCTCTCCACGGTACATCTGTGCACGCTTGCTGAAGTCTGCTCTCATTCTGTTCCTAATTCAGTAGACTATCCTTCAAACCCTTAAGTCCAATTGGCGGAGAGGGCGAGGAGTAACGATGTGTCTCAAATTATCAGATACAATACATCTATTCAGTTGTAGTACAAGGCAGGACTGTTGTTATGCACTGTTCACAGGTGAACTAGGGATACCGGCACACAACAATCGCTTGCCAACTAGCTAGATAGGCGTCTGTTGTTTTGCTCTTTTTGCTAGAGCCAGCTCGCTAACGTTAGCGGTCTGCACCGTCTTAAAAGGCATTAGCTTCCATGCTAGCCACTGGAAAAGAAGCTGTGGGATCTGACTGTTGCAAGCATGTCCGTTTCTTTCACAATAATCACGCTGCAAAACTACAGTTTGCGGTGCATTCAAAAGTAGATGGGAAATCAGTATCAATGTGTAACATCCCAGATCGGCCCGGTGGCTTTAGCTGCTAGCGGTCTCTCTCCCTGCGCCGTTGTCTAGCAGGCGCACTCTCGAGAGTAGAATTCTGAAAAGGGGGGACCTTCAGCAGCCAACGGGGACCCGCGATTTTCTGCCCGTTACACGCTCGAAAGAAGAAACCCCCGTTATCCCATTAAAAATGCGTAATGCGAGCATCTTACCTATTTCGCCGTCTTGCTGTAAGGAGTTCTGTACGGATGTTAGATTGGCTTCGGGCCCCTTGTCCAGAATTGGGGCGTCCGGGACGACTCAGTTGTGAGTAGCCAGCTAGCTGCTGGCTTTCTGGAGGTTGTTGAAAGAGAAACACGAGAAGGGCTCGCCTCCCGTTGTTTATCCAAAGACGCCTCTAGAGGGCGTACATGTTCCATATATTCCTGTAATTCTCCTCTTGTTTACAACCTTTCTACAGTAAAACCAGTCTTTTCACGGTTGTGAATCAGATGTCAAATTACATTAAATGTGAGAAACGGGCAGGGGGTTGACCCCACGCTAGCAAAAGTTCCCTCTTGGATGCCCCTAAGGAAGATTAAACATGATCGGGTCATGTACGGTGGCCCAGTGTACAAGAAAACGTGCTAAAGTTCCTTCAGGAGGGCCTTTTCAGTGGTTAAAACAAAATCGAGTGCCCTCTGAGTGGCCTACCAGTGGTGAAAACATGGTGCAGAGTCCTTTGGGTGCCCTACCAGTGGAGAAAATAAGCATCTTATTTTGACTCTTAAACAGTGGCGATTTTAGACTCTTTTTAGGGGTGCTCAGGCACCCCTTAATTTAATCTCAGCACCCCTAAAAAATGAATGATATATTTTTTTTAATGAATTATTATTATCTTCAATAAGTTTTAGTGTCTGTTAATGACAGACAACAAACAATTACAGGTTCAAAGGGCTATAACACTATACCATAAATTGCGAGCATTTAAACGCGCAATTGAATGGGCCTCCTTCTGTCTTTCTATCATGGAACAGCCACCAGTCAAAACTGCGAAAACAAAGATTTAGTGATAACGAAATTGATGTGCTTGTTCATGAGGTAAAAGCAAATTATATATTATACAAGGCCGGAATTCTACACCGACACAAAAAAATGCCATCTGGACCGAAATTACAAATTTGAGTATCTGTAATATTGCATGGCTTAATTTGTAACACAAAATGATTTTGTGTTCACTCAACTGAAAAAGTGTGATCCTTCTTGCAAAAATCCTTTCAGCTTGTCTCCTTGGCCTATGTTGCCGTCTGGCTCGGATTACTGGTGCCATTTCACCAGGAGGCATATGTGAGGAAACCCGCATTCTGGTTTACACCTGCTTTTAAGAATTGCACAACTTTCACCGCCAAATGCAGGCACGCTTTCACGGGCGGTTTCTGTACATACCACGGAATACACTATACGCATCCCCTCCCATCTCTTTATGGGAAACTCCCACTTTTCCCTTGACCCTCCCGTGAATGCATATGCATGACACGAAAAGTGCAATTTGCCATTTTCAGTTCACGTGACAGACAATCTGCGCTTTTACCTCTGTGCGGCATGTTGTACATACCTCGCCATGCTTTTTAGCCTGGCTCTGCCCTCCTCAAACTTCCGCTCAATTTTCATTTTGCTTCTGTACTAGGTCTGGCCATGAGGTACGTAAGTCAGATGTCTCCGGTTCATTTTCTACCGGCCAATCAGCGAACAGAGGTAGTGGCTGAGAACGATGACGTTGATGTTGTGAGCTAGTTTGTGTTGTTGTTCCGTAATGGCGGCAGAGAAAGATGCGAGCGAAGCCATTTGGTCCATTGTGGCAACGCTGCCGAATATCCATAAGCTAAAACCGGAGCAAGAACAAGTTTTGCTGAATTTTGTTGGTGGCCATGATGTTGAGGCCCTCCTCCCCTCGGGGTTAGGGAACATTTAGATTTTCCAGCTACGGCAGCTTGCTCTCTTACTGTAGTGGTGAAGGAATTGGCTAAAGTAAGGCAAATACCAGCGATTGGTTGTGGCAGATCAGAGTGGCTCTAGGCAGATCCAATAGTTTTAAACTTCAACAGAGTACCCGCCTACAAGGAAGTCAATGCTTGTCAATGGAGCAAGCCCAGACTCTCTGTACAAATGAAATGTACGAGAGTCTGGTTAGGACCAGGCTACATGCTTTTACCCGCATGTTGCGATTCAAATACGCCTGAAATGGGTGCAAACACGTAAGTACATGAGGCCCTGTGTAAGTTTAGCTTGCCCTTTGAAGCCTGACCATTTACTGCCACGTAGCGGCGCTGTTGTTTCATTTTCAACTTTCCTGTTCTTCTATTTAACGCAAATTCCAAGGCAGATTCCATGACTTGCAAATGTCTGTTGTTTTATGATCTTGTTATACTATTGTGAATTCTATGTTGTTGTGTTTTTTTTACAAGACAGGAATTTCGTAATGTTGTGTGACCGCAATGGTGTAATGACTATCTTGGTCAGGATGCATTTGAAAAATAAATTTCATGTCAGTAAAATATTTACTCATATCATTTTTTTGTTAGTCTTTTTGGCCTGAGTTTGGTGGAAAAACGTTGGCGACAAATTGCTTTGTTTTTATTTAAAGTTTCTGTGTTTCTGTGAAGTCATATCAGGATAAAAGCTTTCTCTCCTGGTCATACTCCCTGGAAGCACTCAAACTCAAAGAGTCACCTTCACAAAGACACACTTATCTGAAACATGCTCCAACCTCCTAATTCAATAAAGTGTTTATTTACTCTCATACTTTTCTCATACGATGAAGGAAAACTAATGATCAGGTTGTATCTACACACACTGCTAAGTGACATTCAGTACGGCCAGTGGTCTGAGTGCTCCCATTCTGGAGTGATTCGTCAGGAGGTCAAGGGTCAGGGTTCACTTCTTGTTGACGATGTTGTTGCAGATCCAGTTCATTCCATCCTGTGAGAGTTGAACATGTATTATTCGTACAGTATGCTAGTATATCATACCATATATACTATTATAGTACACCAGTATACTAACACCCTGCTGGTGTGACATCACATCCTGTTTCCTGTACTGTTCCCCCTTCCTGGTATTCCTCCACGGAGACGGCAAAATCAGAAAAAAGGTGACATCACATCCTGTTTCCTGTGGAGTTCCCCCTACCTGGACGCCCTCCCCGGAGACGGCGGAGCAGGCCTGGATCTGCCACTGGCGGTCGCGGTAGGTGTGCAGGTTGAGCCCCTCTGCGATCTCACTGGCTGGGGAGGCGGTGGCCAGGTCCTGCTTGTTGGCGTAGATCAGGACTGGGACGCCCTGAAGGTTTTCCTCCTCTATCAGCTCTGACAGTTCCTGGGGTCAGGGGTTAGGGGTTAGAGTTCAGTGGTTAGAGATCAGGGAGCACAGGTTAGGGCTTTGAGGTCAGGGAGGTCGGGTAAGGTAGCAGGAATGAGAGTGTGGGAGGTCAGGAGAGAGTTAGAAGTCAGGAGATAAAGAGCAAGGCCAGCAACCAATTCTGATTTCAGTCTGTCAGTGAACCTCACCAGTCCAGTCTCTTCAAACCTCTTCTTGTCTGCGCTGTCAATCACATAGATCTGGTGGAGAGACAACAAGTTAGACCCCACAGAGCACCCATCTGACAACACGTTAGACACAGAACCAGCCTGACAACAGGCAGGTCACATTCAACCATGATAACTAACCCACCAGCCTATTCTATGCTGACTAACTCACCAGTCTAAACTGCATAGACAAACTCACCAGCAGGTCTAACTCACCAGCAGATCTGCATAGCGCTTACTGACTCACAAGTCTAAACTATGCTGACTAACTCACCAGTCTATACTATACAAACAAATACACCAGTCTATACTATGCTGACTACCAGTAACTCACCAGCAGGTCTGTGTTGTCCAGGTATTTCTTCCAGAAGGGTCGGATCTTTCTCTGGCCTCCAATGTCCCACACGTTCAGCTTAATGCCATGGCACGAGATGCTCTTGATGTTGAAGCCCTGCATAATAGAGAAAACAACCACCTATACTCTGGAAGAGGAACCATCTATGCTCAGGAATCTATACTCACGAGATGCTATTTCATATTGTGCCTAATAAATACAAACTGTACCTTGACACAAACCATCAAAATAATGTTAGGACTACTAAACTATAGACTTCTGATCCTTCTGATCCTTGATCTTCTACCATACCTTCGATATCCACTTTTTGTATGTTGCTTTACAGCGATATATGATAAGATGATAACCTGGATCTAGACCTTCACCTGCAGATTTCTACATTCAAGGTAAAAAACCATCAGGTCTACCGTAGCCATAACTCAAATCCTAAACTTCTTTAATGGGTTGAAGTCAAACTTCATAGACAGAACTTGTATCCAGGGATCAAACATTGCTTGGTGACATGACTGAAGATGATCATGACCTCAGAGCAAGTTCTAAGTGTCTCAGTAAATTTAATCACCAGCTAATGTGGTATAAACCTCACCCTGCTATCTTTAGATGTAACCTCTGATCATACAAACCTCCACAGTATTCATATCACCTCCTGGGATCAAACCCAGGTCATATCCTGGAGTACCTCAGCATGAGAGCTTGGCTCCAAACCACCTCTACTGCATTTAGAAGTGAAATGATATATGTCTTGAAACCTCTAACTTCTAATTTTTCTCATCCTCCGTATTAACCTACTCCTCTCTCTTTCCTCTATTCTCACCCCTTCCTTCTTCTTCTTCCCTCTTCCTCTTTTTCCTCACCCTCCTCTTCCCCATCTTAACCTTCCTCCCTTCCTCCTCTCTCTCTCTTTTCTTCTCCACCACCTCCCTCGTCCCCCTCCTCCTCCTCTCTCTCCATCCAACCCCCCCCCCCCTCCCTGAGGTACTTTCTGACCTGAGGATTAAAGCCGGTCTGCCTCTCTGGTTTTAGCAGAGCTGTAAACGGAGCAGTAATCTGCTTTAAACGCCACGCTGCGTATCCTCAACTCCTCCTCAGTGGTCCCTTGCAGCGTCTGGATCACTGAGAGCAAGCCCTGACACACACACACACGCGCCGCTCTGCTTATGGAAACATCGCACCTCAGCACACTCAGTTCCAGGTCCGCACCATATGGTGAACACGCAACGATCAACAACTAAGTCACACGCTGATAGAAACTGACGTTCCCTGTGTATTTCAATATTAGTAAGACATCAGTACACACTTTATAATAATGTCGAGGACAACGGATACTCAAAATGGTTGACACCTTCAAGAAAAGTGAAGAAAAAAAACCCAACACTTGTAATAATGTGGTGATCAACCACAAGTATTCACAAATGTTTACAGCGATCAGGGTGTACTGACGGCTGACCCCTGTCCCTGATGGTGTCACGGCTGTTCCAGGAAGTCCCTAGCAGAGCCTGAGCTGCCACTAATGAGGCTGAGCGGCCATCTTGGTGAGGTCACAGTATCAGCCTGAATGGGCCAGCGATGTCTCGTCATTTGTTTATGTCTCACTCTTTCACACACACACACACACACACATACACACCTGTGTAGGAGTGATGGTGTTGACATCTTCGGACGCTAGTTTCTTAAGAAGAGTGGTTTTCCCAGCGTTGTCTAAACCCAGCAGGACAATCCTCAACTCCTCCTCAGTGGTCCCTTTCAGCTTCTGGATCACTGAGAGCAAGCCCTGACACACACACACACACACAGGCATGCACATACACGCAAACCATACACACACATAGCAATGCACAGAAAAGAGGCACATATTATAATATGATATGCTGTGTTGCTGCTCTGTGATTGCTAGATGGTTCCTCTGGAGAACCCTACCTTCTGGACCTCCCCCATAGTAAAGCACTGTCTTCAGAAGGCAGGAGAGAGGGCAGGACACATCCCAAATCAAAGCTCCAGAGAGTAGTCTTCCACAGCCGTGCAGGTAGCTAGGTCCACAGGTGTGCAGGCTGGTAGATAGCTCCACGGGTAAACGAGGTAACGAGATCCACATGCAGGTAGCTAGGTCTTCAAGTTGTGGAGAACCCCTCCTCCCCCGACATGAGTTTGACCAGAAACAAGACCGCCCAGTGCGTTCTCACCTGACCTCTCGTTTGCTTCTCTTCCTCTTTCTGTGTGATGTGAAGTGTGTGTGTGTGTGTGTGTGTGTGCAGAGACAGGATTATAAAGCTACATTTAGCTCTTCCTCCCCCGCCCTCCCCTCTGAGTGGCAGTTCATTCCATTTAGGTTCAATCTCACTCCTTGCCATCAAGGTGTGTGTGCGTGCTGGTGGTGTGTGTGTGCTGTGTGTCCACGCTCTGTGTGTTTGTGGTTGTGTGTGTGCTGTATGGTGATGTGTGTGTTGTGTTATGTTGTGTGTTCGTGTGGGTGTTGGGTGGTGGGATGGGTTAGGCTTAAGGATGTATTAGGGTTGGAGATGGGTTAGGGTTAGAAATGGGGTAGAGTTAGAGATGGGTGTGGGTATAGACGAAAGAATAGAGCTGTCTGAAAGTAGAGCTACGAAAGTCAGAGTATTGACCGCTCATGGCACCCTCACATCTGCTGGTTGTCAAGTCTTATTAAGAAAGCCAAAAATGTGTGTGTGTCTTTGTGAATTTGTGGGCATGCGCATTCACGCACAAGTGTGTTGTTGGATAGCTTACTCTCAAGGCTGCTGCCATGACAACAGTTGCAGCTGATCTACAGACAGGTTGTGCCACAGACAGGCAGGGACACAGACAGGTTGAGCCACGGACAGATAGGAAGATCCACAGACAGACTGAAACACAGACCGATAGGAAGACCCACAGACTGACAAACCCACAGACAGACAGAAACACAGAAGGTGGTTGGTGTTTCAAGACGGGGTCCCATCACTAATGTGCTCCTGCTGTAAAACACATACCTGCACCTCCATAGAAACTCCCTGGGCTGGGAAGGGGGTGGCTGGTTGTACTAATGGCCTCCCAGGCTATATGGGTGTGTGTGAGCGTGTGTGACCGCGTTGGATCCCCAGTCAGAGCCAGTTCTGGTTGGATCTGACCTGTAGGGTCGTCCATGCAAGCCCTGCTGATGACATCATACACAAAATTAGATAATATTTCTACAGACCAGAATGTAGTATACGATTTGACACTTCAGGTAGAATGTAGAATACACTTAAAGTAAGGATTATTCTTCTGGTTCGAACGCCTCAGATGGACAGTTCATCTCTCCCACAACAGTGAATTACTTACAACACTTTAAACATCTTCATCATTCCTATTTTGTATCTGGGATGGGTTGTCTATGCGTGGCTGATGAATCTTTGTCCACAGGGATTAATGAAACAACACCCCCACACACACACACACCCACACACACATACACCCTCACCATACACACACACCATGAGTACTTGAATTCCTCATATTACTGACAGAGCAGAGATCCTACACCTTAGCATACAGTATGGAGGAACCATATACAGACAGTATAAACCAGAGTAGATACTGAAGCAGCAAGCCACCTACTGAGTCAACTAGCCATATACTGAGACTGCTTGTCAAATACTGAGTCTGTTAGTCATATATTGATGCTGCTGGTCAAATACTGGAGGCTGTTAGTCAGATATTGATGCTGCTAGTCAGATATTGAGGCTGCTGGTCAGATAGTGAGGTCGCTAGCCAGAGGCTGAGGTTGCTAGCCAGAGGCTGAGGTTGCTAGCCAGATACTGAGGATGCTAGTCAGATACTGAAGTTGCTAGTCAGAAACGGAGGACACTAGTCAGAAACGGAGGTCGCTAGCCAGAACCAGAGGTTTGGATGCAGTGTATTCCTTCAGGGCGGGGCCTAACCAGCCAGGCAGGTTTCCAGGCTGGATCATACCAGACAGCGAGAGGATGACAGCTGCTGCTCACAGGGATGATGTTTGCTCAGGGCTGGACTGTGATGAACAACCATTAACGAACTGCCTTCATCACTAGCAGCCTGGTTCTGGGAAGATCACCTCGTCCCTCTCTCCTCTTCTCATCCCTTTATGTCTTTTTCTCTTGTGGAGGGGATGCGCATGCATCGTCTTTCTTGATTTTGTTGAGAACTCTCTTTGAATATACTCTGATTATTTACGACACTATCTGTGTTCTTCACTCCCTTTCTCATCTCTTCATCCCTCTCTCTCTCGTTGCTTCTTTGCTGCCATCATGGAGACCTCAGCTTCCCGGTTCCATTGGCTGCGACCGGACAGGAGAACTATGGTAGAACCCACCGAGAGAGTTCCAGAGAACAGCACCGGAGCAGAACCCAAAAAGAAGAATACAGAAAGGACAACTGCAGAAGGACAGAGAGAGAAGTTTACAAAAGAGAAGGCTTCAGAAAATAGAAGTGAAAAAGAACCCAGAGAGAAGGTTCCAGAAAAGATCACCAACACCCGAGGAGAACTGAGAGATAAGATATTACACTGGGGGACCCCAGGAAAACCTAAAGACAAAGTTCCAGATAAAATACTCAAGGAAGAACCTAAAGAACAGGTTCTACACAAGAAAACCAGACGAGAATTTGAAGAACTGGCTCCAGAACATAAAGATGGAATAGAATCTAAAAAGAAAATTCAGAAAGAGAATTCTCAAAAGCAGAAAGTTCCAAAAGACATTTTTCTAGAAGAGGAGGTCCCAAAAGGGAATTCTCCAAAACAGATGGTTCCAAATGAGAACTCTCTAAAACAGGAAATGTCAAAAGAGAACACACTAAAAGAGAAAGTTTCAGATAGGAGAACTGGAGAAGAACCACAAGGAAATTTACCAGAGAAGAGAACCTTAGGAGATCTGAAAGGCAAGGTATTAAACTGGAGAACAGCAGGAGAACTAAAAGTGAAGGTGCTGGACAAGGGAACCACTCAAGATCCGAAAGAAAAGGTCCTGGATAAGGTGAGAAGTCGAGAACCCAAAGTGAAGGTTCTGGAGACAAGAAATGCAGGAGAACCCAAAGAGGGGGCTTCGGAGAAGAAGTCCAAAGGAGAACCCAAAGACAAGATTCTGAAAGAAAAGAAAGAAAAGGTTCACAAACAGAAGACGGCTGGAGGAGAACCTCAAGAGCTTAGACCTCCAGGAGAACTGAGAGAGACGGTTCTGGAGAAGAGAACATCAGGGGAACCCAAAGAAAAGGTATGGAACTGTAAGCTGATTTTACGGCTAACAGTCATGCTTTAGCTGTGAGACATTTCTGCTTTTAAAGATTCTGGGATCATTTGGTGCTGTGTCTGTTCTGGGGTTAGTATTAAGGCTTAATGTTAGTGTAAGGGTTAGTGTTAAGGCTTAGCGTTAGGGTTGAGGGTTAGAGTGTTATGTTTAGAGGTTAGTGGGAAGGGTTGGTGTTAAGGGTTTAGGATTAAAAGTTAAGGTTTTGTGTTGAGGGTTATGGTGTTGGGTTAAAGGTTAGGGTTAGTGTTAAAGGCAGGGTAGGCAATGTTTTTGCAACGCACTTTGTCATATTTGCCGAAAGTAACTTCACGTCTTGATAGAAACCAATCTAAAGGTTTGACGGTAATATGAAATCATTCCAACATCTGTGGGCATCGCAATACTGTATTAAACATGACCAATCATTAAGGGGTACCCTGACTATTGATTGGATGGGCTACCTCTCGTTCTACCTACCAACCTGTGCACACTCTGCCCCTCCACTCAATGCTTGTTACTGTCGTTTTCTGGGTTTTGAATTGTGTCAAAAAGAAGCTAAAATAGCTAGCTTTGCGCAACTTGCCTACCCTGCCTCTGGGCTTTATGTCATCCTATGTTGTGTGTAGAGAAACCAAGTGTTCAAGGAGATCAGCAAGAGCTTCTCACACCTCACCCTAAGGACCTCCCTGAAGAGAAGGCTAGAACAACGACAGACTGAGCTCAGCAGCACCAGGGTAACACACACACACACACACACACACACACACACAAACACATGCAGGCATGCACATGTAGGCATATTCACAGACACATGCTCACACACAGACACACACACACACACACACTGTGCCTGTTTCCCTGACAAAGAGGCTTAGTGCAGCTCTGGGGTGAACTTAGTCTTCTTTCACTTTCAGTGTGTGTGATAATGTGTTAGTCTGTGAGTGTGGGTGTACGTGCTTGTCTGTGTGTTTGTGTGTGGTTATCTGTGTCAGTGTGTGTGTGTGCGTGTGTGTGTGAGTGGTTGTCTGTGAATGAGCGTGTCAGTGTGTGTTGTTATCTGTGAGTGTGTCGTTATGACTATCAGGGTTTGACGAATGCCCGCACATCCTCTTGTGGCATGTTGCTATGGCAATACTTCCTGTTCTATCCCGGAAGTGACGATGATAGCTGCAGAAGTACTGTACAAGTTGAGAGGAACTTCTCAGAGTCATCTAGACACACACACACACACAAACACACTCTCACACAGAGAGCATGTTTTTAATGCACGACCACCTTGGAATAACCAATATACATCCAGTAAGTTGGCCTATACTTCTATGTTACCTGTTTTGCTGTGTGTGTTTGTGGTTGTGCTTGTGGCTCTGTGTGCGTGTTTTCAACTTCATGGTCTTCTTTGCAAAGTCAGTTTTGTTCTTCTGGTTAGATTATTTATTTCTCTCTCTCTCTTTATCTCTCGCTTTTTCCTCCCATCTCTCTCTTTATCTTCCCCTCTCTCTATCTCTCTCTCCATATCCCCTTCTTCTCCTCTCTATATCCTTCTCTGTCTCCCACTGTCTCCCCCCTCTATTTCCCCCCATTTTTATCATCATCTCTCTCTCACTAACCCCACCTCTCTCCCCATCTCACTCTTTTTCTCCTTCTCCATTGCTCTTTTTTCACTCCTTTGTCCATCCCTCTCTCTCATCACCCCCCCCCCCCCCTCACCTTCTCCCTACACCTATTTCTCTTTTCCTTTCTCTGTTGCTCTCTGTTTGTACTTTTTCTTACTCCCTCTCTCCCTCTCTCATTAACCCATCTACCTCCTCCTCTCTCTCTCTCTCTCTGTCTCTCTCTCTCTCTCTCTCTGTCTCTCTCTCTCTCTCTCTCTCTCTCTCTCTCTCTCTCTCTCTCTCTCTCTCTCTCTCTCCATCTACAGGCATTGGCTGCGTCTGATGGAGGTGAGTTTATATCTCTTCACATCCATGTGTGTTGCATGTCTGTGTGTGTGCGTTGTGTTGTATGTGTTTGCGTGTGAGATGCAGGTGCTAGAACAACGACTTCCTCCATTCACCCTTCTATTCAGACAGGAAGTGACACAAGGTTTCTGTCTTCTCCACCAGCATGTACGTCTGCAAAGACAGTCTCCTCTCTGTGCTACTTCCTCTGTGGTGACACTGTGGCTTTGCTTCAACCTCAGCATGAGAACTACTTCATGTCCATCTGGTGTGACAACAGGGCTGTTTATGTCACATAGATACAGCATACTCACATATGATTGGCCCTCTTGGTTTCCTCCCCCTGCAGAGCTGAACGTGGCACCTGAGGAGCGGGGGGGCGTGGCCGAGCTAGGCCACACCTCCAGCAGCAACTCCAGCCTACCCACAGTGCCAAGCGGCGGGGGGAGTGGCGTTGGCAAGGTGGCGAGCTGGGCCGTGAGCTTTGAGAGGCTGCTCCAGGACCCGACAGGAGTCCTGTACTTCACGGTCAGCTCACAGGAAATCACACCATCCCTCCACCTCCCTCCACTTCCCTTCATCTCCCTCAACCTTCCTTCACCTCCCTTCACCTCCCCCCCTCCCTCCACTTCCCTTCATCTCCTCCACCTCCCTCCACTTCCTTTCAATCTCCCTCCACCTCCCTTCACCTCCCTCCACCTCCCTTCACCTCCCTCCACCTCCCTTCACTTCCCCTCCTCCCTCCACCTCGCTTCACATCCCCTCCTCTCTTCACCTCCATCCCTCCACCTCCCTCCCTCCACCTCCCTTTACCTAACTCCCTTCACCTCCCATCACTACCCTCCTCCTCTCTCCCTCCCTTCACCTCCCTCCCTTTCAACTCTATACCTTGACTCACTCCTTCTTTTCCCTTCCTCATTTTTCTCCTTTCCTTCCATCCTCACCTCCCCCTCCTTCCTTCCTTCTTTCCTTCCTCACCTGTCCCCTCTTCCGTCCTTCCTTCCTTCCTTCCTTCCTTCCTTCCTTCCTTCCTTCCTTCCTTCCTTCCTTCCTTCCTTCCTTCCTTCCTTCCCTCCCTCCCTCCTCCTTCCTTCCTTCCTTCCTTCCTTCCTTCCTTCCTTCCTTCCTTCCTTCCTTCCTTAACCACCCCTTTCCTTCCTTTTTTTTTTTCATCACCCCAGTGCCTGCAGGCCCTTTGGGAATCCCAACTCTGACTCACTCCTGCTGTCTGGTACTATGTGGGTGGGGGATATATATAGAGATTGATCTTGGTGAGGATGTATGCGGTGAGCAGTGTGTTTGTGCATGTAATGACCACTGAGTGTGTTTGTATGTGTGCGTGTGTGTATGCATAGATGCTTTACTAGTGATTGAGAAACTGGCAAATGCTTAAATCTTCACTAATAAAAACATTGTGGTCCTGAGCTTAGATAGACAGGCAGGCAGGCAGAAAGATAGACATACACACAAGTACATCTTGTATCTGTATTCATACAGACAGTTGATATTTACCAACTCTGAACGAAGTTGAACACTGGATTTTGGTGCTTCAACACCCATTGACATTTCCCTGATGTATGACTTTGTTTAGCTTGTGTTCTGCACCTCTCTTTCACTAACCGTCTCTGGAGGAGGGGGTCCCTCACTGAATTGCTCCTCGGAAGGTTTCTTCCATTTTTTCTCCTCTAGTGAGTTTTTCCTTGTATTCCTTGAGGGTTTAGGTTGGTTAAGGGGCAGTTCTATGGGCATATGTGAAGCCTTTCAGTGACATTGCTTGTAAAAGGGCTATACAAATCAATTTGATGATACACAGGCAGTACAACAGGCTAACATACCGACCGGTACGCAGGCAGGCAGGCAGGGTAGGGCAGGGCAGGGCTTGTGACTTTAGTTAAATCTGACAGTGTGAATGTGTTAGCTGACAGACCTGTATAGTGACTAATTGTGGTGGCAGTTAGTGGTGATGGTTTGTGCTGGCATGTCTGACTGCATCCTGACCTGGGTCTCCAGGCCTTCTTGAGGTCAGAGGTCAGCGATGAAAACATCCTGTTCTGGCAGGCCTGCGAGAGGTTCCGACACATACCATCCAATCACACAGATAAGGTAGGTCCTGCCCCCTACATACCAGCCAATCACACACACGAGACAAGCGCCACCACCTACACACCAGCCAATGATTGGGTGCTCAGTGTCAGATTCCACCTCTTCCTATCCCCAGCTGAACCAGGAAGCTCGGTCCATCTACGCCACCTTCCTGTCGTCCAGCGCCAGATATTCTGTCAACGTAGATGACACTGTTCGTGTTGAAGAGGACATGGGGAACCCCCAACCTGACCTGTTCAACAGCGCTCAGCAACAGGTGCCCTGACCTCTCCCTATAGTAACCCCTGACCCTTTACTAACCCCCGACCCTTAACTAGCCCCTGACCCTGTACTGACCCCAGACCATAAAATGACCCCTGACCCTATACTAACCCCTGACCCTATAATAACCCTCGACCCTATACTGACCCCTAATCCTAAACCAACCCCTGACCCTATACTGACCCAAATCCCTATTATAACTCCTGACCCCTGACCCTATACTAACCCCTGACCATATCATAACCCCTGAACCTTCCTTATACTAGCCCCTGACCCTACACTGACCCCTGACCCTATCCTGACCTTTAATCTGTTCCTATACCTTTTCTATATAAACCCCCAACACCAGATCCTTTTCCAACCCCTAACACCTAACCTCTAAACCCCAACTCATTTTCTTTCTCCTCCCTTACCTTCTCCCCCTCCTGCAGATCTTCAAGCTGATGAAGTTTGACAGCTACCGGCGTTTCGTGCGCTCCCAGCTGTTTCAGAGCTGCATGCTGGCCAACGTGGAGGGCAGGCCACTGCCGGAGCTCTCTACCCTCACGCAGAGCCCCCAAGCTGGGCACGCCGGCGCCACCAGTAGCCCCCCCGGCTCTGACGCAAGCAGGGCGGCGGAACGCAAGCTCAAAGAGGTAGTAGAACCCAAAAGGCAGTAGCATGAGCTCCAAACACCATGTCCTAAGAGGAAGTGAGAGTCCGACCAATGCGTTGCGTCTGTCCAGTATCTGTCCACACTGAATCCGTGAATTTTTTGCTTCTGTTTATGTCATGTGAACGAACCACGTGACCACAGCACCATGCACTACAGAGCTTTTCAACGGAAATTAACTAGAAACAAGGCGTCTGACAAAAAAAGAGCCGCGTTGCGTTGTTTTGCGCATGGCCATTTAGGACATTCCGATAGCAAACAAGGCAATCGACGATTTTGTGACTGACGCTTGCTCACGTTGCATTCAGTCACGACACGGTGTAAGGGGTCCTAGAAGACACAGGCTCACAGAGGTCGGCCAAGATGGTGGTTGTGGGTGACAGAGTTGAAAGGTCAGTGTCTGAGCGGGGGGGTGGGGTTGTGTGTGCTCCTTCAGGGGTCAAAGCTGAAGCCAGGGAGGAGCCCCCCTGTGGAGTACAGAGCAGAGAAGAAGAGAGGAGGTCTGGTCAATAAACTCTCACGAGACAGACGGCAGGACAAGAGAGGATCTTGGGGAGGTTGGATTGGCTGATGTGTTAATTGGTTGATTGGTTAATTGGGAAATTAAGTGGGGATGTAATGTGCATGGTAAGTGTGTGGGATGTGTGTGTGTGTGTGTTTATAGTAAGTGTATGCATGTCTGGTGCATGGTATGTATGGTAAGTGTGTGTGCGCATAATGTATGGCATTTGTTCAGCATGTAGCAGCTGGTAGTACTACAGTACTTGTTTTATCTTTACCTTTCTATATATAATGCTACAATGATGCCACCTTACTATGATACTTCTTGTTAGTAACCAACCTACCATAGCAAATTCCTCATATGAGTAAACCTACTTGGCAGTAAAACCTATTCTGATTCTTCTGTGCTGTACCTTCTCAGCAGAGCTAGCCAATCATGCTGCTGCATTGCAAGCTGACCCTCTGAGCATGCCCAGACAAGCGGGTGCTGTGGTGAGACGTCTATTCTTTTCTCTTTTAGTTGACTCTATTGGATTGTATTATAATGTATTCTAATGCATTTTATTCTGTTCCTTAGCAAGGAGAAAAAGTGTCTAGTGTAGGTGGAGCTGAGAAGTACTGCTGCGTCTATCTCCCAGATGGCACTGCCTCATTGGCCCCCACCAGGCCAGGGCTCCCCATTCGGAGCATGCTGATTGGCCTGTGTGAGAAAAGGGGCCTCCCCCTCACTGATGTCACCATCTATCTGCAAGGGAAAAACAAAGTGAGCGTCAGATACACACATATAGTTACACAGCCTGATACTGCATGTATACAAATACCCCTTACAAATGTATGTGTGTGTGTGTATCTGTTTGTATGTGTGTGTGTGTGTGTGTGTGTGTGTGCTACCTCCAGCCTATCTCTATGGACCAGGACAGTTCCATTCTGAAGGAGCAGCAGGTGTATCTGGACCTCAGCATCTCCCTCATGTGAGTACTCACCACCTCACACAGAAAGCATGACAGGAAGTACTCACCATCTCACACAGGAAGTATGACAGGAAGTACTCACCATCTCACACAGAAAGCATGACAGGAAGTACTCACCATCTCACACAGGAAGTATGACAGGAAGTACTGGCCATTTCACGCAGAAAGTATGACAGGAAGTGGGCCTACTTACCATCTCACACAGGAAGAATGACAGGAAACAGTACTCATCTCCAAGCTATGTGCCTGTCTTCTCAGGGTGTCACTGGCCTGGACAGGGGGCACTATGGGTATTGTAGTAAAGTCCAGTAAGACTCTACAGGAAGTGCTGAACCCTCTCCTGCAGAAGCACCGCCTGCGACCACAGGACGTCCTTGTTACCATGGTGAGGAACATTCAGTAATATTCGATATGAAATACCACAGTAATGGTGTTAAAATAATGGTTAACGTGTGTTTCTGTATATATGTGTGTGTATCTTCCAGATTGGGACCAGAGATGTCCTTAGTATGACCAGGACGGTCAGCTCTCTGACAAACAAACACATAACACTTGAAAGAGTAAAAGGCCAGTATGCAGGAAGAACGAGTGTGTGCACACTAATGTGTGTGTTTGTGTACAGTTGTGTCCGTGAGCATAGAAGTGTGCTTGTGTGTGTGTGTACAATTCTGTGTATGTTTGTGCGCGTGTGTGTGACTAACTCTTCCCCCGTCCCACCTTCCCTCCCCAGGTGGAGAACAGTCCGGCACCTCCAGGTTGCCCCCCCCGGCCAGCCTGTCCTCCCAGGGAAGCAGCTCCCTGCCTGGGGACAGCAGCAGCACGGGCGCCCCCCTCCTAGAGGACTGCTCCAGGGCCAGGCAGAAGAGACCCACCCCACGAAGGCCCTACGACATGGATGGTGAGACGAACTTCCTGTCTGAGAAGGACTTCCTGTGTGACAATCAGTTTAAGCACACAGAAGGTCTTCTATTGTATGAACCTCTCCTAAATTGTTATTTTTGCTGATGTTGTTGTTGTTGATGTTGTTGTTGTTGTGGGTGATGTTGTTATTGTTGTGTTGTTGCAGGTCTGATGGAGCTGCTGTCGTCGACCCAGTACTGCTGTAGTGTGGAGGACCAAAGAGGCCTGCTGAAAAGAGAGATGCTAACCCTGCCAGACTTCCTACAGCGCCCCCTGGAGAGCACACACACTCCGGAGGACCTTGGGCCCCTGACCTGGAGAGAGGGACAGGGGGAGGACAGGAGGAGGACGAGGAGTGAGAACGGACAGATGAACAGTCCTGCCCGAGATGTTGCTGAAGCCACGCCCATTCCCTGGACACCGTTTCCTGGTAACCTACCCCTCAATCAGGAAGGGGTGGGACAGAAGGGACCACCTCTCTCGCAGAGCCCCTCCCCAGACCCGGGCAGGGAGACAGAGGTGTGAGGAACAAACACACCCTGGTGGGGCTTTTTCGTCAAATGCTGTGCGAGAAGTGCACTTCATTTTGGTGACCTTGCATGCAGATATGGCTACAACCCGCGAAAAAACGTTTTACAAATGTTTACATTGACATAACATAAGCTTTTGGATAGAATAAACAAATTGTAAAGGACAAGAAATGTCAAAGGGTTAGGGTTACGGTGTCAACACAGTTTTCTTATGGGTAATGCATCTGTATCTTATGTAACTAAAATGAATGACATGGCAATTCCCGAGGTCATTCACATTTGTGACATGATTATAAAGCCCAGGATGACAAAAGATATCAACACAAAGGACAGGTGGCAAAAGTAGCCTACCATTGCAAAACCCATGTCCTCTAAAATGGACAAAAATGAATTGTTGGGTCTCAGCTGGCTATACTGGATGGGTCGTTGAGCCAGGCACTGAAGGATGAGGACGTTAGCTTGACAATGTAAAGCTGCAGAGAGTTTGCCTGCTGACAGACAGATGCTTGGTCTGTCTCTGTGTTCAGAATCTGTACGTTTTGAAAGATATCATTAAAAGGCTGACAACTGGATACTGGGATCGTTTGCCTTCTTGGTCTCTCTTGCGTGTCATAACGATGAGTCCTTTTGTGTGTCTGTTTTTTGAATGCGTGCTTGCATTCCGTGTGTATTTTGTGTGCGTGCGTGTGGAGAAAGATGATGGATGTTGTACTATGACGTGTGCAAGAGCCTCTGGGGTTACTGTCTCTGTCACTGCTCTCACAAAAGAAGAACTTCATCATACTCTCCACTCTCCCTCTCTCTCTCACTTCATTCTCCTCCTCCTCTTCCCTTTCTTTGTCTCCCTTCCTCCTCCTCTATTTCTTCCTCCTCCACTCTCTCTCTTCCTTCCTCCTATCTCTCGCCACTTTTTTTCTTTTTACCTAATTTCTTGATCCCATCTCTCACCTCTCCTCTCTCCACCTTCGCTATTTACTTCCTCTCTTGCTGCCCTCTCCTCCATCTCTCTCTTTCCTCTCTCTCCACTCTCTTTCCATTTCCCTCCCCTCTTGCTCCCCTCCCCTCCACACTCTCCTTCCCACATATTTTTTTTTCCCTCAATCTCGCTCCTCCCTCCTCCCTCTGTCCGTCTCTCCTCTCTTCCTCAGAGCTCCGAGTCTGCTGGAGGAACAGAGAACACTGTAAGACTCCATCCTCCCCTGTATCTGCCAGCTCTCCTCTGGTCTCTACCCGTCTCTCCTGGTCTGTAATCGTGTCCACTAGTTTCTACTGGTTTACTAATTCTCTGAAGTCAGTCTTTTTTTTTCGGTTTTATTAGCTTCAACCAGTATCTACTGGACTCAACTGGTGGCTACTCTTCTATACTGCTCTATCCTGGTCTTTGTGTGTCTCAACTGGTTTTCTGTTATTCTCTAGAGGTCTTTACTGGTTTCAACTGGTCTCTGCTTGACTGGTCTCTTCTGTTTTCTACTGGTCTCACCTGGTCTTTACGGGTCTCAACTTGTCTCATCCTTGTATCTACTGGTCTCTCCTGGTCTCCGTCAGTCTCAACTGGTCTCTACAGGTCTAAGGGAGACGTGCGAGAGCTGGGATCTCCTGGTAGCAGCAAGGTAAGGCACAGCTAGGTTTTGTCATTCACTTAACCCTTGATGATTGAAGATGGATGTCATTTTTCTTTTCAGTGCTCCTCTATTCTAGGCACTGTGGTTGTCAGGGTGTTGTCTTGGTGATGTCAGGCCAGGTCACCTCACCTTGGCAACCAAATATTCTCTAATAGCACCATACCATCATAGTGGACCGTAACCTAGGCAACAGGAACTGTCCAATGGCTTGATTGCAAGGATGTCTGTTTTTCTGTGTGTATGTGTGTATGGTGTGTGTGTGTGTATGTGTTACCTGTGACTGAATGAGTGTTTATATGCGTGAGTGTTAGCGCGGCGGGGGGCATCAGTCTAAACCCAGAGTTATTTCACTTGCCACGCTGCTAGGCACATGCCGTTGCCATGGGTACAGTTTCCGTCCTGTTGTGTGTGGACGTCAATCCTGTACGAGGACGCAATTCACATCACGTCCTTTAGAAAGGGTGGACTCTTTGTGCGGGTAAAACATCAGAAGTCAGCTCTCCCTCTCTCACCCAACACACACACACACATACACACACACACAGACAGAAACACGTCCGCTTACACTTCCACTCACACACGCACATCCACTCATATATCCACTCACACATATGCACTCACACACACACACACCAACATCCACACACACACACATGCACTCAGACATACTAACACATTCACACACACACACATGCACTCACAGACAAGTACACACAAGTACAATCCATTACATTTGGGAGTGCTTTAGTAACAGCTGAACAGATAACGCCCCAGTCTGTTTATTCTGTGAGACGGGGGGAGGGACGGAGGGTGGAGGGACGGAGGGTGGAAAGGGTAAGAGGGAGAGGGAGAGGGAGGGAGGGGTTGATATGATTTTGAGACATGTCGTCAGTTGTATTGCAACTAAAGGTTACCACACATACATGAGAAATCACACACAGGTGACCTGCACCCGATTAGACTGAGAGGAGAGAGGAAAAAAGAGAGGACCGAGAAGAAGGAGAGAGGAGGTGGAGAAAGAGTGTGGGGGGAGAGAGAGTTAGGGAGTGAGAGGAGAGACAGGAAGAGGCCAGAAATAAGGAGAAGAAAGAGGAGAGAGGAGAAAGAGAGGAGGTGGAGAGAGAGGAGGAGAGCGATGGAGAGAGCGGGAGGTGTTTGTGTTGGGTGTGTGTATGTGTGTGTGAGCGTTTAAGTGCGCGGAAGCTTCATCCTCAGTCATCTTTGTTAAACACCAGACACACAGACAGGAGGACAGAATCTGAGTCATCGAAAGGCAACACTTAGGAACGACCGGAGGACTACAAACCACAGAGGACTACAAATATGGAGTCAGCACCAGATAAAGTGAGAATAGTCTGTTCCGAGAATTGTTTTAAATTCCATTCCCACCAGTGACACCCAGACCTCCAGGTGAATTAATCAGGGCCTGTCTTCTTTCCTCCAGGCTGTAACAGCAACAAAAATAACAACTTCCCCCCAGAAGCAGGTGGTCAAGAGCAGGTCCAAGTCCACTGATGGTGTTCAGCAGGCGAAAAAGGTAGAACAGCACCCCCTATTGGTCAGCATGTAGAGCGCCTCCTGTGGGTCAATATTCCAAACACATACAGAGCGTCACAGTGGGTCAACATATAGAGCACGGATAGATCCATCCCTCACGGTGGTATTGTGGCAAGAAGAATTGTAGAATTGTAGCAAGAAGGTCCTGGGTTTGATTCGTGGCTGATCGTTGCTCCGGGCTGCCCTCAGAGGAAGGGAAACCGGATGGGAGAAAAGCAGCAAGGGGAATCCCGCTGTCCGACTCGAGCATGTGTTTTTGTGTGGCCAGTCCCTGCACACGTGTTCAACCAGTGAAGGTTCATTCTTAGAGCGCCCCCTGTGGGCAAACATAGGGAAGACATTTGGAGCACTCCCTATGGGTCAACAAATGGAGCACCCTGATTTCTCCGGTACATTTGAAGCCGTGACTTCTATGCCTCACCCATTGATACTACTGTGTTATCAATACACATCAATAGTGAAAGTTTCAGACTACAGAGCACCTCCCAGTGGTGGTAATACATTTGCAGAACGCAGAGGAGAGAGGAGAGGAAAAAGAAAGAGATAAAAGAGAGAGGGACAAAGTGAGAGAGAAAGAGAGAGATAAAGAAACAGAGCGGGACATAATGAGAGGAAGAGAGATCGAGCAAAGGACAGAGAGAGAGAGAGCAAGAGAGATACAGAAAAAGAGGGACGGAGAGTGAGAGAGGAAGAGGGAGAAAGAGAGAGAGAGAGAGGGACAGAGACAGAGAGGAAGAGCGACAGGGGTCCTGGCCAACATCTCCAGCTAACGTGTCCATTCTCGCAGGCTTTCCACACGCCTCAGAAGTCTCTGCCTGGAGGAGCAGACATGCAACAGACGGTAAGCACTCGTACATACACCTCACTTCTGAAACAGATGTTGAAAACAGATGCAAGCACTCATGCACACGCCCCATCTCTGTCTGAGGCACTGTTCTAACATCAGTTGCGTTTGTCTGAACAGGCCAGCCCAGAGAAGATCAACCCCACCATCCAGAAATGACAAACGGACACGGACTACCATGGTTCACGTGTTTGTGGTGTCCAGTCACAGTAACACCCGTGACACCAGTCTGGCCCAGCCCTGTTCTGGGGTTGTGTGAGACAGTCGTGATGGACCTTGTGGAAACATTCTGTCCTAACGTGTCTTGTGTATTTGTCTGTCTGGACGCCGTCCTCTCCTCCACTTCTGTTTAAACACAGCCTGCTGGGAGTTAGTCAATGTTGTGTGCGGTGACGTTTGTTTGTGATGCTGGTTAGTAATGACGGGCAATAAATATGATGAAGACGGAGTGATTTTTACACTTCTTTTTTTGCTCCCTCTCCCCTCTTCTCCTCTCCTTTAGTCTCCTCTCGTTTATTCTCCTCTCTGCTTCACCCTCTGTGGCCCCAGCTCAGTTGTTCAGGCTTCTCCCGCCAAACAACGACCTCACAGCTCGCTTCACTCCCACTGGCGACACACAATTCTGCAGTTACATATCTATCCACAGGGTGGCGCCATGATTCCATCCACACTGTCCTTAAGGAGGAGTCTGAGGACAGAACAGTAAAGGTGTTAAAAATACCTGTAAATACAAAAAGTCAAGGACCCAGCAACCTGGTTATGTATTCATATAACACACACATCCGCACTGACACACACTCGCACACAGATCATCACGGTCCTGTCATTAGTCTGTCAGTACTGGAGGCAGAATCTCAAGCACCTGGATAAACAACAAATGGAGAATATGACAGATTATCTTTCGCTCTCTCTATTCCCCCTCCACCTCTCTCCTTCCATCTCTCTTTTTATCTATCATCCCTCCACCTCTATCTATTTCCCCTCCACCTCTCTCTCTCTCTCTCTCTCTCTCTCTCTCTATTCCCCCTCCGACTCTCTCTCTATTCCCTCTTCACCTCTTTCGCTATCCCTCCCTCCACCCCTCTGTCTTTCTCCACCTCTCTCTCTCTAAACCTTCTCCATCCTCTATCTCTTTCTTTCTCTTCGCCCATTCCTGTCATCTCATTGTTGCGGAGATTAAAGCTAACTAGCTGTCAGACTACCCAAACATGCCGCTCTCTCTCTCTCTCTATCTCTCTCTCTCTCTCTCTCTCTCTCTCTCTCTCTCGCTCTCTCTCTCTCTCTCTGTTTCTTTCCCTCTGTGTCTCTTGCCCTCTCTCTCTCCCTCTCTCTCTCTTTTGCTCTCAGTCTCTCTCTTGCTGTCACTAACTCTCTGTATCTCTCCCTCAGACTCTCTCTCTCTAACATTCCTGTAATCTCTCTCTGTGTCTCTCTCTATATATATTTCTCACGCTATTACTCTCTAACTCTCCCTCTCTCTCTATGACTTTTTCTCTCTTTTTCTTTCCCCCCCACTTTTTTTTCCTCCCCCTCTCCTAACTAGCTGTCAGGCTAAACAAACATGGTCCTTTCATCGGGAGCAGCAGTCTAAATGAAGTGGTTGCCTTATTTAAGTATACTGACTATAACCTGTGAATTATTCAACTTCTGTGTAGTGAGATCGACTGCTTTTGGCTACTGCTATGGTGACAGTAGACAGAGATCCAGTACTGTGATTATGGGATGCAAGCTGGTTAAAAAAAATTGGCAGCTACAACATCTGCATTTAAAAAGCCACAGATTCTTTTAAATACACACATTCACAGGCCTTCCAAGTACAGGGATATTGAAATACACGTTAAAAAAAAAACCTTCCATCACATCCTGTTTGTAGAATAGGCAAATCAAAACGTTCCTCAGGATATGGGAGGGTATCTTCAGAGGAGGAGCGCATCTACTGTTTTCTTGACTGAAGAGAACACTGATTAACAAAACACATTCATCTCTTTGAAGAGAGACACTCAAGAAGTTTGTAATTACGCATCTTATACTTCAAACACTCAACATAGTATGAAGACTTTTAAAGAGGACAAGAAGCTGGGTCTGCTGGATCGGATTAATACAAAGGTCTGACAGAAAGAGATACCAAGAGAGATGAATCAAGAGGGATAGAGGGAGGGGGTGGGAGAGAGTAAGACGAGGAGGCAGAGGGAGATGGGAGAGGGAGAAGAGAGAGGGAAAAGATGGCGTGGATAGAATTTGAGAGCAATAGATGGGGGGTTTGGGAGAGAGAGACAGAGAGAAAGAGACAGAGATAAGGAGATTGAAAAGGAGGCAAGAGAGAGATGGAACGGGGAGAGATACCGTCTGGAGAGATACAAACATGAATTTAAATAGCTGACTAATTTCTACGGGCCAATAAAAAAGCCACTGACTCCGCCCACATGTAATTACCAGCCATTGCCTCGCTGAATGCGCTGGTTAAGAATCAATTTACAGACATTATGAAGAATGATTTCCGCTGTTGTCTGGCTTTAATACGTTTATAAATTCATTGAGTTCACTGAGAGAGTAACAGTGAGGAAAAGGATGATGATGTGGGTCTGACCACCAGGGGGTGGCGATCTCTCCTCCCTCCTTCCCTCCTCTGCTCCTCTCCCCACTCTCCTCCTTCTCTCCCCCTCCTCTCTGTTTAAGATATGTTTTATTTTTTAAGATATGTTTTCCTCACTGTGGCCAGAGGCTCCAACTGAAGAAAGCTTTTAGTGACTCCACATTCTCCTCCTGAGATACTTCTCTTTCCAGACATCATACAGCTCGAGAGAAATACTTCTTCTCTCTAGTGGAAAACCTCCCTCACTAAACCAAACAAGAAGTGTTATCTAACTACATTTTAGTCTGACTAGTCTGGTCCACGGGTCTGGTCCACTGGTCTTCGACCCTGGTCCTCAGGTCCCACTGTCCTGTGTTTCAGATGACAGGGAACATCCTGGAACATAAAGGAGGGTGTGCCCTGAGGACCAGGGTAGAAGACTGCTGGTCCAGTCATATTAGCGTCTTATCTTTCTACAGTTTTATCAAATGAATGTCTTCTTGCAGTAGCAGGAGGAGAGGTACTTTATTGATCCCCAAGTGAAAATTGTGACATTATAGAAGGCAAGAAGACATAAACAATATTTTAGCTAAAATGAGCAAAATACAACTGTACAAAATGCCCAAATACAAAAAAAATGCAGGGCTGTATACAGGGTAAACACAGGGTTCAATCACGGGGAAATACACCCGTACAAACTGTGTTGACACACAGGGGTAATGCGCATGTACAAAAAGTGTGCATGTTATGCAATTTACAAAACGTAGCATCTTATTTACTAGTTTCTACCTAGCATCTAGTCTAACTAGAGTCTAGTATAGCATCTTTTCCAACCAGTGTCTTATCCAAATAGAATATAGTCTAACTAGAATTTGATCAAACTAGTGTTTAACTAACTAGTCTTTCTAACTGGAGTTTTGTCTTATTAGTGTCAAGCCAAACTAGCTTCATAACTAGCGTGTGGTCTAACTAGCATCTAACTAGTCTTATCTTGATCTGCGGGGGAATGCTCTACCACTGAGCTGTACCCATCCCGATTTTGCATGCTTCATTCCAGCTCCCTCTGTCTTTCGCTCAGTCATTACCGAGGGCAAGCACCAAATGACCCTCTCAGCCAACAGTCTAAGTCTCTTTCTGTCTGCCCTTCTCCTGATGCATTTCTCTCTCTCCCTCTCTCTTTCAATATTTAGATGTCTCCATCTCCCCCCTTTATCCCTCTGTTCATCTGTCTCTCCCTATCTCTATCTAGAATCAGAATCAGGTTTATTGCCAAGTCTACACAAACAAGAAATTTGCATTGGTGCATACAGTAAACATAGAAGTAGAAAAAAAAGGTTTCAAACTACTGTAAGTTCAGGTTCTAAAGTCTTTTATTGTCAGATGCACAGAACAACACAAGGTCAGACTGGGCACTGAAATCCTTGGGACAAGACAACGCAAAGCAACCTGGCATAGCACTAGATAACATAAGATAACATGACATATATTACATCTATGATAAGCTCAAATACAATAAACAAAATAATATACAATATACAATACAGTATACTTAACCTCTAATACACATAATAACCTATACTAACCTATAAATCTGTGGGGTACAATTAGTGCAATAGTGCAATATTGCCGGTAGTGCAACCAGTAGCTGAAAGTGACAGTGTGTAAAGTGACGAGTGTATCAGTGTCCATATCAATGTCCATTCAGAAGCCTGATGGCCTTGGAAAGAAACTGTTGTCCAGTCTGCGTGTGCGAGACCGAATGCTTCGGTAGCGCCTGCCAGAAGCCGACAGGGTAAAAACACTGGATGATTCGTGGTAACAGTCTCTTAGAATCCTGCCACTTTTCTTGAGGCATCGTGTGTGGTAGGTGTCCTGTAGGGCTTAGAGCCTCCTGCCATTGATGAACTCAGCAGACTGGACCACACTACGTAGGGCCTTGCAGTCCCTGTCTGTGCAGCTCCCATACCACACTGCGATGCAACCAGTCAGTATGCTCTCTATAGTACATCTGTAAAATGTTGTGAGGATGACCAAGTCCATGCCAAACTTCTTCAGTCTCCTCAAGAAGAAGAGGCGTTTCCGGGCCACTTTGACCACCTTTTCCGTTTGAGCAGACCAGGTGAGGTTATTGCTGATGTTCACCCGTAGGAACCTGAAGCAGCTGACCTTTTCCACTTCCGATCAGTTGATGTATAGGGATGCATGCTCCTCCTCCTGCCGCCTCCTATAGTCCACAATCATCTCCCTGGTCTTGCTGACGTTGAGAGAGAGGTTATCGTCCGACACCGTGGTGTCAGGGTATCAACCTCCTCTCTGTAGGCTGACACTGTCAGAGATGAGGCCCACAATGGGATGAATGTGAACTGTAATATCAAATAGAAACATTTTCATTACAAAAAAGTTCAAATAAAGAAAACCCGTGCCATGAAACTGAGGACATGTGCAATGCACAATACAGTGGCTAGAAGAAGTGTGTTAATGTGTCCCTCTATCCCTCCTCCTCTCCCTCTCTGTCCATCTCTCCTTCTGGCCCTCTATCGTATCGCTCTCCCTGTCTGGAGGTCTCCAGGTGACGTGTGTGTGTGTGTGTGAGAGAAACAGAGAGTGTATGTGAGCGTGGTGACTGTGAAAGTATATGTGTGTGTCCTGCAGTAAACACTTGCCCCCACACACACACACACACACACATTGACAGACAGGAGCAGACGTCTCTCTGGTCACAGATGCACAGATGCACGTACCCACGCACACTGACACACACACACACACAAACACACAGATCCCAGATGCTGCTTTGGACCTTGCAGCAGTCAGGCACACTGGTTCATCTCTCTGCTCTGCTGATGCACCATGAATAGCCCCCCCACACACACACACACACCAATTGTTCTACCAGGTTTGCAACTTACAGATATGACATGTATGAAAACGTTATAAAGTGGGTAAATATGAAGTAGGTAAATGTCAATGTGATCTTACAGTAGCCGCCTGATGGAGGTGGAATTCTCACGCTCAACGTACAGTAACAAATATAATATGGTTTATAGATGCTGTTGAAACAGACATCCCCTAGAACTGTGTTCGCTCATTTATCAACGTAACTAACACACACGCACACATACATACACATGTACATAAACACACACTGACACACCATGAAATACTGAGTATACTTCAAGCTTGTTTTCTTGGTTACTGGGAGGCAGACTGCTCAGTAAATATTGACATTGTCTCAGAACAGCAACAGTGAAAGAAAGGACAACCCCCCCTGGCCCTAGTGGTCCCCCATGGGCCCCCTGGGCCTCCCTGATCCCCCTTCACCCTCCCTGATCCCCCTTCACCCTCCCTGATCCCCCTTCACCCTCCCTGCCTCCCCTGGCCCCGGCCAGCCTCCCTGGGTTAGGGAGAGTTAGGGAGGGAGACAGAAAGTGGAGGTAGAGAAAGGTAGAGAAGGAGAGAGAGAGAGGGAGAGGGAGAGGGAGAGAGAGAGAGAGAGAGAGAGAGAGAGAGAGAGAGAGAGAGAGAGGGAGGGGGAGACAGAAAGTGGAGGTAGAGAAAGGTAGAGAAGGAGAGAGAGAGAGGGAGAGAGAGGGAGAGAGAGAGAGAGAGAGAGAGAGAGAGAGAGAGAGAGAGAGAGAGAGAGAGAGGGGGGAGGGGGAGACAGAAAGTGGAGGTAGAGAAAGGTAGAGAAGGAGAGAGAGAGAGGGAGAGAGAGGGAGAGAGAGAGAGAGAGAGAGAGAGAGAGAGAGAGAGAGAGAGAGAGAGAGAGAGAGAGAGGGGGAGGGGGAGACAGAAAGTGGAGGTAGAGAAAGGTAGAGAAGGAGATAGAGAGAGGGAGAGGGAGAGAGAGAGAGAGAGAGAGAGAGAGAGAGAGAGAGAGAGAGAGAGAGAGAGGAGGGGGAGACAGAAAGTGGAGGTAGAGAAAGGTAGAGAAGGAGATAGAGAGAGGGAGAGGGAGAGGGAGAGAGAGAGAGAGAGAGAGAGAGAGAGAGAGAGAGAGAGAGGGAGGGGGAGACAGAAAGTGGAGGTAGAGAAAGGTAGAGAAGGAGATAGAGAGAGGGAGAGGGAGAGGGAGGGAGGGAGAGGGAGAGAGAGAGAGAGAGAGAGAGAGAGAGAGAGAGAGAGGGAGGGGGAGACAGAAAGTGGAGGTAGAGAAAGGTAGAGAAGGAGATAGAGAGAGGGAGAGGGAGGGAGAGGGAGAGAGAGAGAGAGAGAGAGAGAGAGAGAGAGAGAGAGAGAGAGAGAGAGAGGGAGGGGGAGACAGAAAGTGGAGGTAGAAAAAGGTAGAGAAGGAGAGAGAGAGAGGGGAAGAACTGGAGAAAGAGAAGAGAGGGATGGTGAGAACTCGAGGAGGGGAGAGACAGAAGGAGGGGAGAACTAGAGGAGGTGGAGAGAAAAGGAGGGAGGGGAAGAACTAAAGGAGGAGGAGAGAGAGGTGACACTCAGTTGAGAGGTAGCAGCTCTCCACAATGTACTCTGGAGAATGTGTGTGTGTGTGTGTGTGTGTGTGTCTACGTGTGTATGTGTGTGTGTGTGCGCATCAGTATTTACTAGGTAATTGTTGGAAGCTATCCATTAGTTTGGGTTTGCTGCTGTCCATCACATCGGATGTGCACACGCACACCACATACACAATCACACACACAACCACACGCACACAAATACACACAATCATACACACACAAATACACACACAAATACACACACACAATTACACACTCTTGCCTGTAGATTATTCAGGGCACACACACAATGACACAGACACATCACCAGAATTTCCCATCATGCCCTGGTGTTTCTGACCAATCAGAGCTGTCCTTCACCCCGCCCCCCGCCCCCCCCCCCCCCCTCCCCCCGCACCAGACCTGCTCAGCGTAGCTGCCTAGATTTTGGGTGCGAGTTGACAGGCTTTGTCATTCCAACACACCACCTCCCTGACGCCTCACAGACACATTCCCCACAGTGCCGATTCACAAATAGACATGCCACATGTTTTGGATTTGGGTTTGTCATCTCTGTTAGAACTCATAAATGTGTTTGCTACCCCGCACAACCTCCTTGTGTGGACTTTATACCAAGGCCTAGAGCCCGCTGTGACACAATCTTACCATCACTATAAATGAGGCTGTGTGCTTTTGGTGTGTGCATGAGTGTCTGTGTGTATGTCTTGTGTGTGTCTGTCTGTCTGTCTGTGTGTGTGTGTGTGTTTGTCTTTCTGTGTGTGTGTGTGTCTCTCTCTCTCTGTCCTGTGTGTGTGTGTGTGTTTGTGCATGACGTGTCAGAAAAGGTTGTACATTATGTAAAGTATTGGTGTGGGTCTTTAGACAGCTGTACCATTCCTCTGTTCTTGGTGAGAAAAAAAAAACATTTCAACAAGCCTCCAAGCCCATCTTGGAGGTGCCTCTGTAGTCCACTTGTGTTTTTGCTCAAGAAGACACACATACACACCCACATGCACCAGAGTACAGACATACACACAGAGCGCACACAAACAGAGTTCACACACACAAAGGCATGCATGCACGCACACACACACACACGCACGCACACACGCACGCACACACACACACACACACACACACACACACACACACACACACACACTGGCAGACAGTTTAAAGGCATTTCAAAATGATTGTTCTGGTGTTTGTGAGTCTGAGATGAGGTCTCGAACCTCCTCCTCTCCTCTCTTCTTTCCTTCTCCAATCCTCTCCTTCTCTTTCCTCCCAACCACATAATATAACATTTTTCTAATGCTCTATTCACACACACGCACCCACACATGCAGACACACCCACACACACACTCCCACGCCGCACAAACACACACGTTTAACACACATACTCAGTCACACACACACACACACACACACACACACACACACACACACACACGGCTCCCTCTGACTCACTCTTGTCATTACAGGGCTCATTACCTGATCTAATAGAGCAGTTCTATGCAGACCTGGCGTCTTCTAGAGTTAGCTACAACGTCACATGACTCCACGACCCTTAAATCAAAGGTCACCTGCATCATTATTTCCCAGCTCAGCTGTCAGAATTCCAGGCATTGTGACGTAATTCTTTCCCAGCAGAATTCCCTCCCGAAATACCAGGTGGATTGTCTCCAAACATCCCACAGGGTGAAGGTGGACAAATGGAGGAGAGCGAGGTGGAGAGATGGAAGATGGTGGAGGTGTGGATGAAGAGGGGTGGAGGTGGAGCGATGGAGAGGGGTAGAGATGGAGGGATGGAGGAGGGTGGATGTGGAGAGGTGGAGGGGGTGGAAGTAGAGAAAGCGAGGGGGCTGGAAGTAGAAAGATGGAGCAGGTGGAGGAGGTGGAGGGATGGGGGGTAGAGGTGGTGAAACAGGTGGAGGGGGCGCTGGAGGAGGAGGGTGATGGTGAAGAGACGGAGGAGAGCGAGGGGAACAGTTTGAGGTGCACCCCAGCCTGTTGAATGCAGTAGAACTATTTTGTGTGGCTTACGTAACGAAGAGAGAGGCTTTTAGAGTGGATGAGTCATAGTCACTGCACCTCTCTTATCTCGACAGTGTGAGCTCCTTCTCTCTCTCACACACACACACACATGCAGTATTTAAACCTAAATGAGTCCCTCGTTGGCAGAGGCACTAGGGTGATTACTTAACACAACACCAAAGCAGAAATGTCGAGCTTATACAACGAGCCTATATCTGAATGCCAGAGTCTGTCTGCCTGCCCGTCTGTTTGTTTACCTGCCTGGCTGCCTGCCTGAATGTCTGTCTGTTTGTTTCTCTGCCTGCCTGCCTGCCTGTCTGTCTGTCTGTTTGCATGCTCTTTATTGTTCTGCAGCCAGTCCTCCCAGACCTCTCAGCTTCTCACACCTTCATTTCCTGTTTGATCTCCTACTTTCCAGTCTCCCTATCCTCATCACCTCCCTCCCTCCCTCCCTCCCTCCCTCCCTCCCTCCCTCCCTCCCTCCCTCCCTCCCTCCCTCCCTCCCTCCCTCCCTCCCTCCCTCCCTCCCTCCCTCCCTCCCTCCCTCCCTCCCTCCCTCCCTCCCTCCCTCCCTCCCTCCCTCCCTCCCTCCCTCCCTCCCTCCCTCCCTCCCTCCTACTCCTCCACTTCTTCCTCCTCTCATTCGTCACATCGCTTTTCATCTCCTCCGTTTTCAATCTCGCTTCCTCTCCATTCTCTCCTCTTGTCCTCCTTGTCCTCCTCTTCCCCACCCGTCCTCCCTCCCTCCTTCTTTCTTGTTTCTTGTCTTCTCCCTCCACCTTCTTTTGATTCTCGAATTCTTCTTTTTACTCGCCTGTCCCTCCCCTCTTCCCCTACTCTTTCCTCCGTCTCCACTCTCCTCGCTCTCCTGTCTCTCCCCTCCTCGCTCTCCCCGCCTCTTTCCTCTCTTCTCCTCTCCAGTCTCTCCTCCTCTCCTCTCCTCTCCTCCTCTTCGCAGCCAGGGGTTCAGCTGAATCCTGAGGGCCCGGCAGCAGCTGTGAGCCTCTGATGGGAAAACTGTTTCAATCAGTCTCTGCTGTGTTCTCCCTCCCGATGCTTTGTGTGTGAGCGTTTGTGCGTTGCGTGTGCGCGTGTGTCTGTTTGTGCGCGCGGGTGGGTGCGGTGGAGAGTGTGCGTGGCCCTCGTCAAAGCGAGCCACAACAGGGTTTCAGGCAGCAGGACGGGAGACGCTGTCTGAACGAGAGTGTCCATGTGTCTCCGCGTTAAGGAAGCCTGTGTCAATGTTGAGGAGGTGGTTCGGTGAGGGAACACTGTGTCGTCCTGTCACGTGACAGGCTTCATTGTGACCTGTGACCGCCTTGCCATCACCATGGACATGTCTCTAGGACAACCTCCTCATCACCATGGAGATAACTCTATGACCTCATCCTCATCACCATGGAAATGCTTCCATAATTTGACATCCTCATCATCACAGAGATCTATGTGACCCTCACCTCATCACCACGGAGATGTTTCAATGACCATTTGACCTACAAACACACATGACCTCTGACCTCTAAACACCACTTCAATCACTTCCCCCGTAGCACTGTGGTCAGGATCATGTGTTCCTAAATACAAAGTCAACTGTATTAGAATGAGATTACCGAAATGTAAGGACAATCAAGCTATATATTTTTTTAATAGTCTACTCTACAAGGCTCTGGGCTATTTGACTGAATTCTACTCTTTTATGTGCTATCTGTTAAATTCACTCTACTTTCTTTGTTCATATTCCACCCTATTATATTGTGCTTGGATCAGTTTTACTCTCCTCTTTCATGTTCCGGTACATTCTATTCTGCTCTACTCTACTCTCTTCTATCCATCCAGCTTGGTGGCTGCTGCTGTTCTGGGACTGTTCTCAGCATCATGGCTTCTGATCATTCCTCATGACCCTCTGTTTCTGTCAGGCAGCTCGTGTGTTTGAGAGCTCTGAGGACTCGTGAGAGGAAGAGGAGGAGGATGATGAAGAGGATCCTGCCTGCAGCAGTGTGTGTTTGTGTGTGTGTTTGTGTGTGTGTGTGTGTGTGTCCTCACCTGCTCCTGATAACAACCACCCCCTCAGTGCAGGGTTTGGACTGACATTCCTGAACAGATTTCAGATTCTTCAAAGTGTGTATGTGTGCGTGCATGTGTGTGTGTGTGTCTGAATTATGCAAAGTCAAACCGCATTACCAGAGAATTTGAGATGTTGACACAGGGTGGTCACATTCAGTTAGGTTACCAGTACTCACAGTTGCAGACACAGAGGCACAGACACACAGGGACACACACCGACATACACACAGACGCACGCACAGAAAAAGACACAGAAAAACACAGATACAGACACATACAAACACAGACACAGACACAGACACAGACACAAACAGATTGACGCTATTGTTCTATGGGGGTGCTGACCAGTGTAACTCGTTACAGCTCTACACAGGGTTAAAACGCACAGACTAGATTTAAGTTCTCAGCTGTAAACATGTAGAAGGGATTAGAGAACATCCTTTCCTGAGTCTACAGCCTGATCCAGTTTATGTGGGAGGGTCACGTATCGCAAATTACCTGCGTCTGTTACAGAATTAATCTACATGTAATTATGGTGATTGATTCAACATTATGCTCGCATGAATGGAAATGAGTTATAGTTGTCCATCCAGTGCTTGAGACAAATCAAGTGAACTCAATGTTACATTACAAGCCCTTTAATATGTCATTACTACATTGTGAGAACGTAATTACAGACTGACTGACGAGAAGTGCAGACTGGCTAGCAGGACAGAATAACAGGAAGTCCAGACAGACTGACAGGAAGCCCTGAAAGACTGAAAGGACGTCCCAACAGACTGGCAGCAAGTGTAGATAGACAGACTGGCCTTCCTACTGGTTACTGAGTGGAATGTGATCAGTGGGCCAATCAAACAATACATTCACACCCACAACGTCTATCATGGATTTGACAAACAATAGAGGTTTGTCCATAAAAGATAATGACACTGATGAATACTAGTACCAATATTTATAAACAATAACAGCCATGAACAAAAACAAGGATGGTATTTGTAAACAGTAAAGGATGATTGTTTATGAACAATAAGATGTTGTTTACAGTCAGTGTCTAGACTCTGTTTCTATACGTATTAAATATATTTCACAAGTCAAAACAGAATAACTGTTGATAGCTATTTTCTTCAGAGGAGGAAGTACAGGTAGGATTCAGGTAGTGAAATATTAATAAAGACAGAAATAAATTATAAAACACATACTCTACGACACCTCCACCTCCCCCCCCCCACCTACCACACACACACTCCCCTCCCGCCTCCCCTTACCCATACAGACACACAAACATACACACACACACACACACAAATATCCACAAACTTCCTTCCATACCGAAAGCTTGACTTCTTTTTTTGACGTCCCCCGTTCCAAAAATAAACCCCTGCGGAAAAAGTCACGTGCGATTCCTGCGATGGTTCTGGAACACAATCTTCTTAAAAGCCCTGCGGAAGTCTCTGTTGAAGATGGTGTAGATGACGGGGTTAAGGGAGCTGTTGCAGTAGCCGATCCAGAAGAAGAGGTTGAACAGGCCCTCGGGGATGACACAGCCCTCCCTGCAAAGCGCGTGGAGGCTATAGGTGAAGAAAAACGGAAACCAGCACAGCACGAACACCCCCATCACCACCGCCAGTACGAAGGTGAAGCGCTTCTCACGCACCTGGGCCAGCTTGGTCTTGGAGGCAGAGGGCAGCCTGGGTCGGGGTTCCGGCTCGGCCAGCAGCTCGGTCGGCCGGTGGGACGCCCAGGAGAGACGGCAGCTCTGGTCCTCCCCGGCCTCCGCCCCCTCCACCTTCCCTCGCCTGGGGAAGTGTGGCCTCTTGGCGCGGGAGTCCGGCGCCGCCGTGCAGCTCTCCTCCAGGTCGATGGCGTCCAGCTCGCCATCGTCCTGCCGTCGTCCCCCGAGGGGGCTTGGGCCGCCGTCGGGGAAGCGTCCGCGCGGGGTGAAGCAGGTCTCCGAGTGCGACGGCTGGCGCTCCATGCCGCTCTTGGCTGCGAAAACGGTGGAGGCGCGGAGTTTGGCCACGCGGTAGATCTTGCAGTACACCAGGATCATGACGAGGCCCGGGGCGAAGAAGGACGCCACGCACGACGACAGGATGTACCACGTCTCGTCGTTGAGGAGGCACTCGCCCGCGTCGCCCGCGCCCTCGTCCGTCATGAGCAGCGGCGGGAAGGACACCACGGTCGACACCAGCCACACCGCCGCGATCATCGACTTGATCCTCTTTGGCGTCCGCTTCAGGTTGTAGCTCACCGCTTTAGTGACCGACCAATAGCGGTCCAGGCTGATGGCGCAGAGATGGGCGATGGATGAGGTGCAGAACAACACATCCAGCGCTAGGTAGAAAGAGCACCAGGCACGTCCGAAGTACCAGTACCCCATCACCTCGTTGGCCAGCGAGAAGGGGATAACCAGAGTGGCCACTAAGATGTCTGCGGACGCCAGCGAGACCAGGAAAAGGTTCTGGGGAGCACGGAGGGCCCGGCTGGTGAACACGGCCACCACCACCAGAACGTTCCCCACGATGGTCACCAGGATGATGACGGACACCACCAGGATGATGGCAACAGCTGCGGCCTGGGTGTGGGGGGGTGCCGGTCTGGAGGGGCGGGAGGTGTTGGCGTAGTCCGTGGAGTTCTGGAAGGTCAGGGAAGTCGTCGGGGTTGCCGTTAGCTCCATTGTGGAACGTGACGCCTGGTCAGCCCCATCTCCCGTGTGCGTTCCAGAGACAGAGAGTTTCACACCCTCAGACTCCCGCCGCGAACAACGCGGGAACAAAACGTCAACATTCCTCGCGCCAAGTTAACGTCACAGAAAAAGACACTAAGTCCGTCATCGAGCCGTTTTTGGAAAGCACATTCCACGAAAATCGCAACTCAAACATCCCCCCCCCCCCCCCCCAAGTGGACAACCTGAGCGGGGAGGCTGGGTTTGGTGTTGCAGCTCTGCTCCCGTGCCTCTGCGTCCGAGCGCTGGGATTTGCGCTCGCTCCGAGACGGCGGTGTGGAATGTGAGGAATGCAGGGTCCCCCCTCTCCAGCGACAGCGCTCCGGGAATCCTGGCGGGCGGACGCGGAGTCAGCCGTCAGCACGGAGAACGCCTCCACTCTCCTCTCCGTGAGCTCTGTCACCCTACTGTTACTACAGCAGAGAGACGGAGAGAAAGAGAGAGAGAGGAGAGAGGGCAAAAAAGGGGGGTGACAGAGGAGAAGAGAAAAGAGAGAGGAGGGGGGAGAGAGAGGAGAAGAGGACGGAGAGAAAAGAGAGAGAAGAGGAGGAGGGAGAGGGATGGAGGGATGGCTGAGAGGAGAGAGAGAGGAGGAGAGAGAAGAGAAATTGAGAGGAGGATAAAGAGAGAGGGAGGGAGCGAGAGAGAGATAGAGAGAGAGAGAGAGGGGAGAGGAATAGAGAGAAGAGGAGGAGTGAGAGAGAGGAGGGGAGAAAAGAGAGAGAGAGAGAAAAGGAGGAAAACAGAAAGGGTGGAGGAGGGAGAGAAGAGAGAAAGGACAGAGGAGAGAGAGGAGAGTGAGAGAGGAAGGAGATAGAAAAGAGATAAAGATGCGAGAGACTAGAGGAAGAGGAAAAGAGAGAAGAAAGACAAGAGAGAGACGAAAGAGAAGGAGGGGTGTAGTGAGAGACAGAGAAATGAATTTGTATTGTGGAGAGAGATAAATGGGGATTGTGGAGAGAGAAAGCCATGGTCCGGACAGTAAAGACAGAGAAAGAGACAGAAAGAAAGGGCAGACTCACAGCAATTAGACTCCCATCACCATGTTAGATACACACTCACATTCATAAACACAAACACACATACCGATCCACACAAACATGCACGCACACACACACTCACACATTCATAAACACACACGCACAGATCCACACAAATGTTTCCACACACACAAATTCACACAAATACACATAAAAACGCACATTCACACACACAAGCACATACACCTACACACACATTCAAACACACACACACGTACAAACACACACAGTGATGTGGCCCTGACCTCACCTTCCTGCTGTGTGTCTGGTTAAGAGGATTATCAACAGGACTCCTACTACTACACTCTATCACACAAGATGGAGAAAGAGAGAGGGAGAGGGGGAGGATGGGAGGAAGAGAGACAGATAGAACGAGAGAGAGGACAACAACCCCAGCCTGCTTTGACCCCAGTCCCAGCCACAGCCTGAGCCCAAGCCTCAGCCCTAACTCCAGCCTCAGCCCCAGCTCTAACCTCAGGCCTCGTCTCAGTCCCAGCCCCAGCCCCAGGCTCCGCCCTAACCCCAGCCCCAGCCTCAGCCCTAACCCCAGCCTCAGCCTCAGCCCCAGCCCCGGCTCAAACCTAAGCACTGGCCTCTGCCCCAGCCCCGGCCCCAGCCTCAGAGTGCGAGTGTCACTGGTGGATCTATGTTGGTAATTACCTCAGTAATGGAACAAAAATGCTATGTGTGTGTGGGTGGGTGTGTGCGTGTATGTGTGTGTAGGTGAGTGTGTGTGTGTGTGTGTGTGTGTAGGTGTGGACTTGGAACATGTCATCCCTTCACATTTCCTTCCTCTTTCTGCACTTCTTTCATCTCCTCTTGATCCTTCCATCCTCTCTCCTCCTCTCTTCCTCTCTAGAATTTATCAAGGCTCTTCAGAACTGCCTCTCATTGGTTTTTCGAGTGGAGGCTGTGATGATGTAAACCACACAGATTATTGTGCCTGGTTGGCACACACACAGACATATTCGAAAGCAAGCACGCTTACACACACACACACACACACACACATCCTGTAGATCACTTATATTGTGTTGAATGTTGTAGTAATTGTTTCAGTAACCAACAGCCTGCCAGCCTGCCGGTCTGCCCTTGACAGTGCAAAACCATGTCTCGACATTGATCTCCAACTGTTCAGTCTGAGCAAACAGCGTAAGATATTAATGAGGGTGTGATGTCTGTGTGTGACACGCTCACAAACACACACATCAGTTCCTTATGGTCTGTCAATGTAGATGAGCTAAAGACAAAACCATCAAGCCTCCTACCAGCTTCCAGCCCACTCCCCTCCCTCCCTCCCTCCCTCCCTCCCTCCCTCCCTCCCTCCCTCCCTCCCTCCCTCCCTCCCTCCCTCCCTCCCTCCCTCCCTCCCTCCCTCCCTCCCTCCCTCCCTCCCTCCCTCCCTCCCTCCCTCCCTCCATCCCTCCCTCCCTCCCTCCCTCCCTCCCTCCCTCCATCCCTCTCCCCTTACTTTTACCCCTCTCCACCTTCCCAATCCACCCCCCTCTCAATCCTCTCTCCATCCGTCCCCACCTCTCCCCCTCCACCCTCTCTCTCATCCTCCCCTCCTCTCCACCGCCCCTCCCCTCCTCTTCCATGATTTTCTTGCACCAGACAGCTCAGAGTGGAGAATGGTAGAGCAAGCATGAAAGATTTACAGAAGCTCTGATGTCATAACCTCTCATCAATCATCATGAAGACTGCCCCAGAGAAGTACGTGAGTATGTGAGTGTGTCAGTGTGTGTGTGTGTGTGTGTGTGTGTGTGTGTGTGTGTGTGTGTGTGTGTGTGTGTGTGTGTGTGTGTGTGTGTGTGTGTAAAAGTGTGTGTGTGCATGTGTGCGTGTGTGTGTCAGCAAGTGTGTGTTAATGAGAGTGTGTGTACGTGTTAGTTAAAATGTGTGTGTTAGAGAGTGTGTGTGTGTGCATTAGTGAGAGTGTGTATATGTGAGTTAGTGTAGTGTGAGTGTGTGTGTGTGTGTGTGTGTGTGTGTGTGTGTGTGTGTGTGTGTGAGTGAGTGTGTGAGTGTGTGTGTTGGTGTGTATGTTTGTGTGTGTTACTGAGGGTGTGTATTTGTAGAGACAGTGTGTGTCTGACCAGAAGAGGGAGTTGAGGAGTACACTTGGAATATTTTACAGAGAACCTGGCAGAACTTCATAGAAACATGACTGAACCTGACATAATCTGACAGAGCTTAATTGGAGCAGACAAAGCTTTATAGAACCTGAAAGTTACTGATTGAACCGTACAGAACTTGAAAGAAACAAATAGAAATTCACAGAACCTGATAGAACCTGACAGAACTTTAAATATGTTTTAAATATATTATTAGAACGTGATAAAACCATATACCATCTGATAGAACCCTATAGAACAGGATAACTTCATAGAGCTTAAAGGTCCCATGACATGAAATATTCACTTTAAGAGGTTATTTAACAATATTATGAGGTCCCCGAACCTGCCTTTGGTCCCCCAGTGCCTATACATTTCGATAGGTGTAAATCAGGCCCTGGGTATTCTTCTCTGCCTTTGAGAAAACGAAGCCGAAACGCTCGGTTTTGAAAATGCTGGTTTTATGACGTCATAAGAGTGAATGTTACCTCCTCGTTTCTCTGCTTTTCCCACACTGAGAATTTGGGCCAACAATGAGAAAATGAGCTACGACTGTACGAGTGCGATATTGGTTGTCCTCGAAAGATCATGGCTTGCAAACGACCGAAGCATGGCAGTTAGCCCCGCCTCTTTCTTCCTCATAGGATCTAAAGCTCCAGACACAGAAACAGCACGTCCTGAGGAAAGCTCATTGTGGGACTGCTCCTAGTGGCTGTAATTCTGCACCAAGGCTGAATTTCGGGAAATAAACTTCAGATATAGTATTAGGGGACCATTAAGGCCTATATAAAAGCATCCAAAAACAGAATAAACAGGATCTTTAAAACATAATACAACTTAATAAAACTTGACAGAACTTCACAGAACTTAATAAAACCTGACATAACCTAATATAACTTACCAGAACCCCCCAAAAACTCACTAGAACCTGACATATCCAGATAGAACTTCTGACAACATATGTGAGCATGGAGGGTGTATATGGTACAGCTGCTCCTCACTGATCATCTTTCAGATGTCATGAGCATCTCCTCATCACCGTGACTACAAAGGAAGGGGTTCGGGGGAGTGGCTTCGCGGCGGGGTTTCCATTTCGTGCAATCACAGGAGATCCTGCTGTCATCTCTCTGGAGAGCCTGCCGTCGACTCCCAGTCTCAGAACGCTCATCATGTACTGCTGGTTACACACACACACACACACTCTCTCTATCACACACACACAAACCACACATTTACCCTCACACACTTACTCTCATGCAATCACACATATACTCTCTCTCCATCACACACACACACTCACACATACCCTTATACACTTGCAGTCACACATGATCACATTTACGCCCAAACACACTCTCTCGCACACACTTACACCCACGCACACACTCGCACACACATATTAGACTGCACTGAAGGACCAGTTACGGTCAACATTTACAACTACGGACAAGCCACTGGTCCAGCGTCCTCCTTCACACGCTCTCCGGACACAACCTGCAATTATCTGTGACCTTGCCGTGGTATCTTTGAATTGCTCAAAATCCTAATCGCTAATAATTGGGCGTATCGCTCTCCCTTTGATCTCCCTCCACCATTGGCTCAAGGTCAGTGTGCCCCTGGACCTTCCTCCAACTACACTGACTCATCCACATGCTGTCTCTGCTCTAGTGAACACACCCATGTTATCAACCGCTATATGCACCACTTCATGGGTCTCTACCTCTTTCGTGTTACTGTTACTTTGACACACGTTTTTCTATATTCAGTACAACAACGTTTATTTCCTGTAAATCTTTACATTCTTCACAAGGAAAGCGTCAGTATTTGTAATGTTGACAAGCTGTAGCCACAGCAACAAGATACCTCACTCATACACACTATCTCACACACACCTCTCTCTCTCACACACACAAACACACCTTTTTATCTCTCTCACAAACACACATACACCCTCACAAATACTCTCATGCTCACACGAGAATGAGAGCACAGCATGGGATCTTGGGTTCCCACACACTCTGACAACCAATCAGCTTGTTTGACAGGAATGTCACATGACCCAGTGTAGGCCAACCCAGCCAATCAGGCCCTCCACGCAGTATCACTTGTGTCCTTTAGGTGGTAGCACATCACTGATTGACTGGCACTCATCACCCTCCTCCTTGACAGCCCAGTCTCAGAAGGTGATACACACTTTTCATTTGCAACTTTATTAAATTATCAAACAAAACAAACACAACACGTCAGAATCTTGTCAGGGTACTGGGGACACACACAATAACCTGCAGCCTCCCACAGTCCCTAAATTCCAAACAGGAAGTCTACTGACAATTCAATAAATATCCGAGTTCTAGTCATATATACATGTACCGCTGGGGGACACAGCTGTGTGTTTGGCTGCTAGCATTGGCTACAGGCTAACATGCTAACTTGTGATCCTTGATTTTCTGCTGTACTTTCTGCAAAAGCTTCTGCTAAATAAAATAAAAACAGTTAAATGTACTGTACATGGTGAGTCTTCGCTCTCATGCAGAACCCCCGCACATACTTATACACTGGCGATGCCTTGCTGAAGTGATTTTAAAAGTATTGATTGGCTCTTCCCATAAAACAACAACATATCAACATCATCTATTTGAGAAAGAACCATTGTCTTTCTCCACATCGTCAAGCAGCAAATCAAAAATGTGCAATTAATGCTCTATAAGTGGATCTGCGGGAGGGACTGCAGGTGTCTAGAGTGGATCTGTGGGAGGGACTGCAGGTGTCTAGAGTGGATCTGCGGGAGGGACTGCAGGTGTCTAGAGTGGATCTGTGGGAGGGACTGCAGGTGTCTAGAGTGGATCTGCGGGAGGGACTGCAGGTGTCTAGAGTGGATCTGTGGGAGGGACTGCAGGTGTCTAGAGTAGATCTGCGGGAGGGACTGCAGGTGTCTAGAGTGGATCTGGGGGAGGGACTGCGGGGTGTCTAGAATAGATCTGCGGGAGGGACTGCGGTGTGTCTAGAGTAGATCTGCGGGAGGGACTGCGGGGTGTCTAGAGTAGATCTGCGGGAGGGACTGCGGGGTGTCTAGAATAGATCTGCGGGAGGGACTGCGGGGTGTCTAGAGTGGATCTGCAGTAGGGATACGGTGGTGTCAATTCGCCATGCTATGTTTAAAAGCAGAATGTCCAAAGAGTCCCCTCTCAAATCCCCTTTTGAGAGGGGATTAATGGTGAGTGTATGTGTTTGAGTCAGTGGTGGTGCCTGTGTGCGTGTGCATGTTTGGCATCTTAGGGCGGCCCTGGCCTCCTTTTGGCCCGGCGCAGCAACAGATCTTGTGTGCGTTTCTCTGCCAGCAGCTCCTGGATGCGCTTGTTTTGCGTTCTCTCTCTAAATAGGGGCGTCTGAGATCTCCTCCGGGGCACAAAGGCGTTGATGAAGACCTGGTTCTCCCCACCCACCACCCTGTAGGTCACCTGGTCCACACTGTTGTCCTCCTGACTCTCCCCCGCCTTGGGGGACAAGCTGGCGATGGTGGGGGTGCGGTTGGGGGGGAAGGTTGCCCGTCCTGGAGGTCTGGTTGTCATGGTGATCCTACGTCTCGGCTGGGAAGTGGCCGGTAATGGTGTCACTCTGGGCAACCGGACTTGTGTGACATCATCGCCCCAAACCAGAGGCGTCGTGGAGGACTCTGGAAGTTGTCTAGTCCTGGTTGCTGATTGGTCGCTGCTGGGCAGAACCTTGGGATGTACGGGTGAGGCTGTGGTGGTGCGGGTTGGAACTGAGACCTTCTCGCTAAGCCTGATGGGAGTTGTAGTTCTGGTGGTGGTGGCAGGCAGGACAGTGGTCGTGGTCCTGGTTCTGGTCTTGGTCCTGGGTGGTCTGGTTGTGGTTGCGGGGGTGAGCCGGGTGGTGGAGCGCTCATCTTCGTAGTCCTCATATTCTACGTAGACAAAGTCTGGGGTAGGTGCGGGGCTGTCGGTAGTGGGGGCAGGGCTGTCAGTGGTGGTGGGGGGGCTAGTGGTGGGAGAAAGGGGCTGGCTGGTGGGCACAAGCCTGGGGCTGCGGGTCCAGGTGGGTTCGGACTGGGCTGGTTCTGTGCTGTGTGTCCTGGAGAGGTTGAAGCTAGCCGGGTTGGGGGTGTAGAACCAGGATCCAGTGAAGTTGGAACGAGTTGGTTCTGTGGTGTAGAACCAGGGTCCAGTGAGGTTGAGCCCCCTAGTGAAGTTCCCATCACTGCACGATCTGCAGCACATCTTCTGGTAGCTAGGGATGGAGCAATACCTGAGAAACACAGAACAAGGAACTAAGAACCCAGAGAGAAAACCCAAGCCTGAGAAGCCAGGAACTGGGAACCCAGATACAGAACATGGACCTGAGAACCAGGAACTGAGAAACCCAAAACAAAGAACCTAGAAAAAAGAACCCAGGTACGGAGAACCCTGGTACAGAGAACCCCGATAGAGAATCAAGGTCTTGGAGCAAACAGTTCTTGATTTCAAACGGTAGACAGCATTTCTGGTGTGCGGTTTTGGAAATAATTATGATTAATCATTATGAAAGATGATTTACAGAATCAGAGATGAACTGTACCTGCTCAGAACCTCCATACGACAGAACACAGACTTGTCCCCCTTGCAGCGCTGCCCTGTGGTAAAATACAAACAACGCTGATGGTTAGGTTTTGGGTCAGATGCCTTCAACCATGTAAGTGAAATTCCAGATGTGGTGTTTGGATTCAGGAGAGAGGAGCTGGGCGAGGCAGATAGAGATAAGATTAAAGACAGAAAGAGATAGAGTCTGACAGGAAGAGGTTTAATAGACAGAGATAGAAACATGGAGTTTGGTTTCATCAATGGTCAGTCTTTTAGTTCAGCAGTTCTAGAGAGAACCAGAACTAGGCAGTCTAGGAATGGTCATTGAGAGCATCAAATCCAAAACATCTGAGGTCTTCTTCCAGATCTCTTCAGTAGTGAGGTCAGTATTAAACCACAACTCCCAGAAGACCTTGAGGTCATGCGGCCCTTTAGGTCTCCAAGAACAACAGATTTTCCTGGAGGTTCTAGAAGGTCGATCTTGATACATGTTCAAAGATCACAGTTTGGATATACACAGTCTCATTGGTCTGACACACGCACACACACACACACACACACACACACATACATACATACATACTTTGTATACATACATACATACATACATACATACATACATACATACATACATACATACATACATACATACATACATACATACATACATACATACATACATACATACATACATACATACATACATACATACATACATACATACACTTACACATACACATAGTGCAGACAGTCAGCTGATGTAATTTCTGTCCCTCTGAGCTGGTAAATACATTGATAATTATACTCCTCTTCCTCCTCGCACACACACACACACATAAACATTAATACAACCCCATAGTCCCACTACACTGTTTATATTGTAAAGAGGAGGTGAAGGAGGTCGAGGAGAAGGAGGAAAGGCAGAGGAGGAGGAAAAAGAGAAGCCGAGAAAGAGGAGGAGGAGCACCTGGAGTGGTCAGGGGCCCTAAATAGAAGTTGTCAGGGTTAGGAGAGGCAGAGAGAGGAGGAGTCGTCAGGGTCAGGGGTCAGAGGTCAGGCTCAGGGTTAGGAGAGGAAGAGTCCAGCTCATCAAGAGCATGCAGCGCAGAGCGCAAGGGGCAGAGCTAAACACTGGGCGTTTACTGGACGAGATCTTGGGTGCCGGGAATTCTGGGCTGGCTCTGGAGAGCCACTGGATCAGGAAATTACGCTGGTCACCTGACAGAAAACAGGAAACAGGTCAACTCTGAAGGAATAATGGAAAAAAACTCAAACAACCAAATGACAATCTTTGTATATGTGAATGCATATTATGTGTGTCCGTGCAAGAGAGTGTGTGTGCATAGTCTGTGCATACACATGTGCGTGTGTACGACTTACTACATAAGCGTGAGGTGGGTGGCTTGTTGTCCAATGTTTGTGTGTGTGTGTGTGTGTGTGTGTGTGTGTGTGTGTGGACCCACCAGGGCAGGGGACCAGGTTACAGGGGCGGGTGGTGGGAGGCTTGCTATCCTGGCACAGTCCTGCAGTATTGTCGGGCGTGGAGCACATCACCTGCCTCTCCTGAGTCCCGTTACCACAGGACACCGAGCACTGACACATCACACACACACACACACACACACATGCATGAATCAAAACACACACACACGTGCATGAACACATATACACACACCTACCCCCTTGCTCCACTCACACAGATACAAATGCCTCCTCTCTCAACACACACACAGACACACACACCTGTCCCCTCCCTCTACACACACACACACCCCTGCCCCTTCCCTCTCTACACACGCACACCTGCCCCTTCCCTCTCTACACACACACCCCTGCCCCTTCCCTCTCTCCACACGCACCCCTGCCCCTTCCCTCTCTCCACACGCACCCCTTCCCCTTCCTTCTCTACACACGCACCCCTGCCCCTTCCTTCTCTACACACGCACCCCTGCCCCTTCCCTCTCTACACACGCACCCCTGCCCCTTCCCTCTCTACACACACACCCCTGCCCCTTCCCTCTCTCCACACGCACCCCTGCCCCTTCCCTCTCTCCACACGCACCCCTTCCCCTTCCTTCTCTACACACGCACCCCTGCCCCTTCCCTCTCTACACACGCACCCCTGCCCCTTCCCTCTCTACACACGCACACCTGCCTACTCCGTCGACACAAACACACAGACACCGGCCTCCGCCCTCCACGCTCACACCAACACTTAGGGCCGTACCTGAGACCAGGGCCCGCTCCTCCACGACGCGGGGCAGAGATGGCGGTTGCAGGGCCGCCTTCCCTCCGGCCGATCGTCGCTGCAGTACTTGGAGTGGATGGAGCGCTGGCCTCCGTCCAGCAGGGGCTGGAGGCAGCGCACGGAGCGCGTCTGTAGCCCAGTCTTACCACAGGGGGCGCTGCAGTCTTCCCAGTCCCCCACCTTCCAGCTGGACACACGCAGACAGGGGTGTGAGCACAGAGTCTTGGAAACACACACACACACACATACACAAATGCACACAAAGACATGCACGCTTCCATACAAACGCAAACTTACACGCAAACTCACACACGTACACACTCACAAACACACACACACACTCTCTGCACCTACACAGGGTGTGAGCAGGGTTTGAGGTTGCAGTCACGGCTGATGGCTCTGGGCTTGTCGATGTTCACGCAGAACGTCCGGTGGACCATCTTCCCATCTGCCTTCCTGCGACAGCCAAACCTGGTGTACTGTTTACCTGGAACACAGTCACACACACACACAACACCACAGCACTGTTTTACCTGGAGCACAGTCACACACAACACCACAGCACTGTTTTACCTGGAGCACAGTCACACACAACACTGTTTACCTGGAGCACAGTCACACACACACAAATGTTTACCAGTAGTCACACACAACACCGAAACACTGTAATTGTGTAGCCACATACAACACTGTTTACTTGTCGTCACAGGCTACAAAACTGCTTACCTGTCACACACAACACCACAAAAGTGCATGAACATACACACGACACCACAAAAAAGAAAGGCAGCAAGAGAGAAAAGGAGAGAGAAAACTACCTGATCCACAGCGCTAGGATCAATGGGAAAGAGAGTGAGAAAGGGAGGTAAACTTGTGCCGCTCTTCATTGAGACACTCACACATTTCAAACGCTCTACTGAAACTATCCTTTTCTCCCCCCTCCAACCCCACCCAACACAGACACAAAACAAAAAACCCCTAAATCCACGTCACACAAAATGACATGCAAGTAATTGTATGTAAACATCCAAGACAGCACACCCCCTCAAACTCATGAACCCGCTTCCTCAGTAGAACACATGCATACTCTACTGCACGACACGCAGAGACCCCTAACCTTGCTTAACCTTGAGCGTTTGTCCTGGGTCAGTAAGACCAATCCCCTCACCTCGTTCCTATGTGATAGCCAGCTTGGCAGCCTGACATTCCCATAAACAATTCAGCGTCACACATTCAGCAGTGGTTGTGTGGGAGGATGGGAGACACATTATAAACATTTTCGACATAAATAGTCCACCACAGCTTGATCTGCGTCCCCTCCAACAGCATTAGCAGTGCATTAACGCGTTTCCATTCCCTAAACAAATGCCTGGAACAGTTTCCTTCCACCCACATGAAGGGCTCCCCTCCCTCACCCCGGGAGTAGCAGTGGGTCACAGTAACTCCACACAAGCCCCCTCCTGTCCTTTTGGGAATGGGGGGCTCACACAGCATCCGCCGACGACACCTTTCCGCATTGGCCTACCCCCAGAACACCTGCCACGGGTGACACTCAACTCCCTGCGAGGCCTTGAAGTTTTGACCCAGGCTGTCACAACAGCCGTCGCACTGAGCTGTGGGGAAATAGGCTCCTCCCACCCCCACGGCCTCGCCTCTATGCCCCTCCTCCGTGAGGGTGGGAGCCCTGGCCCCAAAGCAGCCGTCTCCCAGTTCCCCAATAGCCTCCGGACGGCTTGCGGTTGGATCGCTGCTGCCCTCCTCTCCATATCGACCAGACCCTGCCCCCCCCCCCTCCCCGTCCCTTTCTCCCATCCCCCCCCTCCAACCACAGGTAGGTGCAGAATCGGTGCTCTCCAGCCAGCGGTAACCTGACCAGAAGAAATCCCCAAGCTTCCTTTGGAGATCTCCTAGGAGGCCCCATGAAGGGTTGAGCACAGCCAGCCGCTACCATAGTGGACACTGCCCAGTTGTTGATGATCAGTACCAGGCTCCTGAACCGCATCTGGGTTCGGAGGCACTTCCACGCAAACCGGAAGTTCTCCGGAGAGGCAGCCTGAGTCACGATCCCCAGTTTTTCCTGACACATTCCTCTGAGTCTAGGTAAATGACTCCCCCCTGTAGGCCTCCTTCCGCCGACAACAGCCCCACTTTACCTCAGCTCACCCCTCAGGTACCATCAGACTGTCCTGCAGTAACCTCACACCCTGCTTTCCACCAACTAACACTGTCGCCTGCGGGGGCAGAGAGGGTTATGCTCGTGTTGAGGCCTTCCTCTGGTGACCCTCCCCCCACCCCCCAGACTCATGACGTGCAACCCCAGTAGAGGCTCCACGGCCTGGGTGTACAGTTTGCACCTCCTACCTTCCCCCTCCAGGCAGCTCCCACACACAAACGCTTCAACCCCCAGTCCATAAAATCCTCCAAACAGGTGTGTGACCACTTTGAAACCAACAACTACGATGAAAAGAGAAAGCAGAACAAGCGTAAGAGCCAGAGCCTTAACACCGTTCCATCTCTCAGAAGAGACAGAGGTAGAGGGGTGGGGTGGTGATGGAGGGGATAAAGAGTGGGAGATAGAGAGAGAGAGACATTGCTACCTCCTCCACAGTGCTTGGAGCAGTGGGACCACTTCTTCAGTGCCCACTCAAAGAACACCGTGTCTTCCTGTAGCAGGTTGGTCTCCATGGAGACCTGCAGCTCCTCGTGGAGGATGTACTTGTAGGACAGTGTCACCTTGGAGTCTCCATGGGAACGGATCTACAGACAGACACCAATCAACATGGAACATGGAAATGACTGTAGGTCCTACATTCCTACTTACCATGACTTGAACCCTGTGTGTTTTGAATGTTGTAGGTAACAAGTTCTAGGTTCTACCTCACCATGACTAGAACATTGTGGGCCCTATCTTGCACCCAGCGCAATTGACTTTGGACATCGACGCATGTATCATTCCTATTTTGAACCTGACGCACAGCGGACTTTTGCCTCCTCAGACGCATGTTGGGGAATTAACCTGAGCTCCCGGGGGCGGTTAAGCGAAAAGATGAGATGTGTTCCAGCGGAAACGTTCCCTGGTGCTATTTTGTTTCAGAAAACAATTCTGCCACAGACCTGATCTAAAGTCAGTGGCGCGTTATTCAGATTCTATTGGGCGCATGCTTGACCATAATGTAGTGTGTGCACAATGTGCATACACTTCGCTTCTCTCATGAAGATGTGAAAAAAGGCATATATCTAGTGTACACATTTACCCAAATTATTCAGGCTAATTGCAGCAATGACGGATCAAACCTGTTTGACCAACAGTGGCAAGACACATGGGTATATAAGGACGAAGCTCATTTGGGTGGGTTCCTCCCATCCCCATACGATGTCACTTCTCTGTCTTTCACTGCCCTGATGAGAACGTCGGTCTCATCGGCTGTGAACCGCTCCTGGCGTGCGCCTGGCAAATCCGCCATTATAATAGCAATCCGCCATGAAACAAGGGCGCCTGCTCTTAAAGGGAATGTGAGATGACGCTCTGATTGGTTTATTGCACGTTACGCCCAAACCACACCTATGAGTAATGTAGCTACTTCAGACCAACCCATTTTAAATTTGTGGGTATATTAGCAACAACGCCTGTGTTCCGCCGACAGTTACTTGCGTTTTGGGTTTAATACTTGCATTTCAGATCGTTTAAATAGGGCCCTGTATCTGGTCCATGTTCTAGGTTCTAGCTTCTACCTCACGATGACGAGAACTATGTGTGCTCTGAATGTTCTAGGTTCTACCTTACCAAGGCTAGAACCCTGTGTGCTCTGAATGTTCTAGGTTTTACCTCACCATTACTAGAACCCTGTATGCTCTGAATGTTCTATGTTCCACCTCACCATGACTAGAACCCTGTATCATCTCCATTTTCTAGGTTCCATGTTGTAGAGTCTAGGTTATCTCACCATGATTAGAACCCCATATCGTAGGGGACCAATGCTCTGGACGGTCTCCATGTCATCATCATTCTGGTACTCCCACTCCACGCCCTTCTCAATCAGCACACGGGATTCTGGGAAATCATCTTCGCCATTCAAGAAGAGGTCGCCTGTCACCTGGTTCTTTACCGCTACAGGAAACATGATTATGAAATATTGTGTAATATCACACTTTAAGTGTATTTGTGATGGGATGTGTGCGTGCGTGTGTTAGCGTGTATGTGAGGTGGTGTGTGATGTGGTGTGTTGGTAGACACACTCAGCATCTGGCCATGATGTGCAAAGGTGTGAAAAGATGTGTGTGTGTTTGAGGTGTGTGTGTGTGAGGTGGTGTGTTGGTAGACACACTCAGGATCTGTGCCATGATGTGTAAAGGTGTGAAAAGATGTGTGAGTGTTTGAGGTGTGTGTGTGTGTGTGTGAGGTGGTGTGTGTAAAGGTGTGTGAAGGTGTACTAGTGGACATACCGAGGATATGGGGCGTGGCCTTAGACTCCTGGATCAGCAGGTGTCTGGCTCCCTTAGGAATCTCCAGGATCTTCAGGTAACCTGGGAAACAACACCCACCCAGGTTTGAAAGTGCATGTGTCAGAGAGAGACTACGCGTGTGTGAGAGTGTGTGTGTATGTGAGAGTACGTGTATGTATGTGAGTGTGTATGCTGGTGTGTTCGTATGTGAGAAAGTGTGTGTGTGGTGGCAACCCTGGAGCTTGGGGTCAGGTGATCTAGTACCACAGAAGCCCGCTCCCCGCCTGGCTAACGAGGACCACAGCTGCACCTTGTCAGCTAATCAGGGCGAGCCGCGGTATATAAGCAGGCCAGTACAGGGGAGCAGGGGGGAGAGCGACCATGCTGCAGTGGACGGATAAGTCACCTTGTTTCCCCTCTTTCATCAGGCTTAGAGAACCACCAGTAAGATTGGGCCTGGCAGTGGATCTTTCCCTCCATTACAAAGTTTGTTTTTTTTGTACTTTAGTTTGGTGTTTTATTTAATACATACCATACCTGGGTTGAACTGTCCCTGGTTGTGCTGTTTCCTTTGGCCACACGTGGTCAAAGCCTGAGGGAGCTCCTCGGGTACCACAGTGTAGGTGTATGAGTGAGAGCGTGTGTCGTCCTACCCAGTTTCTTGGTGCTGCGGGTGAAGTTGCCTTTGATGATCTTGCAGCTGGAGTTGTCTCCTCCACATACGCCACACTTATCCTCCTGCAGGTCTGACGCTATGTGGTTATCACAGCCCACGTGCTGCACACACACACACATACATACAAATGCACACCGGCACACACACGCATGCATGCGTACACTCACTCACACACATGCACGCACACACATCCAAAAGCATGCACGCACATGCACGCACACACACACGCATGCAAACACACATCCAAATGCATGCACATACATATGCATACACGCACGTGCAAACACACACAAACACATCCAACGCGTGTTCACACACATTCAAATACACGCACACACACACACACACACACGCACGCACACCAGTTATGAATGTTAAGATAGCTCTCTCAGGACCTCTGTGTAACATTATACGGTCATAAGAAACATTCTGGACATTTCCGGAAAGGAAAATATTATAAACCTGCTTTCCCAGAAACTGGCCTGAACAATGAAGTTACATTTGTTTATGGAGGGGAGGAGGAGAGATAGAGTAACAGGGAGATAGAGTAGCAGAGAGAGAAAAAGAGAGAAAAGAGAGAGAAACAGAGTGAAACACGCGAAGATAGAGTAACAAAGAGAGAAACACACAGAAAGAGTAACAGAAAGAGAGAGAGAGAGAGAGAGAGAGAGAGAGAGAGAGAGAGAGAGAGAGAGAGAGAGAGAGAGAGACAGCGAGACAGCGAGACAGCGAGAGAGAGAGCAGTCTCCAGCCGGATAAGTAGGTCTGGCAGATGTATGTGGAAAAGCTCAGTAACTTTTTGAGACAGAAGGAGCTGTAGGGGATGACATCATCACCCATCTGGCTCTGGTTCCTCTGCTGGAGACTCGGGTTCAAAGCCCTTACTGCTGTAACACAGGAGCACCCTGCACCCATTAGACCAGGAGGCCCAGGGTCTGCATGAGGGGATGGAACCCCAGTTTCCAAACCACCTCCCCTACATTAGCAGAGTGAAAGTCTGCCCTGGTTTGATTTTCTCTCTCTCTCTCACACACACACACACACACACACACACGTACCTCACAGTCTCCTCTGACACAAACACTGTACGCGTCCTTGTAGGAGCAGCGTGTCCCATCATGCACCATTCTGTTCATCGCGACCACGTCCCCCGTCTCCCTGGACTGACAGTACAGCTGACACCTCTCATCATCTTCGAGAGGAGAGAAGAGGAGCAGAGTGGGACAGATGAAGGGAGGAGGGGAAAGGAAATGAGAGGAGAAAAAAGGAATGAAAAGGATAAGAGAGGGAAGGATGAAAAAGTGATCAAAATCAATCAACGGTGTTATTATGTTTCTATGCAATGCATGTTTATCTTCTGTCGGTAACGGCACAGGGAAATGGAATGTGACACCATGTGTAATCTGATCAGCCTGAAAGTGGTCCTCTCTCTCTCTGACTGTCTCTCTCTTTCCATCTCTCTGTCTCTCTCTGTGTCTCTCTTTCTCTCGGTCTCTGTCCCCCTCTCTCTGTCTCTCTTTCTGTGTCTCTAACCAGGATTCATAGCTAACGACAGCAGGTCAAATCACAAACCAGATAATGTTCATGACAAATGACTTGACCACCTGTCCTTATCCAAACTTTCCTCACTCACACAAACACACACACATACACATACACACACAGCCACACAGCCACACAGCCACACACCAACACAGTGACACACACACACACAATCATATCAGTTTCAACCAGTTCAACTCACCGACCCCTTCTTTTGCACCCTGTTCCTCCTCCTCTCTCTCTCCCGCTACGCCCACTCTACCTCTTCCTTCTGCTCCTCTCCTCCTCCTGATTCTACTACTTCTCCTCCTCCTGCTCCTCCCTTTCTTCTTCCTCCTCTCCTTTCAGCTTCTCCTCCCTTTCCTCGTTCTTTCCTTCCCCCTCTCCTCCTCCTGCTCTTCCTCTCCTCGTGAACCTCCTTCTTCTTCCTCTCTTCTCTGTATTTTCACAGGGCTCCCAGCAGTCCTCCTTATGTAACTCTAACTTTATGACTGGTCGTCATGGTTTTGGCTCCCGTCTGCAGATCAGGGATGTGATTGGTCGAGGAGAGGAAGTTTATCCTTACAGCTCTCCACTGACTGAACTCCCACTTGTCACATATCTGATCCTCCCCAGTACCTGCCTCTGAGACACAGCGTGTGTGTGAGTGTGTGTTAAGAATGGGTGAGCGTCTATGCCTGTCTTTGTGTGTGTGCGTGTGCATGTGACCAGACACGGCACATGAGTGTGTGGGTGTGAGCATGTGCTCTTGTATGTGTGTGTGTGTGTCTCACGATCGGGGTGTTCGTAGGGCAGCCAGTGGTGCTTGCTCTCCTCGTGCAGGAAGTAGGGGTCCCACATCCTGCACTGTTCCTCCCTGAAGTCCGCCAGGGCCTTAGTGCACTCCTCCATGTTGCACATCTCAAACTCATAGCTGTTTCCAAAGCAGGTGCGGCCTCCGTTGGATGGCCTGGGGAGGTCAGCACAGAGAAGGGCTGTTGCTGTTGCTGTCTTTTTCTTGCAGTGTCTTTTCCTTCCAGTTTACTCATTAAGTTTCGTGCTTATTGTCGCTGTCAATGTTGTTGTTGTCAGTGTTTTTGTTATTATTGTTGTTAATGTTGCCGTCGTTGTCAATGTTGTTGTTGTTATTATTGTTGTTTGTTTTTGTTGTTGTGGACTCACGCTGGGTTGTCACACTGGCGCGTGCGGAAGCGGACGCCTCCTCCACAGGTACGCGAGCAGGAGCCAAATTTGGTCCAGGAACTCCAACTCCCATCATGCCTTAGGATCTCAGGGGTGAGTTTGATACAGTAACCTTTAAAACAGTTCTGGGGAAGGGGGATACAGACATGTAGACATGTATAGAGAGAGAGAAGGAGAAATAGGAGAAGATTTTTTGTTTAGTTTTTTTGTTTATTTAAATTTGTATTTAACAGGGACCATGAATAATACAACAATTGAGCCAGAGTTAGCTATATAGCTAACTGACATCTGCAGTGCCTGGGGATATTAAAAGCCATACAAGACAAGAAGAAGAGAAAGGAGGAAGACAGAGAGAGAGAGAGAGAGAGAGAGAGAGAGAGAGAGAGAGAGAGAGAGAGAGAGAGAGAGAGAGAGAGAGAGAGAGAGAGAGAGAGAGAGAGAGAGAGAGAGAGAGAGAGAGAGAGACGGGAGACCTACCTTCCCCGGTCCACACTTGGTGCCGTCGATGGGTGGGCCCTTCTTGGTCTTACAGAACACAGGGTTGTCAAAGTGGCTGCACCACAGCTGCTTACACGGGTCATAGGTGCTGTACTAGAGACACACACACACACGCACTGCTCTAACACAGGCTGCTGCACGCACACACACACTGATAAATACAGGCTGCACACACATACACACTGCTAAACACAGGCTGCACACATACGCCGCTTTAAAACAGGCTGCACACAAACACACAAACACACTGACTTCCACTGACACAGGACAGTTCTAGAACCCCAGCTCAGCTGTCCCGGAAGCTCACCGCCGTGCAGGTGCTGTAGCCTGACCCAAAGTCGAAGCGACACTGGTCGTCCATGGAGTAGCTGAGGCCAGGCAACTGGGGCATCGCCGGCCAGTCATGGTCAAACGGGTCATCACGGAGACAGTCGTACGTTCTGGAAGAAGGGGAAGGCATCAGCCGTCAGTCGCTTCCAATCACAACCCAGGCAGATATATGTCAGGGGTCAGGGTTCATGGTATTGGGGATCAGAATTGATGGTTCGTGGGTGAGAGCTGAGGGTTCAGGGGGTCAGGGGTGAGAGGTCAGGGTTCAGGGGTGATTGTCCAGGGTTCAAGGGTTTAGGGGTGAGGGCTGAGGATTCATGGGGTCTGTGGTTAGGGGGTCAGTGGTGAAGGGTCAGGGGTAATGGTTCAGGGTTCTTGATTAAGGGTACAAGAGGTTTTGGGGTGAGGGTTCAGGGGTTCAGGGGTCAGGGGAGAGGACCTACTTGAGGAACTTCTGCAGCTCCTCATGGCTGCAGCTGGACCAGTGGAAGCGGTGGAAGGCAGCCTGTACCAGAGGAGCCATGATGCTGCCCATGGGGACCTCGTCTCCACAGTCATTACCCTGGCCGTCGTGCTCCATTCCCAACCTGCAACACTCCACAGTCAACACTGCTACATGTGTGCGTGTGTGTGTGTGTGTGTGTGAATAGCTGTATGTAGAAGTGTGTATGTATGCTCGTACAGTGTGTGTGTGTGTCTATAGAAGTCTGTGTATGTGTCTGTGTGTCTGTACGTGTGTTGTGTGTGTACATGTAGTGTGTGTGTGAATATACGTGTGTATGGTGTGTGCATGTGGTGTGTGTCTCACACGTGTCCGGTCTCATGAGCCACGACGAAGGCGGAGGAGAAGCCGTCCTCGTGGTTCAGGGTGCAGCTCCTCACCGGGTGACACATGCCTGTCACCGGGGCGTAACCTAGGCGACCGCACACACAGACAGAGGATCAGTAGCGGTGTCTGTGTCTGTAGCCTGTGTGTGTGTCCGTAACACGTGTATACCGTGTGTGTGTATGTAGCGTTTGTGCGGTGTCTGTGGGTACCTGTTGTGTGTGTGTAGCGTGTCCTTACAGAATGTGTGCAGTGTGTGTTTAGTGTGTGTCTGTAGCATGTGCATGTGTAACATGTGTAGCAAGTAGCATGTGAACGGTATTTGCCTAGCGGGTGAATAGTGTTTGACCAGCATGTGCATGGCGCGTGCATAGCGTGTGAATAGCGTGTGCATAGCGTGTCCTCTACCCTGCATGCCGGAGGGACCAAACTCCTGCCGTGTGAGGAAGATGGCGTGGTCGTGGTACTCTGCGTCTGCCCTGTCCGGCTTCTGCTGCAGGAAGGCCCAGCGACACACGTTCTCAAGGCTCTGGGACGGGTTCCCCAGCTCGATCAGAGACATGGACTTCAGAACACAGAACCCACAGGACAGAAGCACGTCACTGGGGAAGGAATCAAACTAGTAACCCCTCCGATCCACGTTATAACACAGTGCCTGGAGAGGGACCAGTGACTGTCGAGGCTGTTATGCTGTGTCACACCCTGAGTGTGTGTGTGTCTGTGTGTGCACGTGTGCACGTGTGTACAGGAGAGTGTCTATGAGTGTAGTTTGTGTGTGTGTGTGTGTATGAGTGTGGGTGTGTGTGTGTGTGTGTATGAAAGAGTGAAACCGTTAGTGTGTGTACCTTGTCAGAAGAAAGCATGATAATTCTGACCAGCACTACGTTGATGTGAGCTCCCAGAGTGCGATCCTGGTAGATCTCATTCACCTGCAAGACAGACAGACAGGTAGGCAGATGGACATACAGACAGACAGACAGACAGACAGACAGACAGACAGACAGGTAGGCAGATGGACATGTAGACAGACAGACAGACAAGAAAACCATGTGTGTGTGCGTGACTGTGTGTGTGCATGACTGTGTGTGTGTGGGATTGTGTGTGTGAGAGAGAGAGAGAGAGAGAGAGAGAGAGAGAGAGAGAGAGAGAGAGAGAGAGAGAGAGAGAGAGAGAGAGAGAGATACCTACTATGTTCATAAGAGTGAGCAGGTACTTCTGTATGTGTTCCCTTCCGTGGAACTGGACCACAGAGTAGTCCACCCCCAGCAGAACCTCAATGTTGAACAACTCCAGCTCCTCAACCTCCCGCCGGGCCCGACCCCACCTGGACTGGTTCTGTTTCTGAGTCTGGGTTTGAGTCTGGTTGGGAAACAGTCCTTTGGACAGGGTCTCCAGGTCCCTGAGACCACCCAGTATGGACCCTGGAGTAGAGAGAGAGAGAGACAGAGAGAGAGAGAGAAAGAGAGAGAGAGAGAGAGAGAGAGAGAGAGAGAGAGAGAGAGAGAGAGAGAGAGAGAGAGAGAGAGAGAGGCTTAGAGGGATTAAGGGTTAGGACCCCCTTCACTGTGGTCTGCTTTGGCAACATTGTTTAGTAACCTGAACATTCATGCCAATAAAGCATATTCAATTCAATTCAATTGAGAAGAGCGAGAGCGAGAGCGAGAGCGAGAGCGAGAGCGAGAGCAAGAGCAAGAGAAAGAGAAAGAGAAAGAGAAAGAGAAAGAGAAAGAGAAAGAGAGAGAGAGAGAGAGAGAAAGAGAAAGAGAAAGAGAAAGAGAAAGAGAGAGAGAGAGAGACAGAGAGACAAAAGTAAGAGACAAAAAGATTAAATTTCATGCCTAGCAACCTGGCCTGACCTGACAACCCTTTCCAACCTGGCAACTTTGCCAAATCTGGCAACCCTGCCCACTGGATATGCTGCAACATGCCCACATATGCAAGTACTGATCAGCTGATCAGTCCAAGAGTCAGACCTGGCAACCTCAGCAGCGTGGGCAGTGAAGCGACACAGTGACACCCCCCTTCCTGCAGACCCTCAACCCCCTTCTCAGGTTACCTTCATCTCACACCCCAGCCTCCGTTCCAGGCCATTAAAGACTTACCTCAGCAGACATACACACACACACTCGCAAAAGCACACACGCATTTTGCAAAGACAAACACACACACTTGCAAACACACAACACACACACACACACCCTGGCTGAGTGTCCAGGAGGTATCATGGTGTCAGCTGACAGGGGCTTTACAAAGTGCCAGGTCATCATATTCCAAGGGTACAGCCTCCTCACAGCCTCACACTCTCTATTAATAGATACACACAGTGAGGTCTCCCTGTCTACACAGGAGAGGAGGAGGAGGAGGAAGATGATGCTGATGAGGATAAGGATGGTGATGATGATGATGATGATGAAGATGGTTATGATGATGATGAAGATGGTGATGACGATGATGAGGATGATGATGATGAGGATGATGATGGTGATGATGATGATGAAGATGAAGATGGTGATGATGATGATGATGAAGATGGTGATGACGATGATGATGATGAGGATGGTGATGATGATGATGAAGATGGTGATGAGGATGATGAAGATGGTGATGACGATGATGAGGATGATGATGGTGATGATGATGATGATGATGATGATGATGATGATGATGATGATGATGATGACGGTGATGATGATGAAGATGGCGGTGATGATGATGATGATGATGACGAAGATGGTTATGATGATGATGAAGATGGTGATGATGACGACGACGACGACGGTGACGGTGACGACGGAAGATACAATAAGGATGATGATTATGATGTTGATGATGGTGATGATGGTGGCGATGGTGAGGACAGTGGTGGTGATGATGGTAGTGAGGTGTGGGGAGGGCGGGGATTATGGGGAAGATGACGAAGATGATATTTGGTGGTCGTGATGATGATGATGATGGTGATGGCCGTGATGATGAGGGTGGAGCTGGTGATGGTGCGGATGATGATGGAGGGGATGATGTTGATAAAGATGATAAAGATGGAAGAGGTATGATGATGATGAAGATTAATTCAGTGAGGAGACACGGAGAGAAAAAATGAGTGACAAAGATTGGGAGAGCGGGGTGAGAGAAAGAGAAAGATAGAGAGAGAGAGAGAGAGAGAGAGAGAGAGAGAGAGAGAGAGAGAGAGAGAGAGAGAGAGAGAGAGAGAGAAAAGAAATAAAGCCAGAAAGAAAGAGACTACCAGTCCAGGGAGATTGAGGTCACTTTTTCCCTCCTCCCCTTGATGTTCTCTGCTCCGCATCAAATCCCCTCCAGATGTGTGTGTGTTTCTGTGTGTGTGTTCCCTCTGGGTCTATTCTAAACAACTACGTAGACCCCTAAACACTACTTCCAAGACCCCTAAACCCTATCCTTTACCTCCCTAGATCCTAAACCATATCCCCTACCTCCTAAATCCTAAACCATATGCCCTACCTCCTACATCCTGAACCCTAAACCTCGATGTTCCACCCACACAGATCTTAAATCCTACCCCCTAGATCCTAAACCCTACTTCCCACCACCAATCCCATATATCCAAAACCCTGTCCTACTCCTAGCCCCTAGACTACATCAAGTCTCTCCTGCAGCCTTACACCCCCACCCGCCACCTACGGTCTTCTTCAGACAACCGCCTGGTGGTCCCACTGCTCAAGACCGCCGGTCACAACACAAGCTCCTCTCCTGCCTGGCCCCCCAGTGGTGGAATCAACTCCCCACCTCCATCTGACACAGACTATCTCTCCACCTTCAAGAGAAGGCTCAAGACGCACTTGTTTCGGGAGTACAACGGTACTTAGGAATGGTTTGCTCAACCCAATGCTAGTTTCCTCAAGGATCTGAATGACTTGCTTAGACTGTTGCTCTTGTTGGTTAGTGGTAGCTGATTTAAACTGTTGTATTCTATTCTATATTAGTTAATCCTATTTTTTATTGCTTTCCTACAGGTACACTTGCACTTAGAGATTCATGTTGTTTAATTGTAACTTGCTTAACTACATGCTCTTATGGTTTCTTCCCTTTAGCACTTATTTTTTGGTTATGTAATATGTACTTCTTGTTTTGGCTACCCGCAATGCTATGGGGCTATCTTGTTGTTATTATCAGTGACCTATGCACTTTGTAAAGCTCTCTCTTGGAAGTCGCTTTGGATAAAAGCGTCTGCTAAATGAATAAATGTAAATGTAGATCTTAAACCCTCCCTTATCTCCAAAACCATACTTCCAACCCCCAAATCGAAAAGCCTACCCCTTACCCCCTAGGTCATAAACCCTACTTCCCACCCCCTACCTCCTAGATCCCAAACCTTATCCCTTATCTCCTAAACTCGACTCCCACCCCTAACGCGTAGATCATAAACCCTACCTCCTAGATCCTAAAACCTACCTCCTGCTCTCTTCTAGGTCAGAAATGTTTCCTTCTATTTCCTGAAGGGAGAGAGGGATCTAGTGGGAGTTTGAGCGTAGCGTCAGCTGAAGGGTTCGGTCAGGAATACAGGGACCAGGCAGGAGTCAGAGACACATGGAATGTTGTTATTTCAGGAGATGCTTTGACTGAAAACACGTGTGAGGAAAAACCGAAAGAGCTGGAGAAACAGATACAACACACACACACACGCACATCCATCTCTCCACACAGACAGGCACACACATATCCTCAAATAAACCTAAACAGACACACGCCAGCTCACCAACACGCACTCTTAGATAACACAAACACACCCGCACACAAACACACGCACGCACAAAAAACGCACACACCCTTAAACAAAACACACACACACCCTGTCCTGATCTGCAGGGGGAAGTGACCCCCCAACCACCCCACCCCAGAGGGATGGGTGGGGGGAAACTATGATGAAAGGAGGGCAAGATTTATTATGTTCTCTGAGCCCTGACCCCTGACCCCTGACCCTCAACAAGGCCATCAACACCTATTCCAATACTGAACCGAACCTGATCACCTTGCCCCTCCACTGAAGCACAGAGTCAGTTACTATCACATTACAATTACAACACTAGCATCACATTACATTTACATTACATTTACATTACATTTATATTACATTTACATTACAATTAACTATAGAAGCAACACCAAAAGCAACATTGAACTCTCTCTCTCCTCCTCTCTCTCTGTTTCCTTATTTTCGCTTTCTTCCCCCAGTATAACAGTATAACATTATGACCCCCTCCCAGCCTCTGTGGTTGTACTCAGTCTGCCACGTAGCACTTGGCTGTTGCTCAGTTCCTGGCTGTTACTGAAGACATTCACTCCTATCCTCATCTCCCTCACTTTCCTCACCCTCTCCCTCTCTCCCTCTCCCTCTCCCTCTCCCTCTCCCTCTCCCTCTCCCTCTCCCTCTCCCTCTCCCTCTCCCTCTCCCTCTCCCTCTCCCTCTCCCTCTCCCCCTCCCCCTCCCTCTCCCTCTCCCTCTCCCTCTCCCTCTCCCTCTCCCTCTCCCTCTCCCTCTCCCTCTCCCCCTCCCTCTCCCTCTCCCTCTCCCCCTCCTTCTCCCTCTGCTTCTGCCTCTGCCTCTGCCTCTCCCTCTTCTTCTTCCTCTCCCTCTCCTCTCTCCTCCTTCTGTCCCTTGCTTCTCCTCTGCTCTCTGCATCTTAGCCTCCCCGGCCTGGTGTCCAGCTTCCAATGTGTGTGTGTGTGTGTGTGTGTGTGACTGCTCTCATGAGTGTGCTGGCAGGATTCCTAGAAAACGTCAACATCTTTAGCGATAGTCTTTCAGAGAGAACAGGACACTCATCCTAGTAAGTTCTAACGTAAGTGATAACTAAACCCTTCCTTCCTCCCATCCCCCTCTCCCTCCTTTCCTACCTCCCACTTCATTCCTCCCGTCCTCTCCTCCTCTACACCTTTCTATTGAACTCACTTGAAATTAAACACGATCATTACTAATAATCTCCCGAACCCAAGTTCAAGTTGAATTCTTACAGTTTACTGAAAAAACATAGTTCAGTGTTGGTATGTGTGTGTAGTGTGTGTGTGTGTGTGTGAGGGAAAAGCCAGAGACAGAAACAGGGTGTGTGTCACACACACGGCAGGTGTATCTGTAGCGTCTGTCTCACCTCGGGGGTAGAAGTCAGCAGTTTGATTGACAGGTGGCCGGCGAACAGCAGAGGAGCGATACATGATGTGACGTCGCCCGCCCCCGCCCCCGCCCTCCTCTTTACCAGCCCCGCCCTCCTCTTCATAGGCCACACCCGTATCTTCGTCGACCACGCCCCCTCTCTCCAGGGGCTCGATGAAGAACTCCTCATCCCTGGTACGAATCATACCAGCCTGGGGGGGGGGGGGGGAGAGGGAGGGGGTGGAGGGGGAGGGGGGGAGGGGGAAAGACGGTGAGGGAGGACAGAGTGGTAGGAGGAGATAGGGAGAAAGGAGATAAGCAGTGAGATAAAGCGAGAGAGTGAGTTTAGAATGTTAAGATGTACGGGGTGGTTCACATTCAGAGCACACACTCAATACAACTATTCACACACACAATACCAATACTAACATCAACGCACACACACACAAACAGAGCTTGTTAGCAGGCTGGCTGGTTGTCTGGATGGATGGCTGGTTAGCTGGTTGGCTGGAAGGTTGGTTAGCTACTGAGAAGATTGCTGTCTGGCTGGTTGACTGACTAGATGGCGTGCTTGTTGGCTAGCTGGCAGGTAAGTTAGCTGGCTGCCTGGCTGACTAGATGGCGTGCTTGTTGGCTAGCTGGCAGGTAAGTTAGCTGGCTGCCTGGCTGGCTGACTAGATGGCTGCCTGGGTGGATAGCTATCTGGCTGGTTGACTGACTGAAAGACTGACTGGTTGCTTGACCTTCATGTCTGACTCCTTCACAGTCCCTTGGCAGCACCAATTCAGACCATTACTCACATAAAATACAGGCAGAAATCTGGAATCCTTCGGGGGTTCCAGAAGGCAGTGTTTTGCTCAGGAACGGCGGGGACAGCCCAGAAAGAGGAGATACTCCACCAGGAGCCGGAGAGAATTTGTCATCTTCACAAACAAACGACACACTGTGACACACAGACAGGAGGCTGTGGAGCCGCCCTCCCTCTGTGGCAGAACAAAGGAGTGGTTCTGTGGTCCAGATCTGTCTCCGTAGCGATGGTCAGCTGATCCTAGGTGTGGCGCTATTACACGAGGGGCCAGATTCACCTTGTCAACACAGACACACACACAGAAACACACGCACACACTCACGCGAGGGCCACGCTGAAAGACTGGGGTCCTTAGAGATAAGAGTTTAACCTAAACCATATGGCCTGTGTCTCTGAGGTAGGCAGATTATGGAGCCAAGGAGACAGAGGTAGGATGTTGGAGGTCGGAGGTAGGAAGTAAGAAAAAGGCAGGAAGCAGGAGGAAGATGGCAGCAGGTAGAAAGCAAGAGGTAGGAAGCAGGAGATAGGAGGTAGGATGCAGGAGGTAGATGTTAGGGGGCAGAGGGCAGGAGGATTGTTCAGACCCACAGCCAGAGAGGGTAGGCTCACTCTGGCCTGGTCAACCATGAGAGGTCAAGCTAGGGTCAGCAGGAAGGTCAAAGTGTGAAGAAAGAGTGTGTGTGTGTGTGTGTGTGTGTGTGTGTGTGTGTGTGTGTGTGTGTGTGTGTGTGTGTGTGTGTGGATGAAGGCGAGGGTGTGTCGGGTGAGGGGGTTGGAGAAGACGGTCACAAAACCATGACCACGACCACCACCTGGACAAGGCCACAAGCTGAGGCTGAGTGACACACACACAGGACAGACCAAGCTTTGACCGTGGAGCTAAGGCTTTGACCGAGACAAGAGTAGCGATGTCTTGGACCGTTACCAAAGACATGGCCTATAACCTCAACCATAACAGTAAACTATACCCCTCACTGTCAAACACAAAGCTAGAGACACTGTCAAAATGATTCTCTCACACAGGGAACTCAGTCTCCAGCAAACTATATAGATGTTGAACGCACACACACAACAAACAAACACACACGTAGACACACAAACAAACACACGCATACACACACGGCACAGGGACCAGAGACTTAGCAGTCTGTGGAAAGCTAGCAAAGCAAGCAAATTAATCACATACACGCGACTAACAGACCAACACAAACACAGAAACGTACCCTGGCACGCATACATACACATAGCAAACACACACATATGGTGAACACACACACACATAGGGAACAAACACACACACAGAAGGGCTGGAAGCTGGCAAGAAGATCAGTAGCTGGCTGACTCACAGAAGCGGATCATGAGGGAGGGCAAATACTACATGGAAAAACTGCTAATCACACACACACACATATATACAGATGCACGCACGCACAAGCACGCACACACATACGCTTGCAAAGTCAAGCAAAAGCCCAGCAGCATATTTTCCAGTAGAAAATGTCAATCAGGCATTTCCTCTTTCAGTTCCAACGCTGCTGGTTTCCAACAATGATGACAATGCTACACATCATATCATAATAATCACCTATATCATTTGACATGTTATTGTTTACTGTGCCTGGTAGCTGATACGCTACTCTGCATTGTGACTGGTAAGTACAGACTGTTCCTTGACTGAAAAATATTAACTTCTGACCCTTGACCTTCTGCTGTATTTTATACAGTATGTCGCTTTGGAGAAAAAACATCTGCTCAATGAAACAAAAACAACCCAGAGAAAAACCCAAAGAATACAGGAGACAACAACCGAGAGAACCATCCAGAGAACCACTTCAAGAACATCCCAGAGAACAACCAAGAGAACAACCTAGGGAACACAGGAGAACAACCCAGAGAAGAACCTAGAAAGCACTGGTGAGAACAGGACAGGGAACGTCTGTGGTCGTGTTGTGACATCTTGTCTACATGTGTTCTACAGAGAGGACAACTGAGCAGAGAGAGAATCGTTCTAGAATCCGGGTCCAACTCTGGGAAACATGGAACAGGATGACATCATCTGCTTCTGTCCCAACAATGAGGTTGAAGTCTGTGTCACATGGTGTTGTCTGAAGATATCATGCAGCCACTTTGAGACCGACCAATTCATTGATGTCTTTCAACAGAGATGTCTGCAAACATACTGCCCTTTGTATTTATTTGTTCTGTCCAACTGAGACAAAACCCTGGGTTTTCTAATGACGTCCCAAATTTGAGCAGCCACAGGAAACTCAATGAAATTTGGTTTGTTAAATTTGTTATAAAAAATAAAACCTTGTAGTGACATTTCTAATCCATGCTACACGTTGTTCTACCCAAACGGTTAAGTTATGTGGAATGTTTAGAATTATTTGTTTTTTGTCTCAGGATTATTCAACAAAGAGACAACAGAACCCTCTACTAATATATATGGGCTCTGGGATTAGAACCCAGTATCTGTGGACTCAGGGATTAGAACCCAGTATATGTGGACTGTGGGTGTGGTCATAGCCCTGTCTGTACCGCCTGTGTAAGCTCTGAGTGCTTTGAGCAGGCAAACATCAGACTCACAAGTGGACACAAACACACACACCCTCTCTCTTCTTTTTCTTTATCTCACTTCATCACTCTCCCTTTCGCACTCACTCACTACACACACACTCCTTGTATCTCTTCTTTCTCTCCATCTCTCTCCCTTACTCACTCACTCACACACACTAACACACACACACATACACACACTAAAACACTCTCCTCCTCACAACTATCGGATACAAGTCCAGACACCCCCAGCCTCTCTCCAGTTCTGTGCTGTGCCAGTCTAACTAAACTGTAGTGATTCATGTGCAGTGACCTGGCATTCCTGACTGACAGCCATCTAGACAGAACACCTATACTTTCCAAGAAGACCTCCACTGCATGGAGGTGTCATTAAACGTGTCATAACCATGTAAAAACCGTGGAATACCTCCATAATAACCATGTAATAAAGAGGAGTAGAGACGTTAAAACAATATGAATTACCTCCAGAACATCACTTCATAAATGTGCTAACAACTATGTAATAACCACGTTCTAACAATGCAATAATGAGTAACAAAACGTTTGCATCACCACGAATGAGCTTCACAACAGTTTCTCTTCACAGAGTCTCTAAGTTAGGTACCGGTGATAGCAGAAGTTAACTGAGACGGGCCACTTCCTCACCATGGTGGTAAACTAAAGTGATATGAACACACACACACACACAGAAACCTGCTGGTCAGAATGTATCTGCTTGTCTCCTTCCTTACGAGGACCATGGAATGAAGGATGAGACACATCCCCTGACTACCCATGAGCCTTTAGGTATGTACCAGAAATAAATCTGTCTTGAACACCAACATGGGGCCAGCTTTGGCTAACTGACTGCATTCTGGTGGATGGTGAGATTAGCTCAATTTGGCCTCTAAATGGATTTATGTCACACATATGTCACAACATTTTGAAATGCTTTACATTTGTTTGCATCATTTGTTTGTTTTTAAGAGCAACAGCTAAAGTTAGCTTATAGCCAATTTAAAGGGGGGATTGACTGGGTTTTTGGGGTATTTCCCACTGTTCCTTAAGGTCTCCGAATAGGGTATGTAACATTGGTTGGGTTGAAAATGGCCCGGGTGCTGTTCTATGACCCCTGATAGATCCTCTGAAATGTTCCTGGGAAAAAACACTAGCTTTTCTCCTTTTATGGTATGCTCATTAATATTTAGATAAGCTGCGCACTGATTGGTTGGTTTTCAACGAGTGAAGCTGGGGATCAAAAACCCAACACGGCCAACAGCACTCACTGAAACACTGAAGTTGGAGACTTGAAATAAAAACGCGCAAATAAATCTATTATGTCTACACAACACTATTTTCAACAGATTGACTACATATAATTGGAAATGATAACATTGCTTGTTTCCACTTCTGTTGTTGAAGCAAACTGGATTGACTTGGGTGGGTAGAACGTTAGGCTTAGCAACCAAACCATATTGTGATTCAACTCGGCTTCAGTTAGCTAGCTCTAGATATCTTGCAAAAAAATAACGTGACAAAGATCTGGAAAAACATGCATTGTTAATTGTAGATTTACATGACACGGGTTATTTATTGGAATGACACACAGTCAGGCACATGAAACAACGTTAGCCCCATTGCCAATAAACAAGGCTGAATTATCACACATTCTACCTGTGCTCTTGCGTTAGCAAGCTAAACTAGTTTAACCTACATGCCGACTACAGTCTAGGTGTTACTATTAACAGTTACTAATAGCAATGCTAACGTATCCTGTATCTAGCACCTGCCTTTCTCCAGTTCTTTCAAATTGATTATCTAGACAGGCGTTAGCAATAAGCCAGACTGCTGTTCGTTTTCTGGCTATTTTTTCGGAAGCTTCCCTTCTAATGCCGACTACAGCTAGTCAAGCTAGAGTCATTTGATGTGTGTAGAAACGTATTTAGCTTTCTACCTATGCTATATACAGGACACGTTAGCATTGCTAAGAACTTTTAGCATAACATCATACTGTCCTTATAGGCGGTTGCAATGAGCATACGGTCGGAGCAGCACCTCTTTCCAGGTTCAGCTTCCTAGCAAATTCTGCTTGGAATTGTCCAAGGTTGTCAAAACTGTCTTGGGTGAAATGTTCAGAGCAAATGAATGATTGAGTGTCGAACTTCGCCGGGATCTTCTCAGACAACAGCAGCCATGCCTGTCGATTGTTTGGCTCCTTGGGAAGACTGTGACTGTTAGCCTTCCCTGTACAGCCTGGAACACAGCATTTACGACCGGGGTCCATTTTCAATATCCTTGTTATAATTCAAAACATTCTTCTTTGTAATTTCTTATAAGTAGCCTACACAGAGCAGTGCGCAGCTAAACTAGTATCGGAGATAGACGCTACCTCGGGCTGGTCTGGATGTAAATTTTGGGGCGTGACAAAGATACAGACCAGAGCCAAAAAGGGTGGTCCCCGGTCCTACGTCACACCGGTGGCTTTGTTGAAAAGCTAGCGTTTTACAACCACATTTTTTCTTTTTGAGATTTGCATAGGAAAGTGGTGTCAATGGTTTTTGATATTTACTGTATGTTCATTTTACCCACGAACTGTCGTTATTCAACTATGACATGGTAAAATCGGTTTTGCAATCAATCGCCCCTTTAAGGTTCTGTTGCTGTAGGTGATAAGTCGCAACTGGTCGAAACTTTTGGGCTGTGACATCATCTCAACATTCACATATTTAAGTAATCTAGTAATCTGGTCAAATTCTTCTACACTCATTTTATCTTCACTTGCTTGTTCAGATGTTAAGGCATCCCACCCCTTTCCTCCTCCTACCCTCCTCCCTCCCTCTCCTCCTCACCTCCTCACCTGCTCCCAACCTCCTACCCCCTTCACTTCACCTCCTCTCCTCACCAGCAGTGTGTGTGAGTGTATGCGCGGGCGCAAGCGCGTGCCTGCCTGCCTGCCGGCTTCTGCCGTGGTGGTACTCACCAGCCCGTCACAGTTGCTGATGGCGACCGAGGTGTGGTCCATGTTGAGCACCTCGCCCACATAGAGGCAGTCGGCACCCTCCAGTGGCCGGGAGTGCGTGGCGTTGTCTTCGTGCCACTCCACCGTGGCTCCGGGGGCCACCAGGTGGGGGTTGAGGCGCACTCGCAGGTGGAGCTCACGCCCGAATGCCGACACATTGTAGTAGAGGGTCCCTCTCCCACCCCCCTCCTCCTCCTCCTCCTCCCTCGCCCCCTCCCTCCCCCCTCCGGCGCTTCTCTCCGGCGCCGTCGGCGCGCGTGCAGTTCGTCCAGCTTCGGGGCAGAGACCGCCCACGACAGGAAGTGACCTACGGCGTTGCTGCTGACTGGCCTGACCAGACGGTACTCGCTCAGGACATGCTGCAGAGAGTCTGACACACACACACACACATACACACACAGATATAAATACCGTACATAAATGCATATACAAACACACAGCACACACACACGTATACACGCACACACTCACACATAGGCTACACACCAAACACACACAAATACTTAGACACAGATATCAACCACAAGCCTCCCTTCACTAAGGACATGCTGCAGAGAAAAAGGCAAGGTTACCCTAATCAATACAATCACAAACACACTCATACTCACACACACTCATACACACACATACATACACACGAGCATATACACACATATACAGTCACTCACACACACATGCACACACATACATACACACACACAAACACACAGACACACCCACATACATGGGCAGTTTTTTGACAGACATTGTTATAAACACCCACATCACACCCTTTTAGTGGAATGCAGAAAGTATACCAATGTGTGTGTGCGTGTGTGTGACGCTGACATGGTCTGCAGAACGTCATGACCCCTAACAACACCTTGACAGGTAGGTAGACCACGTGACAAGTTCAGGTTCATGTATATTTCTGTGGATCGAGCTACAATGTACACCATAGGGACTACTATCCTGCACATGCCGGTAAACAAGTAACTTGCACCGTTCAAATCGACACATTTACAATCTCTAGGTTATGTTTGGCCACGTACAAGGCTCGCGTCACAACAGAGATTGGAAGAAGCCCCGCGTGCGTGAATCATATTCCCCAGACGCATAACCTAAGGCTGAAAACAGAGAGAAAAACATTTGGAAAAAGTTGGTCTGGGCGAGTCTAACGTGACAAGACGTTATTATCTTGTCACAAAAAGTACCGAGATGTGCAGTAATGCTGGAAAACCTGGTTAAACTTAGACCGCCTCTGAAAGTCACCGATATTTCTTCACAGCGCATTGTTACAATGACATTCACGATAAAACAACAAATACATCCCCCATACCCTACCTATGCTGCTGGCGATATGAAGTCCGTTTGTGGGAGTTAAGTGTAGTAAAATAATAAAAAACGCTAACCCAGGAATACCATCCATTGCAGGTCCGGGTAGAAGACCGCGCGGAGACGAGGCGGACTTTGCGATCTGAGATAAGCGATCCAACAGAGCGTCTCCCACCCCTTGCCTACTTCCCCCTCCCTCCCCTATCGAACACACCGCCAAGAGCGGTGTCCCTCCTCTGTCCCTCTCTCTCTCTTTCTGTCTCAGTCTTTGTCTTTATATCTTTTTCACACACACACACACACACACAATACTTTTCAGTGTAGTCTGACCCCTCTCCCTTTCTTTCTCTGTTTCTTACTTTCTAACACACACACATTCTGCATTAGTTTGACTTGTGCAATTTGATTCTAAGTGCAATTTGATTTAGAGATATAACAGACCCCTTCTGTCTCTGAAGATTACGGACGGGATCCTTTCCAGTGCCCAAGTTGGCATAGCCGGCATGAAAATGTAACAATCCAGGGTTTGAGACAGAGCTCACCTTCCCCCTCAGAGCTCACTCTCATCCTAAGAGCTCACCTTCATCCTCAAAGCTCACCCCCATCCTCATAGCTCACCCCTATCCTCATAGCTCACCCTCATCCTCAGAACTCACCTTTATCCTCAGAGCTCACCCTCATTGTCAGAGCTCAACCTCACTGTCAGAGCTAAACCTCACTGTCAGAGGTCGCCCTCATCCTTACAGCTCACCCTCATCCTCAAAGCTCACCCTCATCCTCAAAGCTCACCTTCACTGTCAGAGGTCACCCTCATCCTCAAAGCTCACCCTCATCCTCAAAGCTCACCCTCATCCTCAGAGCTCACCCTCACTGTCAGAGCTCATCCTCACAGCTTTCTGTAACTGTATCCATCCAATACCCTTCATTCATTCACTCCTCCCTCCCTTCATCCCTCTCTTCACAGCTGAGGCAGGCTCGGCCTACCCTCCCCCCATACATCCCTCCCTCTCTCCCCCTCCCTTCACAGCTAAGGCCAGCTACCCCTCCCTCTCTCCACCTTCCTCCATCTCTCTTCATTTCCCTCCCTCCATCCCTCTCTTCACAGCTGAGCCTCTCCCTCTCCATCATGCTGTCGTGGTTCAGCCTCCAGAGAGCCTGTCTGTCGTGGATTTTTATGTTTCCTATCTGAGCTCTGAGACACGGCCACTAATGACAATGAGAAGGGGTGGAGGCTTAATCACTGGAGCTGGAAAACTCCATTTCCCAGAGGGCAGTGGGGGCTGAAATAGGCCAGCCAGCCGTAGCACCAGGGGGATGCCAAGGAAACAGATTCAAGGAGATCTGAAAGTAGTTTGGACCAGCGCCGCAGATTCTTTTAGGAGAAACAGAACTCTAGAACCCTTCTAGTGGGTTCTAGAAGGTTCTGGGTCCAGGAGTGAGTGTTATTTGGTTTGAAGGTGATTAAATAGGCACAAAACCACATTGTTAAGTGAATGTTTATGTTTCCTATAAAACAGTTTCTTGTCTTTCATGGTTTCATGATGGTGAATTTTATACATCTTCTCGCATCGCAGAAGAATGATGAGCTCAGATGTTTATAGGTCCTCTCGTCCTGATCTGATTGGTTGACCTTCAGCTGCCTCCTCCTCAATCACCAATCAATGACCTTACTGCTCAGGCTTCTATGACGATCTTCCTGGTCCACCGCAGACATCCAGCTGACCTCAATAGTGCCTGCATCTCCCATCATGCACTGCCCCACACCACATCTAGTTGTGCCTGATACATTTTGAGGACAGAGGCCCTCGCAGAGAGACGGAGAGAGAGATGGAGAGTTACTTTAGCAGTGCAGAGAGAGAGAGAGAAAAACACATGTATAATAGAGTTGTGTACTAGTTTCATTAGTCGCTTTCTGTTCTGTCGGCTCTGTTATTCTCTGCCTCTGTCTCTTATTCATTCTGTCTCTCCCTCTGTCTATCACTCTCTCATACAGCGCTCTGAGCACTCAGAGACTTTTCACCCGGACCGTCGCAGCTTTGCAGAGCTGCTCACTTCTGGAACTGGCACTGCCCAGACGTGTAAACTTCTGTGTGTGTGTGTGTGTGTGTGTATGTGAAGTGCCGCACAGTGACATTAACTGGCCACAGAGAGAAACAGAGCAGCTGTAAAGACATCAGTATGGCAGCCTTACGAGACTTGCTGTTCCTGTGTGGAAGATTTATAAAACACACACACACACCCCCCCCACCACCACCACCACGCACACACATGCGCACACACACACACACATACGTAACCCCACACACACACACACACACACACACACACACACACACACACACACACACACACACACACACACACACACACACACACACACACACACACACACACACACACACACACACACACACAGACAGACAGACAGACAGACAGACAGACAGACAGACAGACAGACAGACAGACAGACAGACAGACAGACAGACACACACACACTGTCGATGACAGACCCATTAATCGAGATGTCATCTAAACTCTACATTTGAATCAGAATGTAAAGGAAACAAAAAGGAAGCACACCCAGACATCTCCGTTTTTCTTGTATGAAAGCAGAAACATATGGGTGTGTGTGTGGTGTGTGTGCACGTGTTTGTGTGTGTGTGTGTGTGTGTGTGTCGGCTGTTTTTGATCAGCGATGACATCAGAATTCTTTTCATCTCATGTCTAAATGATGGTGAGGTAGCTGAGAGGCAGAGAGAAAACACCATGTGGCAGGGAGAAAACGACATCTGCATCTACACCTCAACTTGACTCTCTCTCTGCCGGCTGCAGAGCACATACACACAGGTAGAGTTAGCTATGTACAAAGTTAGCTACAATCAGTTAGCTACATCAGGTTGGCTACATACATACAGTTTGCAACATAGTGCCAAAACAGAATGCAATACCACCAAAGACCTTTACTCTAAGCGGGTCGCTAGGGGTGGCGACTTGGTAGCTGTGTGCCTGCGTCTTCCTCAAGTCAGGGTCATTGATTGGTCAAGCCTCACATGGCAGCAACTGATTGGCTGACTGGCAGGAATCAGATAAAAGTGTGAGCTGGAGGTCAGGATACTTTGCCCTTGCGTCATGCCCCTACCCCTTTTTTGTCTGGCAGTAAATACAAACCCAAAAGTATTGGCCAACCCAATAAAGCTGTGTTACTTGCTACCCACGTTTCAACAAATCATGGAAAAAGCCAGGTTGCCGCAGCCAGTGGTAGAGAGCTAGTTGTTAGATAACTTAACCCTTTTGCTAACATGACATTGGGATGTCCTCTGCACTTTCAATACAGCATTATTATTCACTACTTTGAATACATGATAACTGTTGACTCTAACATCCTTTACTACCTGTGATGAAGTGTTTGCTACTCCATACTCATACGGATTGACAGGCCAGTCTCCACAGTTGGCCATTTTCATCCTCTCTGTGAATGGCCTGAAGCCACACCTCTTTTACTCTTTGGGGACAAAAAGAAACTAAACAGTTTTGACAGTTTACTTTGAAAACATGTTGTATTATTCTTTGCTGTGAAAAACATGACACAGCAGCTTTTAGGCATGGTGCCACACATTTGTCCAATTTGACACGGCACTTACAGTGCTTGTATTCCCCCAAAAGGGGGTTCTGACGACAGGGAAGTGACATGTGCCTGCTCTTGTCTTTGGTCTGGGGCTGTTGATTGGTCCAGCAGGCTCCCAGGGTTCTCCAGGTGAATGTTCCCAAGGGAACCTCAAGGTTCTGGAAAGTTGATGTCATGAACTAGAACTGATGAGATTAGGGTGACTCGTTACATAAGTACTGATAATGTCTGAGTTTGGAATTCCTCTCTGTGCATGTGCGCGCACACACAGTCAAACACACAGTCAGACACACACACACAGTCAAACACAGTCAGACATATACACACCAACACACAGGAGCAGCAGACCTCGTTGCTGGTTCACCCAGAGCCGATAAGAGTCACTGAAAACTTCTGCGTGATTTATGGTTGTCCCTGGCAACCGCGGGGCAGCCCTCATTCCTTCATCCGTTTAGACTCTCCTCTCTCTCACTCCCTCCTCTCTGTCTTTCTCTGTCAGGTTCCTCATGTTCTATCACTCCCTCCTCTCTCTCTCCTCCTCCGTCAGGATCCTTACTATCTCTTTCAGGGTCCTCAATATCTCTCCCTCCTTCACTCTCTGTCAGTGTCCCCTGCTACAAAGCTTTAATATGAGAGAGCCAGTCAGTATTGGTGTGATCGACAGAATGTTTGTTTGGCGATCTCTGCCAGAGCTTTCCTCTCATCCTCCCCTTCCCTCTTCACTCCCCTTCCGCCATGATTCAGGAAGTTAGACACAGTGGAAGAGAAGGGAATGTACCCGAAAGCTTCTACTGGCTAATCATCTGTGGAGATTTATGGCTGTGGTCACAGTTAGCCATCTAAAGGCTGACTGGCCAGAGGAAGGAGAGGAAGGGGGAGAAGGACAGGAGAAGGGTGGAGAAGAGAGGACAGGAGAAGAGGGGAGAAGAGAGGACAGGAGAAGGGTGGAGAAGAGAGGACAGGAGAAGGGTGGAGAAGAGAGGACAGGAGAAGAGGGGAGAAGAGAGGACAGGAGAAGAGGGGAGAAGAGAGGACAGGAGAAGGGTGGAGAAGAGAGGACAGGAGGAGGGTGGAGAAGAGAGGACAGGAGGAGGGTGGAGAAGAGAGGACAGGAGGAGGGTGGAGAAGAGAGGACAGGAGAAGGGTGGAGAAGAGAGGACAGGAGGAGGGTGGAGAAGAGAGGACAGGAGAAGGGTGGAGAAGAGAGGACAGGAGAAGAGGGGAGAAGAGAGGACAGGAGGAGGGTGGAGAAGAGAGGACAGGAGGAGGGTGGAGAAGAGAGGACAGGAGAAGGGTGGAGAAGAGAGGACAGGAGAAGGGTGGAGAAGAGAGGACAGGAGAAGAGGGGAGAAGAGAGGACAGGAGAAGGGTGGAGAAGAGAGGACAGGAGAAGGGTGGAGAAGAGAGGACAGGAGAAGGGTGGAGAAGAGAGGACAGGAGAAGGGTGGAGAAGAGAGGACAGGAGAAGGGTGGAGAAGAGAGGACAGGAGAAGAGGGGAGAAGAGAGGACAGGAGAAGGGTGGAGAAGAGAGGACAGGAGAAGGGTGGAGAAGAGAGGACAGGAGAAGGGTGGAGAAGAGAGGACAGGAGAAGGGTGGAGAAGAGAGGACAGGAGAAGGGTGGAGAAGAGAGGACAGGAGAAGGGTGGAGAAGAGAGGACAGGAGAAGGGTGGAGAGGACAGGAGAAGAGGGGAGGAGTGACTACAGTACCTCTATGCTGTTGGTCAAGCATAAGACTCCAGATGGTCTCATTTCCAGTGGCTGGGTTCTTCTCTCTCCTCTCCTGTCCTCTCTCATCTCCTCTCTCATCCCCTCTTTTGCCCTGTACTCATGTCATTGCAGGTCTGGTTGAGCTATTTTTGTCATTGTTATGTCCAAATGAAATCTGGTTCTCTTTGCTTAGTCTTAACCTTTGAGGGCAGGATGGTTAGAAGAGAATTAGAGACGAAGGTAGAGCAGGAGTCACTACTGGGGCTTATTCGAATCCTCCTCTTCTCCTCACTCCAAACTTCCCTCACTTCCCCTTCTCTCCTTCTCCCTCCCGCCTCTTACAAATAATCCTGCAACATTCCAAGTACACACACACACACAAACACACAGTGTTTTTTATAGGTCACTAAAGCAGCTGCCCACCCCTCCATCATGTCTACTTACAGACAGCATCACTCAACCGGGATGCTGACAGCGAGACTGACAGTGACTCAAAAAGAGAGGAAGGAGAGAGGATAAGCGTAGCTCGAGTGTAAGAGAGAAGAGAGATGAGCTTATCTTCAGTGTAACCAAGAGGAAGGACAGAGAGAAGGGTATGGATTCTGCGTGACAGAGGCGGGAGAGAGGGCTGTATCTTTAGTGTAATTGAGGGGAAGAGAGAGAGAGACAGAGACAGATAGAGTGTGAGAGAGAGAGACAGATAGAGACAGAGAGAGAGAGACAGACAGACAGACAGAGAGAGAGAGACAGACAGACAGAGAGAGACAGACAGAGAGAGACAGACAGACAGAGAGAGACAGACAGAGAGAGACAGAGAGAGACAGAGACAGACAGACAGAGACAGAGACAGAGAGAGAGAGAGTGTATTGTGCATCTTCAGTGTAACAGAAAGCAGGTGTCGACAGGTCCTGGTGAGGCACAGCTGTCGGGAGGGGAGGGGGGGGGGGGGCAGTTGGATTTACAGGCAGGCGGGGTGGTAGAGGGGGAGCTGGCCACACACACACACACACACACACTATGCTCATCCATCACCATGACACGCCCTGCCCCGAGAGCGTGACTTTAAACGTCTCTATTAGAGTGGAGAGAGACAAGGGGGAGAGGAGGGCGGGGGTGGAGAGGAGAAGCTGGAGCAGGGTGGGGCGCTGGGAGGGTGGAGAAGGGGACAGGTAGAGGACAGGAGAGGAGAGATGGGGGAGGAGAGGGGGGAGGACAAGACGGGGGTTCAACTCGAGTCGGCCCTCTACCAGGCTGCAGCATGCTCACTCTGGAGGCAACAGGAGAGGTGTTTAACGAGAGGGAAGGAAGGAGAGAATGAGGAGGGGTGAGAGGGAGAAGGATAGGGGGGAGCGCAGAAGAGGTGTTAGAAGGAAAGAGAGAACGGAGAGAGAATGAGGAGAGAGGGCTGAGGCAGGGAGGACGTCGAGAAAAAGGAGAGGGAAAGCAGTGGAGGTAGAGAAGGAAAGAGAAAGAACACACGCCAGCAGCTGAAACATCATTTATTTTCAACAAGTAGGAAAAATGACAGATAGCAAAGACAAGCTGACCCTGTTACTTCTAATACAGAGAGGGGGAGAGAGTCAGGGTGGGGGGAGATGGTTAGAGGGGGGGGGGGGGGGGGGGAGTGGGTGAGAGGGTGGGTGAGGAAAAAGAGGGTGAGAGGGCGGAGAGCGGGTGAAAGTGTGTGTGTGTGGGGGGAGGGGTTGAAACAGAACATACCTTGTTCACCTGACAGTCACATTAAAGATTGTGATGTGGAATTAAAAAACAGCTGCCAAGATCACCTTCACGACACTGTATTCTTAAGTCTCCACATGCTCTCATTTATTCCTCCCCGCATTTCAAATGCGCACGGTAACAGCGTCTCCAGACATTGTGCAAGCGTGTTGCTGGTATTCCAGGTGGAAAACAAGAGTTGGTCCTTTACACAAGTGTCTATAACTCCCTGGAGGGCTGAGGGACATACAGAGATGGCTGCATCAGAGAGGACTTCTCTCTTAACGCTTCCTTATTGACATGTTCCTTGGAGATCTGAGGGGGGGTGGGGACAGAACGGGTGGAACGTTTTGGAGATATAAAAGTTAGGATGAAACTGAGGGGTCTCCCAATGACACCGGGTTGAGCTGTGAGAGTTGTTCCGGAACTGTCTTGAGTTCTGCCTGCTGGCCATTCCATCTCGTCACCTCAGTGTTCTAGAACCCCTCCCATGCAGAGGAGTAACTCACTTAACTCGTGCTGCCTTCGGGTCATTGTGACCCACCTTTTGCACCACGACGGTGGGTCACAACGACCCAAAGGCAGCACGAGGGTTTAATGTGGACGATGAGATGGAAGAACAGTGAAAAGGAGGGGCAGGATGAGGAGAGGGGAAGGGGGTGGGGAGGGGTTAGGAGGAGAGAGATTGGGGAGGAAGATGAGAGGGATGAAGAGGAGAGGAGTGAAAGGGAGGAGGATGAGGAGAGGGGGGGGTGAGAAGGAGAGATCGCAGAGAAGAATATGAGGACAATGAGGCGAGGAGTGATACGGAAGATGAGAAGAGGGGGGGATGTGAGGTCCGCGAGGAAGAGGAGCAGAGTTAGGAGGAAAAAGAGTGAGCAGGAAGATGAGAGGGAGGAGTAGAATGAGGTAGAGGACTGAAAAGGAGAGGGATGAGGAGGGACTAGGGATAAAAGAGGATTAGAGGATTGAGGAATATGAGAAAGGATGGGAAGAGAGGGATAAGGAGAGGAGGTGGAAGGGGTAGAGGAACAGGAAGTCTAACATTTCCAGCCTGGAAGACTCTCACAGGTCAGAACCCTACACATACACGCAACACACACACACACACACAGGGAAACATGATCAGAACCAGCTCACATGACTTATTGCTGAGCTCCTGGCAAGAGATAGGTGTATTTCTAACCAATCAACAATCAGAGCACTGAGATTCCAGGAAGTGGATGAGCCAACACTGTCCAGTGCATCATGGGATACTTGACGTGCTCTGGACAAGATGATGGGGGGGAAAAAAAGCAAAGCAAAAAAAAAAAAAAAAAAAAAGCTGGTTTCACTAACTCACTTCCTGTTTCGTTTATTCTATGTTTATGTCACTTAACTGACAGGTGGAGCATTTCCTGAACACACTCGATGGGAAGTCCCACATATCTATTGGTCAGGGATGGGATCCATTTGACGTCAAATCATAAAGAGAGGGCTGAGGCACAGTTCACTTGGCAAAACCAACCAAAAACACTTCAGGATTTCTGTCACTTTATTTTACTAGACTTTGTTTTCTGTTAAAAGACACAGTTCAAATCATGTGACTGGAATCATATAGTAGCAACCATATAAATCTAGAATTCAGTGTGCCAACATTATCTTTTTACAAAACAGAAAATTTGGTTTGAGAATAACAAAACAAAAAGAGAAAAAAAGGAGGTAAACAATAAAACAAATGATGAGAATCCTACCGGTGACAACCCCCATGATAAACAGCAACGAGTCAGATCAAAGCAAGGAAACAGTACATCACTTATTCACAATTTACAAAAACAAATCTCTTTTTTTTAATATTTTTTTGCCACGACACCATCAGCAACCCCGACAGAAGGACCCAGACACGTTGCTTTAGTAGGAGGCAAAACCACGACAACAAAAAGTTTGGAAAAAAGGAAAACAAAACGAAAGAATGACAGAAGAGAGCAGGAGAGAGGGAGCAGGGCGAGAGGGGAGGCCTACTTCCTGCTTCCTGCCTACTTCCTGCCTACTTCCTGCTTGGTAAAATTCATTTTAAAATCTCCTTCCGGCCATGTGGCCGGAGGGTTGGTTATAAAAGCCATACGAGTAGCTGCACTAGTGATCTACAAGAAGTGCTTGTCCATTTAATCATAAAAAAACAACATTGAGATATTTCAGGCGTGGGGGGGGGTGGGGGTGGAGGATGGGTGAGGCGCAAGGGTGGTGGTGGGGAGGCCTGCTGACAGAAGAGCCGCCACTGACGCTGCTTCCTGCTGATCCTAACCCCCCCCCCCCCCCCGTTTCTAAACGACACGACCACTGACCAGACGGAACACCTCCACCCCTGCCTCCCTCCTCCTCCTCTCCCCCTCCACCCCTTACCATCCATGTAGCCCCCCCCCCACCCCCACCCAGGTGCTACAGTATTGGTGAACGACAATTGGCCCTTTGTGTGGCCGCGTCCCATGGCACTAGACTGGACAGGGAGGGCTGGGGCTGGGTTCGAGCAGAAAGGCAGCACACTTAGTAACTACACGACAAAAATGAAACACAACATTTACACAGAGAATCGCCTGAGTTGAGGAGTCAGTTGGCTCTAGATACACAACTATAATACTCTACACTGGAATAGGGATGGGGGGGGGGGGGGGGCCGGCGGGGGAAAGAGGCAGCAAGGACCTGGTCATGATCAGAGCACTCTGGGCCTCACACCCTCCCCCCCCCTCACCCCCACACAGCCCCTCAGAAAAGAGGGGAGATAAAAACCATGGACACACAATCGGGGGGGGAAGGATGGGGAGAGCTGTAATAGTTCAAGCTGCTAAAAAAAAAACACAAAAAAAAACGACATCATCATCAACAACATATCAAGAAAAGAAATGTAAAAAAAAAAAAAAAAAAAAAAAAATGAAGAAAAACAAGCCCATAGAAAATGTGTCACGTTACCATGACTACTCTACATACCAATAAGGAAGTGATTGGGAAAGGGAGGGGGGGCTGGTAGCTAGTCTCCATAGCAACTGTATGGAAACAGGGGACTGTGTGCTGTGTGTGGGTGTAGGAGGGGTGACAGAGGGGAAGCTGTACAGAGGGACTGGCTTCCCACACAAAGGGGAGGCCGTGTGTGTGTGTGTGTGTATGTATTTATGTATGTACGTGTGTAGCGTCACTGCACACGCGTGTGATGGACGCACACGCCAAACGGGTGCTGTGACAACGTAGCAAGGAGCCTGCACCATCCAGGTGGTCTGTATAAAAGTGGTTCAAATGTAACCAGTCCGAGTGCAAAGTTTAACAGCAGAAAAAACCTGAAAGAGCCCCTTGTATTTTGAATCCGTTTTTTTTTGTTTTGTTTTTACAGGCTGGTCTGTTACTTTGAACTAGTTGTGTTTTCTTAAAATCGATACAAATTTAGTCTTGATTCATTTACAATACAATCATGTGATACGTTTAGTCGTCATCCAAATGCGAGTGCTGTGGCAGGTAGAAAAAGGATGAGCCGGAGGGGGGGGGGGGGACCAGGGGGAGCAGGGGGGGTGATGAGGGAGAGGTACAATCAAGGTGAGTCCAGGTGCACGGACACCCTGGGGAGTGTTGGGGGGCTTGGGTTGGCCCCTGGGTCCTGTAAGGGGGGGGTGTCTGGGTTGGGTTGGCCCCTGGGTCCTGTAAGGGGGGGGTGTCTGGGTTGGGTTGGCCCCTGGGTCCTGTAAGGGGGGGGTGTCTGGGTTGGGTTGGCCCCTGGGTCCTGTAAGGGGGGGGGTGTCTGGGTTGGGTTGGCCCCTGGGTCCTGTAAGGGGGGGGTGTCTGGGTTGGGTTGGCCCCTGGGTCCTGTAAGGGGGGGGTGTCTGGGTTGGGTTGGCCCCTGGGTCTTGTAAGGGGGGGGTGTCTGGGTTGGGTTGGCCCCTGGGTCCTGTAAGGGGGGGGTGTCTGGGTTGGGTTGGCCCCTGGGTCCTGTAAGGGGGGGTGTCTGGGTTGGGTTGGCCCCTGGGTCCTGTAAGGGGGGGTGTCTGGGTTGGGTTGGTGTCTGGGTCCTGTAAGGGGGGGGTGTCTGGGTTGGGTTGGCCCCTGGGTCCTGTATTGGAAGGAGGTGGTGGTGGTGGGGGGGGGGTCTGGGTTGGGTTGGCCCCTGGGTCCTGTATTGGAAGGAGGTGGTGGTGGTGGGGGGGGTCTGGGTTTGTACATGGATGTGTAGGAGTAGTTGGGTGGGGGGGACTGAGGAGTATCTGGCCTGGTCTGGAATGGGTTTGGGAGACTAGCCTGGTCCAGGTTAAGGAGACACTAGTCTGGTCTGGGTTAGGGAGAAAGACTAGCCTGGTCTGGGTTAGGGAGAGACTAGCCTGGTCTGGTCTGGATTAGGGAGAGAGACTAGCCTGGTCTGGATTAGGGAGAGAGACTAGCCTGGTCTGAGTGAGGGAGAGAGACGAGCTGGTCAATATTTAGGTGTAGCTGCCACTCTAGCTGGTATCTCTAAGGTGTCCTGTGAGGGACACACTACAGCCAGGATAGTCTCCCTTCCCCATGCCAGAGCACCCCACCCCCACCCCCACACACACCACCCCCACATGCGCAGAACAGAACAACACGACACACACCGGTCCCTGTGTCCACAACACCCGACTTCCTCATTCCTGAAGAAGCTCCTCCTCATGTTGGGGGGGGGGGGGGGTGTACGTGCATGTGTGTGTACACAGAGTGACCCCCCCCTCCCTCCACCACCACCACCACCAACCCCCCCCCCCCCCCACCTCTTCCAATTTCCGCTGGCTGTCCTCCGAGCTGGGTAGAACATGTGTCTTAATCCGTCCTCTTGGTTGACGTTGCGCGCGCGCGGGGCGGGGCTGGGCGGGGAACCCCCCAAAAACGAGGTGGAAACACGCGTGTGAGAGCAGGGGTAGAGAGCGGGCGCTGTCTCCCCCTGCTGGCGGGCCGGGGGAGGACAGGAGGGCGGGAGGGAGGGGGAACTACCTGCGCGCGGGCATGTGCAGGCCGTTGAGGGGGCACGGGGGCAGGGAGAGGAGCAGCTCCAGCTGGGCAAACAGGCAGAAGTGGTCGGAGGGGATGTGGGGGTGCGGGCAGCCGCTCACGTTGTTCTCCTGGAGCCAGTGGGGGTCCAGGGGGCCCAGCACGCCCAGCACGTTCAGGGTCGGCTGGGAGTAGAAGATGTAGTCGATGATGCCCTGGAGTGGAGAGACCGAGAGAGAGGGAGAGAGAGGGATACCGAGAGAGAGAGAGGAATACCGAGAGAGAGAGGGATACCGAGAGAGAGAGAGGGATACCGAGAGAGAGAGAGGGAAACCGAGAGAGAGAGGGATACCGAGAGAGAGATTTCAATGTTGATTTCTTAAAGCATTTATTGGGCAGTCAAAACTTCCAGATACTGACAAGTTACACCACCATGGACATTACGACGCCATTACACAGGTGCTGGATAGGAGACAAATATATGAAATGCAACCCACTGTTACAAATGAAACACTAGCGACCTCTCCCTATCGACGATGCACAAGACACAGAGAGAGCCAGAGAGAGAGCCGGAGAGAGAGCCGGAGAGAGAGCCGGAGAGAGAGCCGGAGAGAGAGCCGGAGAGAGAGCCGGAGAGAGAGCCGGAGAGAGAGCCGGAGAGAGAGCCGGAGAGAGAATTGTACCTGCATGGACATGGGTGCACGTGTATGCGCGTGAGCCTCACCTTGAAGTCGAAGGTGTAGTTGGTGTAGGGCATCATGCCGTTGTCGTAGGCGCTCTTCAGCTTGAAGCCGTGCGTGATCCTGCCGTTGGACGTGCCGTTCTTGCCGTTACAGTTGAAGTTGGTCAGGCTGTCGATGTAGCGCAGCTCCTTAAAGTCCTTGTGGGTGCTGTCCACGCCGCCCGTACTCAGGTACTCGACCACACCTGGGGAGAGAGAGACGGCAGGGTTACACACACACACACACACACACACACACACCTGGAGAACACAGGAAGCGGGCTCACACACGCGCATACCCGAGTCGGGGAGGGAGTTGAGGTCGGCGCAGAGCACCAGCGGGACGGCGTTGGTCTCCCCGGAGACGGAGGAGAGCTTGAGGGAGCGCGTGGCCTTGTCCACGATGTTCTTGACCTCCGACAGGAACATCATGGTCTGGACCAGCTTCACGTCCGAGTACTCCGGGTCCCAGTGCATGTGGGCGTTGGCCACCAGGAGGAGCTGCTTCTCCATGCCGTGGAGGGACTTCCCCGCTGTGAGTGTGTGTGTGTGTGTTTGTGCGTGTGTGTGTGGGGGGGGGGGGGTGAAGAGAGGTAGAGGTGAAGAGATATAAATAAAAGGAGCGAGAGAAACAGATAGTTGGAGATTCATCAAAAAAGAATGCATGTGTTTGTGTGTGTGCATGTGTTTAATAATAATAATAATAAATTGTTAAGCAGAAGGTTGCATGGGTTGAGAATTACAGAATAGGGGGAATTTTGAACCTACAACCTCATGTTCTCTTGATCTGCAGTTGAATGCTCCACCACTGCCCTAACCCTTATGGACGTGTGTATGTGTATGCATCTATGTGTGTATGTATGCATGTGTGTGCGTATGCATATTGAAGCATGTGTGTGCGTGTATGCGTGTACACACGTGTGTGTATGCATGCACGTGTGTGTGTATGCACACGAGTGTCTGTGTGTGTGTATGCATGCACGTGTGTGGGTGTGTGTGTATGCACACGTGTGTCTGTGTGTGTGTATGCATGCACGTGTGTCTGTGTGTGTATGCACACGTGTGTCTGTGTGTGTGTATGCACACGTGTGTCTGTGTGTGTGTATGCACACGTGTGTCTGTGTGTGTGTATGCATGCACGTGTGTGGGTGTGTGTGTGTGCTCACCGCTCTGCTCCATCATCTCCTTGCGAACCTCCAGCAGCACGGCCACCCCGATGTTGTCCTTGGTCATCACCCTGTTCAGCATGGCCTCCGAGCCCTCAGAGTTGGCCATGGCCAGCTGGTTGAACTCCACCGTGTGCTTCTGGACCACACTGAACCTGCAAGTGAGGAGAGCGGAGGAGGGGGGACGAGAGGATTAGAGTCGTCCTACAAAAGCTGTTGTCTCCGAGGCCGACGATGTGAGGGGCCGGCCTGCGCCGGCCTGCGCCAGACCAGACGGACTCACTTCTCGGTCCTGTAGAAGATGGCGCAGCCGTCGACGTGCTTGCGGTCAGACTCGGACATGGTCCTGGCCCGGGACTTGGGGCTGAAGAAGCCCTCGTAGCCCTGCTCCTTCAGCTCTGGCAGGAAGTAGTTGTAGTACTGCTCCGTCTCCACTTCCTGCCCGGGGGGGGGGGGGGGGACACCAGGGGAAGACCTCAGCCACTCGCGTGTACGTATCTCCCTCCGAGTGTGGGTGTGTATTTGGGATCTCTGCGCGTGCGTGCGTCTTGGTCTGTGAGGATGTGTGTGTGTGTGTGTGTGTGTGTGTGTGTCTTGGTCTGTGAGGATGTGTGTGTGTGTGTGTGTCTTGGTCTGTGAGGATGTGTGTGTGTGTGTGTGTGTGTACCTGCAGGCTGATGATGTCTGCGTTGCAGCTGAGGATCTCCTGCATGATGCTCTTCTTGCGGTAGTCCCAGCTGAGAGCCCAGGACGGACAGTAGCCGTACAGCTGGCGCGTCGCGTACTTATCACACAGCACGTTGTAGCACATGACCGAGAACAGGGCTGTACACACACGCGCGCACACACACAGAGAAAGACACACGCACGGGGACACACACAGGTTACAGCTGGAGGTACAGTGAGAATGGACGAGAGACACACAGATGGAAGTGTGTATGTGCGTGTAGCGCGTGCGTGGTGTGGGTGTCTACCTGCTGGGCGTGTCCGGTCTGGCTCCTGGAGAACGACCCAAGAGCGCTGGGGGGGCTGCTCTGGAGAGACTGAGGGGGAGGGGAGAGAGGGAGAGAGGGAGAGAGGGAGAGAGGGAGAGAAATGAGGAGGGGGGAGAAAAGGGGAGGGAGGGAGAGAAAGAGAGAGAGAGGAGGGGAGAGAGAGAGAGAGAGAGAGAAAGGTAAGACACTGCAGAACGGAGTGGTCACACTATCTCCCTCCTCACTTGCACTCACCCCCCCCACACACACACACACACACACACCTCTCTTGGTGCCGGCCAGGTTGTCTAGCAGGTAGTTGAGGAGGCGTCTGGTTCCATCATGTTCCTGGTACAGACTCATGATCTCCTGGGCCAGGGGGTTGCCTGGGGAACACACGCAGGTCAGCCAGGACACACACCCACTACCACTTTCCAACAGGCTAACTGGCCGTTCCATGGAATCCAAGGATTGTCCTATCCCAGTCCAGACTAGCTGGCAGGGGGTGGGTCTCACCTTTCAGCCCCAGGGTCTGAAGCTGGAATAGCTTGCCCAGCTCAAACGGCAGCACACGCAGCTGGTTGTTGTTCAGAAGGAGTTCCCTGGAGGACAGGAAGTGGAGAGGAAGTAGACAGGAGAGGTTGGGTCAGACTGGGCCTCACGTAAACCAGGAAACTGTTCAGGGTTTCATTTATTTGTTTGGGGAAGCAACTGGGTGCATGATGGGAGTTGTAGTCAGACCTGAGAGACACCATGTTGCCCAGCTCTGCGGGCAGGCTGCGGATCTTGTTGGAGGAGAGGTCCAGGTAGACCAGGTTATGGAGCTTGGCGATGTCGGGCGGGATGCGGGACAGGGAGTTGTCGCTGATGTGGAGCGCCGTGAGGTGAGTCAGAGACCATAGTGCCGTACTCAGGCTCCGCACCTTACCTGAGATGGAGCGAGGCAGGGGGGGAAGTTGAGGGAGGGTTAGTAACAATAAGCTTTCTTTGGCCTACCTATGCCTCTTAACTAATACTGCATCAATAGTGTATCAATAGGGTTTCTAACTGTGTTTCTAGTGTATCGAGTCTGTTTCTTTGGCCCTACATGTGTAAACTGGAAACCAGTCCTCACCACTGATCTCCAGCTCTGCCCAGTAAGACTTCTTCCCACTGGCCGCCTCCTCGCTGGACATGATTGTGTACATCCGCCTGGGGTCAGGGGGGTCATATTTCTCCTTGGGCATTCCTGTAACACTGGAGCCCACACGCGATGCAAATGTAAGGCCGGTAAACCCACGCTCACATTCAACATGTGTAACCCGTACGGCGTGACCTGCTCAAATGTACGAATACCAATATCTAACTAACACAGCACATCCCCAAATCCTTATCTCTCACACACGCACACACAGCAAGGTTGGTCCAACCTTAATAAGACATTTATGTTGGTAAGTTCAATACGTTCAGTTAGCCAACCCGCCGCTAGTCTCGTCTGCCTCATGGCTCGAACCCAAACTTCACAACGGGCCGTGTTTACATAACCGATCCGAATATCAAATCCGCTAGCAATGTGATAGTCCGTATTAATTCTAAACATGAATAAATAATGTAACGTTTGGACATTGTCGACTTTTATGATTACTCCCCAACAATTGCAAGACATCGCAGTGTGCCAGAATGACCGTGTCTTCACGTCGAACACGTTCCTTTCAATGGACCACTCTCCAGCATATTAACCCTTTTAGATGATAACCAGCCAGTTGTAACCTGGCAGTCCGTGTAACGTTGGCCAGCCGCTTGCGTGCAGTACTTGAAGTTTATATAACATGCTTTAGTCTTGCGGGGTTTGTTTGAGCTATTCTGGCCAGATACCTGATTGCCTAACTAAGATTAATGGTATACTTTGATTTGGAGCAATACAAATGCCATCCAAATGTGCGTGTTTGATAAATGTAAATACAGTTCCGAGACAAAAGCACAAGCTAGATAGCCGAAATATATTTAAGTTTCGTTAGCATCTACTGCAGCAACCTACCAATAATATCTAGTGCTGCTAACATTCCAGGAACTTCTGAATGAACGTGTTAGTTTTATCTTGCAACTATAGCTAACAATAGGTAACTTATCTGAAATCACACATCACTTGCTGTCCCAGTTACATTCTTTAGGTTGGGTAGCTAGCTTTTTAACGCAGTGTATTATGTATGAATGGCTGATTTGATCGCGTATATGTAGCTAACAATTTATTAATTGGCCAGGTAGCTGATAAAAACAACAACAACAACGGAATGAACTAAGTAGTTTTTTTCAGTACACTGTTTTTACGTGAGTCTACCTAGGGACGGGTTAACTATTGATGTATTACAAAGAAACAACCTTCCGAGTACTAGGACAACGAACAAAAAGGCATCCCTCATGGATTACCACGTTTTGTTAGCAGATGATGTGCTAAACAGGTTAGCAAATAACAGCTAACTTAGCTAGCTAATAGAACTACCAAGCTGTGTGGGCAATTATTTTCATTGTTAGCAATTTTGCTATGTAGCTAGTGCTAGGGAACAGCTAATGTTAGCCTTAGCAGGCTAATTATTTAGTACCCAAACACAGCTAGCTAGCTGGGGTTTCAGTAATTCACTGAAAATAAACGAATGTTAAGCTCTCATTCGTAATCACACATTGAGGTTTCGTGCTTTACCTGTAAGATCATACCAGTCACAGCGATGGCGATTGCGTGTTTCCTTTGTTACTAGCTAGCAAGCTATTTCACTTTAATGTCAGCTGTTCCGGCTGTTAGCTAGCTACCCTCTCTGAAAGAAAACAAGAATCATGGCGTCTGACAGATTTTTGGCCTGTGATAACAACGTTCGTCGTGATTGGCTGTTTCTGAAACGTCTTTGCGTAGCGTCGATGGAGCTTGCGTCTTTCTCAGGAACGTACTGTACTTAGCGAATAAGTGATTTTCGTGTAAAGGACTTTCACTCATAGCACTGTGATAACCAAGTAGAGAAGTTCACTCACGACATTGCTCTTTCCATCAGGGCTGGTGACAATCACACACATGCATGACAACATACATATTCATAACTTTCATACCAGAAAACATAAATCCATATAGAATTAAATGTACATCTGTTCAATAAGGTAATTTTGGAATTGTTTAAGTCCCCGTCCGTTTCTCTTCAGCAAAGCTTGCCGCCAAAGAAGCTGCCACGTGTTTTCAGGTGTTGTCTAGTATAAACACATCTTGTGTGCCACCTGCGGGTCTATTATTTTCAGTTGAGAGAATGAGGATCTTTTCATCCCTTTTGACAATTTCAAGTTGTTTTCTAGGGTGATAAGACTTTGTTCTTGTCAAGTTCAATTTAATGTCGGCCACTCTCTGAGTGAATGAACCTCACAGATTTCTGCTTTGAGGTCAGAGAGCTTCATCTTAAACTTTACTTTCAGCTGAGCAGGATATATCACATATATCATATGTCACAGCCAGGGAAGTCTGGGTCTTCTTCTCTCCGCCATTATCTTCTCTACCCCTTTGTCCGTCTTTCTCTCTCTGTGCCTGAGGGCTTCTGGCCTCAGCCGTTGACCCGACAACCTCTACATCTTTGTCATGCATCTTTTTAAACCATGCCTCCTGGCAGTCTCTTAGGTGACATCCTCACCCTGGGCCATTACTGCTCCTGTAGATGCAGCTCCAAGGCTGCAGTACTAAACGTTACCAGCAGAGGGTGTCAGCAGTTAACACCTAGACCAGGGGTCCCCAACCCTGCTCCTGGAGAGCTACCAGCCTGTGTCTCCAACCACACTTATTTGACCTGATTCAACACGAGTTATCTGATCAACAAACTGATTATTAGGACTAGTTTGGTGTAGGAGCAAACTCCTACAGGCAGGTAGCTCTCCAGGAACAAGGTTGGAGACCACTGACCTAAGGACAGAGAGAGAGAGAGAGAGAGAGAGGTGTTCAACAACAGTAAGGGTTTCCCTTCCCAAGGCTCTGTGCCGCAGCCCCCTTGGGTACCTGCACTGCCCTTTTCCCACCAGCTAGAGCCACTGCTGTTCTTGACTTCTTCCAGCTGACTGACTCTTTCTATGGCTCCTTCTCATCTCCCGTTTGCAGCCCCAAACCCTCCCAGTTCTTCTGATGATGGTAGTCTCAGCCCACACTGGCTGTCATAGGTGTGTGTGTAAAGATGTATGATTGTTAGGTCAGTTCTAAATATTGGATTTAGAGGCACTGGTTCAAGAGTACGTATCGGTTTATACTGGGTAATAGATACTGGTTCGAGTGTAAGTGTGTCTATACACAGGTATACCTTGTTCATCGGTACTGTCAGCTCTAGATACTGGTTTATTTATATTGGTTTAAACACTGGTTTATAGGTGTTGGTTCAAGACTAAGTACTGGTTCAGACAAACTCTCCCCAGTAGCTCCTCTCATCCATCCAGATGAGAAGCAGGCTGTTCAACAGTAGACATTTCCTTTTTGTGTGAAGGTATTTCCTGCCCCGCTGAAACCTAACCCCTGTCCAAAAACAAACCCAGCTATGGACACACTGCCTCAGACAGACAGGAACCCTTTGGAACACATGGATGCCTGGACCGTGGTGTGGAGGAGGACCATTCCCGAGTGGGTTGAGTTGTGTTTCAGTTAGGGTTCAGTTGGGGGTCTGGTTGAGGTTGAGTTGGGGTCTGGTTGAGGTTAAGTTGGGTTTGGTTGAGGTTAAGTTGGGGTCTGGTTGAACTTAAGTTGGGATCTGGATGAGGTTGAATTGGGGTGTGGTTGAGGTTAAGTTGGGGTCTGGCTGAGGTTCAGTTGGGGTCTCGTTGAGGTTAGATTGGCGTGTTTAGATTCAGGTGCTCTGGTTTCTCTCTGCTCTGGGCCTGGGAGTTGGTGAGGAGAGAAGAGAAGGAGAGGTAGAGGAGTAGGCTGAGAATGAGAGGGTGAGGGCAGGGGAGAAGAGGGTGGGGGCAGGAGAGGGTGAGGGGGTGGGGGTCCATGTTAAGGGGTCTCTGGGGTGTCGTGTTGTGGTGGTGGGTAGGGGTGAGGAGGTCAGTGGGGTTACCAGAGGGGACTGGGGGGTTAGAGGAGGGCGGGCTTCAGGAGACCAGCAGACGGAGAGACAGGAACTGGAGTAGTTCCAGTTTGCAGCTTTATGTGGCTCTGCTCGGCTCTGAATGTCATCTTACTGTTAATGGTTCTACCATGCTGCTGCCACATAGACCTGTTATAGACCGCACTGGAGTACAGTCATTCCTCACTGCCTCTGTGTGTGTGAGAGAAAGTGAGGGAGTGGGAAGAGGGGGATGAAAGAGAGAGAGAAAGAGTGAGGGAGAGAGAAAAAGTGAGGGAGAGGGTTGAGAATGGAGGAGAAAGAGAGACAAGGGAAGGGGGTTAGGAGAGAGCATGAGGAGGGTGGGGGGAGGGGGGCGCATGGAAAAACTGAGAATATCCATCTGGTGAATTAATGCTCCATGTGTCAGTTCTGTATCCAGGATAGTTTTCCCCATCACAGAGATAGTCTATTGGTACAGTATGATATCTCTTGCTGAGTCAAAGGAGGATAGGTGATCTGTTAGTACAGTCTGACGCCCCTGGCTGAGCCAAAAAGGATAGGTGATCTATTAGTACAGTATGACACTCTTGGCTAAGCCAAGGGAGGATAGATCATCTATTAGTACAGTATGATGTCGCTGACTGAGCTTCATGTGGATAGGTGATCTATTAGTACAGTCTGATGTCCCTAATACAGGTGTTCAGGTGATTAGACGGAACAGAAACTTGGAGTACATTTATGTGCATTGCCCTCCCAGTCATCTGTGTATTTGCTTAAATGAGCAGAGAGAGTGCTTTATCAAGTCAGTTTGCAGTTAAACTTTGCTTTTTAAACCCCCCACTGATAGACAAACTCAAAGCTTTCCATAGTGTGGACAGAATAACCATTCTTTGGACAGAAGCACATCTTTTTCCCATTCGTGCAGATGTAGCCTGGGAGGGTGACCGCATGGCTCTCTGGGTAATTGTTTCAGCGTGTAGCCAGAGCCCCAGTGCATCGTGGGTAGTCGAGATGTCTGACAAACAAATTAAACGAAACATCTAAACTGTGTATGATACCTGGAGTCTATGGAGTAAGGAGAGGAGGTGAGGGGATAGGAGAGGAGGTGAGGGGATAGGAGAGGAGGTGAGGGGCTAGGGGAGGAGGTGAGGGCTAGAGGAAGAGAAGAGGGATAGGGAAATGGGTGAGGGGCTACGAGAAGAGGAGGAGAGGGGCCAGGGGAGGTCATGGCCCACAGCTGGGAGCTATCCAGTAGGAAACTGCTCCTTGGAAGCAGACTGGAGGTCTAGGTGAACAGCAGACTGGATGTCTGGGTGTGGAAGTGAACTAGAGGTCTGGGTGTGAAAGTGGACTGGAGGTCTGGGTGTGAAAGTGGACTGGAGGTCTGGGTGTGGAAGTGGACTGGAGGTCTGGGTGTGAAAGTGGACTGGAGGTCTAAGTGTGGAAGTGGACTGGAGGTCTAAGTGTGGAAGTGGACTGGAGGTCTAAGTGTGGAAGTGGACTGGAGGTCTAAGTGTGGAAGTGGACTGGAGGTCTAAGTGTGGAAGTGGACTGGAGGTCTAAGTGTGGAAGTGGACTAGAGGTCGAGGTGAGCAGGAGACAGAAGGTCTGTTCTATCCATTCCTCCTCTGGAATGTGGGTCCGAGGCATTCAGATGAGGAGCCTTTGTTGGGAGGGGGAGGAGCCGACAGAGCAGACGCGATCAGAAGCAGTAATAGAAAAAGCAGATGAAACCTGAGTGGGTGAAGGGGGGTAAAACACAGGGGGGGAGGTAATGAGGAGGGATGGGGGGTAGAGTCGGGAGGATGAAGACGGCAGGAGGGGAGGGGGTAGAAAAGAGAGGTGGAAGAAATACAGAAGAGGCTGGAAAGAGGTAGAAAGAATAAGTCGAGAAGGGAGAAGGAGAAAATGAGGCGAAAGGAAGAAGAGGAAGGGAGGGGAGAGATATGTGGAAGGATAGGGGAGATGGGGATACTGACCTGACCACATCTCTCCTCCTTTCTCCTTGTCCCTGGTGTGTCTGAGAGCATATTCAGCCTGCAAAGCAACTCCTGTAGCAAAACCTCACTGCTTCTACCTTTGAGGTTCTCTTCTAGGTTCTCTCAACTTTAACCAGGATCTGTTTTCTAGGACCGTAAAGTTTCTAGAGAAATTGTACATTTTTACAGAGAGGTTCTCTGATCTCAAGATTTATTTATGTTCTCTAGGCTCAGGGTTGTCTGGGTTCTTGAGTGCAGGGTTCTCAAGGTTATTTAGGTTGGCCGGGTTCTTTTGGTCTTCAGTCTGGGTTCTCCTGGGATTTCCAGGGTTCTGTGGAAGTGGCAAGGCTGTTTGTTTTGGTTAATAGTTAAACCGCTGTAGCAGGACAGGCATTTCCTGTGCTTGTGCTGGACTCCACAGTCAGACTGTCCTTGGATACACAGCCTGGCTAATTACCAGACACTGGGTAGTTGCACAGACCGGCCTACGACAGCCTAGCATACAAACCTAAATAGTACTGACTGTGTATACAGGGCGAATCTACATAACGCACAACCTAAATATGTTGCACACAGACCTACAGTACGTAGTACAGATTGTTCTAGTTTCTATAGCTCACAGACCTAACTTTTACACACAGACTTACTTATTACATACTCTATACAGGTCTAGTCTACATAGCACACATACATAGTACACAGACACCAACAGCACACAAACCTCCCTAGTACAGGCTGTGCTAGTTTCCATAGCACACAAACCTGACTTGTACACATACCCACCTAGTGCAGACTGTGTATACAGGTCTAGTCTATATAGCACACAGTCATAACTAGTACACAGAGACCAACAGCACACGACCTACCTAGTGCACAGACCTAAATAGACTGTTCTGGTCCACATTGTGAGGGGTAGAAGGGGTAAAGAGAGGGGTAGATGGGGTAAGGTGGAGTGGATGGGTAGATGGGGTAAAGGGAGGGATGGATGGGGTGAGAGAGGGGTAGACAGGCAAAGAGAGGACTAGATGGGTAAAGAAAGTGATGGATGGAATAAAGAGAGGAGTGAGCAGGGTTGCCCCAATTTTTTCTCAAATGCCCAGAATCTTTTAGGAAAATATAATAATATGAGTCCAACGGAACATTTATATTACATAAAGCTTAAAAAACGTGCATTAACTGAGGAAGTCTCTATCAAAACTCACGTCTAACATAGACTATGTCCTAGGATTGGGCTAAGCCCCTAGTGTTTATAACGTTTGGCTCCGCCCCTGGGGTAGAAGGGTAGATGGAGTACAGAGAGAGGTGGATGAGGAGATGTGGTAAAGAAAGGGGTAAATGTGGTTAGAGAAACACCTAGAAGACCATTAGATAGAGCTTCCAGTTCACATCCAGCTCCCGCAGTCTGGTCTCTGAGTTTGCAACTATAGGATGGAAGGAGTGAAGGGGGAAGAATATAGGACAGATAGAATGATCTGGGGATAGTTTCCATTCTTCTGGAGAGTTCTATTGCTGTGGTGGTGTTGGTGTGTGTGTGTGTGTGTGTGTGTGTCAGTGTGTGGAGAGAGGGTGGAGGAGGGGGGTGGCAGAGTTATGAAAACCATACGGCACAAGGGAAAAGCTGAGTCCGGCATAACCCCCCCCCCCCCTCCCCCATCACCCCTCCTCTACCTCCCTCTCCATCTCCTTCTCCTCCACACTCGCTACCCACCCCCTCTTCTAAAAACATACAATTCTTTTTCCGCTACGTTTTACCCCTCTCTCTGCTCTCCCCCTCACTGCCCTCCCTCTCTCTGTCCTCCCCCCCCCCTCTCTCTCTCTGGTCCCTCCCCTCCCTCTTTCTTTCTTTCTTCCTTTCAGATCAGTCAGAATTCTGGAGCAGGAGAGGCAGGAGACTGGAGAAAGAGGAGCTTAGCCAGGACGATTGGAGAGATACTGTACTGCTAGGATAGCCAAGAGGTACTGAGGTAGGAGGCTAGGAGACTGAGGCAGGAAACTAGGAGACTGAGGTAGGTGAGGCGGGTTACCTGAGGCTGCAGACAGGTACGGCGGGGTAGGACAAGACAGGACAGGACCAGGTTAGGCCAGTGTAGGGTAGGAAAGACTAGGGTAGAGTAGGCCAGGAGTGCAAGGTTGCAGTTTCCCCATGGTACTGTGGAGGATGAGCAGTATTGGGCTTCTCTGTGTGCTGGGTGTGCTGCTGTGTGTCTGTAGGCCCCCAGGCTGTCTAGCCCAGGGTCAGGGCCGGCCTCAGGGCCAGGTGAGGGGGCAGCAGGGGGGTGTGAGGAGGCAGGCAGGGGGTCAGGGCCGGGGCCAGGGAGCGGAGCTGGAGGAGGAGCTGAGGGAACAGGATGCTCTATGCTTTGCGGGGGGATGCTACGTGGTATACTTCCAACGGAAGACCTTCCGAGAGTCGCTGAGGAGCTGCAAGGACAAGGGCGGTAACCTGGCGACCGTGCGCAACGAGGAGGAAGCGGGCGTGGTCCACGAGCTGCTGTCGTCTGTAGAGACGCGTGGGCCGAGGACCAGGCTCCGCCTCTGGATCGGCCTTCAGCGCCAGCCCCGCCAGTGCTCCTCCACGCGCCCCCTCAGGGGATTCACCTGGGTGTCAGGTGAGTTGGAAAACCCTAAAAAGTCGTTTTTGAGAAAGAACTGTTGGTGGAGCCATTTGTGGAACAATCAGTTGGTGAAAGTGTGATGGCTAGAACCTTCTTTGACAACATGGTTGTCGAACCAGTAGAACCATAATGGTTCTCCAAAAGGTACATCTGGATAACTTTTTAAAGTCCAATGTTCCATGCAGGACCACAAGGTTTCCACAGCCAAGCTTTGAATTGATTGTAATTGAACTTAAATTCAGATTAAATTGAAGGTTTTTCAATTCAATTCAATTGAAAGATTTTTCAATTGCATGCAATTATTCAATCAAAATAAAGTTCACGAGGGAAATTTAACCCTAGAACTTTAGCATGAGTGTGCAGTGAGTTCCGGACGTTTAACGAGCGCCTCTGTCTGGTCCCCAGGCGAGCCGGACGGCGAGTACACGGACTGGCTGCGTGCAGACCCCCCGGGGAGCTGTGCCGTGCCTCGCTGTGTGGCCATCAGTGTCAACACGGCCGAGGAGGCGCGCGAGCAGCACGACAACTTCCGCTGGCTGGACGGTGCCTGCGCCCTGGCCGTGGACGGCTTCCTGTGCCTGCACTCCTACCGCGGCATGTGTCGCCCCCTGGAGGCGGAGGGCGGCGGCGCTGCCGTCTACACCACCCCCCTGGGCCTGGTCAGTACCCTGCTCACCTTCCTCCCCTACGGGTCTGTGGGGACTCTGCCCTGCCCTCCCGGCGCCCCTGGACCCTCTGTGCTGTGTACGGAGCGGGAGGATGGGGTTGTAGGCTGGTCCCAGGATGCCCCCCTGTGCTCTGAGACCCCTCAGGACTTCTGCGAGGAAGACAACGGTGGCTGCGAGCACTACTGCCAGAACTCCGACACGGACTTCTACTGCACGTGCTCAGAAGGCTTCTCTCTGGCGAGCGATGAGACCAGCTGCCTCCCACACACCAGCCCGACCCCCGACGAGGAGCCGGACCCGGCCACGGACATCCCGGACCAAGACCGCGCCGGCCCCAGCCTCCCCTGCTCCTCCATGGGCTGCGAGTCCAGCTGCGAGCAGGGCCCCCGAGGGATTCGCTGCACCTGCCATCCCGGCTTCCTGCTGGGGCGAGACGGGCGGAGCTGCGTGGACGTGGACGAGTGCAGCCAGGCGCCGTGCCCTCAGACCTGCTTCAACCTCCCCGGAACCTTCGAGTGCGGCTGTCACCAAGGTTACGAGCAGGACCAAGACGGGGAGTGTGTGTGCGCGCGGGGATATGAACCTAACGAGGACGGAGAATGCGTGTGCAGGCACGGATTCCAACTCAACAGGGAGGGAGTGTGTGTGGACATTGACGAGTGCCTGACGCCGGACACATGTCAGCACATGTGCCTGAACTATGTGGGAGGGTTCGAGTGCTACTGCAGGTCAGGGTTCAAGCTGCTGGCCGACCTGTACTCCTGTAGGCCTCTCCCAGAGGACTATGACTCCTCCACAGCAACAACATCACCCCTGACCCCTGACCTTGATGACGAGCCTGGCTACAACCCTGATCTCGGCCATGATCCCAACTCCCTTGAGTGGCACACGAATCCCCCCAGTGATGATGAGTTACTGCCCCTGTCCACACAGACCTCTATGGTCCACTATGAGCACTTCACAATGCCTGGGGCTGGGGCTGGGGCTGGGGCTGGGGCTGGGGCTGGGGCTGGGGCTGGGGCTGGGGCTGGGGCTGGGGCTGGGGCTGGGGCTGGGGCTGGGGCTGGGGCTGGGGCTGGGGCTGGAACTGGGGCTGGGGCTGGAGATGGAGATGGAGATGAAACTAGGGCTGGGACTTGGACTGAGACTGGGGCTGGGGTTGGTACTGGGGCTGGGGCTGATGCAGGGACTAGGACTAGAGCTGGGGCTGGGGCTGGGACTGGGACTGAGTCTGAGACTGGAACTGAGACAAAGCCTGTCTCTGGGAAAGGAAAACCATCCGTGTCTGAAGCCAAGCCTGGGTCAGAGCAGCAGGAGGGCACAGGCAGGAAAAGGCAGGATCGTAGCTGGCTGCTGGTAGCCCTGCTGGTGCCCCTGTGTGTGTTCATCGTGGTGATGCTGGCGCTCGGAATTGTCTACTGCACCAGCTGTGCTGTGAATCAGAACAAGGGCCTGACAGACTGCTACCGCTGGGTCCTACCTGCCACCTCGCCCCAGGACAACAGAACCTCCAAGACTGGAACGTGTTCAAATGGACAGGGAGGGAGGGACTGAGGGGAAGGGAGGGAGGGAGGGAGGGAGGGAGGGAGGGAGGGAGGGAGGGAGGGAGGGAGGGAGGGAGGGAGGGAGGGAGGGAGGGAGGGAGGGAGGGAGGGAGGGAGGGAGGGAGGGAGGGAGGGAGGGAGGGAGGGAGGGAGGGAGGGAGGGAGGGAGTCTAACTAATCATTTCCACTGCTGGGTTTTTGTTTGTTTGTGTTTTTTTCTATCTTCTTCTAAAATCACAACTGGCTATTGTGCGTTGAGGCTTCAAAGACCGGAGATGTTTATGGTTGGCCCTGTGTCTCTCAGAGCAGATCTGACGTGGTGATTACAAGATCAAGCTCATTGACCTAGAGAGACACAGACCAGGGAGGTGGAGTGGTCTACACACAGCTGAGTCTTAGGCCTGGGGTTGGGGATTGATGCTGGAAGCTGGGGCTCAGGCTGGGTTTAGGGTTGAAAGCTGGGGCTGGTGTCTGGAGTTAGGGTTGGGACTGGAGGCTGGGGGTGAAGTTGAGGGCTGGGCCTGAGGGTTGGGGCTGGGAGGGGGCCCAGGCAAAGCTGGGAGCGCAGGAGTCAGGACCAGTCACATCTCTAAGCACACACACACACACCCAGGGCACACACAGTCAGCACAGGAGCCGTCATGAAGCTAATATTTAAGGTCTCTCAACTCTACCAGCCCTGACAACCAGACAACTTCTTTCAGCATTGGAAAAACACCACGCAGGCAGGATCATATTACAGTGGGGTTCTGTTGGTCCTGGAGTTTTCAAACGCACGTTCAGTCAACCTGCTTTAGTTAAACGTACTGGGTCCTTGTAAATACTTTGCACTGAATATGTATGGAATTTCAATAAAATCAGTAAACTGTTGAACGCTTGTAATGTGAGATTAATTGTTCAGTGAAACGGACAGCAACGTGTCAAACTAAAAAAGATTTTCTTCTCGAGAATGTATTAGCAGCGCCATCTGGTGTTGGTGATATGGCAGAGCCAGACATTACGTTGTCTCTCAGTACTTCCATTGCGAGTCTCCAGACGGAGTAAAGTGGTCTGTAAAAACAGAGATCTGCAACCCTGTTTCTGGAGAGCTACCGTCCTGAAAGATTTACAGTTTAACCTTGATTTACCAGAAACATGTAATTCAACAAATTGAAGTAATTCATTATCAAATTTGGTAGGTGCAAGTAGCTACAAGACTACTTTCTATAGTCATAGTAAGGCACTCCTGGCTACGGGATTTGGCATCGTAATTGAACACAACATAAACCAGTTTACGGACGCCTTTATATGTACTTCTCACTCAAAAATGTTCCGACGAGGATGGGATTCGAACCCACGCGTGCAGAGCACAATGGATTAGCAGTCCATCGCCTTAACCACTCGGCCACCTCGTCCAGTTGCACGAGGTGTCACAAAGAAAAACCAACAAAAAAAAAAAAAAAAAAAAGAAATACAGATGTTATAATGAAATAATCTGCGTTATTATGAGATTTACAAAACTATATCTTTGCTAGGAGCTATTACGGTTTGAAAATAATTAGATTTGACTCCTTTTACTCAGAGAGAACTCAGACTACGCATTTCATTGGTTAATGTTTAACGAGGAGTGGGGTTGCCAGGTTCACAGAATTGTATTCAAATCAACCAATGTTGACCTAAAATGTATTTTGTGTTGGGCCAGTCCAAGGCAAACATTTATGTGTATTACGACAACTTCACCTCATTTCGCTTTGAAAAATATTGTACTGAAATCAATACCTGCCATCAAATTTCGTAGTTTTTATTTTGCTTTCGAGTTTCTTTCAGCATTTTAGGGGAATCATTGGATTGAAACTGGCAACCCCAAGAGAGGAAGTGATTTGAGCGTGAGACGGCAATTTAATGTTTCGATTCAGAGTTTCATATAAACTGGTGACCAGCTACAGTGTACATTGGCTGTACTTCAATAAATTGAATTCCCCAAAAGGTGCGTATAAAATCAATATACTTTAAATAACATTCAAAGCTTCTGTTGGAACAAGTGGTTAGCATATTTGACACGGGGGAAGCATAATAACCTTAACCGGCATTATTCATTCAGTCAGCCAACACGGTATTCAAGTCCTAGCTAGTAGAGTAGCTAGCTAGCTAGCACATATGGACACTTAATATCGATCTTATGTTGTCGTGATGGTCAGGTAGTACTAACTATCTCGGTGAGCAAAATTGGTTTTAGGTGGCTGCTGAGAAATGGGCTTTGACACTAAACCAGGCAAGGCAGACTATGCTATGCTTAGTTAACGTAAGTAATCAGACTCGAGAACACATCCTCCGGCCCAGACAAGTCAGAGCTCTCGAGTCTCACGCGTTTGCCGTGAGGCTCGAGCATTTCATCCATTTCTCACGCAACAGCTTGTGTTTCTCACGCATTTCAACTATTTTCTCACGCTGATAAATAATGGATAACTTGTCCCGCTATATACAATGAATGGACGAGGCGCAGGCATACTGAGATGAAAGTAGTATCGAGTTAAACAGAGTAGTAAAAAGCCAATCAGAGAACATCACCTGCACTTCAGAGCGCTGCAAGTGTGTTCAATTACCAGTGAGTAATTGTGAGTCGCCCTAGTAGAACCGTAGTTAAGAAAGTGAAAGCATGAAAGGTTATCTAAAATATGATCTAGGTTACGACTAAAATTAGTCAATGATTGAAGTCAGCTCAATGTCTAGCTATCAAATGTTCGCTAGGTTTTAGTTCTGATTAGTTGAATCCAGCTGTCAGTACACTTATATGTATTATTACTACCTGCGATTCAGTGGATGTTACTGACTGTTCCTCTAGCCTGTTAACTCTGTACTGACGGTTTTCCTGACAAACATGTATGCTGCATTTGCTGACTGTTCCTCTAAGCAGCATGGCTACTAAACTTTGACCTATTAACTGTTTCCCTGACTGGCTTGTCCATCATCTGTACTGACTGTTAGTAACAGGCCTAACGACCATCTGTAATGACCGTTTACTGTCTGTTTCTCGAAGCAGCATGGTAACTATACGTAGGCCCACTGACTTTGTCAAACCAGCTTGGCCACTGTACTTCATGTCTACTGACCGAACAGTTCCACGAACAGGCCTGTCTGCTGTATTTACTGATTGTGTCTCTCGTCGTTCTGTCCCGCCGCGGGTCTCCTCCCCCACAGGCTTCGCGACCGTGAGCAGCAGGAAGTTGACGACCATGGTGGACTCCCAGTACTTCCTGCCAAACGACATTGGCGTCTCCGCCCTGGATTGCCGCGAGGCTTTCCGTCTGCTGTCGCCGCGGGAGCAGCTGTACTCTCACTTCCTGTCGCGGGCGGCGTGGTACGGCGGCCTGGCCGTGCTGCTCCAGACGTCTCCGGAGTCGTCCGGCATCTACGTCCTTCTGCAGAGGCTGTTCCGGGGGCAGGACCCCGACCAGCTGGGGGAGGTGGCTACCGCTGCTGGGCTCAGCGCTGAGGAGTACCAGGTACGGGCATACACAAACACACACACTCTCACTCATACATACACACAATGCACATCTACAGTGTTATTTAGTCATTTAAGTCATTTAGCAGACGATCTAATCCAGAACGACTTACAGTACTTATGTATATACACACACACACACACACACACACACACACACACACACACAATGAAATCATCCACCACTATGTTAGGACTCTCATGTCAACAAATGTCAATGTACACGCTGTGGGCACAGCACTGAAGGGACATCACTGTGTGCGTGTCTGTCTCTCTCGCAGGCCTTCCTGGTCTATGCTGCTGGCCTGTATGCCAACATGGGAAACTACAAGTCCTTTGGAGACACCAAGTTCATCCCCAACCTGCCCCAGGTAGAGACTCACTGTGAAACAATGCTGCTGTACCGCCAAGCTGTCCCCATGTCTCCCTGGTGACCTGGACATGCTATCGGGATGCCTGTGTTGTGTCAGAACAGTTCTGATGGACGTGGGGCTCTAACACTGTTGCGATGCTCCAGGAGAAGCTGAAGGCGCTGGTGTGGCGTAGCCAGGCGTTCAAGGATAGCCCGGCCGACATGGAGGCCCTGTGGGACAGCTGCTCCACACGCCTCTACTCCCTGGAGGAGCGCCAGAAACAGCTGGGCCTGGGGGACAAGGTGAGCGCCCACCACCTGTGCCTGGGGGCACAGCACACCTGGGGAGGGTTGAGGGTGTGGCTGGCGTGCAGATGGGGTCATTGGATGTCCCAGATGTTGGGATTCAAGGTGTGGGTCAGGTCATTTGATGTGGGCAGTTTGATAATGATGGTGTATGGTTGCTCCTGGCGTCATGATACTGTGAAACCTGATGTGTTGTTATATCATCATACCTGGGGTGTAATAATAACATGATATTTGAGGTGTTATCATAACATGATATCCACAGCGTCAGGACAACATGATACCTGAGGTGTCATCATAAGACGATACCTGAGGTGTCCTTATAACATGATACCTGAAATGCAGGTCTGTGTTTGACTCGTGTGTGTGTGTGTTCCTTCTCCAGGGAACCACCACCTACTTCTCAGGTAACTGTGGTCTGAAGGATGCAGAGCTGGCCCAGAGGTTCCTGGACTCCAAGGTAAGCTGGCCTCTCTCCACATGTCCACCCGTCATGTCTTGATTTTCTTCGGAAAAACGGTACCAGTGTGCGTCTCTCCTTCTTCCTGCAGAAGCTGAGTGCCTACAACACTCGTCTGTTCAAGAAGGAGGGGGGAGGGAAGACGTGCTACGAGGTCCGCCTGGCCTCTGCTGTGACCACAGGTGAGGGGGAGGAGGGGGAGATAAAGACAGATTTGGAAGGAGGGGAGACGGATGCAGGGAGTGGAGAGTGAAATTCCCCGCTCTCAGAACCTCTGGTGGTTGTCGTTGCGTGCAGACTGTGCGGTGGACGGCGAGGGGGAGACCTGCTGCGGCAGGTTTGAGTTTGAGGGCTGTGTGTTCACGGTGCAGAGAGGAGACTACGCTCACCTCATGAAGAAGGCCAGTGACAACCTGCACAAGGCCCAGGTCAGAGTCCTCTTGTACACTACTAACCCCAACCTGCCCCTAACCCAAGGACAGAGTCCTCTAGTACAGTACTAACCCCAACCTGCACTAACCCCAGGACAGAGCCCTGTAGTACATGTAGTCCTCAAGTACGATGTTTCTCAAATGGTGGGTCGCGATCTGGTGTGGAGTGGGTGGCGGGCGTGTGCTTTGGCTCCATCAAAAAGCCTTACTGTTATTGTTAAGTTAAGTGACCAAACTTCCAATGGTGCACTTTTTATTAACGAAGTTGTGTAGGCTCACACCTAGCTGCCCCCATTATAGAACACAAATAATTACTGCACAAATTGTTTTGTTAAATAAATTACAGTGGTCTGGAGATTAAGCAATGTTTGGGTTGTGACTTCATGACCGAGGACAAATGTCCTGAGGTTAGACCAGTAGAGAACCATTGCTCTAGTGCACTTCTTCCGCGGACTCCACCCCACTGCACAGTCGAGTACCCCGACCCAGTAGTCTCCACAATAGACCACCGCAGCCCAGATGGTATGTGCTCTGGTGGGCTGACCCCTTCACCTCTGACTGACAGGCTCATGCTGCCAATGAGAACCAGCGGCGCATGCTGGAGGAGTACGAGCGCAGCTTCACTCTGGGCTCGGTGGACGCTCACAAGGAGGGCTCGCGCTACTGGATCAAAGACAAGGGGCCAATCGTGGAGAGGTAAGAATGCTGAGGCCCGCCCCTCTGGGGACCGACGCGGTGTGTGTGTGTGTGTGTGCGCTTGTGCGCAACAGGGCAAAGTGTCGACCGGTGTCTGCTCTCCTCCACAGCTACATAGGCTTCATAGAGAGCTACAGAGACCCGTTTGGATCCAGAGGAGAGTTTGAAGGTACCGGCCAGCTGCACCTCACTCTATTACCACGGTGATTAGGGATGCGGGGACTGTTGCCACGGAGACGAGGGGTTTCAGGGGTCCTTGCTCGTCAGGATTTGAAGGGTTATCATAGTGATTTGGGGGTTTTAACGATTGTTGCTTTTGTGATTAGGGTGTCATGGGTTACTGCGGCGGCTGTGTTTCAGGGTTTGTTGCGGTGGTGAACAAGGCGATGAGCGCTCGTTTCGGCAGCCTGGTGGGCTCTGCCGAGGTGCTACTGCCGGAGCTGCCCTGGCCACAGGCCTTCGAGAAGGACCGCTTCCTCAAGCCTGACTTCACCTCCCTGGACGTCCTCACCTTCGCCGGCAGCGGCATCCCCGCTGGCATCAACATCCCCAACTGTGGGTACCACACACACACACACACACACACGCGTGTAGTGGTATCCCTGCTGGCATCAACATTCCCAACTGCACACACGCACAAGCAAACGCACAAGAGTTCTTAATACCTAATCATACTTGCTGTGTTATCAGAGACAGAGTGTGTGTGTTTGTGTGTCCAGATGACGACATCAGGCAGTCGGAGGGCTTTAAGAACGTCTCCCTGGGCAACGTGCTGGCGGTGGCCTACGCTACCCAGAAGGACAAGCTCACCTTCCTGGAGGAGGAGGACAAGGTCTGCCTGCCTGCCTGTCTGTCTGTCAGGATGTGTAACCTGCCTGTCTGTCTGTCTCAGGATGTGTAACCTGCCTGTCTGTCAGGATGTGTAACCTGTCTGTCTGTCAGGATGTGTAACCTGCCTGTCTGTCAGGATGTGTAACCTGCCTGTCTGTCAGGATGTGTAACCTGTCTGTCTGTCAGGATGTGTAACCTGTCTGTCTGTCAGGATGTGTAACCTGTCTGTCTGTCTGTCTGTCTGTCTGTCTGTCAGGATGTGTAACCTGTCTGTCTGTCTGTCTGTCAGGATGTGTAACCTGTCTGTCTGTCTGTCTGTCAGGATGTGTAACCTGTCTGTCTGTCAGGATGTGTAACCTGTCTGTCTGTCTGTCTGTCTGTCTGTCTGTCTGTCAGGATGTGTAACCTGTCTGTCTGTCTGTCTGTCTGTCTGTCTGTCAGGATGTGTAACCTGTCTGTCTGTCTGTCTGTCAGGATGTGTAACCTGTCTGTCTGTCTGTCTGTCTGTCTGTCAGGATGTGTAACCTGTCTGTCTGTCTGTCTGTCAGGATGTGTAACCTGTCTGTCTGTCTGTCTGTCTGTCTGTCAGGATGTGTAACCTGTCTGTCTGTCTGTCTGTCAGGATGTGTATATCCAGTGGAAGGGTCCATCGTTCGAGGTGCAGGTGGGCCTTCATGAGCTGCTGGGACACGGGAGCGGAAAGCTGTTCGTCCAGGTCAGACACACACACATTCACTTACATTCGCAAGTCTCACACACACACACACACACACATACATTCATGTCACACACACTCACATACACATGTTACATAGACACACATACATACACAGGTCAAACGCACACACTTGATTTCCATTCTGAATATGACTCCTCCCTGTTTAGGATGAGAATGGAAAGTTGAACTTTGAGAAGGAGAAGGTTGTGAACCCAGAGACTGGAGAACCGGTGAGTCCACACACACACACACACACACACACACACACACACACACACACACACACAAACACACACACAGACACACATGTCTGACCTGTGTGTGTTTGTGTCAGATCTCCAGCTGGTACCAGGGCAGTGAGACCTGGGACAGTAAGTTCTCCACCATCGCCTCCTCCTATGAAGAATGTCGAGCGGAGTGTGTGGGCCTCTACCTGTGTCTCAACAAGCACGTGCTCAGGTCTGCGCTCACACACTTGCACACACACAGAGCTTACCACTGAAGTATGTCATGATTATGGCACTGGTGTGTGTGTGTGTGTGATGCTAATGTTATGTTGTGTCTCACCTGTGTGTGCAGCATATTTGGCCACGAGGGCCATGATGCGGAGGAGGTGGTGTATGTGAACTGGCTGAACATGGTGCGAGCTGGGCTGCTGGGGCTGGAGTTCTACACCCCTGAGAGCCAGAGCTGGAGACAGGTACCCAGCACACTATTACACACTGCACACTACACCTTATACCCTGCACACTATTACACACTGCACACTACACCTTATACCCTGCACACTTACACACTGCACACTACACCTTATACCCTGCACACTATTACTCACTGCACACTACACCTTACACCCTGCACACTATTACACACTGCACACTACACCTTATACCCTGCACACTATTACACACTGCACACTACACCTTATACCCTGCACACTATTACACACTGCACACTACACCTTATACCCTGCACACTACACCTTATACCCTGCACACTATTACACACTGCACACTACACCTTATACCCTGCACACTATTACACACTGCACACTACACCTTATACCCTGCACACTATTACACACTGCACACTACACCTTATACCCTGCACACTATTACACACTGCACACTACACCTTATACCCTGCACACTACACCTTATACCCTGCACACTACACCTTATACCCTGCACACTATTACACACTGCACACTACACCTTATACCCTGCACACTATTACACACTGCACACTACACCTTATACCCTGCACACTTACACACTGCACACTACACCTTATACCCTGCACACTATTACTCACTGCACACTACACCTTACACCCTGCACACTATTACACACTGCACACTACACCTTATACCCTGCACACTATTACACACTGCACACTACACCTTATACCCTGCACACTATTACACACTGCACACTACACCTTATACCCTGCACACTACACCTTATACCCTGCACACTATTACACACTGCACACTACACCTTATACCCTGCACACTATTACACACTGCACACTACACCTTATACCCTGCACACTATTACACACTGCACACTACACCTTATACCCTGCACACTATTACACACTGCACACTACACCTTATACCCTGCACACTACACCTTATACCCTGCACACTATTACACACTGCACACTACACCTTATGCCCTGCACACTATTACACACTGCACACTACACCTTATACCCTGCACACTATTACTCACTGCACACTACACCTTACACCCTGCACACTATTACACACTGCACACTACACCTTATACCCTGCACACTACACCTTATACCCTGCACACTACACCTTATACCCTGCACACTATTACTCACTGCACACTACACCTTACACCCTGCACACTATTACACACTGCACACTACACCTTATACCCTGCACACTATTACTCACTGCACACTACATCTTACACCCTGCACACTATTACACACTGCACACTACACCTTATACCCTGCACACTACACCTTATACCCTGCACACTATTACACACTGCACACTACACCTTATACCCTGCACACTATTACACACTGCACACTACACCTTATACCCTGCACACTATTACACACTGCACACTACATCTTACACCCTGCACACTATTACACGCTGCACACTACACCTTACACCTTACACACTGCACCTCACACACTGCACCTTACACACTGCACCTTACACTGCACCTTACACTGCACCTTACACTGCACCTTACACTGCACCTTACACACTGCACCTTACACACTGCACACTGCACCTTACACACTGCACACTGCACCTTACACACTGCACACTGCACCTTACACACTGCACACTGCACCTTACACACTGCACACTGCACCTTACACACTGCACACTACACCTTACACACTGCACACTACACCTTACACACTGCACACTACACCTTGCACACTGCACACTACACCTTGCACACTACACCTTACACACTGCACACTACACCTTACACACTGCAGCTTACACCTTACACACTGCACACTACACCTTACACACTGTACACTACACCTTACACACTGCACACTACATTATACCCTGCACACTACACATTATACCCTGCACACTACACATTATACCCTGCACACTACACATTGCACCCTGTACACTAGATATTGCACCCTGTACACTAGATATTGCACCCTGCACACTAGATATTGCACCCTGCACACTAGATATTGCACATAATCAATCAAACCTTATTGATATAGCACAAGTTATCCAACAAATGCAACTACAATTGTTCCACTCCAATGTAAAAAGATGACAATAAAGATTAACTTAATCAGGCATCACAAAACACCTTGTTTGTGCATAAGTCCACCCGGGCTTTCTTGCCACCTTTCCACTTCTTTTTGCCCCGACACACACCAGTCAGTAACCTGTGTGTGTGTGTGTGTGTGTGTGTGTGTGCAGGCTCACATGCAGGCCAGGTATGTGATCCTGCGCGTGCTGCTGGAGGCAGGCCAGGGCCTGGTGACGCTGCAGGAGTGCAGCGGGGCGGACGGCCTCCCCGACGCCCGCATCTCCATCGACCGCGCCAAGATCCACACGGTGGGCAAGGGCGCCATCGAGAAGTTCCTCTGCAAGCTGCAGGTACTCGCCGCTCTCCTCCTCCAGCCCCGTCCTCACAGGCCGCTCCGGGCAGGAATGTCGCGGCTTCGCGCCGCGTCACAGCTCCGTGTGAAAGGCACGGACGCGGAATAGGGGGTCGTGGTTGCACCGGTATGAAGCTGGCTGCAGAGGTAGTCACAGAGCTGAAACGCGTCTCATGTCAAAGGGAGAGCGTTGAAGGGCCACACGCGCTAGCAACAGTGCTGATGTTGCGCCTCTGATTCCAGAACGCCAGCATGCTATCTAAAATCACACACTGGGCGACATTATGCGGGCTTTGTTTGGTTCAGTGTCAACGAGCAAATCTGGCAGAATCACAAGTCCTCTTTTCGGCGATATTGCAAGATTTCTCCACAAAAGGGTGTGTTAAAAAAATTAATATATTTCTTTAACTCTGTCCCTTTCTGTTTCTGTTCTCCCAAATCGTTTTTGGTCCTTGCTCTAGCTGGTCTAGCTGGTCTACCGGTGTCCTAACGTTGTTCTGTGTTGTCCGCGTTCCTGCAGGTCCACAAGTCAACGGCGGACGTAGAGGGGGGGCGCAGCCTGTACGAGGGCTACTCTGCTGTGAGCGACAGCGGAACTCACAACTTCATGCGTCTGAGAGAGACCGTTCTGCTGCGGAAGGAAGCCCGCAAGATGTTTGTCCAGGCCAACACCAGAGTCAAAGGTCAGTCCTCCCATCCGCCCCATAGACCAGACCCTGACCTGTTGTGGTTGTACCTAAGGGCTGTGTGTTGGTGTGTGGAGTGGAGGGAAAGGAGGAAGGTGTTGAACGTGTCCGTGTGTTCCAGGAGACGCAGTGGAGCTGGTGGAGTATGACGGCAGCGCCGCCGGTCTCATCCGCTCCTTCGTGGAGCGTTTCCCCGACGACGCTGAGGAGGTGGAGGCGGAGCTTCTGGCGCTGAGCAAAAAAGACTGCTCCTGCTGGTGCTGATGTAACCTGGGAGGGCTGAGGGCTTCTAGAACCCCCCCCCCGCTCCCTGAAACCTTCTAGAAAACCTGGTGATTGGAACGTTCTACAACCTCCCGCTCCCTGGAACCTTCTAGAACACTCCGGTGACTGGAATGTTCTAGAAGTTTCCGGGAACTTGCAGAGACCTCTTGGTCCATCTGGGAGGAGTCGAACGGAGAGACTGGACCCGGGGGTTTCTGGCTGGTTGAGCCACACACAGCCAGCCACCCAAGCAAGCCCTCCAGTTATGTTGACATGTTGGAACAGCAAGTTGTGTCTCAGACTTTGAGAAGGTCTCGTGCTGAGGGCACTGTGATGCCAGCCTGCCTATGCAACAATAAACTGGGTCTCAACCACACATGCCCCTGCCTCCTCTCCTCTGTCTGGCCTCCCAGAGGTATATGTGCGGTTTTGGAGAAGGGAGGAAATGGGATGGAGGGAAAGGAGGAAGGGGAAATCAGGAAGAAGGGATTGAAACCAACAGGAAAGAGGGATGGGAACTGAAGATGCAACATGATAAAATGTGTTTCAACAACAGTGGTTTTATTATGTCAATACAATTCCCACCAACAGCATAGGCTAGGTCTATATACAGTGAATAATGATGTCTATATATTCATATCAGTGTTTCCTGTAGAAAATGTATTCGTGAAGATTGTAGGGTGGGGTTTGCTGTCAGGACGGAAGGGGGGAGGGGCTAGTTTGTGTGATAGACTAATGCGTTCTGCAGAGAAGGGAGAAAAACAGGACAAAGTAAAACGTCGGATATCCCTATTAAAAACCAAACGGACAACATTGTTAAGGCGGCAGGCGTGTGTTGCCGCCTTAACTGAAAAGTGCTGTGGGAAACCTTGCATATGTATGAGATTTAATATACAAATGTAGTCAATAAGTAGAATAATCAACAGCAGACAACTTCCATCACACCACATTCCCACTACAGCAGATACTACCGACTACGGTGTTTCAGCATTATTTGTATATACAAGTCTGTTTGACCCCGTAAATATTTTTCTATATGTACATATGGACTTTAAAGTTGAGAAAAGCTCAAAGCTGCGTACGACCAGATGTTTGACATCTCCTGCACAGTAGCCACAGTAGCATCGGTACGTGGCACATGCCCACCGTGAGTAGACGGGCCAGGAAGAATACACTGTAGCGACCACCCAGCGTTAGTCCTCTTGACCTTCAACGCCTCCCCTGGTCAACAGTGGAACATTCCCATTACCCTGCATGTCCTGCTGGGAGGAACCAATGCGCTGGTACAGCAGGGGTGTTCCACTGCGGCCCTGGCCCTGCAGGTCTTTGATGTGTGCGTGCGCGGGCAGGGGTTGGAGCAGTCCATCCCTGCGCCAGTAGAGTTGGTACAAACCGGGCTGGTCAACCAGGAAGCGGGAAGCGCAGACTTGGGTCAGCTGATCCACACTGACCTCTGACTTCCACTGGACAGTCCTCAGGTCACTGATCTGATCGTTCTGGAAGAGCACCCGCACACACCGCTGAAACACACACACAGAAGCATCCACACGCACACAATTGTGAAACTGTATGTTCACACACACACACACACACACTGGTAAAGAATCCTCACACACGTCTGACACCGACCTGCTGATGTTGCTGGGCCTCGTTGCTCCGACGACGGCTCCAGGCCTTAAGAGACTGTCTGGCCTCCCTGGTCACACCACCAGGCGGCGTTGAATCACTCTGGATCAAACACAGGCTGGCATACACACTGGTCAGGTAGTAGCCCCCTGGAACACACACACACACACACACACTGGTCAGGTAGTAGCCCCCTGGAACACACACACACACACACACTGGTCAGGTAGTAGCCCCCTGGAACACACACACACACACACACACACTGGTCAGGTAGTAGCCCCCTGGAACACACACACACACACACACTGGTCAGGTAGTAGCCCCCTGGAACACACACACACACACACTGGTCAGGTAGTAGCCCCCTGGAACACACACACACACACACACTGGTCAGGTAGTAGCCCCCTGGAACACACACACACACACACACTGGTCAGGTAGTAGCCCCCTGTAACATACACACACACATACACACTGGTCAGGTAGTAGCCCCCTGGAACACACACACACACAGAGGGAATGTGGTAGCTGTCAGACAACAAATGACGTGTTTATTTGGTGGTGGATTGTGTGTGACTGTGTCCACCCCTCCACAGTCAAAGTAGTGGTGTGTGTGTGTGTGTGTGTGTTTCCTACCCTCCCCAGTCAGGTAGGCAGGGTCCAGCAGCTCCATCATGTAGATCACTTCAGTCAGCACCTCCGGTTGGTTCACCTGAACCAGGAAGTAACTCAGCACTGGCAGGAAGTCATCAGCCCCAAAGTCCTGTCCTGAGCACACAGACAGGAAGTAGATGTGGACATGGGGACGTCAAAACCCTGAAACCAGGTTATACTACTCTACAGTCCTCAACTCTAATACTTATTCAACTTCAATTCAAGTGTATTACTCTAATCTACAATCTACAGTCCTCTACCCTACTGCTCTACTCTACAGGCTCTACAACCCTTTGCACTACTCTGGTTAGACTCTGCAGTCCTCTACTCTGCTCTACTCTACAGTCCTCAACTCTGCTCTACAGTCCTCACCTACAGTCCTCGACTACAGTCCTCACCTCTACTGTCCTCACCTCTACAGTCCTCACCTCTACAGTCCTCACCTCTACTGTCCTCACCTCTACTGTCCTCACCTCTACAGTCCTCACCTCTACAGTCCTCACCTACAGTCCTCGACTACAGTCCTCACCTCTACTGTCCTCACCTCTACAGTCCTCACCTCTACAGTCCTCACCTCTACAGTCCTCACCTACAGTCCTCACCTACAGTCCTCGACTACAGTCCTCACCTCTACAGTCCTCACCTCTACTGTCCTCACCTCTACAGTCCTCACCTCTACAGTCCTCACCTACAGTCCTCGACTACAGTCCTCGACTACAGTCCTCAACTACAGTCCTCGACTCTACAGTCTTCGACTCTACAGTCCTCGACTCTACTCTGCTCTACAGTCCTTGACTACAGTCCTCGACTCTATAGCCCTCGACTACAGTCCTCGACTCTACAGTCCTCGACTCTTCAGTCCTCGACTCTACTCTGGTCTACAGTCCTCTGCTCTACACACCTCTACTCTGCTCCACAGTCGTCTGCTCTACAGTCGTCTGCTCTACCGTCGTCTGCTCTACAGTCCTCTGCTCTGCTCTACAGTCCTCAACTCTGCTTTACTCTATAGTCCTCTACAGCCCCTTTCTCTACTGTACAAAAATTGGAATATTTATTTACATTTACTGCCATTTCAAACCACAGTGATCCAGGTGGGTTTAATGTAGCCAGTGTTGATTGGCTCTTAACTATATTATCCCCAGTTGTAAGAGCCCTCCCCCAGTGGTCAAAACAGTATTTGATTCATCACAATGGAAAAGAGGGTAAACAACTAGGGTATTGCAACAGCAACCTTATACTGTATAATGTATCATATGTTATGAGGTAAAGGTTTGATTGTTCTGAGGTTCTACAATTGTGGTGGTTCTGATATTGGTTCTGATATTATATAGTTCGGACGGTCATAAAATTGAGGTGATATAGGATGAAGCTGAGGATCTGAAGCTCTATCGGGTGCTTTGGTTATGAGGTTTAAATAGACTCTATGGTTCTATAGTTCTAAGGGTTCTATGGTCCTATATTTCTGAGGTTCTGACCTGGTGCCGAGCTGCTCCTCATGGTGCTGTAGACCAACTTGCACACCTGCAGCAGCAGCGCCATCTTGTCCAACGGAGAATATGCTCGCCTGAGCACACGCAACTTCCTCTTCACCTTCTCCAGCCCCGCCGCCACCGCCGCCGCCACGTCCCCACCCACCCCAAACTGCTCTTCCGGGTTCCCCTCTCTGGCCAATCGCAGGCAGCGCTCCAGGCTGGGGGCGGAGCCGTCTTGCCGCTGTAGCGTCTGCAGTGTGGCGTGGAGCTGGGGCTGCAGGGGCTTCAGCACACAGCGATACAGGGCCTTCTCCAACACGACGTCTACACAAACACATACACGCACAAACAAAGAAACACCCTTTCAACGTTTTTACAAAGCACAGAACGACCACTACACCTGATGCACCAGGAAACTATTTTAAGTTGTTACATTGTTGTTACACTGCTGAAACTTGGTAGAACATTGTTGTAGTTATGGTGTATCAAGATATGAAGGGTGGATGGTGCAGCATGTCATACAGCAAGCCTACCTATCTCCTCCTCAGGCACCAGGGTCTCTATAGGAGGCTCCAGCTCTCCACTATCCAGCAGGAAGCTCTTAGCACTGGACAGGAAGAGGCGGAGCTTTTGCAGCAGCTCCACTGCGTCTGATTGGCTGTTGGGCTTCAGCTCCTCCTCCCTCTGCAGCCGGAGGAAGTCCTGGACTAGCGCCCCGAAAGCCGTCTGTCTGTCCACCGCCAGGTCCTCCACCATCCTCGCCACGCGGCGCCCGGGCACGAAGAACGACACGAACGCGGCGCTCAGTTTCCTGAGGGCAGAGCCTGGCTGGCGTGGAGGGGTGGGGTTACTGGAGCCCCTGGTGAATGGCGGTCGCTGTGGGCTCTCTACCGCCTCCTCGAGGCTGCTCAGGGAGCTACAGCTCTCCAGTTCGCTCAGAGAGGGGGCTAGTCTGTTCTCCTGCGTAACACACAGCAGCGCCTCTTCTTCCTGCTCCTGGCCTGGCTCCGCCTCCTTGTCCCTCTGTTCTGACTCTTCTCTCTGTACTTTTGATGTCTCCGCTAATTCACTCTCTATTTCATTTTGCGTTCCCTCCTTTCCTGCTCCCCCCTCTCCTCCTCCTTCCTCTTCTCCTCGCCCTTCCTTTCCCCCTCCTCGCCCCTGCCCTCCTCCCTCCCCTCCCTTGAGCAGCATGTTGGGGATGTGGTAGTCTTGTTCTGTGGTAGGAGACGGGGTGGGGGGTATGTGGCAATCTTCTTCTGTGGTAGGAGACAGGGTTGGAGGCATGAGGCTGCAGCCTGTCTTCTTTTTAGGAGGCAGCAATGGGATGGGCTGGACGCACTTTGTGGATGAGGTTGTCTGAGGGTCTGTACATGGTGTTCCTGCCACAGTTTCTCCCCTAACCCCCTCCACAGTCATCCCCCTTTTCTCCTCATTGCTCCCAACAGCTAACAGAGTCTTCTGCCCCCCCTTGCCTCCCCGGCATGCCCTTCCCTTACTCTTGGCCAACAGAGGAGGGGGAGGTGGTGGAGCCACGGGGGGGACAAGGGCCCGGAGGTTTCTGTGGAGACTCGCACTTTCAAGCTGCGTTTGAACTGGTGGCGTCGGTGCAATGCATCCTGGGATTGCAGGAAGAGGGGGTTGATGAAGCAGAGTCCGCCCTGCTCACGCCCACAGTTCAGCTCCCTGGGGCTGCGCGTTCTGATTGTACAGAACTCCTGGAAGAGTGTGGGGCTTCCTTGAGGGGTGGAGCAATATTCAGGGGAGGGTATAGGGGGCATGGTCTTTTCCTCGGATGCTCCGCCCCTCGGCCCACGGAAGTTGAGCTGGGAATTCCAGAACTCTGCAGGACGAACACACACACACACACCATATTAACTAACCCTGGATGAGGTTAGGCGTGAGATCACAATGGTTGCCACGGTACTCACCCACACCCATGTGAGAGATGGACTCAAGCTGTTTGTGGGAGGTGGCTTTGGCAATGGCCACTGGAAGCTCCAGAGTGAAGGGCAATACATCCCTGATCAGAGACATGACTAGAGTTCACAGACATTACTAGAGTTCACAGACATTGCTAGAGTTCCCAGACATTACTAGAGATTACCCCCATTACTAGATATCAGACAAACAGATCACATCAGGTCTTGGACATGACTAGAGTTCAGACATTACTAGACATCACACCTATTGGAAAACTGCAGAGACATGCAGATCACAGACATTACTTGAGATCTACCTGCTGACACAGTAGAATGCGATGAGACGACAGAGGTCAGGGAAGCTGATGGCAGCACTCTCCAGAGAGAAGGCTGGATAGAGGGGGAGGGAGGAGGATAGTGGAGAGGAAGGGAGGGAGGTACGAGAGGAAGTAATGAGTCAAGTGTTGCATGTGTGTGGGTATGTGAGTGAGGTTGTGCGATGGTGTGTATGTGCGAATTGTGTGTGAGGGTGGTGGTGGGGGGGGGGATCTTACTGCAGTCCAGTTCCCGGATGACAAACTGTTTGACGAAGGAGGGAATGCTGTCATCCTCCAGACGTACACACAGAACCTTTTTCTGGGAAGTGCTGGACTTGCGCACCAAAAACGTCTAGGAACACAACACCAGGGCACTCAACATCTGACTCTTGCCTAGGGGTGTGTGTATGTGTGTACACAAATGTGCTTGTGTGTGTATGTATATGTGTGTAGCTGCGTATATTCAATATGTGTGTGTGTGTGTGTATGTGTGTGTATGTGTGTATATATCTTGTGTGTGTGTGTGTGTGTGTGTCTGACCCCTGGTGGCTCCCTCTGCAGGATATGCAGAGCAGTGGCAGAGTTGATTGACAGCTGCAGCCAAACGGGGTGTGTGAGGAGGAGACGGTCCAGCACACTGATGCTCTTCAGAGAGCCTCTCTGAGGTCCAGCACACTTCAACACTGGGGGCTGGGGGTCCGGAAAGTCATACAACGGCTCGCCCTGCATCTACACTTACGGGGACACACACACGAACACATACACGCACACATATACACAAACACACAGAGACAAATTAAGACACACACAAAAATCTATACAAACGTGTGGTAATAAGTAGTCATTTTCCAGAGTAGACAAGGGTAAACGGTTATTTATTTTGTTTATTTCCAAAAATCTGCTATCAATTTGGGGGGGGGCGGAGGGGCAATTATATGACATTTTCTGAAGAGCAATTCCTGAGGGGGACACCAACATTATTGCTATAACACAGTACATTAAAAAGCGCCAGTGTGTTCATAATCAGCAACGCGCTTTCATTGCGTATTTTTTATATTATTGAAATTACATAGTTTACAGTGATTTATTGGGGGGGTCAAATCATATTTTTCCCAGGATGGGGGGTCGTGTCCCCCCCTGGGATTTCCACCTATTGTCTGAAAGAATAACGAGACAGACAACAGTAAGACTGTAGATTAGTTATGAAACAACAGTCTGAAGGTTGGTACAAGGCGGCTTCGCGCTAGGCGAGTCCAGACTTGGTGCGCGCAGCAGATATGTGGCACAACATGCAGGCCGGAGACGGTGTGCTCAACACGGTGAGAAAGTTACTGGTTAACAGACAGTAGGCTAAATATGCACTATCCACATCCAGATAAGAAGACAACAAACAGGTAGCAGGAAACTATATTATAGAAGGCTGCGCGCCTAGTAAACTAGCCTATCAATCCTACTTCCAATTTACACACATGCGTGTCCAACTGATTAAGCGTTCTATGATGTGCGATGAATTCCTGTCCCGTGACAAATGGAATAGCCTACCTTTATGCACCCAATTTCGCGCAGTCATTAACACGATGAGATCCTATCCACTGGAGCTTTAATCGAAGATGTCGGAACTTTTAGACACCGTGAAGTGTTTATGATCCGCTTCCAACTTGACCCTTATTGTCATTCTCACAGTCTGGCGGCAGGCAGTTATTACTGTATAGCTGGGACTCTCCAACATGTGGAGACTTCTCCCAGAACTAGGCGCATGACTAACAACTTCCTTAACTCGTGTCTTCCTTATTTTCCATTTACGCATAGGGAAATTATCTTACTCAGCGGGCAGGGTGAGAATACAAACCTCAACTTTGACAAACGTGTGGGCTGAACGTTTATTTCTGGGACGCTGCGCCTTTCAGCGCCATTGACAAAGATTTGAGGTGGGTGGGTAACGTAAAGTAGCTTATATCTTTGTAAATGTAGTCTAGGCTACTTGCTCACATTGTGCAGGAAGTCTTATAACTAAATTATGAATGTAGTGTCCATTTACTAGGTCTAACAACACAACACATAGTGAAAAAAAAAAAAAAAACTACGTTGTTTAACTGCTCGGTTTTGTCTTAGAGAATAAAAATAAAAGTTTAGGAGAGGCTATATAGCCTACAGCCTAAATGCCACTAGCCTACCAAAGTGTTAAAGCCATACACTTTATTTTCGTGGAATGTTGGCTATACTTAAATGCACTATAGAAACAGGAACAAAGCGCAATCAAATATAATGTCAAATTGTATTGTCCACTGATAAAGCACAAATGAATGGACCAATTATCTTAGGACCAGATTATGAAGTTGGACAGTGGGCCGGAAGTGCCGTCTGTTGTTTTACATGGATTGTTACAGACACTTTTTCTGGATATAGATAGTTTTGCTTTGAAGATTACGGTATTCAAGGTTGCCCTAATTGTATAGAAATATCCATTGTCAAACACTCAGTAACCACACAAAGCATAGCTACTAGTTAGAAGAACCTAACTACCACTAGCGTTGGCAAACTGAAACACCTCCCACTGGAAAGCACTAAGTGAAAACCGGAAACGGATATAATCATCGGAAATATTGCACCGCGTTAGGTAAGACTCATACGATGTGTTCTTTTTCTTAACTTAATACACTGTATTCATATTAGTCAGGTTTGGGTGAACTAAGAACACAAAGCTTATAGAAAACTGTACTTCATACGCGAATTAGTTCTAAACGCTATTTGTACTCTTTGTACCAGCTGGACAAGATGGCTATCATCGTTAACTTGCTCTGGCCATACGACTGCTACTACTAGCTTAGCTAGACTAGCTAGCTAGCTTTCTCTAAACATACACAGCACGCTATTATCTAACTAGCTAGCTAGCCAGTTACTCTCATATTAATTGACATTAACTATCTTTTATTACCTATCGCGCTTACCCGCCGCCTAGCTTTATAACTATATTATTTTATGTTACAAACGGGCAATGTTGGTGCTGGCTAGCTAGCTAACGTTTACAGACACGCAATACGATAGGTTAGCCTGACGGGCTACTAGCCTAATTGTTTTCTAACAAACTGTCTAGACCAAACGCTTTGCTAACTAACCCTACATGCAGTGTTTGTGAAAAGACAAGGGAGAATAGATTTTTGATGGTAATTTTGTAAATTTATGAGTACAAAATATCTATTGTTCCGAACTCGCTAACGCGTTTCCGACCTGTAGTAACTCTCATAAGAACGTGCTAGGCCAATTACAAAAGACGGGCATCATAATTCACAAAAGATGACATTTAATGTATAAAAACATTTGGGTTAGTTTTGTAATAGACTAGGTTAGTTTGAATGGAAAATATACCAGCGTTGTTAAGTGCCGTTCGGGTATATTTATCTTTATGAAACTGTTATAACTAGGCTATCCACTTATGATTCGTAGTTTTAACTGTTTTACAGTTTTACTTTCATTATAATAAGAATAACTAGACAGGGTACAATTTCTGGGGAAATTGTGGGGTGTGCTCCTGTATTTTTGTTCGCCCGTCGACTGGTTAACTCTTGCGATTCCCACACATCATTTTGCATATAAGTTATGTTATACTGTTAACATGTTTAACCATTTATTAAACACATCATGGATATAAAAAGAACAAAAATGTAATCACATTTCTAGTGATAAAAAATAAAAAGGTAGTAGTCAGCAAAACTATTGACTTTTAACCTCAAACATGACCTACTCTCTCCCCTTCTGACAGACATCTCTGCACAACTCTGTCTGGCTGACACTGTGAAACCTCTGGTCCCTCAATGCTGATATATAAAAGCTTCCATAGTATTTAATCAGTATGATACTGAGTACTCAAGTCAAAACCATTCTTCTGCTGCAGTTCAATAGCCCGGGGGAACGAGGCGAACGGCTGGTCCGTCTTAATTACTTGATATGCCGTTGTTATAAATTATTTGATTTAGTCAGTCGTTGTGACCCCCCACACACGCACACACTTGTTACGACAACTTTACCTCATACAAAAATTAAGAACTAAGCAAGATGGCTAGTTAGCGACATCAGTTGATAAAAATGCGTTACGTAGTATTTCACGCATACTAATACCGTAGCAACATGTCCACAGACAGCAGTTACACATACATTACAGACATAAAAGGAATGTAAACTAATCTTTTAAATTAAGCAGCAACATAAAGAATTTACTTTGTAAGACAACAGGGTTATGTTCTATGAAAAACAGTGAGTAATTGGACTAAAAGAGAGTAGTCTGTTCAGTTGGCTCAAAGTGCAATAATTATTATTTTTTCAAAAGCTGAAGTGATTTCCTGGTTCAATTTATTAGTTAGAGTAAGTATAACTCAATGTTTTAACAGATTGCAACAGCTGAAAAATCATTCAAAGCTTACATATTAATCCTTGAAAAAATAGATGATTTGTCGACTAATTGTTGTAATAATCGTTAGATTAGTCGATTATCAAAATAATCGTTTGTTGCAGCCCTATTTTGTAAACCTTCGGGTCATTGTGACCCAAAGGCAGCACAAGGGTGAAATTCCTGACCAGTATGGTCAAGGCCTGGAAGATGGATTGTCAACCACCTGCTTAGCTGTCACGCAAACCAGGTGCTGTCTGCTATTAGCATGGCTGGTCAGGGATTGTTTTTGAAAATTGTCGGTGCCTGTGTAAAAGCCCACTTTTTTCTGCTTTAGACGGGAACATATGACAGACGACAGTGCATCTTAGTTACATAAAGTAAATTCCGTTTGACCATGTAGCTTTCCTTTGCTGCCATCTACACTTCAGTGTCTCGCGCCAGTTGTTAAAAAAACAGGAAGTAAATTAAAATACAAGCACGCAATCGCTAACAAGACAAACATTTTGACACAAACATTGTCCATTTTGTCCAAATATTGAGGGATCCTTAAGGGCGGGAAAATAAATTATAATAAAAAGAAATGTATATGAGAGAGAACAATGGTTGCACGCACCCAATAATGCATTTACTTATTCTAAGCGACGTACAGGGGGATTTGAACATGTGAACTCTTGGTCTGCTGCAGGAAAATGCTCTTATCACTGAGCTATACCTATCTGCACTATTTGTATGTCGCCTCGGATATCATCGTCTAAATGCCCCCTCCCTCCAACCAGGTGTCCCCTTGTCTCCAGTGCCATGGAGAAGAACAACTCTATCAAGCTGTTTGTGGGGAACCTACCTCTGGAGACGAGCCAGGAGGACCTGAACCAGCTGTTCGCCCCGTACGGAGAGGTTGTGACCTGCAGTCTCCTGCGGCAGTTCGCGTTCATCCACCTCCAGAGCGCTGGCGCCGCTGACCGCGCCATCAGGGAACTCAATGGGAGGGACTTTCGTGGGCGCAACCTTGTCGTGGAGGAGTCCCGCGCGCGACCTCTGAACTCCACCAAGGTGTTTGTGGGTAATCTGAGCGCACTGTGTACAGCGGACGACCTGCAGGAGCTGTTCCAGACGTTTGGGAAGGTTCTGGAATGTGACAAGGTTAAAGGTCAGTTACGGGCATTGTGGCAGGGTTTTGTGACTCCCTTCAATCTTGCATAGACACAGACAGAGAACAATAGTGGCAAGGAGAAATAAGTCTGTATAAAATGTAAATATATAGAGCAGGGGGCTACAATATTTAAATCTCAACTGCTACCTTCTACCCTCCCATGAGTTAGAGGAGACATTAGAGGAGAAAACGATACTGACAACACAATGACTGTTAGTCAGAGAGCATTATGTCTGTGTGTCGTCCCCCCCACAGCCCGCCTGTCGTCTAACGCTGGCTACGCCTTCGTGCATATGGAGAGAAAGGAGGATGCCCTCCAGGCCATTGAGGCGCTCCACGGGACCACCTTCAAGGGCCGCCAGCTGTCCGTGGAGCTCTCCAAGGTGCAGCCTAGCAAGCCCACCACCACGGCAAAGGTGGGGGGCGTGGGGCTGGGCCTGTATCCCAGCGAGATCCCCCTGACGAAGCCCTCCATGGAGCACCACCAGAGTCAGGCAGCCGTGCTGGCTGCAGCTGCGGCGGCGGCGGCAGGCCTACCCCTTCAGGTGCAGCAGAGTGTTCACAACTCGTTCTACAACACCACCAGCTTCGACCCCACCTACGCCGCCCTCAAGGGCCTCACCTCCGCCAGCGGCTCAGACCGCACGCCTGTCAGCCCTGCCGTGTATGGCGCCTTAGCCAGCCAGGTGTACGGCTCCGTGGCCAACCAAGTGTACGCGGACGCCGCCTCCGCCACCACCCCCGCCTACGATGGCCAGTACGACCAATCGACAGTCCCGGAGGCGACCTCCGACCCCACAGCGGTGTTCGAGGCGGCCAGGGCGCGGTTCTTCCAGCAGGGCCAGCAGGTTCTGGCGGAGCAGCAGGCCGGGTCCAAGCCCGGGGAGCGGGACCGGAGCCCCGTCAGACGCACTGCCCCCCTCCTGCCTGACCCAAGCCCCACCTCCTTCCCTCAGTCACGCCCTAAACGCCGCGCCCTGCTGCCCACACCCCCTGGGGGGCCAGAGGACCCAGCTGCAGACGGAGACCCCATAGCCAGGTAACTCTTCAAAACCAGGGTTTTATTACTGCAGCAATTAAATAAGAAAAATAAGATGCATATGCGTATATATATTTTAAAAAAACCAAGGTTTCATATTTTTTTCTTCGTAAAATGTAAGTGAAAACAAGGATTTAAAGAGAGGAACAAAACAATCCAATCAGTAATGCAGATTGGTAATGTAAACAGAATGGTGGTGCAAACAGAACTGATGTTGGTACCACACGTTAACATTTTGAGTGAAGTCCAATGTCTTCGTACTGTGCCTGGCTATTTTGTACTCCTGTGCGCGTTTATGTATTTTGAGACCATTTTTTTTTAGGTGGTGCGAGTCTTTTTTACAATTACTTGCACATGAACGACCTCTAAATTTGACTTTTTTGATTAGGCAATTAGGGAGCGAGTCTGCCCGAGTTGGCCAATGTGTAGGATGGTGGGAGTGATTATTCAACTGGGTGGGTAACGTCATCTGCGCTCGGGTGGCTCTCAAAGGGAGTGATTGACGGCTAATATTAACCTTAAATTTAAATCTAAAATCTGCACTTAAGTTAAGAATCTAAAGATGAAGTTCAATTACTTACGCAACGTTTGATAGAACGGCGGACCAGTCACCATCTGCTCACAGCAAGCACATAATACTGTGCAATTAGCGAGCATTTTGTAGAGAAATGATGTGTCGTGCCAAAACAGTTAGTTGCACTCGCACAAATGCTCGTTTTATATTATTATTAGGGAGTTTGGAAAGACAGGAGGTCAGCAAACGTCAACATTTTCGTACACAGCTTTGTGCGTCATTAATTCAAGTAGGCCTACAAAGATTTTTTTAAAGAAAATGTAGCTAGCTACCCACAACGTAGCCCAGACCTCACTGCGCCCCTAAAGGTGCAGGGCCCACTTGGACCTGTCAAGGGAATTATGTACAAGTAGTTTGCTTCACTCCAAATATATTTTGAGACTTCGGGGGCATATCCGACCAAAATGGCCGCTTATGAGTAAGTACTTTTATATGTTGAGTACAAAATATTTATTTAAATAATTGAAATCTGCTTGTTGTCATATTAATATAAACAATGTATTCATTGAATTTAAAGAAAATGTGCCATATTATGGAAGAAAAGCAGTGACATAATGTTTTGAATTTTAAAAGGCATTGAATACTCAATATTTAAATTGAAACGACACAGAATTCTCGTGTGTGTGTGTGTATGAAAGGATGTATGTATGTATGAAAGGATGTATGTCAGGATATGAGATTTTGGTCATAGCACAGCCCTACTGTGAACTCAAATAAAACGGCACACTATAAGTAACTGAGACCAGTAGTGTCAAAGGGTGAATTGGATATGATTATTCATGCTTTTATTTCCTTATGTTTACATTATTGTAATAGTCAATTTACCTGTTTGAGTAAGAAGGAGCTTGGCCGTCTCCATGCTGTTTAGAACTCTGCTGCAAGGCTTTTAACGCACATTAACAAAAGAGCACACATAACACCTTTTTTAGCATCACTTCACTGGTTACCAGTCGGGTATAGAAGTCCATTTAAAATCCTGGTCCTTGCATGGTCAAGTTCCTCCTTCTCTGATTTGATACAGCTTCATACCCCCACTCGTAATCTGAGATGATTAGGTCAGAAGCTATTAGTGGTTCCCTGTACTCATTTTGAAACTAGACGGGATCGATCATTCCAAGCAGTGGCTCCTAGGCTGTGGAATGTCTTGCTTCCCTTTCTACGGTGTGTGACTTCTGTCGAAGCTTTTAAAAAGCAATTAAAGACTGCTATTCGGCTTTTAGTCAAGGGTTTTTTTATGGTTGTTTGTCATGTTTTCTATTCAAAATGTTCTTGTATCTGAATTTGTGGAGGGTTATTGCATTTTGTTGTGAAAGACTTTGTGATTTGTATCTGAGAGAGGTGCTATACAAATACATTTTACATACTAATACATTTAAAAAGGGGAAAAATTGCGTTGCAAGTTGTTTTAAGGTGCTGCCCCTAAATGTTCTGCCTGTGCCCCTATAATTTTCAGTTAGGGGCTACAGTGTTAATGTAAAAAAAAGAAAAAAAAAGAAAAAAGTTGGTCTGGAGCCCTGCCTAGTGAAGATACGGTATATATTGTCAGGTTGTCCAGTGTTGTGATGTACTGTAGACATGAGGCATCTATAACACGACGCTTCTCCCTTCCCCAGGTGCTATGCAGAATACTATCAGCAGGTGCAGCAGTACCAGCAGTACCAACAGTACCAGCAGCAGTACCAGCAGTACCAGTACGGCTACCCGCCCCCCCCGGCCATGCCCCCGGTCACCATGCCCACCGCCTCGCCGATGGAGGGACACCTGGCCACGCCCAGAGCGTATGACCCTCCTCCAGCACACAGGGAGCCCCTCCTCCATCGCTATGACTACCCTCACCTCCACACGCCAGAGCCCCCCTACCGATAGCCCCCCCTTCCACTGTAGTTGTGTGTGTGTGTGTGTGTGTGTCTGTGTGCGTTTGAGAGGATTTGAAGAGTGTGCGGATTGCATGAGCGGTGTATATGTGCGATAACCAGAAGTTAATTCACCACCCCCTTGTCCTAAGGGCTCGTGTTAAACGGTACCTAGGTAGGTAGTTGTTGGTTAGTTTAGGTCATGATTGGATGAACCTCCAAGATGAATAGACAGGCAGACACAGTAGGTTTTAGGTTCCAATCAGTAGGTTCTAGATTTCCAACTAGGTTCTAGGTTCCCATCAATAGATTTGAGGCAGCACCGGGCCCCATGTTGGACTGCCGGTCTTCTCCACCCAGAGGAGTGCCTTTTCCAACTCTGAAGTCAACCACATTTGTAAATGGTTGCAGAACTTCTCGGGCCACAATGTTGGTGTGCCGGGTTTAGGGTTGTTGGGGTTGGGGCTAGGCTTGTGGGTTGGTGTGGTAGGGTGTGGGTAGTGGAGTGTCAGGCAAGGTAGAAATGCTACCCGTGTGGACAGCTCCAATAATGGTTTCTAGAGCAGTTGAGTGTTTGAGGCAAGTGAGCCAAGCATAGCCAAGTGGGATTACCTTAGCTTGGTTAGTTTAGCCTGATGGGGTTGGTTTACCCTAGTTTGGTCATCCTATCCCAATGGGATTAACCTATCCTAGTGCGGTTAGCCTATTCTGGTGACATTAGCTTAACCCTGGGTGGTTAGTTTAGAGAGGTGGGGGTAGCCTAGCCTGTTGTGGTTAGCTTAGCCCAGTGTGCTTAGCTTAGCCTAGTCTATTGTGGTCAGCCAAGCCCAGTGTGGTTAGTCTATCCCGGTGTGGTTAGCTTAGCCTGATGTGCTTAGCTTAGCTTGCAGGACAGATGAGTGAATGAGTGTGGATGTGAATGGATGACTGTATAAGTGACTGTGGCTATAGGGATCTGCCAGTGGCTTACCTATTATAACACACACACACACACACACACACACACACACACACACTTGTTGACCAGATCTTATGTTGAGTCCAAGAGAAATGGTGAATGTTATGTTCTGTTTCTCTTCAAGGGTGGGACAGTTTCAACCTACACACACACACATACACATTCAATTCAGGGAACTCCATATTTTTTTCTATTAGAGGTGAGGTTGAACTTTTGTCTCGGAACAGTCGGTAATAACAGAGATAAAAGATAAATGCTGGTCTAAGCAACGAATGCTGCCCCCTTTCTAATGGCTGAGCACCACGAACACCCCTACCCAAACAGCACCTGTAGGGACTGGGGTGTGGAGATGCCTTGACCCCTGACCTTTAACCCTGAGCTCTGACCCTTGCCCTCCTGTAGGGTCACGGTGGGGGTCAGGGGTCACGTCAGGATCAGCCAGACCACGGCCCCACACCGTCTGGGCAGGACAGACTGTTGACACACTTTTACTTTGTCTTTATTTTATTTTTTGGTTGATTTAAAAACCGATGATGATGAAGATGGTAATCCTTGTTTTGTTTCTGTGAGTGGATCATCAAAGTCATGGGTTTTAATGGAATGTTGAACCAGATTGACAGGCCAGGTTTAAAACGTCTATTTTCTTCTACTTCTTCTCTGAAGCGTATGTAACCCCTTTTGAAACATGAAGCATCTCAAGGTGAAGTCATGACGGAAGTGGTTCCTTGGTTTGAGAATAAAGACCTAACTGTAACCATGTGAGATACCTGCCTCGACCCCCCCCCCCCACCCCATCCCCCCTCCCAACCCAAGCTGAGATACCTGGAGCTGATCCCTAGGAGTGGATGAGTTAGGGTCCTCTCTTCTCTTCCCCCGATCTCTCACACTCGCGCGCACACACACACGGTCCTGTGTATTCCACCTGTCTGCTGTGTTCATGCATGTGAGTGTACTGATCTTACTGCTCCTGCAGCCACGTTTTCCCTCTCACTGACTATTACAGCTCACAGCTGATTGGCTGCTGACAGACAGGCCCCTGGAGCAAGGCTCCTGATTGGCTCTCTGGACGCCCAGGGTGGTGACACGGGGGAAGGTTGCCATGGACGCTGGTGGAGACCACCAAGGTAAACCCCCCACGCCCCCCCCCCACGCCCCCCACCCCCCTATCAACAACCACACACCTGGCAATCACACACCTGACCACTCTCTGCCCACACCTGATCCAGAAGGGGGCTGGTATTAATGGATGTATTCCCAGTCTGAGAGGGGTGGAGAAGCTGGTAACGCCTCCGTTTAACCAGAGAGTTAACTTTCATGACAGCACTTTGACCACTCCTGACCATGACCACACAGACCTGACACTGTATTACAATGTCACAACAGTGGACCACACCGCTCTTGACCAAACGACACCACAATCACACACAGCATCCACCCTTGACCACACTAGAACCACACAACCATATCTGACCATGACCCCAGATGACCTGCCCGCTCCTTGAGTCCTCTCGCCCTGCCGTCGCCTCATGTCATAACTCATAGGTCAGGCTCCATCTACAGTTGCCATGGATATGTTTGTCATAAATCATCTAGCGTCCTTATCTACTGATAAAGGGGGTTGAGGGAGGGGAGGTTGGGGTTGGAGAAGTTGCCCATACTTGTGTTGTGGCGTGTTTCTCTGAGGTGTTTCCTGCCAGAGGGGAAGTAGTCACGCTCTAATGAGGAAGTAGGAAGTAGGGTATCTCCGTCTGTCGCACGGCATGCTGGGTGAGTAACCTGCCTCCACCTACCAGGTACAGAACCGCCCACCACCTCAACCAATCACTGACTACCTGTACACCACGTTAACCAATCACTGACAGCTTGGACAGTGCCCTCAACCTATCATTGACCACCATGGCACATTGTGGTTGTGCCAGAGAAGCAGGCAAAGATGGAACCCACAACTGGCTTCTCACCTCGCTGCCAGAAAGAAATGACGATTGCTCAATTTTCTGGTTTTGATTTCATGTTATTTCTTTTTCTTTTTTTAATATGTAATTTGAAAGTCATGAATTTCAATTTTCTGTCTTCTTCCTAAGGTTGAATAAATAACTTAGATGACCAGCATGTTTGGTGTTTCACTTCTTCTGTTTTAGTGATATAGGTGGGGGGTTATAATGTTCAAGTTTCTGTACCTGTATTTTCCTTTACTGAGGTATGACAAGGGCAAACGGGGTCACAGAAAGACAGGATTTGAACCTCAGTCTCTGGGGTCACAATGATGGACAGCAGCTTCCAGGTGTAAAATTGTTCCAGGCCCCTAGGGGGACCCACCATTACAGCTGTAAAGATGTAGCCTGGCTTCAAGCCCAATTTAACCCCGCCCACAACAAAAATTTGGTCGGGAAGTTGGGTCTGGAGGGGCTCGTATTGGGAACAACTACATAAAACCAGGATCTGGGCGGACCAATGAAATTGCCAGGACGGGCTTTATACAATGATGGACAGATGATCAACAGTAACGTAATTAACAACGTCACAAAAGAGGGCTTGGGTTGAATTTGTTTTCAACAAACAACATATTACGTTGCTATGATTGGTTGTAGGTCTATCCAATTGAGCGAAGAGGCATTTGTTTTACGAGTTCGGTTGAAACATGCCCCATAGTCACAGCCCAATGGAGAGTAATCAGACTCATATTCTGACTATAATTATGAGTATGACAATTTCAGGCTAGTAAAGATGGGGATGGGACAAAAAGTGATTTGTTGTGAAGTTACCATTCATTCAGTCGTTTAGTAGACACTTATCCAGAGTGACTTACAGTAAATACAGGGACATTCTCCCTGAGGCAAGTGCCTTACCCAAGGACACAATGCCATTTTTTGCACGGCCGGGAATCGAACCGGCAGCCTTCTGATTACTAGCCCAATTTCCTAAGCTCTGAGCCACCTGACTCCAACAATAACGTAATTCTGCATAATGGAATTATTATGTCATGACAGGTAGCAGCTACAAGGTAGGTGTTAATATATATAATATATTGATGTCCTGGAAATTAACTGTTGGTGAGACTGGTAGTCCTTGTCCCGGTGCTCTGGCACCATGTTGCCCCTGACCACCTCAAGGCGGGCTCATCTTTGAAGATGAGGCCCAGGAGGGTGTCATCCGCAAACTAACGACCATAGTCATGCTTGAACACAGTGCAATACATTCAGTATTTACCCCTGTAGTTTCTCTCGTCCTCATATGAGGATCTACAGATGAAATCATTAAGTTATTCTTCACAGACGCAGACATTTCCCTTCTGAGGCTGGCTGAAGGCAGCAGTCAGAAACTCAGCCCCGTGTAGGAGAAGATGAGGCCAGTAGAGAGCAGCACAGTTCTACTGAGGAGGTTCTAGAAAGAGCAGAAGTTCTCATGAGACCAGTGACTCTGTAAGGAGCTCCTAAACCCGACCAACACGACTCCTGTGGAGGAGGCAGAATCTGAAGGCTTGGGGGAGGTCCACATCACTGGCAGAGGTCGACAAGGTAATTAAAAAGCTCTACGGTGGCAGGGTGCCGGGTGTGGATGAGATTCATCCTGAGATTCTGAAGGCTCTGGTCATCGTTGGCCCGTCTTGGCTGACACGATTCTTCAGTGTTGTGTGGAGGTCAGGAGCAGTACCAATGGAATGTCAGACTGGTGTGGTAGCTCCTAAACTCAAAAAGCAGACCCGAGGGTGTACTCCATGTATCTGGGTATCAAACTGCTGAATCTCCTTGGCGAAGTACAGTTAAAATGTGGGTTAAGCTCAAAATCCTTGTGTACAAAATCAAAATTTTTTATTTCCATTTGTTGGACACACTGCACATAATATTTTACATTAAAACATGACAACAAATATATCAATATTTAATTGTTACAGGAAATGACGGAAATAAATATATTGAGCCGTTCAAAAAAATAGCAGTATCTGCATTATTCATTACAAACATTACAAATTCATTACAAACTTAAAAAGTAAAGATTTAGCATTCCTCTGAATCAATAAACTAATATTTAGTTGCATAACCACGGTTTTTGAGAACTGCTTCACATCTGTGCTGCATGGAGTCGACCAACTTCTGGCACCTGTAAACGGGTATTCCAGGATGATTTTTGACAACTTTCCACAGTTCCTCTGCATTTCTTGGTTTTGCCTCAGAAATGGCATGTTTGATGTCACACCACAATTTTTCTATTGGATTAAGGTCTGGGGATTGTGCTGGCCACTCCATAACATTTATTTAGTGGGTTATGGAGTGGCCAGCCCAATCCCCGGGCTTTTAAGAAGTTAGAAAATACTCACCAAGTGCATTTGTTTAAAAAGAAAAAAAGATAATTAAAACACCAATAATATTAGCTATATATTACCAATACGTTAACAATGTGTACGTAGGACCCATTGAGTCGTCAGTTATTTTGTATTTTTCTTTGCTGTCATTTGTTGTATTTTTCTTTGCTGTTATTAGTACTTGGGAACATCCATCCATGGGGATGATTCGGAGGCTGAAAGTGGAGCCCAAGGGAAGGCCTTTCCTGGGAGCCACACCGTATGGGCGTGATTGAGAGAGGATATAGTCTTTTGAACATATAAGGTGCAGGCCATGCAGTGACTTGCAGTGTGCCATTTCTGATTTAAATAGATTTATTTTATTTTTGATCGAAGATATCTGTCACCAATAACTGGAAAACAATAACTGGATGTTTTGATCAACTGGAACAACATCAACTCACCATATTTCATCTGCACGCATCAAGACATACAAACTCAACCACTAGTGTAGCAAACCAGATCCCTATACAGCAAAGCAATTTCAACATCCCCGGGATATAATATAGTTCAATGGATTACAGTTTTCTCCGATTGCTTAAACACAAAAATGTCGAATAACACAGTTAGTGAAACCTGACTCTCAAGGAGCAAAACAGAAGCCCAGACCTGCACAACTATAAGCACATTCTCAGCGTCACACTATTTACAAAGTACTACACAGTGTTTTGCAATGACTAAACACACTTTACTACATAAGACAGAAATGTAAGATTATGTCACTGCATTGCCTTTTTTAGACACTGCCTTGTAAAATGCCACACATGTGAACAAATGTATCAAACATGGGGGTCAGGTGTACAAGCACTAAAGTGCTTAGCTGTAAACATACCAATCAGGTGTAAGCACTACAAAAAGGCAACAGGTCAGTGTACCTGTCCTCATCAAAAATGGAAGGCAATGTTGCAGGAAGAGGAATAGGGAAAGGTAGGACGAAAGGGGGAGCCCGTGGAGGAAGAGTGGTAGGGGGAGGTAGACCTGGAGGCCGTGGAAGAATAGGGACAAATGTACAATATCTAATGAAATTCAAACAACATTGAACATTGGTTGACCATGCTGTGAACCATGGGGCAACAATGAGAGAGGCTGTACAGAGAGTTCAGCCCAACTTCAGCAGATATACTGTTGCAACAGTAATTTTTACACATTGCAGGTAGCCAAACATGTAGCATATATTGTGAAACCAAATAAGTCCCAAAGGGAAGAACAATAAGAGCATGTAGTTAGACAAGTTACAATTAAACAGCAAGAACCTCAAAAGTGCAAGAGTGTACCTGTGTAAAAAGCAAGCAACAATAATATATTTCACAGCGATTACAATAAAATAATAGACAGTTACAACAAACCAACAAGAGCAACGAGTCTCTCAATAAGTCATTGTGATCCTGGGGGAAAACTAACATCCAGCCAATCAATTTGCTGTGTTTACAGACTACTATGTAGCCTACTACAGTATTTGATTTGAAATATGTTCAGATTTTCTTCACAAAATGCAACCTTTACGAAGGCAATGTGGAAAAATACAGTAAATATTTTCATCAGTGTGCAGTACTAGTCTAGTGTGTTGTGTTTGGTCAACATATTCAGTCTTCAATTCAATCTTGTTTTTGTGTTTACCATGAACTTTTCAACATCTCTTCCATTACAGAAATGTACATAGGAGCTCATGAAAGAAGAGTTTTAGGTTTTGAATAATTTTGTGTAAATGATATACCCCAAAATTTAATATTATGGCAAAGGTGTTTGCAACGTAAGACAAATGTTTGCTTTTGAAATGTGTTTGTGATATTTTGAATGCAGTGCTTCATTTTGCATGAAATGCAAGGCATTTTGCAATTTGTGGATTAGGGTTAGGACATTGTGCATTTTGTGTGTACAATTATTGGATTTGTGTGTAAAGTTTTGAAAAAAAAGAGTACTTGTAATATTATGTATCAATGTTTAGTGACTAGTGAGAAGTGTATCAATGTCCATATCAATGTCAATTCAGAAGCCTGATGACACTTGGATAAAACTGTTGTCCAGTCTTCATGCGTGACATCAAATGTAGTTAGTGAGGATGACTGAGTCCATGCCAAACTTCTTCACTCTCCTCAGGCAGAAGAGGCGCTTCCGGGCTGCTTCAACCACCTTGTCCGTGTGAGCAGACCAGGTGAGGTCGTTGCTGATGTTCACCCCGCGGAACCTGAAGCAGGTGACCTTTTTCCACTTCGGATCCGTTGATGTGTTAGGGTGCATGCTCCTCTGGATTTTCTCCTCTAATATCTGTTGTTTCTGTACTGACACTCACTCATTCGGAGTACCTCTTTGTACCTTTGGAACCTATTATAAAATGTTTGTTCTGCACTTGGATCCAACTCCTGGTCCCCTTCCCATGTTACTGACAGATACACTACATAGACAAAAGTATTGTGACACCTACACATTAAACCTATGGGAGCTAACCTTCTCTCATCCATTAACTTATGAAAAATTCAACTATACATTTAATAAATACTTACTGTCTACAAAATATTGGTAATTTTAGTATTCAGGATGTTTCGTCGTGAATCAGAAGTTAGTTTCACTCTCACAAACAGAACATGGTTTCATTTGTTGGGACTCTTGAGTCTTTGGTGCAGCATCCTTAATCTGAGCCGTTGTGTTGAGCGCTTTGACTCTTTTGGGGATTTTGAAAGAATTTTAGGACATAATACAATGTATGTGTTTTATAATTGGTAATCTGTAAACTCCTTTGTTCATTGATAAAGGACAGCCAGTGAATGTAAGGAACTGAAGCTCTGTAGGACACTTACTCTGGAGAATGGGTGTAGAATCTTGACATGACATTCTAACTTGTAGAGAATGAAGTCTGATTGTCTTAACCCTTGTGTTATCTTCGACATCTGTCATTGCAGGGCCGGCGCAAGCCTTTATGGGGCCTTAAGCAGAATTTATTTGGGGCAGAAACAGGGTACATTAAACTGTAATTTCATGTATATTGGGGGCCCTCTGGCAGCTACGGGGGCCCTAAGCAGCCGCTTAGTTCGCTTATGCCTTGGGCCGGCCCTGTGCTATGGTGACCCACCATCGTATTGTGACAACTTTACCGCATGGAAAAACAAAGTGAAGCATTTTCTTTTAACCTTCGGGCTGTCTCAGACTCAAGTTGCGAAGTTTAAAATAAACTTAGTTTTATTTGTTTTTGTATTGGGTAAAATTGGGTAAACAACAATGGTTTGTTATGAACCTTTGGGTCATGTGACACGAAGGCAGCACAAGGGTTATGGTATTTATGACCTCTAGTTTAATGATACCTAACTAAGAGACAAAGACGTGGGGGTTGGGGAATCGAGTTATTGTGACCTCAGGGAGAAATTTAAGGGTCAATTGATGCTTTGTGTTTAATTAATTATTCTTTGGAGATGACCATATGTTATCTTTACGATCTCCTCATCCAGAGTGAGATGCAACATCAAAGGCACCTGGCCTGAGATTATATGGTTTTAACTGAATAGTTAGCCAATCACAGAGACAGCTACATTGATTGATTGATCATTGTCATGCCCGGCTGACAGGCATGCCAAATAACGGAGTCACGCAAGGGTTCACACAAAGACCAGTAGCTCATCCAGCCACCAGTAGAGGCGGGGTCGTCACATCATACAGAATGACCATTTGTTATAAGTTTATATAAGGGAGTGTGTATGTGATGTGCGGTACCAATCTTTCGAACGACTTGTAGCATACGTGTCCTTCGTTAGGACTGGTCTAGAGTACTCTGTTTACTTATGTTTTGTGCAAACTAAATAAATTGAAATAAGCCAGCATCTTGACTATTCAGACTACACAGCACCGTCAGACTTTTTCTCCACAGGATCTATCTTCTGAGACCTTACAGCTCATCAAAAGTGAAGAGGTTACAAAATTACAAAATATCTTAGCTTCCCTTTTCAAGAACTCTGCAAACCTTTTAAAGCTTGGATAGTCACCAGATGCATGCAACTCTTCTACCACAAGTCTGTTCCATTTCCTTACAATCCACTCAGGTAGTTTCTTCAGTAGTAGTGAGTTTTCCTCACTGTCATTCAGGATAGACAAACCCTGTACGTTAGGGATTGCTTCAACACTGCATTGTATAAAAGTCTGTAAACTCGCAGGGAAAGATGATCATTTGCTCATATTTTTTGCCATTTCATACGCTTTTCACGAAAGGCTCTCTGAACAATGAAAGAATTGCCGTGTCTTTCTTCAAGGACCTTCGAGGCACCCCAATACACATCTTCTGAATCTCTATAAAAGAATCCTTCAACAGCCTTTTGAGCTTGTCCAGCAAGGTACATCTTCTCATTTGTTAAAGTTACTTTGCGATCAATGAGTGCTGTGAAGAACATCTTCAGTCGACGAACTTTAGAGGATCACCAGTGAAAATAGTTGGTCCTGGGACCAGGGGGTTTACTTACATTTAGTCATTTAGCAGACGCTCTTATCCAGAGTGACTTACAGTAAGTACAGGGACATTCCCCCCGAGGCAAGTAGGGTGAAGTGCCTTGCCCAAGGACACAACGTCAATTGGCACAGCCGGGAATGGATCTAGCAACCTTCAGATTACTAGCCCGGTTCCCTAACCGCTCAGTCATCTGACTCCCTTACTTATACTTAAGGAGTTTACTAATGCTTGGGCTAAGCTCACAGTCTCTTAAGTCTGCACATCTGGAGAGGCTTGTCGGTGATGGAACGGCTCTGCCTAAGGATTTGGCTGAAGGATTTGTTCTCACTCCTCTGCACCGAACTCGGTTTCATTTTCACCTCTCTTGTGATCTTCAGGATTGTCCTAAAATTTTTTGTATGCCTTTACACGAGCTGCAGCTACTTTAACTTCCTTAGCAGCTTGTAGCATCTGAAGCTTTTGTTTTGTCCTCATTCATTCTTAGGCACATCCGTTTCTTTCTGTTTAATTTCTGCTAGCATTTTTACTTCCTTTTCTATTTTAGCTGCAAGTTCTGCTTCTTGATCAGCTCTCCGACTGGAAGCCGAGGACAGCTTTGACTTAGTCTCTGTATCTTGAGATGACCGACACAACCGTGTCTGTGTTTGTACAACCAAAAACAGATGAATACTCATCTTTGTTAAGCATTTGTCTAACTCCTTCTACAGTTTCTTCATTTTGAGTATCATCTAAGGTTTCTATTAGTTTACTCAACAAATCACCTATTTCCGTAGTGAGTGTGGTACAGGTATCCATTCTATTAATAATGGTGTTGTGGCTTGATTGCGTTACAAGGGGGCATACTCTTGGCTAACTATATCTTGTATGTTTTGAACGTCTCTCTGGATTTGGTCAAGATCTTCACAAGAGCAGAAAGCTTTCAATTTAGACCTAGTTTCTTTAGCAAACTGCTTCGAGGAGTCATAAGCCTTGTTAAAAGCTTTCTCATGTTTCTTTGATTCCTGGTTACATATCTCTAGGCCTTTCCATGTAAGATTTCCTTTTTGTGAACTTGAATTTCATGAATTTGTTGCATTTCTGAGGGAATGTTTGATTCCTCTGCAGAGGCTAATGTTTGACTTACTTGTGCTATTGCATAATTGTGTCTTCCATTTGTCTGTCTTTAAATGTAAAAGGTTAGTGACCTACTCGTATCAGACATCTATTTTGACACTCCAATATTCAACAAACAGGAACAAGTCTAATCTTTAATGCAACAACAACATATGTTTGACCTTCAAACTGTTCAAACACTGTTCAGCAAACCATTCCTAAGCACCGTTTACTCCTGGAACAAGTGCGTCTTGAGCCTTCTCTTGAAGGTGGAGAGATAGTCTGTGTCTGATGGAGGTGGGGAGTTGATTCCACCACTGGGGGGCCAGGCAGGAGAGGAGCTTGTGTTGAGGCCGGGCGGTCTTGAGCGGTGGGACCACCAGGCGGTTGTCTGAAGAAGACCGTAGGTGGCGGGTGGGGGTGTAAGGCAGTAGGAGAGATCGATGTAGTTGGGTGCAGTCCCGTTCACTGCTCGGAAGGTCAGTACCAGGGTCTTGAATCTGATGCGGGCCGTTATGGGTAGCCAGTGGAGGGAGATGAGTAGCGGGGTAACGTGGGAGCATCTGGGTAGATTGTAGACCAGGCGGGCTCCTGCGGTCTGAATCCTCTGAAGAGGGCGGGTTGCGCATGCTGGGAGACCAGCGAGCAGCGAGTTGCAGTAGTCCAACTTGAAGAGGACAAGTGCTTGGACAAGCAGCTGGGTGGAGTGCTCAGCCAGGTATCTCCTGATCTTCCGGATGTTGTAGAGGGTGAATCTACACGACCGGGAGACCGCAGCAATGTGGGCCGTGAGGGAGAGCTCGTCATCCATGGTAATCCCAAGGTTCCTGGCAGAGGATGAGGGGGTCACCGTCGCAGATCCCAGGGTGATCTTTATATTGACACTTATCATTTACCTCTCTCTGTTAAAAAGTGATTTTGTATATGGAGCTTTGTATATGGAACGACTTTTGACAATATTAATTAAAAAAATGAACGGGGACGCCATCTTTAAAGAGCCGGTTCGCTTGGTCTACTGAATATAGGGCTATGGTTCACACAGAGGAATTTTACTAGACATAAAACTCTAATGGGGCACAGGCCCCTATTCATGTCCTCTTTTATCAAGCTTGCTGCGCACAATGCATTACTAAGCTATATAAACTTGCTTAACCCACAACAACAGTTCAGGGACGCAAGTTAATTTGGCAGTGACATCAATATTGCGAGCCCAAGTTCTTTTTGCATTCATTTGAGCGCAAATACTGTTTTTTTGAGCTTCGTGTAATATTTGTTTTTTGTTTTAGTCAATATATGATGAGTCCAAGTGCCGAGTCCGACACTTCTGTGTGCATGCTGCAGTGGCTATTTGGCAAGCTCAGAAAAGCGCGCTGACATGGAATTCTGCGGGCATCGGTTTGTGTTTTTGGTTAAACTGCTTTGATTTTAGAAGCGGATCATCAATCTAAATAAATGCACTGACTAATAAAGTAAATTGTTAAAACTCAAACTTTTGATCTTACTATCGATAACAATATCTATAAACTATAAACGATAACTATAAAGACTGTTTTAAGAATCGTTCGAAATGTAAAACAATAGTCCACACCACAACGATAACATCAACTATATAGCGGAACGATATCATTGGGATTACTTTCAAGATGATTTATTTCTGATGAATGATAAACACTGACAACCTATCAAAATCCATCCGAATTTAAAGCGCCTGCGCATTTGAAATGGGAGACAACATTGCGAGAATGTAATCGTCGAGGTTGGTGTGGACGCTAATATATTGTTGTTATAGTTGTCGTTATCGTCCTTGGTGTGAACGGGCCATGTGAGGTGATGCTGGAATAAATCGCTGACTCAGCTTTGTTTTGTAAACTTGAAGCAAACTAGTTATTTAGGATGTGTTGTATTGGGGAAAGTCCTTATTTGTTGGCATAACCTCTTTCTCCTCCTGCTTCTAACCAAGGATACACTGTTCCTTAGGTGGTGACACCAACCACATCACACAATCAATCAATCAAAGACATGAGAATTGTACACAAGAGCAAATGGGTGTGTCAATGATGATGTCGGTGTTTTGGCCTGTCTCTCTCTCTCTTGTACCGTTTCTGTGCTTTTCTCACTGCCTTCTCCTTTCCTTGCTCTCTTGAGCCTACTTCACCCCCCTCCTGCCTCCACACACACAGAGAACACAGGTACTGGCACATAATACTGGAGGGGACATAGTCTCATTTAGCTGTCATCACACACACACACTCAAACACACACAAAGACTTTCTCCAAGCAGGACTTGTGCTCGGTCCTTGACCAAGGACCTACATGGACACGCGTACAATGAAACGTCGACACATCTCACTTTTATTCTGCAACAACCTATTGGCCGGCCTTTTCCTTCCCCTCCTGCCTGTCCTGCAGCCTTCTTGGCTGCCCTCTCCTCCCGGCCCCTGCTCTTGAACCTGTGTCTCTGTCAAACATCGATGTGATCTTGTGGTCTAATCTACATACACAGAGGCCTTCCCGAATCGATCGCCATGCCTCAAAAACGTGGTCAGAATCAACATGGTTAAAAAGGCGCACAACAGAACAACATCTAAAAACAGAAGGGGAGGGAGAGGACTAGAAGGGAGGTAAAGGAAAGGAGAGATGGAGAGGAGAGGAGGCATCCTCACAGTCTTGAGTGAGCTGCTGCCGCAGAGATAAAACGTCACAGATGCAGTCCCCAAACACACCACCAGGGGGAACACTCTTTACTGCTGCTCACAGGAATGTAGACCAGCACTGTACAGGGATTGATGGAGGGAGAATAGATAGAGGGAGGGATTGCAAGAGAGGAAACCTCACCCAACATCCCCCTGGCCTCCCCACAACCTCACTCCAACCTCCCCCAGCCTCCTCCCAACCTCCCACTTGCCTCCACAGCCTCCCCTTAATCTTCCTCTGCATCCCCCTGCCTCCCCCTGGCCTCCCCCAGCCTCCCCCTGTCTCCAGGATAGCATGGGGGAGACAGCAGTTTATGGTGATGGAGGGTTTGGATGAAATATTGAAACAGACAGTTCTGTTTGCTCATCTATACTACCCTCTCCTCCATCTCTCTTTCTCTGTGTCTCTTTCTTCCCCCCATCATTTTATTTCTGCCCTCTTTCTCGCTCTCTCGCTCTCTCTTTCTTTTTCTCTCTCTTTTTACCCCCATCTCTCTCGCTTATTCTCACCCTCTTTCTGTCTCTATACTTCTGTGAGTATAGCAGATGAGCGCTGAAGTGAACAAGCTACTCTATCTCACACACACACACACACACACACACACACACACACACACACACACACGCACACACACACTGGGGTTATAAATAGCTTTAATACCAGGACATCACTGGGAGCAGTAGCAGCTTGGACAATGCATTAGAGATCACACACTTACACTTGCACGTGCAAATGCAAGCACACACGAAAAAAACACACTTTTTCATACTCGTCTCATGCACACGTACACTCTCTCACACACACACACACACACACACACACACACACACACACACACACACACACACAGCCTGTCTCTTCTACTGAGCAGAAGAGATTCTACTCCAGTAATAACAGAACACTCTGCAGAGGGCAGCTACTGGGGAGAGAGAACATTCTGGCTCTCATGCATCTTTAATGATGAGAGGACGTCTCGGCTTCCTCACACCACGTAGGAGAGAGAGAGAGGGAAGGAGTGAGAGCGAAAGGAAAGAGAGAAAGAGTAAGAAAGAGAGGGACTGAGAGAATGAACGACAGATAGGGAGAAAGGGAGAGAGAATGAGAGGGAGAGAGAGGGGGATGGAGAAAGAGAGAGAGTGGGAGGCAGTAAAACCTGTAACAAATACCATTTCCAGTCCTGCTATATTTTTACCTTTGCCTGTACCTCTCTCCCTCCTCCCTTCTCACTCTCTCTCTCCCTCTGAGGTATTCCCCAAATCCTATCCTCCCACACATCCTGCTGCCACGTGACATCATCAGGATAATGACTAGGCTCTCAGGCAGCAGCATCTCTCATCCTTCTGTCCCTCCTCCTCCTTTTCCTGTCGACCTCCCTCCTCCTTCTTCTCCTCCCTCTGTCCCTCTTCCCCTACTCCTCCTCTTGTAGACCTCCCTCTTGCTTCTCCTCCCTCTGTCCCTCCTCCTTCTCTTTCTGTCCCTCTTCCTCCTTTTCCTCCTCAGCCCTCCCTCCTCCGTCTGAAGACCCCCCTCATCATCATCCTCCTCTTCCTTCTCGGATCTTTGGAATGGAGACAGACAGAGAGAGACATAAGGACAGAGAGAGAGAGAGAGAGAAGGTGAAGGATGGAGGTGCAGAAATGAAAGCAGGGTGGTTTGAGACGGGGGAGATCACAAGGAGAGAATCAGCTGCATACTAACTGCTGATGAGGACATGGAGTAAAAAGGGGAGGGATGGGGAGAGGAGGTAGTCCTTCACTGGGGGAGGGGGTTGTCCACCCGCAGGCAGCTGGTGCTGAGGAAAAGACACGCAACATACACACACACACACATACGGTACGTAAACATTCAACCATCTCACAGACATAGACACACTACACAAATACATCATTTCTCACATGATCTTACTTTATGACTTGTATATGTCACTGCTTTCTTCTCTGACTGGCTCATTGGCTGAATAGCATTCCAGGACACAGGTCTAAATATAGAGCTGTCCCATCATGCATCACACAGCTATTAACATATTACTGCATATCGTTAGCATGGTCCTATCACACTACAAACATCATTATCATGCGTGAGTGTTGACACATTACCTTCTTGATCATTCAGTCACACACACAAACATAAACATTCACACACACACACTATAGTTAATCAAGTTGATCATTAGAAGCCCCATTAAGAGTGGAATGACAAGATAGTTCATCAGAGCTTAAAGCAGGGCAGTCACTTCATAGGAGGGAGAGTGGGGGTGAGAGAGGGAAGAGGAAAGGGGGGGAGAAATAGGGAGAGGGGGAGGGGAGAGATGAGGAAAGCGTAGGGGAGAAAAAGAGGGAGCGGGTAAAAAAGGGGGACTAGGGGATAGAGTGTAGGGGGGGTGAGGGGGGGGAGAGAGGAAGGGGAGAGATGGGGAGTGGGGGGGCTGCACCACGGTGATGCTGAGACAGATGGAGATTATATTACTATGGAAACAAAGATGTGTACTGTCAATCATCGTGGCAACAACATTATAGAGACAACGACTACTGTGTGTGGGTGGAAATAACACAATACACAACAAAACTAAACAATACAATGAGAATACTCATTAGAATGGAACGACATTAAATACCTTAGAATAGAATGAGATTACGATTAACACAATACCACTGGATTGTCCTCGGGGATATCTTCAGAATCCAGTCAATTGAAATTGAATTTCAATTTTCACACGCAATGTCACATATACAGAGACTATGAATCCTTAGGTAAAGAGTGTTTTAGTGTGTTGCGTGTGTGTGTGTGTGTGTGGGACGCACAGAAAGGAGTAGATGTTGCTACCATGGCAACCCTTGTCACCTTGGCAAGGAACAGAGCTACTCTGAGGGAAGACCCACTCACACACTGAACCGGCGCTTTTCTATATTCCCATAATTAGAGTTGTGAACGTGTCAGTGACTCAGTGTCAGTTCTAATTAGATTGGAGCTCAGAATGGCTAACCATATACTCCTTCCCTCTCCTATCCTACTTCTGTTCATTTCTCCTCCATCTCTACCTCCATTCTCCTCTACCCTCCTCTCCTCCTTAACTTGTGCCTGTACTGCATGTGGCTAGCTTGATTGGATTAGGGTTGCCTGGTTGGGGTAGGGTTGCTTGGTTGGGGTAGGGTTGCTTGGTTGTTTCTAAGTACACTATTCATTCTGTCGGTCTATGCATGTCCTTAAAACAATATATGCACGCACACAAAAATGCACACAGACACACACACACACACAGACACATGCACACACACACACACACAGAAGGCTGAAATCAGCAGAGATCAATAGACAGGCCTAGCCCCTCTCAGAGCTAAGATCAATAAGGCCCTAATGGGACCCACTCTAATGTGTGTGTGTGTGTGCGTGTGTGTGTGTGTGTCTGTGCATGTATGTCTCTGAGTGGGGTGTGGCTTGTGGTGGGCAGAGAGGGTGTATGATAACAGTAATTCAATTGAGGACAGGCCAGTGGGATTTACAGAGTGGGTAGGTGTGTGTTTATGTCTGCGTGTGCGTTGCATTCACTACCATGACCCCCCCCCCCCATCTCTTTCCTCACATCTCCCCCACGCTCTTCTTCTCGCCCGTCCTCTTCTGTTACCTCTCCACTCCTCTCCTCTCCTGTCTTATTCACTTCTCTTCCCCTGTTCTCCTCTCTCTCCTCTCAGTCTCTCTCTCTCACTCTCTTCTCTCTCTAAGTCTCCTTTCCTCCTTTCCTCTCTTTTCCTCCCCCGTTCTCTTCTCTCTCTTCTCTCCTCACTTAATAGGCGAAGGATTCTGAGTTGGTGTGTGAACTGTGCCTCCATACATTGTGTTTGTGTGCATGTACAGTATGTGTGTGTGTGTGCATGTGTTTAAGACAGACTACTGTGACATTCCTAGTTAGAGAACGGTTAGGGTTACATTCAGTGGTACGGGTCACATGATCACCAAAGGCTTGTGTCACAAAGTCATGTGATCTTGTGTCACATGATGTGGCATGTGTTCCTCACTCACAGTTCAGCCTTGTCCAAACTCTAGACTCTTATCTGACGCGTGTGTGTGTCTTTACAGTGAGAGACTGATGTCTTCCCAAAAAGGTATAATCAGCTTCTGTATTTGTTTATTAGCTTTCTCTCACTGAGCAGTGTATATGACAATGTGTGTTGGCTGTGTGTGTGTGTGTGTGTGGGTGTGTGCATTTTTACTTACCAGTTGAGTGAGTTTTATAGCAGTGGTGTTGTGGATGCACACAAACAAACTAACAGAGACAGATTTTTGCGCCTGGACAATCTTCAAATATATATTTTTTTGTAACACTGTTGTCATAGAGACTCCTCTCAAATGTTGAAATGGCACTGATATTGATATTACACTGCGTGACCAGAATGATCACGTGGTTGGTTTAATGCTCCAGCTAATTGAACCCCAAAACAACAGTAGACAGGGCTTTAATGGGTTGGGAAAGGCTGGGCTGGGCTGGGCTAGGCTGGGCAGACTTGGGAAAGAGTATGAGACAAAGAGCTGAGACATAGAGAGACATAGACAGATAGAGCGAGAGAGGGAAAGAGAGGAGAGAGAAACGGACGACAGACAGACAGGGAGAGAGAGAGAGAGGGAGGGGACTCACATGGTGAACCCATGTGACTACAGCCATGTGCAGCTGCTCCCTGTCAGCTCAACCCAGGCTGACTACAATTCCTGTCTGTCTGTGTGTGTGGATGTGTGTGTGGTGGGGGGAGTCTGTGTCTATGTGTGTGAGTGTGTCTCTCTGTGTTTGTGTTTGTGTGTGTGGGGAGAAAGGAATATTGAAAGCAAGAAATAGGGATTGGGAGGGAGAGGAACAGAGAGAGGAACAGAGAACGAGAGCATCTGAGAGAGAAACAGCGACAGAGATTGACCAGCTGTCCTCAGTACACACTTACACTCAATAAAGAAAATGACACACATAACCCCCCCCCCACCACCACCACCACCACACACACAGAGACACACGAGGCACACAAACTGGAAATATAGCTCTCAGATCCTCTAATCTCCACGGTGACGGTAACCAGAGATACCAACCTGTCACACACAAAGGTTCTGAGAGACAGACTTACATTGCATCAACACACTCACAGCACCACACAACACAGGGGTCATTATTACCAGTTATAACAAGAGATTTTTTGTACCAGAGATGTTATAACCAGAAGTGTTCTTACAAGTTATTACATACATCATGTATGCTTGTGTTATTACATAATTAGATTTGTATTACCCGATGTTATTACCAGAGATGTTATTACCACATGCCATAACCAGAGATTTCATAACCAGAAATGTTATAACCAGATGTTACAACAAGAGATAACCAAATATGTTATTACCAGAGATGTTATTACCAGATGTTATAACCAGACCAGTTACAATGGCCAACCGGGGGAAGGGTACAAATAAGGATCCGTGTTGGCGTGGTGTGATATCAAAGCCCTGGTGGTGTGTGTATGTATGTGTTTGTGTGTGTGTATGTATGTGTATTTTGATGTATATGCGTGTGTGCAGATCTCTGTACAGGACCTCATTGTTTCTAATCCTGTCATGAGAACACAACCGTCACATGCAACCGTCGTCTCCTCTCCAGCTCTCCTCTCCAGATGTAACCTATCACACGTACCATCTGTCTCACCCAGCTCCCATCTCCAGCGGTGTCATCTCTATGACAGGATCCGGGACACAACCCCCCCCCCCCCCCCCCCAACACACACACACATGGTGGCCTGGCCAGTGCAAGGTCCTGTTGTGGTCTGGTGTAACAGGGAAGAGAAGCTGCAGATCTGGAGACTGAATGACCTGAAAACAAGTCTTTTAATCTCTCTCGGCTAATCCTCCTTCTATCTCCTTCCTGTCCACTTCCTTTCGTCCCTCTCCGCTCCTCTCTTCTCTCATCCCCCTCTTTACTCCACGTCTTCTGCACATTTCACTTCTCTCCTCTCCCCCTCCTCTTGTCTCCTCCCTCCTTCTCTCTTCTCTCACTCCTCTTTCCGCCTGTCTCCTCTCTTCTCTCAGTCCTCCTCTCTCCCCCTCTCTTCTCTCACTCCTTTCTCACTCCACTCTTCTCCTCTCTCCTCCTTTCTTCTCTCACTTCTCTCTACTTTCACTCCTTTCTTCTCTCACTCCTCTCTTCTCTCCTGTACTTCACAAGAGTCGCTGTGGAAACCTCCCAACCAGGTTGCCATGGCGAAGGAGACTCTGAGTAACTGAGTATTGTGCACACTCATATAAATGTGCATACCCATGCATGCGCACACGTGCACGCTCATGTGACCTCTGCTGATGGGCGATTATTGTATGACAATGAGTCACAGTGGTGACCAGGCATGGCACGTTGCTCCATGGCGTTGCCACAGTAACGCAACATTTTGCTGGCCGCCCACCGATACGTAATGCATTTTTGGAGTGACACGACATGACAGGGGAATGCGCCAGAAAGGATTCTGTGAGGAAGACTAGGATTTTAGTAGACAAACACATACCACACACACACTCCCTGCCACTCTCATTCCTCTGGGGGAAAACTGGAATAACCTTTTTATGGTTCCTTGTTGAACATTTGTTCAAAGAAAGGCTTCTAACTGAAAAAGAGCTTGTTTGTGGACAGGTAGCTTCTGTGGTTCTCCGCTCTGAATGAGGTTGGGCTCTCAGCCTGCCTTTGAAAGTCAATTTCCTGCCTGATGTTCTAACAGAGATGAAAGACGGAGAGAGATGAGTGTAGCCAGCCAATCAATCAGTGTGTCAGTCAGCCTGCTAGTCAGCTAATCAGTCAGCCAGTCATCCAGCCAGCCAGCCACTCTCTAGACAGACAGTTTACACTTCAGGCCTCAGCACCTGACACAAAATGGCTCCCTTATTGAGAATGACTTTGGTTATTCCGCTATGCTCTGCAGTCTCAAAGGCTCCTCCCTGAAACTGAGCCCCCCTGGCTCAGCAGTGGTCAATAAATGGCTGCTGGGAGTGTGTGTGTGTGTGTGTGTGTGTGTGTGTGAGGGGGAGAGAACAGAGGAATAGGGGGCTGGGGGGGTGGTGGTGACAGGGGGGGAGTGTGTGTGTGTGCGTGAAGGGCGGCGGGGGGTCCTGGGATGTCTTCTCATTTGATTAAGGTCAGAGTCACCACACCGCTCTGGCCACTGTGTGTGCACATGTGTTCGTTTGTGCGTGTGAGTTGGCTGGCTGCCGGTTGGTGACGAGGGGGGGATTTGCCCTAATCACCCTCCGTCAGGAATGTGATTGCAACGCTCGGCCGTCATCCACTGGACCGGTCTGCTTGTGCTGCCATAGCGACGGTCCTGTGCGTCCTGTGGGCTCTGATAACTGTAGAATCGGGCACACTCCACCGCTGCTACCTCACTGGCCCCTCTAAATGCCTCCATTTAGCCCCACACACCCATTTGGTGTGTACTATGGCGGCTAGCGTGGTGGCTAACATGACGGCTCCATGTGGCTAACATGGCAGGTAGCATGGTGGTTAAGGTGGCTAATATGGCGGCTAGCAATGCTGTTAGCGTGGCATCTAGCATGGTTAACTTGGCAGCAAGCAAGGCGGCAAGAAAGGTAGCAAGCAAGGACGTCTTGAGATGTGTTTATCTGTGTATTTCTATGTGCGTATGCTTGTATACGAATGTGCACTTCTGTGTGTGTGTGTTCTCTGGAAGTACAGAGGCCGGCTTACTCTGAGGTGTGTGTATATTTGCATATCAATATTTGTGTGCGTGCGTGAGCATCTGTTGTCAACAGAACAGAGGTTGGCCTACTCTGAGGTGTAACAGGATCGCCATCACCACTGAAGAGGTTAGTATCCCAGCCCTGCTCAGTGCGCACCCAACACAATGTAGCGGACAATGCTAATGCTCTGACCCAGATAACATGCTAACCTCACAGCTCAGCTCCATACAAGCACACCGGAAGGGAGGGAGGGAGGGGGGCAAAGAGGGAGAGGGAAGAAGGTAGAGGATAAAGAATAAAAAGGGAACGGTTCATGTCATTGAGAGGGGCATGGTTGGCTTGGCAACCGGTGGTTTTGTCGTTGGTATAGAAACAGAAGCTCATCCCTCTAGACTCTGCTAGGTTTGGGATTGATGTCCACTTACACATCTGAAGCACATTATGCTAAACTTACACTGAGCAGTAGATGGTATGCTAGCTATAGCCTAAGAATCTTTCACTGTGCAATACATGGTATGCTACCTATACTAATCTCCTTGTAAGCAGTAAATGGTAAGCTAGCTATACTAATCTTCCATTGAGAAGTGGTATGCTAGTAATGCTAGCATATGTTCAAAAAACACATGAGCAAATGTGATTTGGGCAGTATTGAACTTGATGAGCAAGGTCTATATGATGAGCTAGTTGTATATGCTATGCTAGATCTATGTGCTCTCTCTGTATGCTACAGTAGCTCCGAATTAGGTAGTGACATACACACGTGAAGTGTCCTATGTTAGCTCTTGTTGCTAAGCTCACTCTGCTAGCTCAGGGGAGAAACTCAGCCTTGCTCCCACGGAGCTGATGGCCTTAAGGAGAGCTTGGCGTGACAGAGGTGTGACTGTCCTCCTCCTCTCCGCCCCGTCCTCCTCCCCTCCTCCCCTCTTTTCCTCCTCCTCCCCTCCCTTCTGCCTCCCCCTTCTCTCCCCTCCTCCCCTAGTCTCCTCCTCTTTTCCTCTTCCCTTACTCGTCTCCTCCTACTCTCCTCCTCCCCTTCGCCTCCCCTCCTCCTCTAGCTGCCGGCATGCTGCTCGTCGCCCACGCGCTGCTTGAGATGCACTGGTGGCTCAAGGCTACCGTCGTCACGAGCTCCAACGACAGGGGATGGAGCACACACACTACGTTACACGCTAACCTACATATTAGACACACACTACATACACACATGCACATTACACACACCCACACATTATACAGCCACATATTACACACACACACTGCATACATACACGGTTTCACAGCTGCCTCTTTACCTAACACGCTTAGAAAGTGTACAGTGACCTCGGCCAGTTCAGCATACAGTTCACCCAACCCCACTGCTCCTCCCCTCCTCCTCCTCCTCCTCTCCCTCCTCCTCCATTTGTCCCCTCCTCCACCTCCACATCCTCCTCTCCCCACATCTCCCCCCTCCTCCTGCCACACCTCTCTATAGGGTCCATAGGGGGATCCTATGTGTCACTCATCATCGTGTACCCTCAGCCTGATGGAACGCTTTCAGGAGAGACAACCAGTATCCCTGGTGTGTGTGGCCTCGGAGGCACTCTAGACCACTCTGGTGTGTGTGTCTGTACAGTACATGTGTGTTGCCTTGGAGATAGTCTGCACCAGTCTTGTGCGTGTGTGATGTGTCAGATCGCTGAGCTGATTTGCTGCATCATGCCATCTGTCCCCAACCAGGCCCTGCGTCCTACGAGGGAGGACAGGAGAGAGAGAGAGAGAGAGAGAGAGAGAGAGAGAGAGAGAGAAAGAAAGGGAAAGAAAGAAAGAAAAAAGGACAGTGAGAGAGAGGAAGAAAATGTGTGTGTGTGTTTGTGTGTGTGAGAGAGAGAGAGAGAGAGAGAGAGAGAGAGAGAGAGAGAGAGAAAGGATGCAAAGACAGAAAAAGAGAAGAACAAAGTGTTTGTTGCTCCTGCTGTTAGTAACAGGAAGGTTATTTAGAGGGCTGAATTACTGATGATCAAAGATATGTTAAACGTCTCCTTACACATTCAGCCAGGTATTGATTATGAATGGCGCGGTGAGTGTGTGTGTTGGAGGGGAAGAGGTGTGTGTTCGAGGCGGAGGGAAGAGTGTTTGAGGTTCGCCGTCTCACGGTGGGTGGGACTCAATCTTTAAAATTCCACTGTTTTCTTGATCTAATGACTGGATGTTTGGTCTCGGCATGTGGTTGATGAGGGCTTGATCCCAGCCAGTACACATGCAGAAAACCTCCTGGAGAGGTCCCCCAACCACAACCGTCACCCCAACCAGAACCACAATACCGACCAGAACTATTTAAACAAATAGATTATCCATGCATCATGGTTGGGTCAATGGGACAAACTGACCAAGCAATGAAAACAGCAGGTTTTAGACCCCAGCCTAACTGGGGCCCCAGCGTCACGTCACAAAAGCAGCATTGACCAAATCTTTCTGAGCATCGACATCGAAACATAATTAAACTCCAGCGCACAGATCGATGCCCCTTCATCCATTTCAACCATCATCAGGGATTATCTTTTCATGTTCCCCCCCCCCCCCCACCTCCCTTCCTGAGCGTCTGATTGGATCCCCAGATAAAATGTGTAACAACTTCCGTTTACATACATCACAAGTGTCTCCTTATCACCTCCCCAACACCTCCTCAACACGTCCCCAACACCTCCTCAACACTTCCCCAACACTTCCTCAACACCTCCTCCATGAATTGACCCTCAGCGGCTTGGGAATGCGGCCACGCAGAGGAGAAAAGGGAGGGTTGGCAAGGATGGAGGAAGTGAACACCGAGAGGAAGCAGACTACACGACCGCTCGACAAGAGACATTTGGTTCAAATACTTTTGTTGTCGGTGAGAGCTAAGAGTTGTATGTTAAAGTCCTAAAAGTTGTTCTCCCCTGCCTCTACTAGCTGTCCCCGGGTGATTGACAGCTAATCCCCAAAGCTGCGCTGCAACAGGGAGAGAGGAGTGAGTCCTCCACTGGTTCGCTGCATCTCGCCGGGGCGACCATGGGGAACATACAAGAGGACATGCACACCCTTGGACTCAGTACACAAGCACCACACCTGATTGGATCATTAGTCTTCGGACGGTTGGCTAGCTGGGTGAGCGCAAACAGCAGCTCATAGTGACATTTTGAAATGTATTTTGGTCGGCCCACTGCCAACCGAAAGGCCTTTGCATTTCCTGTTTGCCTGTCTACTGCTCCAAGCAGGTCGTGGTTGGCAGTGTGGACGAGTCCCTCACTCTCTGGGCCAGTCCTCCCAGTGGCTCCTCACAGCCCCCCCCCCCCCGCCTCAGGCCAGTAAGTACCATAACTGTGTGTATAATTCACCTTGATAACATTGTCCCCTGTGTTGGAGGTGACTTGTGGGTTGATTGTTTTAAACGTGTGTGTCATTAACTGGGTGAATTGTCATGAGAAATATTGAATGTGACGTTGTGATGTGACCCCTAGTACAGAAAGGACAGAGGGGAGGGAGCTGTTTGGCCACTGTCATAACTTTCAGGCGGGGAGTACACACAGTGGTAATGTTAGACATGATGAATGGTTGGGCAGTATGTTTTAAATGAACTGAATAAAGATGTTGTCGTATACCTTTCTGTGTGTGTGCTTTGGGGAGACTAAAGTCAGAACTTCTGCCTGAGCCTGGTGTGGATTTGTGCTCGAGTACTTCGGGAGTTTGAAGATCAGGTGGGCAACTGCATTCTGGATCATCTGCAGACACATGCCAGGAGGCCTGCGAGGACTGAGTACTGTAGGGTAGGAAGAAGGAGTTACAGTAGGTTAGGAAGGAGGGAGTTACTGTAGTGTGGGAAGTAGGGAGTCACTGTAGGATATGAAGGAGGTAGTTACAGTAGGGTACAAAGGAGGGAGAAACAGGAGGGTAAGAAGGAGTTAAAGGAGGGTAGGAAGGAAGAGGACATTTCAGTGGTCAAGACTCCTTCATCTTCTGTCTGGCTGAGTGGTGATGCAAGAGTCTGAGGGGACATCTGGGAGACAACCTCACCCTGTCATTAGGATGTCCACCAGGCACCCCTGCATCATGGCCCCCTTCAGGGTTTGAAGTTTCAGAGAACTTCCTTCCATGAGGACAGTGTGTGCTTGTGGAGAGGGGTGCTTACTGACCCACTTACAAAATAAAGAAATGAAAACGCCACCTTTACTTTCTTGAAATGCAACGCACGATTCAGAGCCTGACACTACATTTCACACACACACACACACACACACATATACACACACACACAGATACAGTCAAGCATGGCTTAGTATTTTACATTATTGATAAGGCCACTGTGTGTTTGTACGGGGGGTGGAGAATAGGCCAGGTCTGTCTGACTCAGCATTTCCTGCAGCACCACTGTCAGCACTCTGTCAGGCGGAGGGGAGGGTAGAAGGGAGGGAATGGGGGGAGGGAAGAGGAGAGAGGACGGAAGGGGGGAGAGAGAAGAAGGGAGGGGAGGGGGGAAGGAGCAGATAAAGTAATATAGGGAGAGCGTTTGAGAGAGGGGAGAGAGAGAGGGAGGAGAACGAAGAAGGAATGAGAAGAGGTGCAGAAATTGTGAGATGGGTTGGACAGACAAGTACGCTGTCACAGCTAAGGTAGGCAGACATTTTGATCCTTCTCTATAGTGTCACTGTCACAAGCTGTTCACACAGGAGGAAGACGAATGGCATCTCAATTAATTTAACACACACATTCTGTATACACAGACACCAATACACAGACACACACAGATACACACGTACACAGAGACACACATACAGACACACACACACACACACAGAGGCACACAGAAGAACGTATACACAAAGACACACACGCACACGCAGAGACCCCCAGCTGTTTCATAGTAATGTACTCTCTTAGAGGACCCAGAGGAACCATAAAATCAGGCTGCCTTCTTTGACGATCTCGGTCCACATTCCTGCCCCACCCCCACACACACAGTCACACACACACACGGACACACTCCCCAAACCCTCCCAGTCAGAGATAACTGTGGCCCTGCCCTGGGCACCTCTATGCCCTGATTACTTCTCTGTCCCCAGAGATCAAACACACATACACACAGGCACGCACACACACACAGCACAAGGCTGCGGTCCAGATGAGCAGCTGGCCTGTAGTCCACCGTGACATCTTTATACTACAGCAGCCATTGTGAACATGACAAACTCTCCAGAAAGGGTACAGGAAGGTTAAGGTAGGGGTAGATAGGAGTAAGAGTAGGGGTATGGGTAGGTTAGGTAGGGTTAGAAAAGGGGTTGGAGTAGGGGTATGGGTGGGTTAGGTAGGGTTAGAAAAGGGGTTGGAGTAGGGGTATGGGTGGGTTAGGGAGGGTTAGAAAAGGGGTTGGAGTAGGGGTATGGGTGGGTTAGGGAGGGGTAGATTAGACTTTGTGTGGGTGGGGGTAGGTTAAGTCGCGATAGGTTAGGTAAGGGCATGGGGGACAAAAGGGTGACTAACGTTACATGATTAACAGTAATACAACATTTATGAAGTTGTCAAACTTCTCAAACGTTTTTATAAAGACAGTAGAGTACCTTGATTTTTTTTCATTGAAAAACAGTATAAATAATATGAATAATATATGCATATTTGCAAACATTTCATTTAGTATTATTTTTAAAGACTAAAGCAATCAACACCCTGAATTCATTATTGCTCTTTTGATGACATTTAGGGCCAGGGCTAGGGCCAGGGCCAGAGCTAGCTTTAGCGTTAAATACAGGACAGTTCAGCTGGTGACATAATCACCAAGAAGGTCTATACCCTATAACAACACCCATGTCCTCTTATACAAACTAGCATGATAAGCCCTGTGCAGCTTCCCTCAAGGATAAGGAGTCATTCTCAAACTGGTAGCAGAGTGTGTGTGTGTGTGTGTGTGTACACGTGTGTGTGTGTGCATGCACAAGTGTTTGTACTAGATACAGAATGTAAACAGAAGCAATAGAGGACAGAGGTTCTGGCTAGGCTTGCCCCAAGAGCATGTTGTTAGGTATAAACATGGCATGCAAACTCTCTGAATACTTCATGTGGAACTAAAACAATAGTTGTTGTTTTTTGCCACAGTACGCTGTGGCTTTTTCCATTCTCCTCTCTACCCCTTGCCTTCTCTCACCCTCCCTTGCTCTGTCGCTCCCTCCCTCGCTCACTCTCTCTTTCTTTTTCCTTCACGCTCGCTCTACCTCTCTCTCACTCACTTTCTTCCTCTCTCTCCCTTTTTTCACTGTCTCCCTACTTCAAATTCTCTCTCCCTTGTTCTCCTTTGCTTTGTCTCTCACTGTCTCTAGGAGGAGTAGCACCATAATTGTGCCTTAGGTGGGGGTGATTAATTTTTTAATGGATTCTATGTTTTATTCATAACCTTCACCAACCATGGTGAGATACACATGCACACAAACACACACATGCACAAACACACAAAAGAAACAAAGCAGAAGCAAAACATACAGGAATGTGATGGAATGAACTGCTGGCCATACAACATGGTTGACAAACACACACATACACACACACCTGCACCATATCTCGAGGTGGAAGAGTTAGAGAGAAATTACAAAAAGAGATCGACAGTAAGAGAGAACACAGAGGAATGGAGAAGACCTACTGAAACGTCATCATGTAATAATGACATGAGGTAGAGCTCAAATTCTCATATTTGAATGAATTAACCCATGGACTTTGCCATATGATTCATTTGTGCGTACTGTTCCATGATGCTTGTACACAACATGTGAGCTTATACATGTCTGTGTTGTCTTGTATAATGTAACCTAATGCAATCTGCTGATAAAAGAACACTTCTTAACCCTTGTGTTCTCCTCGGGTCATTCTGACCCATCAGTCATTGTGACCCACCGTCGTTTGCGATAATTTTACCGCATACAAAAACAAAGTGAAGCATTTTCTTTGAACCGTTGGGCTGTCTCAGACCCCCCACATTGCGAAGGTTAAAAGAAAATTATTTGTATTTGCCTTTGTATTGGGTAAAATTGGGTAAACACAACGATGGTTCGTTATGAACCTTTTGGTCATGTGACCCGAAGGCAGCACAAGGGTTAAGGTTCCTTTTCTGCTGCAGAAATGGTGGGATTGTGGGAGATAGATGAGAGAGTGAGAGGATAAGTGGATGAGAGGTATCGATGAGAGTGAGAGGGTGACAGGATGACACAGTGAGAAGGTGAGGAAGTGAGAGGGTTAGAGGTTAGATCATAGAGTGGGGGATTAAAGAATGAGGGTGAGAGGGTAAAAGGATAAAAGGGGGAGAGGATGAGAGAGAGAGGATGAGAGTAAGGCCGAGTCCCAATTCCCTGTCTTACCCTTAATCCTACCCCTTAGTTTAACCCTAGCCTTTGTCCCTCGAAACTGAGTGATAAGGGTTATATACCCTTATAAAATGAGACACCACTTGGTTACGGTTATGTCATCTAGCACGTATCGATGTCTCCAAAGCAAGTAGTGTTATGCACTGATATCAATCGAAATTCGCTGCTAATGGAGTTTAGATAAAACTTGAGACATGCATGGAGTCCATTCAAGGCTAGTCAGAGAAATGCGTTACTGTTGTGCAATTCAGCAATGTGACGTTAGCGTAGCAAACTAGCGATTTTTTAAAACGTTTCAATTAAGAACGTGGTTGCAAATATATATGTACAGGACTGTGTAGAGCACAAAACAAGACTGTTGTAATTTTTAAATCAATTATTTAAGCCAAAAATATTACATTTATGGGACTCTCCGGATGAACAGGCTGCCATTGTTCAGTTGCACAGTATTCACATACCCCTTGGTTTCAAGTAAGCTCCCGAAAACACTTGGTTTTAAGGGGTATGTACCCTTACCCCTTAGCCCTACCCCTCGATCAAAACGAGTATTGGGACATCCCTTACTGTCGTAAACGCACAAACCTATGGGGTAGGGGTAAGGGGTAGGGGTAAGAGAAATGGGATTCGGCCTTAAAGGATCAGAGGGTGATAGAGCGAGAGGGTGAGAAGATAAGAGAGTGAGAGGATGAGAGAGTGATTTGGTGACAGGATGAGAAAGTGAGAGCATGAGAGAATGAGAGTGAGAGGGTAAGAGAGGGTGAGAGAGTGTGAGGATGACAGGGTGAGGGGGTAGATGAGATGGTGAAAGAATAAAAGGATAGATGAGAGGGTGAAAGCATGGATGAGAGGACACGAGGCAGCAGGCTGGTGCTAATCACATCTCTGTCTATAGGCACAGCTGCTCTTTCTCCATCTCTCCATCCTTCTCTCTCTCACACACTCTCTCTACACCACCCCTCCTCCCTCTGTTCTCCTGTTCTCCTTGGGCCATCATTTCCCAGCCTCACTGATAATGAGATTGATCCTTCAAACAGAGAAGGAGCACAAATCAAGCAGGTGCCTCACCCCCCTCCCCTACCAGGCAGGTGCCTCCCTTATAACCCCACCCTCCACCATACACCCCTCCCCCCACCCCAACCCCGGAAAGGTAACCAGGCAAATAGCTACTTACTACTGCAAAACCCATGCACACAGATCCCCCCCCCCCCCCGCCTCACACACACTACAATATCAGCAACAGGAAGCTGCATGGATTTGAATCCTCAGTCCCTTCTTCCTCCTTCCCCCTCTCCTCTTTTTCCCTCTTCCCCCCCCCCTCCAGCCAACAGACTGCCTCCCATGTGGGGGAGCTAACCCATGTAGCCTAGCAATGCCGCTCTGTGTGTCATGGAGATGTATGCAATTACTGCGATGTTTATCCACTCCAGAGATGCTTTCAGGATGTGTGCTTCAGCCACTTACAGGGTTAACACTCATGTCATACACGGGAACGGTACTGCAGCCTATTCTGTGTAAATTATCCAATGGACCCTGGTATACTTTACTTTGGTCAACTGTTTTGCCCCTGTACTTAGCGTGTGCATTCTCCCGTCTACCGTACTATCACCACATGCGCCAAGTAATAATATTACACGAGAATAATGGAGAAACATGATCCGAATCTAGAGAAATAACCTCCATCACCTTCTCTAGTGGGGGTTGGGTGTCGTTTTCTCACGACTGAGATGCGTTCAGCAGGAGATACCGGGAACGTGACCTTACTGGGCAGAGATTCATCATCATTCTGACCTTACTGGGCGGAAACATCTTTGTGAGTTTCTGGCTAATAAGGAAGAAATGGGCGAGGTTATTGCTCCGACGACCAATAATACGCCAATATCTCACGAGGAGTGGGTGGCAAAGGGCGGGCTTAGGAGGGGGCAGAGCTCCAACCGGAAGTGTCTCGCGGCTGATCGAGCTGTCACTTGGCCACCGTCGGTTTTGAGGAGAGTAAGGCAGCCAAGAAACGCAAGAACGAATCAGCTGGCTGTAGTGGGGGGACAAAAAGATAGAAATTGTCAAGACCATGAAACCGACTGATTAAGGCTCTATTAGCAGTTTGGGTTGGATTTCGTTTCATGTGTTCAATTCAATGACGTAGCAAATCTATTTGATACAATCAAGGTTAGCGGCTTGTTCGCTCGAGAGAGGGTTGTGTCATTGAGCAAGCAGGACACGTCAGGAGAGGAGAGAAAAGCTAGCTAACTCTATTAGCCGAAAGCCTTATAAGTAGAACTCATATCGCCTTATAAGATAGCCTCTCACGGTTTTTTTCCCCAAGTATCGCAAGCAACCACAAGACGGATCTCGACTGACTCGCCGCCTGCATCGAGGATAACAGCGAGAAGGTGAAATTGGTTTTATTGTCCAGCTAATCAATTAAAGAGAGACAGCTAGCTAGTGTCGTAGTAAGCTAGTAGTAACGCGTTGGCTGACATATTTTGCCATCTCCCTTGCTAGGTTATTTAAATTCGTCATGAATGTAGTTATCTTACACAAGCTTTGTTGAGGTTACTGTTGTAAATGAGTGTACGATTGAAGAGGATTAGCGTCAAACTTCACCACAGTCATACGATAAAACGTCGTCATCATTTTTTTTACACTTAAAGGGTCGAGTCCACAGCCTTGAGCTTAAGGGGACATACTTTGACAGCTGTCAGGCAAGGTCGCTAAAGACGTGCCATTTTTCCCCTTTAACCATCTGATCTAGCTTGTTGGTCACATTTAATTGTATTCAATCAGATCTATCCATCGTGACTGGTAGCCACGCATTTGATCCTTTGCTTGCTAGGTAGCTAGAAGGCTTGAAGCTACACTGCTGCAGTGTCTCTGTCGTCCAACCTTAGCCGTGGCAGATTTGCGAGCTAGGTGGCTAGCTAGCTTCCATGTTAGCACACTGCTTGCTCGCCTGCTGGGCTATACTGCAACGTCACGGGGTTATAATTAGATTGCTGGTCAAAGATGAGCGAGCTGTCTTCTCTAGGGTTCGCCGTGCCTCGGTGAGCATCGACAATATGTTATCTTTCCAGTCGGGGCCGTCTCATGATCTAACATTCGTGCTTGTGTTCGAGTGTAGTTGTATCCAAATCTGAAAATCTCCCTCTGTGTGAATGATTATTGAAGGGACAGCGAATTTACGGTGTTTCCACTCTGTCCCACTCTCTTGTCTCTGTCCGTCTCTGTAGACGTACCGATCACGGGATAGCATATTTGTGTGCGGGGCTGACAAATGGGGGATTACGGGTTCGGAGTCCTAGTACAAAATAACACCGGCAACAAGTCCGCTTTCCCGGTCCGAATCCACCCGCACCTGCAGGCCCCGCACCACCACCAGAATGCGTCCCAGAGCCCCGCCTACATAAACAGCACGACCACCGCGGGGAATGGCACAAGCAGCGGCGGAGGCGGCTCGCCCTGGCTGTTCCCCACCACCAGCGGCCACAGCAGCATGCAGGATGAGTTGCTGGGCCCGGAGAAGGTGAAAGGTCAGCCCCAGGAGATGCAAGAGGAAAAGCAACAGTCCCCGGGGAGCCACCAGGAGACGGGTCTGATCTCGGAGCTCGAAAAGGCCAGAGGGGTGGGGGTGGGGGAGGAGGGCAAGGTCGATGGCAGCCCCTCGGACAGCGGCTCTGGGAAGGAAAAGCTGCGTCTGGAGTCTCCTGTGCTGACGCCTTTTGACTACCAGGACGCATCCGGCCTGGGCCCCCCCGTCCCGTCCAGCACCTCCTCCTCGCTGGCGGGGTTCAACAACTGGTCGGCCGCCATCCCCCCGGCTCCGTCCACCATAATCAACGAGGACGTGAGCTTCTTCAACCCGGCCGCCTCTGCCAGCAACGGCCAGCTGCTGTTCCAGAACTTTTCTCACCACGTCAGTCCGGGCTTCGGGGGCAACTTCTCCCCCCAGATTGGGCCGGCACTCTCCCAGCACCACCCCCCTCCCCACCCCCACTTCCAGCACCCCCACCCCCAGCACCAACAGCACCGGCGCTCCCCTGCTAGTCCCCACCCGCCCCCCTTCCCCCACAGGAACGCACCCTTCAGCCAGCTGCCCCACCTGTCCAACAACCTGAACAAGCCCCCCTCCCCCTGGGGCAGCTACCAGAGCCCCTCGCCCTCCCCCTCCTCCACCTCTTGGAGCCCTGGGGGAGGCTACGGGGGCTGGGGGGGCTCCCAGGGGAGGGAGTACCGGCGGGGGCTGAATGGGGGCATGACCCCCCTCAACTCCATCTCCCCCCTGAAGAAGACTTTCCCCAACAACCACGTGGTATCCCAGAAGTACTCCCGGACCAGCCCCGGCTTCAACCCCAAGTCCTGGATGGACGACAGTGTGGGCCGCAGCGACAACATCTTCCCCTTCCAGGTCAGTTCCAGAACCCTGCCTCGTTGACTCCCCACAGAACATTTTAGAGCGGTTCTAGAACCTTAACCCAGTTTATTCTCTACAGAACATTTTAAAGCAGTTCTCGGACCCTAACCCAGTTCACTCCCTTGCGAACATTCTAAGGCAGTTTTAGAACCCTGCTCAGTTCCCTCACTACACAACATTCTAGAGAAGTTCTAGAATCCTCCCCCATTGTTCCATTCATAACATTCTGGGTCAGTTCTAAACCCTGTACCCACCGCTGGAACTTCTCCTTATCCCCTATTCATACTGTCTGGGTTAGATCCAGAACCTTCTAGCCCTAGTCAACAACATCCCACTGGGTCTAATATCCATCTATGTGCTGCAATGCAGTGGGCCTGCCTGACAATTTGTTATTATTACATTAACGGTTGTCCATGTAGCATTTGCTTTTATCCAAGCGACATACAGTGGTATAAAAAATACAGCAGATAATCAAGGATCAGAACTTCATAGTTCTAACAGATGGTGAGAGTCAAGGAATGGTCTGTAGACACCAGACACAGTGCAAAATAACCGCACCTCAGGCTACCAGGCACAAATAACGATGAATATCTTAACAAAGCTAACCGGATAACGCACTCCAATGCTGCTTCGCTGTCAGTTAGTTTGTACTGGCCTGTTGTGACTTGAAACTACCATAGGTGGATGACTCCCGAATGTTCTCACCAATAGTGGTCGATACAGCACTTGAGGGTCAGTGGTGCTCCACCCTATGAAGCATGCACAACCAAACACACACGATGGGGTCATCCAGTCCTAATTCCAGATCTTCTATTTTCCAGCTCAAAGAAACAGTCATTCACACGATGCTGGCTCGCCTGTCTATTCCTGTTAGAGGGCTTGGTCTGACACACAGAGTGTGTGCGGTGTGTGTGTGCATGCCTGCGCGTCCACACGTGTGTGTGTGTGTGTGTGTGTTGGTGGGTGTGATGTAGGAGTCCCTTGCACGGATCCATGCATGTATGCCTGCCTGCCTGCGTGTCTGTACGTGTGCGTGCGTGCGTGTGTGTGCCACGTACCCCAGAGAGAGGAAGTGATCCACATATGCAGGATTAGAGGAACACAACCAGGCAGCAGCAGCCTCACCATCTCCCACCCTACAGCTGGAGAGAGAGAGAGGTGTGTGTGTGTGTGTGTGTGTGTATAGGATGAGCATGCCTCACCATCTCCCACCCTACAGCTGGAGAGAGAGAGAGAGAGAGGTGTGTGCGTGTGTGTGTGTCTACATGACAAGTATCCTTCACCATCTCCCACCCTTCATCTAGAGAAAAGAGCACAGCATGTGTGCGTTAGTGAGTGGGTGCGCTGTGTCTGCACGATGCAGAGTGATTTCCTGGATGACGGGGGTTATTAATAACTCGGGACATTACCTTGTTACTGTTAAACACACACACGCACGCGTCTTTATAATGCCATCTCGTTTATGATGCCATCTCATTTATAATGCCATTTTAGATGGAACTCAATGTACATGACTAGACTTCAGCTAGAGGATACGCTGAAAGGAGTGATGAGGAGGGGGAGAGAAGGATGGAAGAGGGGGAGAGAGGGATGGAGGAGGGGGAGAGAGGGATGGAGGGGGGGGAGAGAGGGATGGAAGCGAGAGAGTGATGGGAGGAGGGGGAGAGAGGGAAGGGATAGAGTGATGGAGGCGGGGGAAAAAAGGGATGGAGGAGGGAGAAAAAAGGGATGGAAGGGAGAAAGTGATGGAGAGAGGGATGGAGGAGGGAGAGAGAGGGATGGAAGAGGGAGAGAGCTTGATGGATGGGCAGGAGAGAGTGATGGATGGAGACTCATCAGTTTTATTGATCTGGCCTGACAGGGATTGAAGGGGAAGAGGATGGGGTGACTTGGCTAGGCATGGTTCAGTAAAGCTGTGCTAGGCTAGGCTGTAAGGGCTTGGACTTTGCTAGGCTAGGCTAAAATAGCCTTGCAAGGTGGGCTATATTAACTTTGCAATATAAAGCTGGGTTGGCCGTTGGAAAATTCACATGAACACGTCGGAACAACAACTTGGAAAGGCGTCAAAAATGTTGGTACACGACTTGCTGGCTTGTGACGTCATATGCAGAAACATGGCGGCCAAAAGTAAATGTTTGGTCAAAGGATTTAAACACTTTATTAATTTACGTATTAGGTATAACATTTTTGCTAACACGTAATTTGCAAGGTGAGCCGTATGGTATTTGGCCATATGATTGTCATTGTCAGTTGCTGTCCACGTTGTGATCTAGATTATTTTGAAAAATTATTCATCATCATTAACCCTGATAACAAGTCAGGTAAAGCAATATTTGTGAGGAAACGCATATCAACATGTTGTTTAAACGGTCAAAGCAATAACATGCACATCTTATTTGTACTGTCTGTGTTGTTTCCACATAATAACTTTAAAGCTCATGATCAGTCAGAAGAACACACACACACACACACACACACTCACAGTAGACCCACACGGACAGACGCAACCACATCAGCACACAAACCTTTCAGCATCGCACAGGCCTCATTCCAGATATTTTCTTTTTCACCTGAAGTAAACAGTGAACTAGGATGTGTTGTCTTCTTGTTTGGTTTGCTGTACTTGGACTCTGGCCTGGGAGGTGTGCGTGTACGTGCACGCCCAGGGTCTGGTGTGTTGTGAATGATTCCCAGGTCTTGTGCAAAGCTGGAGATATGAGGCAGGTCAGCCCGTGGTTGTCAGTCTGCAGACTGGAGCCTAGGGCTAAGCCAGTGTGCTCTTTGTATGTGTGTGTGTGTGTGTGTGTGTGTGTGTACAATGTTGAGTTTGTGCAAGACAGTGTGTGTGTGTGTGTGTGTGTGTGTGTGTGTTGTAGCTGGCAGGTGTGTTTGGTATGTGAGTGTCCTTGTGTACTAAAGTATGTGCCTGTGTGTGCATGAGGTTGTGGGTGTGTGTATTCAGCTGTGTGTGGTCATGTGTACTAAAGTACATGTGTATTGAGCTATGTGTGATTGGTGTATGTATTTGCGCTCATTTAGCTGTGTGTTCGTATTTGTGCTTTTAGCTGTGTGTGTGTTTAGATAAGTGTGTGTGTAAAGGGGTTATAGAAGTTAAATCTGCTTACAGCTGCAGTATTGACATGCTGCATGGGATCTGCTAGTCATGCTCATAGCAGGCCTGTGTGTCTTAGTTTAAGTTAAGCAGGCATGTGTGTGAGTGTTAGGTTAAGCAGGCTTGTGTGTGTGTGTGTGTCTGTGTGTCAGGTTAACCAGGCCTGTGTGTGTTAGGGTAAGCAGGCGTGTGTGTGTGTGTCTGTCTGTGTGTCAGGTTAACCAGGCCTGTGTGTGTTAGGGTAAGCAGGTGTGTGTGTGTGTGTGTGTGTTTGTTAGGGTAACGTATGGAGCAGGACAAACTGGAAAAGCAGCCCTGAGCTGGGAGCTCGGCGCTCTACAGACACCATGAAGCTTGAGTCGCTTCTACATTTTGTATTTTACTCATCAGACTTTACATGGAATGCTGTGGGGGGGGGGAATTACTTTGAATGATTATTTATGGTTGCATATGGGTTTAATCGACCATTTCTTAGCAAATGGATTTCACTTGCCACCTGACTTCAGCCACCTCTCCAATGCTGATGAGTTATAGGCCTACTGAAGCTCTGGGTCTTCTGAAAGGCGTGAGGATGTGAGACTGCTGTGGATGTCGGATTTTATTCTCTTATGGGTACTGAAGGCTCTTTCGCAGTTGGCAGAGATGATTAGCAGAGCAAGAATAATCTGAACAAGGAACAGTAATCTTAAATTGTCTTGATAACAAAACATTTTTAAGCGTTTTCTGCTCTCACAGGAATTGTAGCTTTTTTGCATCCATCTCTTTGTGTGAGATAAGTGATGTAAAAAGCAAGTCGATCTTTTTGTGACAGAAAGCAATAGAGGCAGTGTAGCGTTTTACCTTCCCTAGCGACAAAAAATATTATCTAGTGACGAGCGACAAATCTAGTGACTTTCTGTTACTTTGGCAATTTCCGTTTTTGTTGTTGAGCAGCAGCAAAATAACTAATTGTACGTCTGTCGTCATAGCAGCCAATCATGTTAACTCGCAGTCAAGTGATGGTGCGTCATTGAAATCTGCGCTAAACTTATTATTTGCCTCTAACTCAGTCACAGCCACTGGCGAGTGAAATCGAACAATTTACTATCCACTGCCTAGCGTGAAATTTGGTCGCATATGCGAGTCTTTTACTCTCATTGTAGAGGGTTCTACCTGCTCTTCAATTAGAAAAAAAATATTTATCCTAATCAACGTAGTTGTTTTATCACATAAGAGCATCTGCTAAATGACTAAATGTTATCTGCTGTCAATATACCTGTTGTCCACTGAGCTATACTCATCTTCATATAGTTCAGGTGAACGTCCAGATTGTCTGTATGATGTTTGGCGGCTTGCAGACGCAAGATTGAGACTGGCCTACTTTTTTGGAGTGTAGGGATATCTACTTTACACTCATGGGGTAGTGTTAGGTCTGTGTGGTGTAGTAGTGTTTGGGTAGGTGGGTATACTGTGAATGTGTAGATCTCCACCACGTGCCTTGATCCGCACGCAAGAACATGTGCCCACACACATACACACCACTACCCGATAGACCAATTATCACCCTACGTTACACAACGTCAAGCAGGCTCAACTGCGAATGTCTGTGGCAAAAGACGAACCGGGTATATACACTTGGAGTGTCGATCAGGTAATTATATATATCTCTGGACACTGGATTGCAGGGCTTGACATTAACTTTTTGAGGCACTTAATTTGGACAAGTACATTTACGTTTAACTTGTCCATGCACAAAAGTCACTTGTTCCCCCCAGACCTTTAAAGAGCCTGCCGAGTAAAACAGGCAAAATTAGCCTGGCTAACGGATTTCGCTTTCTTAGGCTAATGATGAATGAAACTAGCATGGCTCTGCCCTCCAACGTACTTCCGCTCAATTTTCATTTTGCTTCTGTACTGCGTCTGGGCTTTAGACATATTAGTCAGATTTCTCCGGTAAACTTTTTACCAGTCCAATCAGCGAACAGAGGGAGTGGCTTAGAACGATGACCGTGATGTTGTGCGCTAGTTTGAGGTGGTGTTCCATAATGGCGGCGTAGAAAGATGCAAGCGAAGCCATTCGGTCCGTTGTGGTAACGCTGCCGAATATCCAGAAGTTAAAGCCGGAGCAAAAACAATCTTTGATCCCCACAGGCTTTGTTTGATTTTCCAGATAGCTCCGTTAGTGGTGAAGGAGTTGGCTAAGGCGAACGCTAGCGATCCAGAGTGGCTCTGGGCAGATCTAGCCTGACGTTGTCATACTCATAATTCTAGTCAGAATATGAGTCTGAAACTGCTCCGTTGGGCTGTGAGTATGGGGCGTGTTTTAACCGAACTCCCCCCAAAAAAAGCCTCTTCGCTCAATTGGATATACCTACACCAATCAGAGCAATGTAGTTTGTTGAAAACAAATTCAACCCAAGCGCTCTTGGTGTCGTGGTTGATTACGTTACTGTTGATCATCTGTTCATCATCCTATAAAGCCTGCCCTGACAATTTGATTGGTCCGAACAGCTCCTGTTAGGACATACTTTTCCCCAACCAAGCTATCCCAGGCCCAACTTCCAGACAATTTTTTTTGTGGGCGGGGCTAAATTGGGCTGGCAGCCAGGCTAGGGCAGATCCAATAGTTTTAAACTTAAGAGTACTACCGCCTTCAAGGAAGTTAAGTGCCAAAATAAGGAAAAATAGGTGCCAAAGGGAAGAACCATAAGAGCATGTAGTTAAGCAGGTTACAATTTAAACAACATGAACCTCTAAGTGCAAGTGTACCTGTAGAAAAAGCAGCATCAACAGCAGTAAAAATAAAAATATGTTTAACTAAACTAGAAAATTTTGCAGCGAATACAACAGTTTAAATCAGTTGCCACTAACCAACAACAGCAACAAGTCTCTAAGCAAGAGTCATTGTGATCCTTGAGGAAATTAGCATTGGGTTCAGCAAACCATTCCTAGGTACCGTTGTACTCCCTGAACAAGTGCGTCTTGAGCCTTCTAATCTGTCACATCAGAATTTTGATTTGGGCACGAAAGTCTTTTACACAAGTCACAAAAATAATTGGACCAGCTAAAAGCAAAATTCCCATATCTCTTGGTGCACTGCTCGCCTTTTTTAGATGTAGAATTGACTGTAAAGCTGTAAAATTATGAACATTGTGACATGACGTGAAGACATGGTTGCCGCCCGACTACAGTATGTGGTCTACTTGGCGACATTCTCACTAAAATTTCAAGACTTTCGTGCCCAAATCACAATTATGATGTGACAGATTATTGGGGAATCGCTTGCTCTCTTCTCTCGCTGTCCTCCTCTACCTTTTTGGCCTTTTTAAATCTATTTGTGTAATCTGTGTAATTCTCTAGCCGTTATAAACGCTATCTTTTCCCGGTTTTCTGCGCACGTGTCCCGAAGGTTTACAAACAAATAATTGGTCTATACCTAAAGGCTAGCTACCGTCGAGCACGCAGGAAAAAAAGCGGGAATGTGTGCGCTTATAAAATGTTATATGATTAGACGAATGTCATTCCACTCATCGTCAAGTCAAAGTCAAGTACACACAATGTACATCAAGATTTAATTGGCTGGCCATTGGCTCCCATTAGATGGATGGACACTGAGACGTATTTCTCATAATTTGTAGGGGTATGGTCAGTCGTCTCTTCCGAGGTTGGTTTCCGGTAAATCCCAGTACTACACCACTAGGTTATATATCTAGGTTAAGGAATTTGGGTCAAAACTCACTCTGTCTAGAACCTGATGTGTTTGGGGGATTCTTCTTTTGCCGACTTTCAGAAGTTGGTATATTGTTCAAATGGTTTACGTCTAACTTTGACTGCTATGTAGTACTGTGTTTGTGTCTAAACAAGTCTCTCCTCCCCCCCCCCCCCTGCCTCCAGGAGCGGAACAGGTCTTTTGATGGCTTCAACATGCATTCTCTGGAGAACTCTCTGATCGACATCATGAGGGCTGAGCAGGACACCCTGAAAGGTGAGGAAGCTACATGACCTCTGCACAACACACACACGCACACTTCAAGCCCATTGGATATAAGCCTGTATACAACCCCTACTCAACCTCTATACACACACACACATCTGAGCTATAGGCTATCAACCCTTACTCAACCTCTATACACACACATCTGGGCTATAGGTTAACCTCTACACAACTCCTGCACAGCCTTAACACGCGCACACACCTAGACTATTGGAAAGTAACCTCTACCCAACCTCCTCTACCAGTGGAGCTTCATTACAGTGACTCAGCTGAAAACCAGAGCCTGCCATGCCAATGCGTCTGCTGCTGTAGCTTGCTAGCTTGCTCACTGTAGCCAGGGGGGCTTATCTCAGCACCAGCTGCCCTGGTTTGGAGCTGCATTGTAGCTGCTGGTTAGTCTTTCCTATGCTAGCTTGACTGGGACGGGAGAGAGATACGGCTGAATACTATGTCTGCATTCGAATCAATTCACATCAGTCTACTATACATGCGAGCAAAGCACGTAGGTGCTGGATAGAACGATGATGCTGATTGGTCATAAAGTGTAGGCTGAAGAGAACGCTGATGCTGATTGGTCTGAAAGGGTGTAGGTTGGATAGAACAATGATGTTGATTGGTCAGAAAGGGTGTAGGCTGAATAGAACGATGATGCTGATTGGTCAAGAAGGGTGTTGGCTTATTGATGACCTCATCTCCTCCTCATTCTGTCATCCTCCACTCTGCTGCTCTCGTTTCCTCATTAATATATTCTCACTCTTCTTTGTCATCCTTTAATCATGTTCGCTGATGTTCTGCTGCTTGTGGTGTATAGCCTAGTAGTGTGTGTGTGTGTGTCTGTGCCTGTATGTGCGAGTGTGGCCTGTCCTTGCATGCACACGCACACACACGCACACACACACACACATGCAGGCTTCAGGGCTGAACACACACTACCACATGCACACTAGTTAGCATACACACACTCTACCACACGCGTACAGGCTCATGTCCATGCTGAGGAGAGGGAGTGGGACAACTCTGCAGCCATAGCTGATGAATTGTAGTATTCAAAATGGAGGTTCGTGGAAATCTCATTAGCAAACCAAGGAAGCTTCAGGTAATGTACAGTACAGTTGGCGTCTCCCACAAGGTTCAGAAGGATGATAGATTGGGACTTACTGCTGGTGTGTCTGCAAATTTGAGAACAAAAGTTCCTATTTCAATTTGACAGAGATGTTCACACACAGGAAATGTCCCAACTCTTTGCAGCCCTACTACTGCTTCTTACGCACGCACGCACACACACACACACACACACACACACAGAAAGAGAGACCCTGCAGAACTTATTAAATGGGGTAGAGAGACAGAGAGTGAAAACAGATCTGGCTACAGTAGCAAGAAGTGCCTTTAAATGGCCACCAGCATTGTCCTCTGTGAGTGAAAAGATCTCTCTGTTCTCTGAATCAATAACAACATGGTGTGTTGGCCTACTCCAGCACTCCCCCCCTGCTAGCTACTGTAGCCCTTCCCCTAACCCAGTCATGCTAGCTACTTCAGCCCTTCCCCTAACCCAGTCATGCTAGCTACTGTAGCCCTGCATCTAACTCAGTCATGCTAGCTACTCTAATACTTCCCCTAGCCCACCTTGCTAGCTAGCTGGTCTTTCCCCTAGCACACCTTATGCTATCTGATAGCTAGCTGGTCCTTCCTTTAGCCCACTAATGCTAGCTAGCTAGCTAGTTGGCCCTTCCCCAAGTCCACTATTGCAAGTTAGCTGGCCCATCCCCTAGCCCACTTCTTCAAACTTGCTAGCCCAGCCTAAGCCCCAGGCCAAGGCCCAGGCTCAATCCAGCTTGTCCAGACAGCTACATGTCTGGGTTGGACTAGTTGGTGGGTGTTGGGTTGAGACAGGGGGGGGGCTACCATGGAACTCAGTGTGACCCAGAGGAATGTGCCCAGTCTCCGGGTGTTGCATGTCCTCTCACAATGGCCTCACTATCCCTGGTCGTCCCCTCTCATTATCCTCCCCAGCCTGCTGTCCGCACTGGGGCTGTCCCCCTGGCAAGGCTGCCTGTCCTGGCTTTGTGTGTGTGTGTAGGCAGGCAAATGGCTCCTTGCAAAATGTATGACATTAACGGCTTCAGCCCGTTTTCCTGCAGCTAAAAGCTCTGGTGATGCTAATGCAGCCAGCAGGCTAATGTGCTCTGGATTTCCTGCACCTAGAAATGATGCTAATGCAGCTAGCTGGCTAATGTGCCCTGGTTTTCCACCACACAGAGATTATGTTAATTATGTTTCTCCTCTGCAGGTCGTCTGGGATTTCCACACCCGGGTGGGGACAACCCTCTGCCCATCAATGGTACGTTTCTTCTCTCCGCTCCAGACTAAGACCACTTCACAAATGGAGAGAGGGAGGGGGATAGAGGGTGGGATGAATGAAGGTGGGGGAGGGATGAAGGCATGGAAAGAGGTATGGAGATGGTGGGATAGATGAAGGGATGGTAGGAATAGGGGGATGGAGTTTGTTATAGCTGTTGGGAGGGAGGGAGGAAGCGAGGGAGGGAGGGAGCGAGGCAGCAAAGCAGGGAGCGATGGCGGGAGTGAGCCATATGTTGATCTGGAAGGATCAGTACCAGGTTGTTTCCCAGGAACGATGAGAAGAAGGAGATCTCTCCAACACACTGCACCCTGACGTATTAAGAGGACTTGCACACACACACACACACACACACACACCCACCCGCGCTCCATCTAGAGCCTGTGTGTCACACTCCATGTTATCCTGTATGGCCTTTATTTCAACCTGCCTAAGTGCGCGCACACACACACACTAAGCAGTGCTCTACTTCCCTTGTCACATGGTACAGATAACGCTGCCATGGAGATGAGCAGATGGTGCACCAGCATAAGTGGGATTCAGAGGTTATGCACACACACAGACACAGGCACACACACACACACACACACACACAGATTCAAAGCGGATGGTCACAAGCTGATGACTCTTTAGATCCTCAAACGCAATTTCTCTCCCTCTCTCCTCTGTCTCCCTCTCCTGTCTCCGTCTTTCTGTCTCTCTCTCCCTCTCTCTTTCTCTCCCTCAGTCTCCTTTCCCACTCTCTCTCACAATAATGACAATAATGTTAATATGTGTGCGGGTGAAAACACGATGCACACACTGATACTGCAGACTGACAGGTGGGACGGACAGACAAGCAGACAGACAGACAGACAGGTTATATTTCTGTGGTTTTTATTTCCTCTGACCCCTTCTCTGCTCCACATGCAGCCAGGAACTATGGAAGGAGACGAGGTAAAGTTGTGGCAGCGATCAGGCTCATACAGGCCTCATGATATTCCCATATATCCCTCCGCAGAGTGACCTGTGAGGAGTGCGTGTTTGCATGCAGATGTTGTGTTTGTCTAGTGGTGTGTTCATATGCATATACAGTATGTCCCTCACACACCCACTAAGAGATCACACAGCACGCTATGTGAGAGCTTACTCTCTTACATAAAGCAGCTCAGAGATGTGTGTGTTGGGAAGGCAATGGTTCAACCTCCAACTCAGCTCAGCTTCACAGCCACCTACTGCCACAGGAAGTGTGTGTGTCTGTGTTTTGGCCTAGCTAGCTGTGGCTGACTATGTGGAGGGAGGGATGGAAATATGGATAGAGGGAGGGATAAAGTGAGAGATGGATGGAGGGATGGAAAGAGTGAGGCATGGCTGGAGGGATGTAGAGGGAGGGATGGGGCGAGAGACGTACGGTTCCTCGAATCGCCATTGCTCACAATGTCACCTCTAACCCCGCCCCCTCCCTCCCTAGGCCACTCCTCCCTGTTCCCCATGGAGGACGGTTTCCCTGACGACGACCGTGGCGAGCAAGGGCTGGGGGGGCTGGGTGGGGGCTGTTTCCCCCACCAGAACGGAGAACGCGTGGAACGCTACTCACGCAAGGTCTTCGTCGGAGGACTACCCCCTGATATTGACGAAGGTGCGTGTGTGTGTGTCTGTGTGTGTGTGTGTGTGTATCTTTAAAGGGATTGAATTTCTATCAATATTGATTAGTGAAAGATGAATGTTGAATGGAAGACCCCAGCACAGGCCCAAAGGTCTACTGTAGAGGGACATGATCCAACATGGCCGCTCCTGAGGTCCACTGTAGAGGGACATGATCCAACATGGCCGCTCCTGAGGTCCACTGTAGAGGGACATGATCCAACATGGCCGCTCCTGAGGTCCACTGTAGAGGGACATGATCCAACATGGCCGCTCCTGAGGTCCACTGTAGAGGGACATGATCCAACATGGCCGCTCCTGAGGTCCACTGTAGAGGGACATAATCCAACATGGCCGCTCCTGAGGTCCACTGTAGAGGGACATGATCCAACATGGCCGCTCCTGAGGTCCACTGTAGAGGGACATGATCCAACATGGCCGCTCCTGAGGTCCACTGTAGAGGGACATAATCCAACATGGCCGCTCCTGAGGTCCACTGTAGAGGGACATGATCCAACATGGCCGCTCCTGAGGTCCACTGTAGAGGGACATGATCAACTGTGCTGGTGGTGATCACACCACGGTCTCACTACAGCGTGTTTTTCCTGACTGCATTTCAGTGCAATTCCTATGTACGAGTGCCTGGTTTCAAAATGGTCACTGACAAAAAAAATTGGAATACAAATTCAGAAGTTTGTATAGATGTGTAAGATCAATCCGAGCACAGTAGCCTATTGGTCTGTGGCACAAATATTTGGAGCACTCAAATCCTGTCTCTGGGTGACCTGGTGCTTGCAAGGGGCAACCAGACTGACCTGTCCTTCTGTCCTCTCTCAGATGAGATCACCGCCAGTTTCCGTCGTTTTGGACATCTGTTTGTGGACTGGCCTCACAAGGCCGAGAGCAAGTCCTACTTTCCCCCTAAAGGTGAGTGTGAACCTTAACCCTCATCCCGAACCACACACACAGCAACCCCAACCATAACCTTAACCGCAAAAACAACCACAAACAAACAAAACCACAACCCTAACCCCTACCTCACCAAGCCCCACCCAACCACAACCCTACAGGGCACCTCCAGCTGTTTGACGTGCATAGCGTGTCATTGATTGTGTGTGTGTGTGTGTGTGTGCAGGCTATGCCTTCCTGCTGTTCCAGGAGGAGAGCTCAGTGCAGGCCCTGATAGACGCCTGCATCGAGGAGGACGGCAAGCTGTACCTCTGCGTCTCCAGCCCCACGATCAAGGACAAACCTGTTAGTGCACTCTGCCTCGACCTCTCTCTCTACCTCGCCGTCTGTACCACTCCACCTGTGTCTGTACCACTCCACCTCCCTCTCGACGCCATTGTGCCTCTCTACCTCACTGCCTCTACCGCTCTGCCTCGACCTCTTTACCTCTCTGTCTCTAGCACTCCACCTCACTATCGACCCCACTGTGCCTCTCTACCTCACTGCCTCTACCGCTCTGCCTCAACCTCTCTACTCCTACCTCTCTCTCCCTTTCTCCATCTCTCTGCATGTCCTCCTCTCTCTCTCTCTCTCTCTCTCTCTCTCTCTCTCTCTCTCTCTCTCTCTGTCTCTGTCTCTGTCTCTGTCTCTGTCTCTCTCTCTCTCTCTCTCTCTCTCTCTCTCTGTCTCTCTCTGTCTCTCTCTCTCTCTCTCTCTCTCTCTCTCTCTCTCTCTGTCTCTCTCTCTGTCTCTCTCTCTCTCTGTCTCTGTCTCTGTCTCTCTCTCTCTCTCTCTCTCTCTCTCTCTCTCTCTCTCTCTCTCTGTCTCTCTCTCTCTCTCTCTCTCTCTCTCTCTCTCTCTCTCTCTCTCTCTGACTCTCTGTCTCTCTCTCTCTCTGTCTCTCTCTCTCTCTGTCTCTCTGTCTCTCTCTGTCTCTGTCTCTCTCTCTCTGTCTCTCTCTCTGTCTCTCTGTCTCTCTGTGTCTCTCTGTCTCTCTGAAGTATAATGTAGTAAATGCTACAATGCCCCCCACCAGGTTCAGATCCGGCCCTGGAACCTGAATGACAGTGACTTTGTGATGGACGGCTCTCAGCCCCTTGACCCTCGCAAGACCATCTTTGTGGGGGGGGTGCCACGCCCTCTTCGTGCAGGTAACCTGTTATAGAGACGCACTCACTCGCCAAGGTTTTAACAGTGATCTTTATCCTATCGCAACATCGTTTTCCCGTTGTTTGTGTCTGTCGTGTGCGTTATACGTGCGTGCACGCGTGCATGTATATGCGTGTGAATCCATCCGTGTGTGTGTGTGTGTGTGCAGTGGAGCTGGCTATGATCATGGACCGTCTGTATGGAGGGGTGTGTTACGCCGGCATCGACACCGACCCAGAGCTCAAGTACCCTAAGGGGGCGGGGCGTGTGGCCTTCTCCAATCAGCAGAGCTACATTGCCGCTATCAGCGCCCGGTTCGTCCAGCTGCAACATGGAGAGATAGATAAACGGGTAAGTGGTTGCCACTCCCTCTCTCCCCCCCCCCCCCCCCCTCTTTATATCGTTTGTTCGTTCGTTCGTTTCTCTCTCGTCGGTTTTTCCTCTCTTTTTTCCTCTCCATCTTTTTCTGTCTCTCTCTCTCCTGGTTTCTGTCCATGTCTGCTGTTGTCAAACTTTATTTTTCTCACTTGGTTTTGTCTCACTATCCCTCCCTCCCATCCCCCTCCTTCCTCCTTTCTCTTTCTTCCTCCCTCCTCTTCTTCTCTCTTTCCTTCCTTCCTTCCTCTCCCTCTCTGTCTGTCTGCCTGTCTGTCTCTCTCTTTCTCTCTCTCTCTCTCTCTCTCTCTCTCTCTGTCTCTCTCTCTCTCTCTCTCTCTCTCTGTCTCTCTCTCTCTCCTCCCCCCTCCCTGCTCCTCCACCCTGTCTGGGACAGTGTGCTACATAGAGCAGCAGTGAACAGAGATAAGCAGCGTTTATCTTCTCCCTCAATCAGCTGAACAAGATGGCCTCCGCTGGTTATCTCGGGGACGCAGTCCTCACCGAACGTTCCGTGTTCAACCGGGCTGGCACCGTGACCTGATACATTTCTCTTTTGTGCGTGTGTGTCTGTGTCTCTGTGTGTGTGTGTCTGTATATTTGTGTGCGTCTGGGTCTGTCTGTGTTTGTGTGCGCGTCCCCCTCCCCCCAGGTGGAAGTGAAGCCATACGTCCTGGACGACCAGCTGTGTGACGAGTGCCAGGGCACGCGCTGCGGGGGCAAGTTTGCCCCGTTCTTCTGCGCCAACGTCACCTGCCTACAGTACTACTGTGAGTACTGCTGGGCCGCCATCCACTCCCGCGCCGGGCGCGAGTTCCACAAGCCCCTGGTGAAGGAGGGCGGAGACAGACCCCGGCACATCTCCTTCCGCTGGAACTGAGGAGGAGGGACGAGAGGGGAGACAGAGGGAGGCAGAGGGAGGGAGGGGGAGCGAGAGAGGAGTGGGGAGACGTTAGGAGTCGCAGAATCATTGTACAAAATAAATGCACTTTTCTGTTGCTGGTTCCTTTTTAGACCTAATTTGGAAAGATTTTAATTTTGGAGGTAATATATACATATATATATTTTAAAGATATAATTTTACCTTTATTTTATGCAGTTTGATTTTATATATTTTATTAGTGCACAAGATTGGCCTTTTTCTAATGCCTCCCTGATGCAGAGGGTGGTGAGCTGGGGGGGGGGGGCTTGCGTTGGGATGTAGCTGCAGTGACCCCGCGGCGTTGACCAGGGCAGGCAAGGATGTAGCTGTGATTAGAGCTCTCCCATCCTGTAGTGTGGGTGTGTGGGTGTGGGTGTGTGTGTGTGTGGGTGTGTGTGTGTGTGTGGACTTGGGACCTGCCAGAACCACAGCTCAGTCTCAACCCGTTAGAAGAACGACATGGAAAAGAGCGGGTTCTCCCGCAATCGCTTCAATCCTTGAAGCCGTTTCGTTTTTGTTTTGTTTTATTCTAGATATAAATATAAACCTATATAAGAGACCATGCTAATATTTAATGTTACTTGACGATCGTTTAAAAAACAAACAAACAAGAGTTTGGGTTTAATCTCCATTTTGACATGCAAAAACTAATACCTCAAGCTTAGCTGCTAGCGTGCTGATTGGTCAGACAGAGACGGACAGCTGGGCTCTTTCTCCCATTGGATCATAACTGTAGGGGGGCGGGGCCAGCACAGGCACCGTTTCAGACATTGCTTCGTCACTTCCTTATTTTTGTAATCCAACCAGGATGGTGGTGGAGTTGAGTAAACAGTAAAGTTGCGGAAAGAAGAGTAGAGTAGAGTAGAATTAAAGTAAAGCAGTGTCTGACCAGGGGAATGTATGAAGCTGGAGGATGTTAAGACCCAGAGAACCGGCCAGTATAGAGACATTAAACTTGCAACCAACCAACATGTTTTAGACCTTGTTCGAGGGTTCTGGGCTCTAGATCCAGGTATCTTAGGGTACAGGGCCAGCTAGTTCTCACCAATAGAGGAAAAAGCCCTGATTCTTTTTTTTTCTTTTTTTTTTTACGCAGTCTTGCAATTGAGCCCACTTTCCTATTTTGACACCTCCTAAAGATTATCAGTGTCTTCTCTGGCCCTTGTTCCAATCCTGCAAGAGAGGAGGATGCCTACGTCTGGTTCAGTCATCAACACTTATCCCTTTGAGGAGGGGACCTGTTTCCCCTTCTGTCCCCACCCAGCCAACTCAGCCAGTGTTTCTAAGCATAAATGAAGATTCTCAATATTATTGTTGTCATCATTATCAGTAGTGGTAGGACGGGTGTAATATAACTTCATCACCAAGGGCCCTGACGTATGTGGCCCGGTGCAGTTCAGAGTGTCTCCACCAGGTGGCAGAATAGAGCAGGATCCTGGAGACCTATGACTGCCTGTGCTGCAGCACCCAGTCATACCTTGCATCACTTCCTATCTGTGGATTTTTTAAATTGTTGTATTTTTTCCTATGGTTTATTTCTCTCATTTGGCTCCACCCATGTCCTTCACTATGGCCAGGTGGGCTCTTGTACACCAAAGACTGTCCCTGGATCCTGTTTAGCAGACAGACAGACAGACAGACAGACACGCAGGCAGACAGACACAGGCAAATGAAGTAGGCAGTCAGTGGATGGGGTCCTTCTGCCTGGCAGTGAGACAGGAGAAGTGTGAGGCCGGCCAGTAGTTCTCAGCCCAGTAGAAGACGTCTGACTGGGTTGCTGCTGGTCTGGTCGTTCTCCTGCGTGTCCTGCTAGCCATCAAACCCAGGTCCTCCTGCCTACTGGCCCATCGTGAAGAACCTGGGCTCAGGGCTGTGATATAGACGCTCTAGACAGTACAGTCACTCACTTGAGACAGTCTGCAAGACCTGCAGTCTTATCTGCACTCCAGAGTGAGAGTTTATAGTCTATCTGCAATGTCTGGCGTCTATAGTCTGGGGTGTCTGGGGTCTATAGTCTTATCTACACACTAGAGAGTATGTAGTCTCTCTATACTCTCTCTACAGTATATAGTCTATCTACTCTCACTATAGTGTCTGTAAGACAGAAGTCCATCTACACTCTGTAGACAGTCTGGGCCTGTTGCACCTCTTCCAGGAAATAGTTAGCATGACGGGTGAACATTTTAGAAGACAAAAACACTTTTTTGATGAATTTGATGTTTAAGAGGAAGAAAAAGAATATAAGATTATTTTATACATGGCCTGCTGATTTTGGTGCAGTGTTTTCTAGCTAAATTATTTTGTCATGCACATAAAAACATTTATTATGCACTACTTTTCTAAATCTCTTTTCTTTCAGACAGTCATTTTAGGCACATTTTTCACAAAATGGGAAAACTCCTTTTTGCAATACCTCAATTTTTCACATTGTGAAAGGTAGCTTTTGTACTTTTGTTACTGAGAGATCTGCATATATGGACATTTTCATTTAAAAGAGAAATGTTTAGTGATTTCGATATATATTATTTTCAATTATGCTTTTATACATTTCAGTGCTGAGGGATCTTTACAATTAAAAGTGCGCACTTGTGTTGTTGCGATGTCTACCCTGCAGAGAGGGGAGAGATTGGAAAGTGGGTCTCACCAGGCCTCAACCGGTCTCACCCGGCCTCGGTCGCCCTCTAGAAGATTCTAGAAGTGATACAGCATGGCCAGGACCAGCTGTCCTCTCATATTAGTGTTGTGGTCTGGAGACATGGCCGTCCTGGTGGCAGGATGGCGGCTTATCGGTATCTCTAAGTACCCACTCCGTCACCGGAACATACTATTATAAGGAGAATGCAAATTCAACACAGGTCTATGTATAGGTTGGGCCTCGTATCACAAGAATGGATGTTTGGTGTTTAGGTATTTTAACATTTGAAAATATATATTCTTGAACTTGCCAACTAGCTCCTATTGTAATCCTTAGCATGCATGAAAAAGACCAATGATACGTGAATTAGCTATTGAAAATTGATTGTTGTGGTTGTGCACCAAATGTTTCTCAACTATAATTTGTTAAGGGCAACCCCCCCACCCCTCCCCTGTACTACCCCCCCCCCCCCCATCCTCTAACAACCCACTCGCCTCAACCCACCCCCCATACTTAACACTCAGCAGGATGATGCACAGAAAACAAAGACAATAAAGATAAAAAATCAACTAAGACATGAACTGGGTAGGACTAGCATCCTATAGGACACTGTTGAACAGACTCGATCACTCACCCCAGTGCTCGGGAAAAGCTCTGCCATGTTGAGAGAAGGGGAACTTTAAAACTTGAATGTGGTAAATGTTGCAAGTTAACTCGGAGTTGTTATGTGCAATACTTCTTTTGAACCTTTTTCCAGATAAAGACTCTTTGCAATGTAATTCTTTAATGCCATTTTTAATTGCAGACATTTAAAGAAGATGTTGATATGTTTTTCACAGTCATTTTCTACTGTTATCGTAATCCTTTTCATGCTGGTGTTTGTAAAAAAGAAAAAAAGAAATCAAACTATTTGTACTAATATAAATAATTGAAGTTATTTTTAAAACATTTAAAGGTTTTGTGCTCATTTGCTTATTTTGTTTATTTCAAGCTACTGTGATTGATTGCATTGTAATTATTAGGTCAATAATGTATTTAGCTGTTCATTGGTATATTTTTAATTGGAATGTATAATTACTTTTTATAATTTTGATCAGATTTATGTTATATTTTTAAGGTGAAGCTTTTAATATGTTAAAGTGACTAGTTTTTACTAATTGCTATATTGTGCTCCACAATATATGGTTCTCATTTTCTGAAGGAAAATAAATATTTAAATATTTGTCTGTTAATGATGTCACTTAATGGCGAAATTTCAATAGTTTTTAACTGTGTATGGGAAGGTTGTTGTATTTATTCTTAGCATTTTCTACCTAGATACCACCTTCATTTTTATTATCATTTCACTTTATAAGTTCCTATTTTTGTATTTTCTTTTCTTATTAAGTTATGTAATATGAAATGTCCACATTTTTAGGAGTTGGTCTGTTGAAGTACTAGTGAAATGAAAAAGAAAAATCTAATGTTATTTAATTGTTTGCAGCCAACTATTTATAACAGTATGCATAATTTTTAAATATTTGTAATGTGAAATGTTGAATGAAATAAAAACTTAACTGTGACGATGTGTGTTGTTGTTATTATTCTGAATGTCTACTTGAGCATTGATAGTGTATGAACTTGTTGATTGTGGATCATAGATTTCCATGCGTATGTAGCGCTTGATAATGTAGTTAGAGACTTAGCAAGAGAAGCAGTCTGTAGTTTACTCACAACTGCTGGATCCTGAATCTCTTCCTTGTTTCAACTTAAATTGTTATTGCAGTTGCCCTTACAAAGTACAAACTGTTGCATGCAGTAAGGAAACCCCCCCCCCCCCATCCTCAACAATCCATACCCCCCAGAACCAGACCCCCAGAGCCTTGATGGGTGACAATCTTTACAGTAGCTGTCTAACAGAATGTGTTGACATGGCGAGGCTGGGGCGCATGATGGTGACATCATGCCTGTTTGTCTGACACACCACACAACGACATGCTCAAAACACCACACAAGGGCATGCACAAACATACACACCACAAAGGCCTGCTAAGCAGATCCAGTCTGCTCTGAAGCCTTGAGAGCTGGCTACCATCCACGGGCTCAAATCAAATCAAATCAAATTTATTTGTATAGCCCTTTTTACACGCAAGCATGTCACAGAGGGCTTCACATACGCCCATAGAACTGCCCCTCAACCAACCTAAACCCTCAAGGAAGACAAGGAAAAACTCCCAGAAAAACTCCCAACGGGAGAAAAAATGGAAGAAACCTTGGGAGGAGCAATTCAGAGAGGGATCCCCCTCCTCGAGACGGTTGGCAAGAGAGAGGAGCAGAACACAAGCTAAACATAGTCATAGTGTCAATGGGTTTTGAAACACCAAAAATCCATTGTTCGGCTTTATAGACGTTGGATAGGACCGGGAAACTCGCTGTTGGCCGTCATGGAGACGGTTGACGACCTGGTCCAGCGTTGGTAGACCGACGACCAGGCAGGTCCTGACAGCTCAGACCCCCCACACCACAAGGGATGTGTGGGGGGGACAGAGAGGAGAACAGGGATTAGAGAATGCCAGGAGCAGCTAACAGTTTCAGTCGTAATAGAATGAGATCCCCACCGGTCAAGTGTGGACTAGTGCAGCAATTTAACAAAGCTAAAAGGGTATTTGATGCAGCCCCACACATCAAGACAGCGACAGCCCCCCTCGGTTGGAACATGAAATCTGTTCCAGGGGAAACAACTCTAAAATAGGTTATATTTATACGAATAAGGATGAAAACAACCAGCCCCCCGTTGTCTCCAACTAGTAAACTATAACAATTAAAATATACAGCAACGGAACTATTACAGTAACAATATACAATAACAGGTTTACTTTATTTGTAACATTTAAATGGGCAGTGTGAACATAAGCTAAAATTACAATTTAAAAGTTACATGTGATACACACATAGGCAAACGCACACCCCAGGTTTACATAGAAAGTACACACATTTAACAATCATAGGATTGACTAAACAGGAACGTTTTTAATCTAGTTTTAAATGTCAAAACAGTATCAGCCTCCCTAATTGAAACAGGTAATTTGTTCCAGAGAAGAGGTGCTCTATATGAGAACGCCCTACCTCCAGCAGTTTTTTTCTTAATTTTGGGTATTACCAGATAGCCGGCATCTTGAGATCTTAGAGCTCACACGCACATGCGCATATTGTGTACAGCTATCCTACCAGTCCCATTCAAATTCAGATTTTCCCTAACCCTTATCTTAACCCTAACTATAATCCAAAAATCGAACATAAATCCTAACCCTAGCTCCTAACGATAAAACCATTCCTATCTCCTAACCCCAATCCTTGATGTAATTCTAACACTAAACATTTACGTTTAGTCATTTAGCAGACACTCTTATCCAGATTAACTTGGAGTAAGTACAGGGACATTCCCCGCCCCAAGGCAAGTATGGTGAAGTGCCTTGCCCGAAGATACGTCATTTGCATGGCCAGGAATCAAACCAACAACCTTCTTATTAATAGCCCGATTCCCTAACCGCTCAGCCATCTGAACCCCCTTATACTCCCTAGAAATTGCTATTAAAATGTTGGGGACCAAGGACATTTCCCAAGAAGATAAATCTGATCTCAGTTTAAGTCTCCACAAAGGTTCTTAAAGCCACAACACACATTGTCACACACAGAGATGTGTATAAGAAATATGAGTCAGTCAAATGTGTGAGACTCAGTACACAGAAGCAGAGCAAAACCTCATTCAGACCTAACACTAAGTACACTGAAGCAGAGCAATACCTCTTTCAGACCAGAGACTCAGAACTGAATCAGAGCAAAGCTTCATTCAGACCTGAGCACTAAAGAGTTATGGACTGTGTAATAAACAATGTTTACTTTGCTGTTCACATAGGCCTACTAGTTTAAACCAGATACATAATGTACATTGTTTACATACCATGGGTTACATTGTTTTTGTGCAGAGTACATATATCTTGCATTCTCATTCCCTTCTGCTTTCCATAGGTCTTCACTGTTGAAAAAAGCTCAAACTCACATGGTTCCATCGTAAATACCTATTATGTGTTATTGACAATAAACCTGAACTTGAACTGCAGTGTTTTGTGTTGGACTTCTGTCATTCTGGAAGCTGTGCATTTACGCCCCCTTGTGATCTAGTTGACGACACTGTCATTGTTGCACTCTGCCCAGAAGCTGAAATGGGTTTCCTTTGCACTGGGCCTGGTAATTATGTGAGTTATGCTGTGCTTGGTATATAGGCTACGACCGTTACTTGACTTTAACCACTTGAGTTGCGTCAGAAGTAAATATTTCTGATCCTTGACTTTCTACTTTAGAAAAAGGCGTCTGTTGAATCATTTAAATGTCAAAATATGATGTCAAGATCTATAAAGAATGTGTGCTCCTCGCTTTGCACCTCTGAAATCCATATGGAGGAACTGACAGCGCTCGCGTTTGCAAGTCATTGTCTGTAGAGGGCGGTAAATATTCAGATAAAAAACTGGACGAACGTGCCCTCAGACAGGCAAACATGTTGTATTCGATAGAAAACCACCCTAGCGGAACCATCGTCAACAGCAGACAGCAAGGGAAAGCTGTGGTTGGCTAGGAGGCTAGGTTACCTAGGGAGACGGCCAGCCAGCCAGCCAGTCCGTCCTCCGCGCTCTCATCAGCACCATTGGCGATAGACTCCGCGACCGACACCGCGTCTACACCCGACCCTCCGCACTCTGCTCTGCGCTTCTCTTATCTTGTCGTTGTGTTATCATCGACAGACAAAATAAAGGAAACTTCAAGAGGGGACAATTGAAGACGTAAGTAGTCGTTTGTTTGTTTGTTTAAAGGGTGTTCATGTGCAGGTTAGAGGATGAACGGAGCAGGTGAGATGTAGCTTTCTGCTGGGAGCCAAAAGCACAGGATTCGGTGTCTGGTTGCCGTTCCCGGGCGCGGTGCAATACGATAATATATATTTTAGCTTTTTTTTGCCTGCATGATGAGAATCAAAAACGCAGCTGGAAGGTCGCATCATAAGCTCTTATTTAAACACAGATATGTAAATAAATGTTCGTTTTTTCTGCTGTTTGCTTGGTTACGTTCCATTCTCATTCCTACAGTGTACCTGGCAACAAAATATCAAGTGTCCTATTTTCTTAAAACTACGCATGTAGCTGTGAAGCCACCTTTGTAGTTATTGGCCGATTAGTTAGGCCTATTTGTTTTAGTTAGTAGGAACCGATTTATTGGGTTATAACTCGTCTTAACAGCCTCCCATGATTTATTTCCACAGGATTTTTCTCGGAAAGGTGTTAGTTGAATTTCAGACGCTGAAGATGGTTAAATTGGGGAGTAACCTACAAGATAAGGGCGCCAAAGCTGTAAGCGTAGAGGACGGCTTCCAGAACGTTCCCCTGATCACGCCGCTGGACGTCGGTAACCTGCACTGCCAAGCACCTGATAAGGTACGGTAATCGGTGGACGTCTCTCTCTCTCTCTCTCTCTCTCTCTCTCTCTCTCTCTCTCTCTCTCTCTCTCTCTCTCTCTCTCTCTCTCTCTCTCTCTCTCTCTCTCTCTCTCTCTCTCTCTCTCTCTCTCTCTCTCTCTCTCTCTCTCTCTCTCTCTCTCTCTCTCTCTGTCTTTCCGACGGCAGTCATGCCAACCTTTACCGGTGTCCTTCCCCGAGCATCATTACGTAAAAAACAACAAACAGAAGCATCCCTCCTTTCCTCTCCCGGTCCCCCGCGGCCTTTGTCTCACAGCGCAGATTAGAGCAGATTTGGAGCGCAGAGGGGGGGTTAGAGAGGGGGGAGGGGGAAGATGCCATTTGAGTCTTTTTCGTACCAGTCGCATGGCTGCTGTGATCTGGAGTGTCTGTTGTTAGACCTTCCGTGCTATTGATGGAGCATTTTTTTAAACAAGTGGCAAAGGAAAACGTATAGCCTATTAGAAATTATATTAGAAAGTGCCACAAAACATTAAATAGTTGCGGAATCACGAGGTTTTCTGCCAACCTTTTTCCCGCAACTGTTAATTGCGTCTTAATCGAAAAAAGGAATACATTCTCTTGTTCATTAAAGCGTCACCAACACCATTCTTCGATTACACCCCCATGTACAGGAGAACAAAACACAGTATCTGAACACTGATCTGTTCTGTTACATTTGACATTCTCAATGAACAGTCTCCTGTTCCTTGACTATAGGTAGTTGTAGGCTACTGCAATTAAAGAATAGTTAAAGTGTGCCAAGATATAGTCATAGTGTATTTAGAGTACTGTTAGACAATAGTTAATAAATCTTGCACACATAACCACATCTCAGCTACCCATAATAAAATACTATATCTTACTATATCTTATGTCTTACTACAGTTCAACAACAACATCTCAACCACAGTGTGTTGATGTGGCAGAGGATACAGAGCGTGTGTTCTCCGGTGTGTGACAGTGAGGATATGCTGAGACTACCCCAAGCAGCCCTTCCTCTTTCTCTCATAACACTCACAGGCAGGATTAAGCCTAATCCTAGGCTGGATTATCCACCACTGGAAATCATTGTTAGTCTAGGACTAGTGGCAATGTGCCTGTGTGTATCTGTGTGTGTGTGTGTGTGTGTAGGGGGGGGGTCTGTTTGTGTACATATTTGTGTGTGTGTGCGTTTTTGTTTGTGTGTGTGTGTTTCTGCCTGTGTCAGCAGTCAGAGAAGGCAGGGAACCAGGCGGTCAGTAGGCAGAGGACCAGGCAGTCAGAGAACCAGGCAGTTAGAGAACCAGGCAGTCAGAGAACCAGGTGATCAGAGTACCAGACGGTTAGGCAGAGAACCAGGGCATCATAACACTGTGTGCTCTACTTAGCCATTCTATGAAGGCAGTAATTACTAGTGATTAGAGTTGCCATGCTCATAGATTTCCCCCTGTGTGGTTGTGATAGAAAGAGAGAGAGGATGTTTGTATGTGTGGTATATGTGGGTGTGATCTGTGTGTCTGTGTTTAAATGTGTTTGAGTGTGTGTGTGGTATGTGTGTGTGGGTGCCTGTAACCTTTGAGGAGGAGTAGAGTGTTTATCCTTAACAAGGAATAGAAAGGATATATAAGGGGAGGGGCACGAAGAGAGAGGGGGGGAGAGGGAGAGAGAGGGAGGGAGGGAGGATCGAGAGAAGGTTCGAGAGAAAAGGAAAGGGAGGAACAGAGACAGAAAAAGAAAGAGAAAGTTGGAGAGACAGAGGGAGGGAGACAGAGATGAACTTAAAGAAAGGAAGAGAGAGACAGGGGAGAGGGACGGAGGGGAAGAGAGAGAAACAGAGAGAGGGAGGGACAGAAAGAGAGAGGGAGAGAGGGGAATATAGTTAGAGTGTAGTTGTACTGCAATTGAAGAATAGTTAAGGTGTAGTAAGGGGTAAGACATAGTCATAGTGAGTTTGGAGTACTGTTAGATTATAGGTAAGTATAGCTTGCACACGTCTACATACATCACACATACACTCACACACACAAACACACTTATTTTACACACACACACACACACACACACACACACACACACACACACACACAGCCATACTCTCAGACTGCAGTGTACCTCCTCCAGAATGAGAAATGAACCAGCCAATCATCATGATAACAGGCTTCTTCAGATCACACAAGAAAGCCACCAGGAGACAGCCGAGTAATTCAGGAGGAAAATGAACTGTCAAGGTGATTGGATGAGGGGCGGGGATTGTGCTTCACATGACAAGTGGCTTCTTGTTGTCATGGGGACGTGAGAAGGAAGTGGTGTAAGGACATAGGAGGGTGTCAAGATTCTGGAAATACTCTTATCTACCTATCTATCTATCCTTCCACCCTCCCTCTCCCTCTTCCTGTTCTCCCTCTCTCTTTCTCTCTCCCATAGAAATTGGGTTTCCAAAGCACATGTCCTCCCCCTTCTTGTGGGCCAGTTGACAAAATTGTAAATGTTTGGCAGTGGGTGTTTAATGGAACAACCATTGAAGTCTGCAACGTTTTCTAAAGTAGCCACTATGTCATACTTCTGCCACAGTCTTTGTGTTATCACAGAGGTGAATAGAGACTAGACAGTATAGACAAGTGACAAACACTTGGCCAAACTCCCTGGGCTGGTATACAGGACAGGGATAAAAGATCAATGTACTGTGAGGACGTTGGTAAGATGTATGTATTGGTCTGTTGTTGTTTGTTGTTGATGCTGTTGTTGTTGTTGTAGTTGCTATCGTAGTTGTCTGTTTGTTTGCCTGACTTGATGATTATTGCAATGCACACTATGAATTTCAGAAAAGACAAATTAATTTGTATATATATATATATCTATCTCTATCTCCCTCTCTCTTTGCGTTTCTTCCTCCCTCCCTCTGTCACTCTCTCCCTCCTCGTCATTCTACTTTCCCTCCTCTTTCTACCATCCCTTTCTTCCACCCACCCCCTCTCTCTCCATTCATCCCTCTCTGTCTTTTGCTCTCTTTATCCATCTCTCCCACTCCCTCTTTCCCTCCCTCTTTCCCTCCCTCTTTCCCTCCTTCTTTCCCTCCCTCCCTCCTTCTTTCCCTCCCTCCCTCCCTCCCTCCTTCTTTCCCTCCCTCCCTCCCTCCCTCCCTCCCTCCCTCCCTCCCTCCCTCCCTCCCTCCCTCCCTCCCTCCCTCCCTCCCTCCCTCCCTCCCTCCCTCCCTCCCTCCCTCCCTCCCTCCCTCCCTCCCTCCCTCCCTCCCTCTCTCGCCATCCTTCCTCTTCTTCTCTCCATCCTTCTCCCTATCCCTCTTTCCCTCCTCCTCCTCTTCTATCCAGGTGGTGGTGAAGACCAGGACTGAGTTCCAGACAGAGAAGAAGAGGCTGAAGGTTCCCAAGGTGGAGGAGTTCACCATCAGCTTCACGGACGGGGTCTCCGAGAGACTGAAGGTACACACACACACACACACACTGAGGCACGCACACTCACTCTCATATGCACGCACACACTCTTACATATACACACACACCAGGGGCGTAGCCGGAATCATCTTTTTGGGCAGGCCTAGAAAAATATGGATGGGCATCTTTTCATTTTTTTTTCTTATCTACTCTGCTGTGCACCCGGTGCATCATTTTTCAGAGATATTTTCTTTTTTGGGTAGGCCTTAGAACACACGCCACTGACACACACACATGTTCTCACACATCCAGTCTTTAGTGTGATGCGTTGTGACAGGGCATATCCAGCTCCACGTTGGTGGATGATAAACTGCTCCTCGACCAAACAGACATTTGGTCTTGCCTGGCCTGACCTTGTTTGGCCTGGTCAAGACACACGCACACAGACGTCAGAGCTCATGTCATTCATTCAAGTGTCTCACATCCTCCTGTGGCACCTTCTCGACCAAACACAAGTTGCCATGGCAGCAGGGCCCCATGCATAAACACGCTTGAGTGTCCTAATAACTGAGAGAGGGTGCATGTGTGTGTGTGTGTACATGTGTGTGTGTGCATTTGCGATCAGATACCGTCATGGAGGCAAACAGGACAAGGGAGAGAGGATAGAGGATGACGGTGTGTGCGTCTGTATGCATGTGTGTATGTGTGTGTGCACAAGCGTGTGTATGTGTGTGTGTGTGATCTGCACAGTAACATTAGCAGGAGGTTTGCCTGGTGGCCATGTTCAACGTGATCGGCATTAGGATCAGGGTTCAGTGTGAAATTAGCATGTGAGAGGAGAGGAGGAGAAGCGATGACAGAAGGGAGGAAAGAAGAAGAGAGAATGGGAGAGGCAAGGGTAGAGGTAAAGAAAGGAGGAGAGGAGGAGAATTCAGGAGAAAATGGAGATGGTGAGCAGAGCAGAGAGGTATAGAGGAGAGGAAAGGAGCCAGCTTGTGAAAGTTATTTGAGGAAGCTGACAAGCAGAGAGATATGTACATATTCTACACGGACACAGGCTGTGAAGCCAGGCTGACACACACACACACACACACACACACACACACACACACACACAGGCCTATGTGAGCAGGATTGTGAGTGATTGAGAGGCAGATTGTCTGTGCCTGCCTGTGTGCTGAAGCAAAGCTGAAAGGCTTGACTGCCCAAGCCTTACCCACGCACACACACGCACACACACACACTCTCTCACACACAAACACACACACACACTTTCTACATCTCTCCTTTCTCCATCCTTTCATTCTGAGCTTTCTTTTGGATGGAGCGTGGTGTATGTGTGACGGATGTGCGTGTGAGTGTTTATATATAAATGTGTGTATGTGATCGTGTGTATGTGTGTGTCAGTGTGTGTGCACGTGTGTGAGTGTGTGTGTGTGTACAAACACTCTTCCACCTACCTGGCCCGTAGCCATGGAGCTATGCCAAGAGCTCCTGACAGCCAATCAGAAAGACCACCTGGGTAAACGCCAGATATTGATTGGGTAATTCACTCAGACATCCATGTCATACATGGGGGGTGGGGGGGGTGGGTGAAAAGGGAGGAGATGTACAGAGATGTGTTGATTTTGAAGGGCTTCTCTCACTGCTGAAATCAATCTCACTATATAGTGAATTTGCCTCTTGTTTTCTCTCTCCAGCCCTCTCTGTCTCCCTCATTCTCTCTCTCTCTCTCTCTCTCTCTCTCTCTCTCTCTCTCTCTCTCTCTCTCTCTCTCTCTCTCTCTCTTTCTCTCTTTCCCGTGGGTGGGTCTCCATGGCACCATGATGTCAGAGCCCTTTTCCCAGAGAAACACTTTTGTTCCCCTCCTCACCTCTCCTCCCCTCACTCATCTCCTCTGTACTCTCCTCTCCTTCCCTCTCCTTTCCTGTGAACGTGTGTTGGTGTGTATGTCTGTGTGTGTTTGTCTGATGTCGGTCTATGTGTTTGTGAACGTATATTTGTGTGCTTTCGTTTATGTCTCTGTGTGTGTGTGTGTGTGTCTGTGTGTGTGAATGCGTGCGTGCCTGCGTGCATGTGTGTGTGCATATGGGTGAGTATGAGGTGTTCCCCGTGGGTATGCCGAGTTCATCTGTCTCAGTCAGAGAATGTCTTCATTAGATCTAACAGTGTGTTTACATGAACACAAACACGCATACACGCATGCACGCGCACACAGACATGCGCACCCACACACAATCACGCTGACATGCACACACGCTGTGCTGTCTCCATGGAGACTGTGCACCATTAGCATGATGATAAATGAGATCCTGGAGAACACCGTCTACTCTAATGCATCTAAATGCGTTCCACTTCTCAATACCGACCTTGTACTCTAATCCCCTCCTCTTCTCCTCCTCTCCTCTCCCTTAGTCTTGATCTGGTTCTGGTTCGGATCTTTTGAGAACTGTAGTGTGTTCTGGTTCTGGTTTTTAGACAGCTGTAATGCGTTCTATTTAAGGTTGTGGTTCTGGTCCTTTACTGTAGGGAGCTGCATCATTAATCCCAGTCAGATAATAATCCCTTCTCTACCTACTGGAGGGATTAAAACGGACGTCAATACCACCACCACCACCACCACCACAATAACATCACCAAAACAAAACTTATCAAAACAACAAATCTCCAACAGCACAAACAATAACCACAACAGGCAAGGAACAGTCACAACACCCAGGTGCACCATGGGAGTAAGGGAAGATGGCGAAGAGCCTCTGTAGCGCCATGTTGGTTTGGGGCGCAGTCATGACCTCATTTACAGATCTCTCTCATACACACATACACACACACACACAACATGTACACAGCCAAACATCCTCACACAGGTACACACACACCACATACATATTGTATGTACACACTGTGACAACCACAGAGTCTGAGTGCTTTGACGTACACAATCTCGAGTCGGAGACAGAAAAAGATGGGTCGCACGGCTTGTGCATGTCAGGACAAACGGAAAGAAAAACACTGAAATCCCAGTAGAGGTTTTTCCTTTGTGTCTTGTCTTCAAGAGCCAAGCTCCTCAAGGATGGTCTACCAGTCCTGCACGTGGGGGGGGAAGAGCAGGAAGGATTTAACTCTCAAACAATATGTTGCCCTAACCCACTCTGAAGCACTCGTTGTCGCTGCCCGCTCTGGTTTGTGGATCGCTGAGAGCTGATGGGCACCAACCAGGCTGTCTGTTAGCAGAGCGTGTCGCAGAAAACTCTGCCCACTCCACCAGCTGGCAGCGCTGTCCCTGGTGCTGGAAGGTTCCGGGGTGGCCTGGTTACGTACACTCGCTGTGTGAACTGGGGTCCAGGGAGGGGACTCCATGACCAACTGCAGTCGGAGTGAGGGGCCTGATTCTAGCCATAACACGATCCTGATGTTTATGGTGAAAAAATGTTTCGCACGGAAGTATAGAACAAGCCTACCGTGAAAATGTTAAACTCAAATTGATGTTGTTGTGTGTGGTGGCAAAGGCCTCAGAAGGAAGTAAATTCAAATGACCAACACAACGGATGCATAATTACACGTCAGATGACTACTGTCAGTCTGCCTGGATAAGACAACCCCGCCCACCCCATTTCCCTGGCCCCCCCATCTCCCTGCCCCCTCCCTCCCCTCCAGCCAGTGAAAAAAGCAGGGTTTGATCCCTTCTTCATAGTTTCCAGTAAAGAACAACAAGCCCTGTTTGAGCAGATAGGAAGTAGAGAGGACGACAGATTAGCCGAACACAAGAACATGGCAGCTGGAAGACTGAGCAGTTGCCAGATTTTTCCTGAGCAGTTGCCCGGTTTGTAAACAGCTCAGCTCAGTAATCAACAGTAGGTGAACACACACACACACATATCTATTAGGTGTACACACACACGTTAGGTGTACACACACATTCAGCAGATTCATAAGCTGTAGCAGTAAGCTAGTAGACACCAGGCTGGTTACTAAGTAAAATCAAATCATATCAAATGTATTTGTATTGGCCTTTTTTCAACAAATGTCACAGAGGGCTTCACGTACGTCAATTGAACACCAACCTAAAAAAATGAAGACTCCCAGGAAAACTCGTTGAGAAAAAATGGAAGAAACCTTGGTAGGAGCAATTCAGAGAGGGATCCCCTCTTCCAGAGACGGTCTGTGATACAGAGTGGTGCAGACCACATGCTGTAAACTGTTATGCAGTAAGAATAGAAATTCAAGTGAACGTTTGCATTGAAATCGGTGGTAAAACACAAATATTCAGAGTTCTGAATCAGCAGAGCATTTGGAGTGCTCTGCATTGGTGTTTGTCAGTTTGAACAGTGGTCATCTACAGGGCTGGGATGAACAGGATCAGCAGAACCCCAACGGGGGGGGTCAGTTGGATGGTCTGGTAGGAGCCAGAAGTTCTGTGTGGTCCATCAGAGGGCATTAGAGACTGATGTCCCTGTTGTCGTCAAGGTCCACAAGATGAAAGGTTCTGCAGTAATCCGTCCTTGGGGCCAGTGTGAGGGTGCAGAACTGTGTCAACTGCCCAGTATGCTCTCTGCTAACCTACCGCCTGAGCTGATCACAAACCTGGCAACCTGTCAGCACAAACCTGGCAACGGGTGGTCTTTAAGCTGCGGACGGCAGACGAAGCCTGTGGCTCAGCATAACCCTACTACAGTATGGGGGGGGGGGAGATTAGAGTCTACAGCTGCTTCTTTAATAACCCCGACTTTTATTGATCATTCATTACTATTACGAGTTCTTAAACAAACTGTGTGGATCGTTCTGGTGCCTGCACAGATAGGAGATTGGTGGAAACGTGTCAAAACGAGGACTGATTGGTCAGGCGTCATGGAGATTAAAGGAATGATAAATCGAGCATGGTCAGCTTGTGAGCTTTCTTCACACGTATCGTGTTCTCAATGTAAGGACAGTGTGTGTGTGTGTGTGTGTGTGTGTGTGTGTGTGTGTGTGTGTGTGTGTGTGTGTGCGTGTGTGTGTGTGTGACAGCAGCTGATGGGTGAGGATGTAGCAGCATGTTTGTGGAGTGGGTGAGGATGGGTGAGGAGGAGGTAATAAAGGGGTAATGAGGGGGTAGGTAGGGGGTGTGGAGGGGTGATGAGGGGGTGTGGAGGGTTGAGGAGGGGGTAAGAAGGGGTGTGGAGGGGGTGTGGAGGGGTGAGGGGGTGTGGAGGGGAGAGGGGGTGTGGAGGGGTGAGGGGGTGTGGAGGGGAGAGGAGGGGGTGTGGAGGGGTGAGGGGGTGTGGAGGGGAGAGGAGGGGGTGTGGAGGGGTGAGGGGGTGTGGAGGGGAGAGGAGGGGGTGTGGAGGGGTGAGGGGGTGTGGAGGGGAGAGGAGGGGGTGTGGAGGGGTGAGGGGGTGTGGAGGGGAGAGGAGGGGGTGTGGAGGGGAGAGGGGGTGTGGAGGGGAGAGGGGGTGTGGAGGGGAGAGGAGGGGGTGTGGAGGGGAGAGGAGGGGGTGTGGAGGGGTGAGGAGGGTGTGGAGGGGAGAGGAGGGGGTGTGGAGGGGAGAGGAGGGGGTGTCGAGCTATGGCAGATTCTCAGTGGGGGAGCTCTTCTACTCTGGGGTCAGGGGTTGATTACATGTCGTATTAACGTTAAGCTTTGCTAATGTGCTCATCTTTTGGTGCTTCTAATGGCTGTGTGTGTGTATGTGAGTGTCTGCGTCTGAAGGACAGCTAAGGGGAGATCTGTCACCAAGTCTGTTGTTAGGGCCTCATTCAACATTATTCAGTCTGCCTCCATCGGTCTGACAATCTCCATTATACTGAAGAGACGAGAGAAGGAAAGAGAAGGAGAGGAGAGGAGTGAGAGGGGGAAAATACTGGATAACAGGAGAGGAGGGGAGCGGAGCGGAGAGAGCAGGGGAGGGGAGGGTAGAGAAAAGAGGAAAGGGTACGTACTGCTAGACTTTGAATCATTCTGCACTGACTGGGTCGAATCTGGGTTGCTGTGTATGCTGAAACAGCTACACACACACAGACACACACACTCTCTCACTCTCTTTTCTTCTCTCTGAAGTCGTAAGCTGACAACACCATTTTAACAATTGTCTCTCAGCTCTCTGTCACACGCATTTGCATAATTTTAATTTAGCGGCCATTCAACCACAGCCAATCAGGGATGAGACAGGAAGCAGGAGAAGCATATCCTGTTAGTGCTTAATGAAGGGGTGTGGTCTGGCACCGACAGACAACTGCAGGCATACATGGAGATGAGAGATGAAGGAGAGAAGGCAGTGGACAGGGGGACTCAAATGGCTGAGCGGTGAGGGAGTCGGGCTAGTAATCAGAAGGTTGCCGAATCGATTCCCCGCCGTGCCAGATGACGTTGTGTCCTTGGGCAAGGCACTTCACCCTACTTGCCTCGGGGGAATGTCCCTGTACTTACTGTAAGTCGCTCTGTATAAGAGCGTCTGCTAAATGATTAAATATTTTTTATGGGGGGACGGGACAGGAGGATGAGAGAGAGAGAGCGTGGAGATGAGGAGGAGGAGATTAGATACAGGAAGACGGAGAGGGAAAGAACGATGAGAGAGGAGAATGTGGAGGTGTTGAGAGGAATACATAAGCTTAACCTGTCAGATAGCTTCACACTTTTCTTTCCATCCCTCTTTTTCTCAGCCATCTCTCGCTCTCATTATATTTACCTTACCTCCTTCCTTCCCATCCTTACCTCCTTCCTTCCTCACCTCTTTCCTTCCTTATCTCCTTACTTCCCTCCGTCCGTCCTTCCGTCCTTCCCTCCCAGATTCCTTCCGTTATTTATTCCCTCCACCTTTGAATTTTTGACTCTCTCTCCCTTTCACTCTCACTCTCCTTTTATCACTCACTCACTCACTCTCTCTTTCTTTCTTTCTTTCTTTCTTTCTTTCTTTCTCTATCTCTCTATATATCTCTCTCTCTCTCTCTCTCTCTCACACACACACACACACACACTCTGTCTCTTTCAGTCTTCTAGGACAGAGCACAAAACAACTTTATTGGTGTGTGTGTTTGTGTGTGTCCACTTTAACAGATGCAGATTGTATTGGTGTCAACCTCAGCTCGTTTGTCATGTGTCACAATAGAACCTTGCCCAAAGCTGTCTGTGACCCCTCTCTCTCTCTCTCTCTCTCTCTCTCTCTCTCTCTCTCTCTCTCTCTCTCTCTCTCTCTCTCTCTCTCTCTCTCTCCCCCCCCCACACAGGCACACATTAACATAAATACACGCACACACATGAAGGTGCACACACACAAAAACACACACAAACCTCAAACTAAGACATTATTTGCAGGAATGTGTGTGGAGTGAGTCTTTGTATATAACCGAGCAGCATGAATATGTGTGTGTGTCCTCCAGGTGACAATCCTGATTGTACTGGCTCTAGCGTTCCTAGCCTGTATTGTCTTCCTGGTGGTGTACAAGGCTTTCACCTACGACCACAGCTGCCCTGACGGATTCATCTACAAGGTGACCCTTGACCCCTGGCCCTTACCCCTCACCCTGCATGATTAGTCTTCCTACCTTCACTAATACAGATCTTCTTTAAACATCCAATATCAAAATGAACTAAAGCTTCTCTCTCTGTACGTGTGTGTGTATGCCTGTGTGTGTACATGTGTGTGTGTGTGCAGCACAAGCGGTGTATCCCAGCCTCTTTGGAAGCCTACTACAATGCCCAGGACGTAAACTCCAGAGGTCGCTTCTACACAATCATCAGCCATTACAGCATGAACAAGCACTCCTCTTCCTCTTCCTCCTCCTCTTCCTCCCATGCCCTGCCACCCTGGATGCCCTCCGGTGCCAACCCCAAACCCCCGGGCACTGACCCTGCCCACTAAGCCTGCCTGGGGAGACACACACACACGTAGGTGTGCACACACACACATAGGTGTACACACACACACACACACGTGTCCACACACACGCGCACACACACATACGTAGGTGTACACACACACACACACGTGTCCACACACACGCACACACACACATACGTAGGTCTACACACACACACACACACACGCACAAACAAATTGTACAAACATTCATGCATACAGTTGATGTGCACACACACATTCAGTTGGTGTGTACAGACACATAGGTTTACACACGCACACACACACACACACACACACGTGTATGTTTACAAGTACATACATACACACACAAACATGTACAGCAGGTGCGCACACCACACACATCTATAGGTGTACAGACACAAACCAAGGTGCATACACACCTATAGTTGCACACACACTCAGCAGATGTACAGACACACACACACACACACACAAATCACTGAACGTAGGTGTGATCCCTCCTAAGCCCCTCTATTCTTTGTCTCTGTTAATCTGCTGTCGGTTTTGCCATCAGAACCTGATAGGAAAATTGGATTTCTCCTGCTGTACAAAGACCCACTAGTTCATGTTGAGAGGGTCTGGTTGAGACTCCAGTTTGTTCAATTTTTCTCGGATATGTGTGACATCAACTCCCCGCAAGTCCCTCTTCACCTCGGTTCTCCTATGGTGATTTATTTGTTGTTGTGAACGCTTTTTTCCAGATATTGTAATGGTGTTAGTTGATGTAGCAATGTGTACCCTCTCCGCTCCTTTCATCCTCACTTTTCTCCTCTCCCCGACTCCTCCACTTCTCTCTTCCTCTTTCCTCCCTTCCTCTTCTCTTCTCTCCTCTCATCTTCTCATCTCATCTCTACTCTACTCCTCGACTCCTTTCTTCTCCTAAGTTTGAAATGAAAATAAAATCAAACAATCACCCTTGTGATCTGTAAATAAAGAGTACCGTGTCTGTTTGTTATTCTGTCTACCTATCTGTCTGTCTACTTGCCTGTCTCTCTGTCTGTCTGTCTTTCTGTCTACATGTCTGCCTGGCTCGCCTGTTTGTTTGTGTAATTAGCAGTTCTAGTCTCTCTATGTCTCTGAATGTCAGACTGCTGGTCAAAGTCTGTAGGGCGGCAGGGAAGAGAGAGAAAGGGAGGAGGGAGGAAGGAGAGGGGGGTCAGGAAGGAGAGAGGGAGGGATTCCATCCTTCAATCCTTTGGTGTCTCTCATCTTTTACTTCTAAGAGCTCCCCTCTCCTCTCTACTGGATACACATACACACACATACACACACATCTTCTAAGTTTGGAAAGTTGTACTAATTAAAGTCACATTCATTTTCAAATTCCAAAGTTGCAGTGTTTGAAGAAAAGGCAGCAGATTGTGGAGGCTGCTTGTTCCTTTTGGATACAAGAACAAAAGAGCCTTGTGTAGGTCAAACACACACACACGCACACACACACACACACACAGGTAAATATGGAACACACAGACACAGCGAGGGGTATGGAGCACAAATACACACACGCAAACACACACAGATGGCCAGACCCCACCCCCCCCTCCCCTCTCCACCGGACGCCCTGCTGTCAGTGGAAGACAGTGACTTCCTGGAGGAGGGAGGGAAGGAGGGAGAGGAGGGAAGGAGTTATGAGAGAGGGACAAAAGAAATGGGGAGAGGAGGGATGGAATTGGGGGAGATGTATGAGGGATGGAGGAGAGAGGGGAGGGAAAGAGTTAGAAGAGAGTGGTATAGGGTGAAGAAAAGAGGAGAAAGGGGAGGGGAAGAATTAGGAGCGAGGGATATAGGGTAGAGGAGAGAAGGGGGGTTGGGGGCTTGTTACCATCTGGGGAGACATTAAACTAACAAGGTCATGAGAGGACAAATGGTCTGAATGGCTCTCTCTTTTCCTCTCTCTCCTTCTTTCCTTCCCTCTTTTTCTCTATCCCTCCCTATATATCTGTGTGTATGTGCCTGTGTGCACTGGCCCATTTCCTCTGGCTCGCTAAAATGTGTGTTGATTCTGAGATTAGAGTCATGCAGTATTCACATCACAAGATCTTAATAATTTAGATACAAATGTCTGGCACGGCCTTTAAGTATGTCTGGTATGTGTGTGTAGGTGTGTGTGGTGTTTGTGTGTGTGTGTGTGTGTGCGTATGTGTGTATGTAGTGTCTGTGTGTGTGTCTGGCATGTGAGTGAAGGAGGTATGAGGGGCCTGTTTGTGTGGAGGTGTATGTAAAGTGAATATGTGGGGTGCATGTATGTGTGTCAAGCTATGTCTGGAACGTGTGTGTTCCAGTGTGTGTTTGTCTGGGATGTGTGGAGGTGTGTGTCTGGCACATTTGTGTCAAGTGTTGATAGGTGAGGAAAAGACAAGGGAAAGATACACGCAAACTCCACACACACACACACACACACAATCTCGACACACACACACACACATAAATACACAAAGTCAGTCTGATATCTCTGCATCTCTCCTCCCTCCCCTTTCTCCCTCTCTGATAACCGTGTAATTGGTCCTTCATTAGGCTGTACTTCTCCTCTATATCGCTCATCCATCCTTCCGATCTCCCCTCCACCATTCCTTCCCTCCATCTCTTGCATATTAAAGTCTGACAGGAGATGAGAAGAGAGGTTGGAGGAATGTGAAGGGAGGATGAATTAACATTCACAACTGGACCTCATATACACATGCATAGACACACATACATACACACAAACACACACTACATGCACACAATCATACTACATACACACGCACAGATGAATTACATCCCTCGGTTCTCGTTGGCTCAAATTAATTGGAAAATTAAAAAGAATGGGTGGATATTTCTCTCTTCTTTTCTCCGTCTCTCTCATCTTCTCTCTCTCCCTTTTCCTCCCCCCTTCTGCCTCCCCAGTGGCAATTTTAGACCTTTTTTAGGGGGCTCGAGCCCCCTTAAATTTAATCTCAGCACCCCTAAAAATATAAATAATAAAAAAATGATTATTGTTTATTATAATTTGATGCTGGTAGTTCATGAAGAAAGGGACATCCTTAGTTTTTTCATTCATTCAATATTAGGGATTTATTACAGGCATGTAATAAAGGCCTCACCTTTAGTTGAGCTCAACTTTTTGAAATCAAAATGGGTAACCTATGTGATACATGCAGATCCGATGAGGGGGGGGTCATGGCCAACACAGTATTTTACCCATGCTTCCCAACTTTACAACTGGCTCTGGAACCAATCGTCACTCCTAATGCCTAAACCTCACAGCCAATCAGAGGCAGAGTGGGGAGAGGTTTACAGACCCATCTTACATTGTCTTATACATATTTTAATCCAATATTAAAAATGATGTTGATTGGATGTGTGTTAGCTTGACAGTAAGTGATGCTTTTGTCTTTTGCTTTTTAAAGTAGTTCATCACAGGTAATCCTGTTTGTTTAATTGTTTTTTATGATGTATGCTATACAAAAAATGTCTTTATGTTTAAAAGAACATGACATTGTTCACAAGAACTTCTACATAGATCTAGCCTCTTAAGTTTGCTCTCAAAGTGCACCAGATTCATAGCCTGGCTCTGCCCTCCTACCTACTTCCGCTCAATTTGGATTTTGCTTCTGTACTAGGTCTGGGAGTTTGACTTTGAAGTCGGTTTTCAGAAACACATTTTTTGTAGGTCCAATCAGCGAACAGAGGGAGTGGCTGAGAACAATGACGTTAATGTCATGCACTAGTTTGAGTAGTTCAGTAATGGCGGCGGAGAAAGATGCAAGCGAAGCTATTCTGCGGTTGTGGCAACGCTGCCGAATATCCATAAGTTAAAGCCGGAGCAAGAACATTGAGTTGCTGAGTTTTGTTGGTGGCCATGATGTTGTGGCCCTCCTCCCCACGGGGTTTGGGAAAAGTTTGATTTTCCAGCTACGTGTGCTAGCTCCTTTACAGAAGTGGTGAAGGAGTTGGCTAAGGCGAACGCTTGCGATTGGTTATGGCAGATCAGAGTGGCTCTGGGCAGATCCAATACTTTTAAACTTAACCAGAGGATCCGCCTTCAAGGAAGTTAACGCTTGTCAATGGGGCGATCCCAGACCCTCTGTACAAATGAAATGTACGAGGGTCTGGTTAGGACCAGGCTACCAGATTCATGCATTTAACTTTAAAATGTCATATATTTTCTTCGGGGTACCATGCCCCCGGACCCCCTAGAGGATTGCGGGTTCGTTGTGTCCTTCTAATCTTTTTTACCCCTGACCTGTTTGCATGCCTGTTATTAGCAAAGGGGTTTAGCACTTTTGCAAGGCACTCCATTCATGTCACATTCTCATTGGGGGCTGAGCACCCCTGAAGGTCTGATCCTAGAATCGCCCCTGATCCTCCATCTAGGCTTGGGCATCAGTACAGTATAGGGCTCTAGGCTGTCCACTACAGATTACACTGTGTAGGACTGTAATCTATAAAATGTCATTTTAATTTACTTTATTGGTATGAATGTCACAATAAGGTTGCCAAAGCACCAAATTTCAATTAATCACAATAAATACATTTCATAGATTAAAGCAGTAGAACATCAACATAACATTTATATATACATACCGTATTTCTTTGAATAAACGCCGCAGCATTTATTACGCAATGATCATTTTTGGTGCAGCGTTTATTCGAGGGCGGCGTTCAATCAGTAAGAGAGATTTAGAGAATTGCAGACGCGGTGCGGCCATAGACAAACAAATAATAGACAAGGAGGTTAAACGCAAAGCCTAGTATAAAATTGAAGCCGCGCGTGTGCCTACATTGTGTTGAAATCTAAAGCAGCATGCCGAAACGTTCTTACACTTCCAGCTTTCTAACAGAAAGTTGTAAAAAGGACTTACCATTGTTCTCTCACGTATATATTTATTTATTGTTTATTTTCGGCCCCCTAAGGATCAGTCAATATTTGGACTACATAGACAACGTCAGTGTCAAAATGTTCGTCTTGGTCTCGATTGCGTTGCTTGTATTTTTATTTACGTTCCGTTGCACGGTTTAGGAGGTTACAACGTTTTTGTGGCAAAAAGTGCCTTTTGTCAACAAAGGGTACTCAGTGCTAGCTACGTCACCACGTCAGCACACATTAGCGAACAACGCATGGATTGATGTGCTCTTGCACAGCGAGTATCGTATTGTGCCGTGGTGTACTACTACTGGCAGCATCATACATGTATATTTAAGAAAATCAACACTTGCATGTACAGTAAGTAATGTTACATTAAAGCATGTATGTAAAGTTTAAGCTCAAGGTTGTGTGGTGCGTCGCTGGCTTCAGTGCCACAGCCTAACATTGTGTCAAAAGAAACCTTCTCTTTTCTTGTGTTACGTCCCAACTGGTTCCCAATTTAACTGGTTCCCCAGCTGTGCGTGCACCTATCAGTCTGCCTCTATCACCAGATTCGTCCCCAGACATTGTACCCGCTGGTTATAATCTATAATTTGTTTTCTACCAGTGTCATCATTTAGAATTATATAATGGCATTCAGTATTATTAAGTGAGTTTATTTGGTAAGAGTAGGCCTACAGTGCATTTATTTTGAATGCCTTTTGGAAGTGAGTGAGAGAGTCGACCAGCTCAGAAAGCGAAGCCCCGGACAATTTAATGCTCCTATAAACGTTTAGGGTTGTCGGATCTTAGTGATCTGAGGAAACCTCTATTCCCTTGTGTACAGCATGCGGCTAACGAGGTATGTTGTTTTGTGTATGTATTTTACTGTGGTGAACGTCATTTACATGCTGTGCATGTCATTGTATATTAATATTAAGCTATAATGTGGTCTTTATTTTGTCTTTACACTGTGGGTTTAGTTTTCATTGTGGATTTGGAGAAGAAGCTTCAAACCTGTAGCAAGGAAGTCACTTGTCTGTCAGTGCTTTGTGGGAATTATAATAGGCTACACTCAGGCCTCCAACTAACGTTTTTTACTAGGAGCACAGTAGCCCCTGACTGAAAATTTTAGGAGCGCAAGCAGAACATTTAGGGGCACACCTTATATTGACCTGCAATGCATTTATCAATGTAACTAGAGAGGGTACAATTTAGTAGCAATGGTTTTTAGACCCTTTTTAGGAGTGCTCAAGCACCCCTAAATTTAATCTCAGCACCCCTAAAAATAATGTATTTTTTAAATATATTATGTATTATCATTTGATGCTGGTAGTCCACGAAGAAAGGGACATCCTTAGTGTTTTCATTTAATATGTTGCATAATAATACATAAATGTATCAATTGTTATCCAGTGAAATTCAGGATTTATATTAGCAAGGGGGTTTATGTTTAGCACTTTTGCAAGGCACTGTATTCATGTCACATTCTCATTGGGGGTTGAGCCCCCCTAAAGGTCTGATCCTAGAATCGCCCTGGGACAATTTCTGGGGAAATTGTGGGGTGTGCCTGTGTCGGTTGCAGATGGGTCCATTTTTTTTACTGTCATTTTTACAACTGATATATCAGTTAGCTAGGTTTATAGGTACCTAGTGAAAAATAGCCTAAAGTTTCGAAGACTTTTAGCTATGGTACAAATACAGAAGGAACACTGATATCGCTGTCTGACTAGAACGTCGTATCTATGCGTTGTTGCTGTGCTGACATTGTACACACCTAATTATTCAAAATTTGTAAGTCACACATGCACGAGTGTTTGTAAAAAATGCTGGCACTGTCTAAAAAACTGGTCGCAAAATGCGACCATTTGGTCGCAGTCTGGAGCCCTGCTACACTTGTGATTTACTTGTGTAATAAATAGGCGACTGTGTTTTAATTTACCCAATTAAATAACAGTTTTATGATCTTTTGGGGGCGGTGTTTAATCGAGGGCGGCGTTTATTTCACAATGTTCATTTTTGGTGCAGCGTTTATTCGAGGGCAGCGTTTAATCGAAGAAATACGGTATATATTCTCTGTCACTCTCTTTGTTTCTATCTCGCTTAACATCTCTCACTTTTCCTTTTTTTCTATCTCATTATCTCTTTCCTACCCATCCTACCCCCCCCCCCCCCCCCCCCATCTCTCTTTCTTTTCCACCTTCTTTGTTAACGGAGAAGACGCAATGACCTGACTGACTTTGAACACACAGCAACAGCTGCTCTCACTCAAGGAGATTTATTCATTAACACTTCAATCACAATACAGGTAGCCTACACACCCACATTAACAATCACAGGTGTCAGTATTCAATCAATAAACAAAACTAAAACATAATACAAGTTGAGAATACACTGTTAAAACCCCACTTGCTCTTACACTGTTAATATATGTAACATCATCTTCCAAAAATAAATGCGGCAAAGTTAATCAACATATTCTTGGTTGCAGGCTTTGTCAATACATGTGCTACCATCTCTTTAGTTGGACAAAACTCTTACATAGCTGTACCATTATTAGAAGACCTAATAAAATGAAACTTGATGTCTACATGTTTGCATCTTTGCCTGCTAAGGGATTTTTTGCTGAGGCTATTGTACCTTGGTTATGTTCATGTACCCTAGGTGGTGAGTATAGTAACTACTTACTAACCGAGAGTGAGGTCATGCCGGGAAATATCAAACTGAGGCTGGAACGAGGTTTGATATTTCCCGGCATAACCGAACGGTCGAGGTTAGTAAGTTGTTTATTATATGGCATTTTTAGCTTCTTTTCATTTTGTAAACAAAAATACATGTACCTCTAGGCTAATTGTAGCTAGCTCTCAAGTCTTCTCACGCTGTGTTTCATGTGTTACCTAGCAACTTATTACTTTTGATAGAAAGCGGACAACATGGTTCAGCTAAAATGGCTTTAATTTCAACACAAAATAACGACACAAGTGATTAAAAGAGTCTAGTCTTCATCCTCACTTTCGATGACAAATCTTTTCAGCATCATCTGGATAGTAAAACTCAGCAGCTGACTCGTCGCTCATTTTGAAGATGACGTCAGAGGGCAATACGGAGCCGTATTGACCGCTGAGGAGGGCAATACGCGTCTGGCTTGACTCCCCATTAGCCAATCAGAAAGCTCGTACCGTCGTTGCCATATAATAATGACATTTATCACTCCTAGCATGACCGGTCTGCTCCATCAAGCAGAAGACTTGTTGTGACACCAAAACCAGTTGGTCCTCTGTGTGTGTCTTCTTATCTTTCTTATGCATCCCCTACAGAGGCATGGGTGGAACAGTGAGGATCATGCTAGTTCTGCATTAGCATCAGTGCTAACACACCTTGCGCACCTAGTACAAGGTACACAGCATCATGATTTGCCATGCTCCTTAAGGGAAGTGATGTCGTCCCCTGAGGGCCGGATGCAGCCTGCTTTGACTGGGGGGGCAGTGAACGTTAACCCAAACCCATGACATATCCCCGGTTCGATCAGATTCTGGACAGGATCCTTCACAGTGCGAGCGCGCACAACATTTTTGGGCATTCATTTGAGCGCAAAATAGTTTTTTGAGCTCTATGTAAAATAAACCGCTGCTGTTTTCCAATTGGTAAAAACTTTGTCTATGAAGGTGATGTCTTTATCATTTCTGGCTCCAAATTGTCGACAGGGGAAGCAGAAACATGCATGTAGCTTGACTGAGTATTCTAACCAAGTTTGAGAGCGATGCCTTGGATGAAAATGCGCATGGGGTACGTGTGCAGAACAGGCCGCATTGGATTCAAACCATGCTCGCCCTTCACCCAGCAGCGGTAACGTTGGTACCGAAAGACAGGGAAGTGATTCCACTCGGACCAGCACGCTCTGCCTGCTCTGGAGTATGAGTTTAATATCCCTTGTCGCTGGGGCAGTAATAGATGGTTTGGGATCAGAAATCGATGCATGATAAAAGGTTTTTCTTTGTAGGTACAAACATGCATGCAAGAATCGATGGCTAACGAAGCTAAAAGAAGCGACCACTGTTAACGTCTTTAATCCGTGTATCTCAAATAAAGATTACAACTGAAACAGAAGTATGAAATTCCAGGGTCTAACATTAAACACCAATGCTACACTTTACTGTTCGTCAAAAGCCCTCCACAAAAGACCGATAAACAATAACTTCGAGAACAAGTGAGTGGCAAGAGATTCGAGGTTGATTTAACTTTTATCGGTAAACGTGGATGCGGAGCTCTAACATACGTTGCCCATTATAAACCAGACAATCACTGGAAAAAAAGCTTGGGGGGGGCGCAACAGAAGTCTGGGGGGGCGCGGCAGAAATCTGGGGGGCGCAGCCCACCCCAGCCCCCCTGGATCCAGCCCGCCCCTGAGAGATTATTATTTATTAGCTGTCTGGAAGTCAGAGGCCCGGCGCCACTTCTGCCCTCTTCTCCTTCGCTTCTCTTTCTCTCCTCCTGCTCTCCTCCTCCTCTTATCCCAACAACACTGTCCCCAACCTGGAGCCAGTTCTCCTCCTTTCCTGTCCTCCTCCTTTACTATCTTCTACTCTTTTCTCCTCTCCTCTTCTCTCTTCTTCTCTCATCTCCTCTGCCTCTACCCCACAACACCATCGCTCTCCTGGCTTCAGAGTAACTTGCGGGCTGGCTAAAGAAAATTGTTTCCATATATTAAAATTCAAAACACAAAACAAGAATATTGGCTGGATACTGCACCACACGGTCTAAAGTGTCCTTCATTGAAATAATAAAAGCTTGTCTGAACAAGAGAGACTGGACTCCCACTGAGATGAAGCAGCAGCAGACACACACACAAGCACCCACACATTCATACCTACTCCTCCCCACACACACATTTAATCAGCATAGCAGGAGAATGTTTTTGACATCTCAGGTCTTTATTGTCCACATAATGAGCAGAAGAAAAATTAACTTCTTCAAAACAGAGAGAGGAGGGGGAGGGGAGAGAGGGTGTGGGAGAATTGGGGGAGAGGGGGAAAAGAAGGGAGAGAGGATAAGTTGACAGATGAAGAATAACCTCACAGTCCCTTCCTTCCTTCCTGCCTGCTTGCCTTCCTTTCCTTCCTTCCTTCCTTCCTGCCGTCCTTCCTTCCTTCCTTCCTGCCTTCCTTCCTCCCACTCCATCACTCCCCCTCTCTTACCCTCTCTCCTTATCTTCTTAATCCTCCATAATGTCCTCTCATCTCTCCTTCACCCCCCCACCCCATCACCCCCCCCCCCTCTCTCTCTCCCACACATAGGATGAAAGAGAGACTCGTGGACAATTCTGCATTCAAAACTGTCATCCAGAAAATGCCTGTGTGGCATTAGTACAGAAATACACTGACACAAACACACACAACACATACACACAATTGTAAGGCACAGTCAGGAGACACGAGTGGAAAAGAGGGGCAGAAGGAGCTTAGGAGCTGTGGGGGAACAGAGAGAGCGAGAGAGAGAAAGGGGAGGGACAGAGAGGGAGAGGGAAATGAAAAGAGCGGGAGGATGAGGGAGAAAGAGAGAAAGAAAAGAGAGGGAGGGAGGGAGAGAGACAGGGAGAAAGGGAGTGAGAGAGAGAGAGAGGAGGGAGATCAAATATGTTGTGGGGCACCTTCAATGAAATTCACATCCTTTCATTTCATTACGTCAATCATTCTGCTGTCATTAGGGGATTAGACGGAGGAAGAAAGAGAGAGAAAAAGAGAAACGGCAAAAGAACGCAAACAAGATTTCTCTTTATACCTGTGAGGCAGGTCAATAATTTGAAGCAACCAAGGTGCGGCCCGTGGGGTTTGACCTCACCCTCCACGGGGAAACACAACCAGGGTCATGGTAAGGCCAAGAAAGGGCATTTATTTAACCAAAAACCTTACAGCGCACAAGAACTCCTGTCAAAAACTGATGAGGGCTTCCTCGGCACTCCGGTGTCGGCTCTAGGTCTAAAAACAAAAAATACAGTGGTTTCAGACAGTGGCTCAGGCTCACTGATACGGGGTTGCCTCTCCCCTTTCTTCTCTCCCTTGGTCAGTGCTGCCTTTATTTGGTGGTGCTTGCCAATCATCCAACGAGGTTCAGCTGTGTTCCTCGTTGGCTGACTGAGGAGCTTGTCATGGCAAAACTCGGCCCGGAGTCCGTATCCCAGAGTCTTGTGGCGTCCCCGGGCTCCCGGGTTGCCACAAACTGTAATTTATAGCTTTCATTCACAGCAGTATGTTATTACAAATGGCAGCCAAAAGACCCATCACTGGTGTTATGTGTTACTGACACTGATCTCCTCTCATTTGCCCTCTTCCCCTCTCCTCTTTTCTCCGATTCTCCTCTCCGTTCTTCCCTGTCTAATCTCCTCTCCACCACTCCTCTCCTCTCCCATTTTTCCTTTGTTGCCGCTTCTCCTCTCCCTTCCCCTGCTATTTCTGAAGAGGGTAGTTTAATAAGACTCATTAACTCTGTGATGATGACTTGTATTTGTTTGGATAGACATCTGTTCAAACTGCCACAGGATTGGATGGACAGGACTTTGATCTCTTCTCCAATTAGAAGCCAGAGAAAGGCTGGATTTTCATATACTGTTCATCCCAGAAATTCATTAAAATCGAGACACGCACACACACACACACATGCACATACACATTCACACACACGCACAAACACCCTGTTAACACATACACACACAAAAACACATACACACTCACATACACGCACACACACACACACACACTTTTTCATAATCATTTTGCCTGTGATGGAGCAGAGCTAATGAAAGTGAGAGAGAGGAGGAAGAGATGGAAGGAGTGAGGAAAGAGAGATGGAGAGAACGGAAAGAAAGGAGGGACAGAATGACTGAGAGGAGAAAATAGCTGGAAGAGAGATTAAGGAAGAGATTATGATGGAGAGAGACAAAACAGAAAAAGAAATGAATATGATTTACTGTAAAATCCCTCCCGCTGAGAAAAGGACATCTGAAGGATTTGAGACCTTGGATGAAGCGCTGCCTCCACACTCTCCTGCCTCGAGACTCTCCTGCATCCAGACTGTCCTGCTTCTAGACTCTCCTAAATCTAAAGTGACTTGATAACTTTAACAATTAAATAAATCAAATATGCATGTTTTTAGTGACGGTGTGTGTCTGTGCTGTATGTGTGCCGTGAAAGTGTGTGCGTGTGCACGTGCGTGATACTCTGCTCTCTTTACACAATCTTCCTTATCTCTTCTCAACCAATTATTTTCATTTCTTTTCATGGAATTATGAGCGCTGTTTTCTGTTCTGCAGACCAAGGTAGCATGTTCTGTATCAAGTGAAGGGGCCAACAAACAAACAAACAAACAAAAAAACAAACTAAATCCATGTCATTTGCTGTTTCCATGGAAACATTCCCCTGAAGCAGCGTTCACATTTTCATTGTGTTTTCAAAAAAGTACAGGCAAACACACACACTCACACACAAACACACGCACAGTCACATTGTGTCCTGTTATTGACAGGAGTTCTCACAGGGCTCAAGGGGAGCGGGTGCACTTGATTTGTTTGCCAACCAAAACCGAGTGAATAAAAAGAGCTGCCCTCCAACCCATTAGAAGAAAAAAGTCAGATGCTCAGGGCTGGAAGGCATCCTGACTGGGAAAATAAACACTGAAGCAAAGCGGGGGAGGCTCCACCCAGGCATGCTGCCCATCGCCACTTATGCAGCCGGCTGTGTAGCTTGTTCTCGTCTCTGTCTGACTGGCTGGATGTCAAGTGTTTTTACCCTGTCTGACTGGCTCCCAGCCTCTCTCTCTCTCTCTCTCTCTCTCTCTCTCTCACCTTGTCTCTATCTATCACTATGACTCTCTTCCTCCCCCTCTCTCTCCCTCTCACCTTGTCTCTATCACTATGACTCTCTTCCTCTCCCTCTCTCTCCCTCTCTCTCTCACCCTGCTTACCCATGTTAGGATGTTCTCTCTCTTCATCCCACTTTCTCTCTCTTGCTGACATCAGGCTAGAAAGGATGTGTAGTGTTTGTGTGTGTATGTGGTGTGTATGTGATGTGTGTGTGTGTGTGTTTGTGTGTGTGCGTGCTTGCTTGCATGTGTCTCTGTGTGTTTACATGTGTGTGGATGAAGAGGGAAGGCTGGTTTAGCAGTGTGACTAACGCCTGAAGGATAATGTGAGGGAGTTCTGTTGTTCTTCTCTTTTCTCTCCTCTTCTTTTTTCTCCTCTTTTTCTCTGCTCTCCTCTCTACTCTCCTCTTTTTCTCTGCTCTCCTCTCATCTCTTCTCCTTTATTGTACTCTGCCTGTCAGATATCCGTGCTCTTAATCAAAGATGACATTTGAATTGTCCTACTCATCGGTCTGTCTCTCTCCCTCAAACCTTCCCTCGCCTTTTAACCTCTGTCAGTCTTACACCACATTGCATGCCCACCATATTCAAGACCTGCTCCCTGTTGTCATAGAAACGGTTTACCTATCCTCCGACTCTGAGGTCCTTTTAGCTACAGCTGTGATGTTAATCACATAGTTACTGTTGTATGGGAGATTTACCTTCAGTTGACAACAGGCAAGGAACAAAGCACATAGCAGCTAACTGGCCAGTCAGCCAGTCAGCCACCCAGCCAGTCAGTCAGAGTCAGTCATCCATTCAGTCAGTCAGTCAATCAGTCAAACAGGCTGTCAAACATTCTGACTTTTAGTCATCCAGCAACCGTCAATGAACCAGCCAGCCAGTTAGTCTGTCAATCAGCCAGCCACAAAGCCAAACATTCTGTCCACTAGCCAAACAATCAGTCAGTCAGTCACCCAGTCATCCGGTCTGTCAGTCAGTGAACCAGCCAGCCAACCAGAGAGTCCACAAGCCAGCCAATTCTATCAGTAGATTGGATTTGGCTCAGTGATACCTTTGTGTGTGTTTGCATGTCGCAATGTGTTTATGTGTGTGTATGTATGCAGTAACGGTATAGAGATAACTTGGACTCCCTGCTTGTCTGTCTTGTCATGTCTTCCTCATAGAATGATGGTTCACCTGGTTAGATAAACACACGCGAGGCACAAGACTGCCCCCTGGTGTTGAAGCAGTAGGGAGCAGTCTGCCTGGAAGATGCACGTTCTACTCATCTCTGCCCACCTGCCTTCACCCCTCTTCCAGACCCTTCCACATTCTTCCTTACCCTTCAAACTCACTCCACATACCTCCTCACCCCTCCTCATCCTCTTGGTTTTGTTAGAAAGCGTCACTGCTGTTTGGCTGCCACTGGATACCAGTGTGTGTGTGTGCGTGTGTGTGTATCAGTCTCACAGCCACTAGAGGGAACTGTTCCCTAACACGTTTTTTCTTTTTTATTCTTAATTTTATGGTCTCTATTTTGACTGCCCCTCTGCTGCTGTAACACCCAAAGATAACAAAGTGTTATCTTATACACTATGCTGCTCCCCAACACACACACACACACACACACTGCTGTCCTGCTGAGGAAGGAGAATTTCGATGGACTGTACGTGAAACAGAGGAATGATGATGATGAGGGCTTTTCCACCAGCAGCCAGTATTCAAGCAGTAACCATTCATCTGTTTCATGTCAGACAGAGTTGATTAGAGCCCGTAGAAGTGCTACATCAATCACACCATCATTATTGTTTAAGCTTTGTAGTGCGATGACTTTCCTACTGAACAAACATGCAGTTTACAGTGAAATTCTCCTATAAACAGAGTTACGGCAAGGTCTGATTGCAGCCAGAGACAAGGCCTTTTTAATCACAGCTGTGGTCTCTCTCTTTCTGATGGTGGTCTCTCTCTCTCTCTCTCTCTCTCATTTCAATTCAATTGACTTTATTGGCATGAAAGAATAATGTTAATATTGCTAAAGCAATGGTGGAGGAAATATTTATTATCTACATACATCACAGCCTTATTCTTATACACGCACACACACACAATAACGTCTCTCTGACGACCTCTCGCTGACGGCGGTCTCTCTCTCCCTACAGAGCTCTTCCAGACCAATGTCTCTCTCTCCCTGACAGGGGTTTCTCACTCTAAGGGAGGTCTCTCTCTCTGACAGAGGTTTGTCTCTCTGACAGAGGTCTCTCTGTCCCTGGTAGAGGTCTCCATCTCTGAGGGAGCGAGGGGGTTTGCGGACTCTACCTGTCTCCATGGAGACAGCGGTTGTCAAGAGACCAGGGCCCCGTACCACGAAGCAAGTTCAACACGCCCAGGATAAATTCTCGTTATCTTGCTTTACGAAGCCTAACAACGGCAATCATGTTAAGCAGTGTCACAATGGTGGTTATCAACTCTTTAACTCAACCCAGGTTTCCCCAATTGAGCGATGAGTGCGTTCACATCAAAAGGGACGTGTTTGCAAAATATGACCAATTACAGACATGGACAAGGCTAGAGTGCTGACTTCACACAAGAAGAGCAAACTTTAATATTAAACAAATACGAAGAATTTAAGTGCATAATTCCAGTGAAAAGCAACACTGTTGCTGCTTCCAAAAAAGAGAGGAATGTTGGGAGAAAATGGCCAACTGTGAATGCGTAAGTTAATGGTCTTCTCAATATCGCTCATTAAGTCAGTAGTAGATTGGACTCTACAATAGTGTTTTCCATCCAATTAGATTCACAGGATTTTTCGACAAATCGACAAGATGATTCTAGTTGGTCGGTAGGCGGTGCTTTATACGTATTGATGTGTTATCTCCAACATAACCTCCTACGGAGCAGCATGAGTTACCATGGTGATCTATCCTGGTAAGAAGTGAACCACTTCAGTAACACTGAAAATCCAGAGTTGAACCTCAAGTTACCCGCTAACCCTAAATCCGGCTTTCTTAGTGTGGGGCTCAACTCCTGGTTGGCTGTTATAACCTGCCTGATTCTACTGCTGGTGTTGAGTTTGTTCTTCAGAGTGTAACTGAACTTCAAGACCTTTTTTTGAGTTAAACCCCTATGGTTAATAATACATGGTGAGTTCAGCTACACGTTAAGGACCCAGAGAGCCGTGTATGTGCCTAAACCATCACCTCCACATAAAACACTAAGTGTTGGAGTGTAAAGCTGTCCAGTGGGAGGCTTTGAAGGCTGCCGCCCCCCCCCCCCCCTCTCTCTCTCTTTCCCCCTGTTGAAACAGGATCTGCTATTAAAAGCCTAATTACTGCTTCATTTACTGTTTAAATCACTCCAGCATGGAGCAGAGCTGCTACTGGGGCCAGGATGGCTGCTCTTCATACATACATACACACACACACAAACACACACACCAAGGCATGCAAACATAGACAGACGTGCACATGCACGCACACCCACACCCATGTACATATGCACGCGCACACCGTCTCCTATTTTGCTTCTTCACAACATGCACTTAGCACAGACGAGCTGACATGCAGCCCAAATAACTGACAAGACACAACAGCACAAACAAAAACAACCACACACAACAACAACCACAATAACAACAACCATAGCAACACATAGCAACAACAGTCACCACAACAACACCACCAACGACGAAACAGCACAATCACAACAACAACTACAGAGGGTACAATTTCTGGGGAAATGGTGGGGTGTGCTTGCGTCAGTTGCACAGGCTGTGAATATCAACACCCTCTTTATTTGTACACCCTTCGACTGGTTGGCTTCTGCGATTCCCACACAGCAAAAGTGTAGTAGTTAGCTACTACACTTTGGCTCTACAATTTAACAGGGCTCGGTCTGAATCTAAGAGCAAAATGAAGCACAGCTGCCAGCTGTAAGCAGGTAGCAAAATGCTTCACTTATGTACTGAACCAGAGTGTTTTACTTACTGTAATATAATCGTAAACCGTGCAACGATACTGTCACGCATCATACAATCTTCATTTCAAATACATTAGAATGTGACATTACGTACTGTACTTTCAAGTCTTAAATTGCTGATTAACGACGCAAACTCTCAAAACCATGACGCCAGGTAAGCAGGGCTCATGAGACATCTCACCAAAAGAACGAAGGGGAACCCACTTGTCTAGCAGATAAAGACATGTACATAGGTACCTAGCAAAAAGTAGCCTCAACTTTCCTAGACTTTTAGCTACGGAGGGCTCGCTGATATCGCTGTCTGTTTTACTAGAACGTTGGATCTATGCGTCGTTGGTAACGTGTGCTGACGTTGTGACGTTAGACTAGCACTGAGTTCCTCAATAATAATAACTACTTACTAACCGAGAGTGAGGTAATTCTGGGAAATATCAAACTGAGGCTGGAACGTATCGACCGAGCGATCCCCCCCCCAGCCAGGCCAGACACTGGTGATCCAGTCCAGCTGTCCGCCCACATGACCTGACTTCTCAGGCCCCGGAGCATTAGGCAGTAAGTAGTTTATTATATGGCATTTTTAGCTTCTTTTCATTTTGTAAATGAAAATAAATGCTACCTCTAGTCTAATTGTAGCTAGCTCTCAAGTCTTCTCACGCTGTGTTTCATGTGTTGCCTAGCAACTCATTACTTTTGATAGAAAGCGGACAACATGGTTCTGCTAAAATGGCTTTAATTTCAACACAAAATAACGACACAAGTGATTAAAAGAGTCTAGTCTTCATCCTCACTTTCGATGGCAAATCTTTTCAGCATCATCTGGATAGTAAAACTCAGCAGCTGACTCGTCGCTCATGTTGAAGATGACGTCAGAGGGCAATACGGAGCCTTATTGACCGCTGAGGAGGACAATACGCGTCTGGCATGACTCCCCATTAGCCAATCAGAAAGCATGTACCGTCTTTGCCATATAATAATAAAAATAATATGTGAGAGAACAACGATTGCGCTCGCCGAAAGCAAGCACACCCAATAACAACAATAGCAAAACCAACAACATCTATTTGTTATTGAAGGCTGTCAGAAGGATGAAGCATTCAATCTGGATCATTACCATAAACTGCATCCACTAGTATGACCTTAACACTTAACTAAGTCCTTGCTCAGCAACCCAGGGGTCAAGAACGTTTATCAATCCCAGAACTGAAGAGAGATGAGAGAGAACAATGATGACATTGATGTCCTTGATTAGTTCAGTCTGTCCAGAGTGGGGGCCCTCCTCTGATCATAAACACCCTCACACTCCCTCTCCTCTGTTTTCCTCTCCTCCATTTCATCTCTCCTTTCCTTTCTTTCCTTTCAATTAACTCTGCCCATCAGGTCTATCCATCAGGCTGACAGGCCGAGGGCAGAAGGAGGAAAATTAGTGGTTTCCTGTCACGGAGAGAGAGCTCTGTTTAATCATCTCTATGGGTTGGCAGTCACCACACAATAGGGCTATATGGCAGCCATCTTGATAGAGACAGACAGTGTGTGTGTGTTTCTGTGCACTTCAATTTCTATCTTCATGGGGACGTACACCTGATTACACACTAAACTCGTAACGAACCCAAAATCCTGGTCAATGGTTGTTACATTTGTTGCAGCATAAAAGTTTTAACTTTAATTTGACTCAAATTAAACTTATTTATTATTCTGTCTGATTTAATACTAAATGAAACACATACCTCCAGGTTATGTCCAACTGGTAGGCTATATTATACCTTTATTCAGGCAAGGCTCCTATCATTCAATCAACAATGCTTTTAACTTAATACAAATGGACATAACGTGGACATGTTATCCAGGACGACAATATTTGTTTTGCTATTTAGGGTACCTGGAACCTTTATTGTGTACTGGGACCTTTCATCATGTAATCTCTGGCCAGGCCTTGTACAACATATAAGGATAAAACAACATGATTGGGAAAATCCTTAAACATTTAAATAAACGAAAGGGTGCATGATGAAATTAGTTGGGCGAAGTTTGTAACCAGTTCTAAACTTGAAATTGACATTGGGGCGGCTGTGGCTTAGGAGGTAGAGAGGATCGTCTGTTAATCACAAGGTTGGCGGTTTGATTCCTGACTGCTCCCAGGCCTTGTGCTGAAGTATCCTTGAGCAAGACTCTAAACCCCAAGTTTCTCCCGATGGGCAGAGTGGTGCCGTGCACGGCAACTCACCTCCGTCGGTGAGTGTGAGTATGAATGGATGAATGAGAGGGAAAATTGTAAAGCACTTTGGGTGCCGCCAAGGTGTGAAAACGTGCTATATAAATGCAGCCCATTTACCATTTGGAAATAATGGATTGCGATAAAGAATGCTGTAGGACATACATTTTTTATGATGTGTGCATCCATCTCTCTCTCACCGTGTTGGATCAAAGGGGAACTTTTCCATTCTTACCAAAAGGAGCTACAAGCCTGAGTCTGGTCTCTTCTCCTTCATTCCTCATCACACTGAAGTCCTGAGACAGCTTCCATTATGATTCCCGTGGCATTGAAAAGCAAGAAAATGTTTTTTGTAATATATATAATGTCATGTGAAAACATTGTAATTATTATTTTTTGTTTAGTACGAGAAAATAAAAGGGTATGTGGTGATGGAGGGAGGAAGGAAAGAAGGGAGAGAGGGAGGGAGGTAGGGAGGGGGGAGGGGGGAGGGGGGAAGGGGGGGGGGAGCCCTGTGGCAACATCAAGGCTAATCTGTTAAACACTCAACGACAACGCAATAACACTGAATGGGGAGTGAGCAAGAGAGATAATGAGAGAGAGAGAAAGAGAGGGACGCATAGAAGGAGAGAGAGGGATGCAGAGCAAGAAAAAGAGAGGGAGGCAGCTATTCCTTATAGAGTTCACCACAATGTCAAACACTCCCTCGGGGGGTGGGGGGGTTGAGTTTGTCTGCCCGGACGGCCCAAACTCCCTGCGGAGCCTTGACGCTCAGGTAGGAATGCTGTAATGACAAGGTACGGCGTTGTCAATACCCAGCACTGTGACAGCTTCTCCTCCCCTCTCCCCTCCTCTTCTACCCCTCTCTGTGCTCTTCACTATCTCTGTCTACCCTCTCTCAATGACCTATCTCTCGCTTCTCTCCTTTGTTCTCCTCTCCTCCTTGGACGGCTAGGAGGGGAGGGAGAGATGAAGGGAGAGGAAAAGAGAAGAGAGAGGTAAGGGGGAGGGGAGAAGAGAAGAGAGGAGAGAGGAAAGGAGTAGAGGAGAAGGGATGGGAAAGGAGCAGAGGAGGGGGGTTGTAGCTGAGCTGCAGGCTGTGTCCGCTGTGTGGCTGGATGATGACTGCTCAGACAGGACACTTTACCTGGCGCCGTGCTGCGATGTAAATCACGGTGTATGTGTGTGAGAGTGTACGTCAGGAATGTGTGCGTGAGAGTGTGTGAGAATGCCAAAAGGTGTGTATCAGGTCTGTGTGTGAATGATGAAATGTGTGTGTGTGTGTGTGTGCTTGTCCACATTATGTTGTGTGCGTGTGTCAACATGTGTGTGTCCTTGTCCATGGTATTTTGAGCGTGTTTAGTGTGTGTGTCTACGATTTATCGACCCATTAAAGTAATTCCTCATAACACTCCATCAGAATGTGTGTGTGTAACAGATGAAGAGAGAGATGGAGAGATGGAAAAAAAGAAAGAGGGTACGAGAAAAAGAGAGAGACAGAGACAGTGAGAATGAAAACATAGGGAAAGAAAAACGGAGAGAAAGAGAGAGAGAAATGGTGCAAAAGGAAGAGAGAGGGAGCAGAGAAAGAGAGAAAGACAGACCGGGACAGACAGACAGAAGATAGAGAGAGGGAAGCAGGGAGAGAGAGAAGACAGATACCGACTCTAACCAGCTATACCAGAGTAACAGTCTTGTCTGCTTCCAGATTAAAAAGCGGACAAACAAAATTTCGCTTTTGGAGTCTAACACGCCGATCCATATCTGGATCAATATCTGGATCAGTTTAATTGTTCAGTTCCTTATCAGTGGTCGTTTGCATCCAGACTGTTTTCCCTTCTGATGAGTCTGCCCATGTGTGTGTGTGCGTGCGTATGTGAGTGTTTGTGCATGCAAGTATGTGCGTGTGTGTTTTGAGTGTGTATGTATGCAGGTATGTGAGTGTGTGTAGAAGAGGTCTGTATCTCATTAAAATGCTGTGATGTCATCACATTTATGAGCAATATCCGCTGGTCGTCACAGCGACAACATACCAGGAGTCACTTAGAACAGTTTACTTCCTCTTACAACCTCATTATCGCTCTCTCTTTCTCTCCCTCTCTCTCTCTCTCTTCGTGTCTTTACACACAGTCCCTCTTCCTCTCCATCTCTTTCTGTCTCTCCATTTTCTGTCACTCTTTTCATCTCTGTCTCTCTCTTTCTGTCTCTATTTCTGTTTCTATCCCTGTCCGTCTCAAACTCTCTCATATTAAGCTCTCTCTTTTCCTCTTTCCCACGCACTCATACACCCAAACATTCAAGCACACACACACTCTGCCCCAGTGTGTTGAGGTAATTACCTGGCAGACATGAAGCAGAACAAAGCAATCAGGGAGGAGCCCTAAATACAGTCTAGACTTGGAGACTTTTTCTTTCTCTCTTTCTCTCTGTCTCTCTTTCTCTCTTTCTCTTTCACTCTCTCTCTCTTAATCTCACTCTTTGTCTTCCTGTCTTTCTCTTTTGCAAAAGAAAGACTATTTCCCTCTCTATCACTCCATTTCTCCCTCCTCTTCCTCTGTCTCTTTTAAGTCTCTCCAATCATTTCCCCCTTTTTCCTGATTATTTTATCTCCTTCTCCCCCCTCCTCTCCATCCTCCATGGACCAGGCCGCCCTTTTGGTCTAATGGTACAGTGTAGCCTGAACTAACCCTAATCGGAGTCTAATGGTACAGTGTAGCCTGAACTAACCCTATTCGGAGTCTAATGGTACAGGTTAACCTAACCTAACACTAACCAGAGTCTAGTGTAGCTATCATCAGAGCCAGTCAGACCTGCTGGAACCAGTGTGCTTTGACGACAGGCAAATTATTCTGGCATTTACCCCCCAGCCTCAGCCCTCCCCCAACCCCCTTAACTGTGGGGTTTTTTAGGGAGAGAGAAGGGAGAGAGAGAGAGAGAGAGAGAGAGAGAGAGAGAGAGAGAGAGAGAGAGAGAGAGAGAGAGAGAGAGAGAGAGAGAGAGAGAGAGAGACAGGAGGGTGTATTCACCCCCCCCCCCCCCTTCTGGCTCAAAGACAAGGGCTTCTCTTCCGGTAAGAGTCACTCTGGTCATTATCAGGTCATTAATGACGCATTGATCATCGTTAACACCAAATTTCTGCTGCATGAATTCTTTGTTTCTTTATAGATCTCTTTTTTTTTATTTCTCCCTCCCCACAGGCCTTTTCCGTACCACCCCCCAAACTCCCCACCACCAACCCCGTCAGCTGGTGCTGATCAGTGTACTTCCTGTGTCGCGTTACAGGACGTACCTCAACACCAGAAGAGGCAGGAGGAGAGGATGGAGGGAGGAGGGGGCAAAGTGGTGGGGGAGAGAAAGACAGATAGACAGATGGTCAGTCAGCCTGTCAAACAGTCAGTCAGTGTGCAAGCCAGTCAACCAGTCAACATCAGTCAGCCGGTCAGTCAACAAATCAGTCGGTCAGTCAACCAGTCAGTCAGCAAACCAGTAAGTCAGTCAACCATTCGGTCAACCAACCAGCCAGTCAAGTAATCCGTCAACCTCTCTCCATGACAGAAGTTGGGGCAATAACACAAAATGAGGGGTAATTGCTGTGCTGCCAATCACCTCCCCCCAACCAGGTTCAAAGGCACAGTCTGGGACCCTGACCCCTGACCTCCTGACAGAGGAAGGGGCTCGACTAAGGCCCAGTCTCCATGGGGGCCGGTTGTGTATGTTCGAACGTGTGTGTGAGTGTGTATGCATGTGTGTCTGAGGCTGGTCCTACTGTGCCTGGCGTCTCTCCCTTATTAAACGGTGGAGTGTGTCTGGTCTGGAGAGGTGTGTGTGTGTGTGTGTGTCAGAGACAACTTGTCAAAGAGATGAAACTCTTTTCACACATACACGCACACCACACACACACACCACACACACACACATATACGCACAAACAAACACTCAGTTTTACGACTGCTGACATTTAAACAGTTTAGATATCTTTGATGTTGGTCTTTCCTGTTTGGCTCATTTGTAGTTCCGAGTTTGATGGCACTTTTCCACTGCGTTGAACGGGCTAAGCTTGACAGTTCCACTCGCTTTTGGTATCAGGTGCTTCGTTTTCCACTGCCAAACAGTACCCCCTGAATGTGGCTGGTTGTCCTAGCGACACTGAATGAAACTGCCCGTCATGTCGACTCTAAAGCGACAGACACAACCAAACATAACGGCTCCGTCTTCTCAAAAGGCTTGGTTTTGAAAAACAATTCTGCTAGAATAGCACCCAGATTTTTTTCATGGTGGGTTTTCTCTGACCAATCAGCATTCTGCAGTGTTTTCACATCACCTTTTTAAATTGCCCACTCGCTTGGGTTCCAAGGGTTCCACAATCTTTATGGAGATGAGTCTAAGTGTTCCACAGCTTCTATGGAGATGAGTCTACTAGTTTTCAGTTAACTAGGAAGCGGAAGCACACAGCAAGTCCTGGGAGAGCTATCTTTAGAAACCATTGTGTGTGTACGTGTGTCTGTGCATTTGTGAGTGTAAGTTTATATGCACGTTTGAATGTGAGAATGGATGTATATTTGTGTATGTGTGTATGTGTGATGATAATGAGACAATGATGAGTCCTGATTAGTTTGTTTGTGTTTGTTGTTGAAGATTTCCCCAGACTGTCCACATTACCATACATCTCCATCGCACATACTTAAAAAGACATGTAAACACATCTAAAAACAATTAAGCCATTAGCACAATCCCCCAAAATAACAAGGCTCTCGTGATTTGCAGATAACTTAAATTGCACATCAAAACCTTGTATCTCCTCTCTCCTCTTCTCTCCCCTCCTCTCCTCTCTTTTTTTCCTTTCCGCTCCTTTCTCCTTCTCCTCTACCCTCTTCTCCTCTCTCCCTTCTCCCCCTCCTCCTTTGAGGCCAGCTAATCATCTCTCTTCTTTAATGACATGAGGAAGTGAGATGAAGTGAGTGACTTACCGACACCAGGACTCTTCCTTCTGTCTTTCTATTTCTCAGGGGAACGACGTAAACACAGACACACACACCACAGAAGTACACACAGACACACGTACCCACCACTTACACATACACACACCACAGAAGCACGCGCACACACACATATATACACAACAGACACACACCACAGAAGCACACGCACACACTCCTACATACACCACACACATATGCACACCACGCACACAAACATATGCACACGTACACACACTCATGCGCACACACATACCTTTACACACACAGTTCCCATGAAGGTCGGTAGGAGTAGTTGTGATTGGCAGGAAGCCCTTGGGCCGAATGCATGTGTGTGTGTGGGTGTGTGTGTGTGTGTGTGAACTTTGAGTGGAGCCACAGCAGCAGGCCTAGTTTCTCCCCTGAGGAGACAGGCTCTTTGATCTGGCCGTTCTCTGGCGCCGTCACAAACCTCAGATTGTCTCTGAAATCACACCGCTTAACGACTGCTGCCACGCCCACTGGGAAAGGGGCCATTGCGACACACACATGCACGCATCTACCTACACACACTTGAATGTACGAATTAAACACACACACCGAAACACACACATATGGATGCTCAAATACACATATACTCATACACACATACAAACACAACACATGCCAAACAACACGCGCACACACACACACACACAAACTGGTCTAACAAGTACTTGTGATTAACAAATCAAATTTGAATTATATTCAAATTATGTGGTGTTAATTGATCGATTTAAATAGATGAGAAATATCATGCAGTGGGAACTAGTTTTAAATCTGTAAAGTTCATAACAATAAAGATATACATTTTAAAGGGATACTTGTTACATCAAAGTGTGACTTGATAGTAATTAATAAACAAGCTTTGAAAGATGAGTGCTTATCTCAACAACAAAATACCATTGTATATTTGATCGTATTTGAGGGGAGAGACTGTCCGCCTTAATGTGTCCCGATCGGAGTCCCAGGTCATTGCAGTCATATCCGGAGACAGATCGTTAATCTGTGTTTACCCTGCTCATAATTGGGCGTAAATCACCCTCTCGGGGCTCCTGTTTACGAGTAATTCCCGGTGTTTGGGCTCTGAGGGAATCCGTCGCAGCTAAACGCGCCATGTGAATATTTACTGCGTGTAGGTTTGACTTGTGATCTCGTGACAGCTGAATGGCACCAACCGCCCCGAAACCTTTTTGTTTTGGCAGCGCTGCCATTGGCCGAAAGTTCTGTCGGGAGCTGATTCTCATGACATCGGACTGCTCGCCGCCTTCTTTGACGGTTCCTCCCATTCTTACTTCATACCGTCGGTTGTCCCGGTCTCCGTCAGTTTAGCTGCGTTACCTGCCACCGTCCGGGCAGAGTTAGGTGGGATGTATTCCAGGGCAAGTGTGAGGGACTTCAGTTCATCTGACGAGGACAGCCAGGATCCGGAGTCGGCGGAGCAGACGACCGAAAATAGCAAAACTCCTGTGACAAGCCGTCATCCTTTCAGCGTGGAAGCATTAATGTCGGGCAGGAAAACTCACTGCGAGTTCAGACCGGATCACGTATCGGTGGTTACGTTCTCCAAGGCCCGAGAGTCGTCCAACTTGTTCAGAGATACGTGCAGTCCACCAGAGAGCCTCGGAAAGCGCTTTATCCCACCGTCTCCGGTGAAGTCGGAATCCTCGGAGGCAGATGACTGCACGAGCTGGCTGGTGAACCCAACATTTCCTACACAGACTCGTAAGTGCTCATCTCGTCTGTGGATGAAAACGAAAAATGTATGTTCGTTTGGCTTCAGTCGACTAAGCAGACATTTTTGTCCCTTGTTTTTTGTCAATATGCATTTATGAATAGGCTAATCAATTACCTTCATAACAAGTTATGAAGATAATTGATTATTCATATTCATATTTGAATTATGTTTGAGAATATAAAGTAGCCTACTGTGCAGAATATATATAATATATCAAATATATTGGCCCCCAATATTATTTTTTACATGAATATTGTGTAATATAGTATTTTTGTCTTCTTTATATGTGCGGTTGTATAAAGGTGCAATTTTGCAAAAAATGTTGGTTAGTCTTTTCATTTCCTTCTTTCTTAAAGCATTTTTGCTTTACTTTTTGTTGTTGTTTTTGTGCCTAAGACTTGCACTGTAAACAGATACAGAAATATCTGGTTTATTCAGTTTAGGTGTATTCATTTGCTTATACTCAAATAGCCAACAATACACAATACAACAACAACTGTACGAAATAATTACAATAGCATGAAAATGGTTGTATTTAGTCTGTTGCGTAGTAGGCCCATTTAGTGATAATCTGAATATTTTTATAATACGTTTTAGAATAGAAGGCCTCCAGTGACCCAATTTACTTACTGTTGCTGGCTTTAAAACTCATTCCTGCAAAAATGTATGATAGACAAAATATTACATGGTATTTTTACTCTTATGTGGAATAGCCTAATTAATAATTTATCACATATTTAGACTGTTTTCCCTTCATTTTGTCTCCCTATATCTCTCCTTCTTTCTCTCTTTCTCCATATCTTCCTTTCTCTCTTTTTCTCTGTGTTATTTATTTCTCTTTTCATCTCTCTCTCCATCTCTCTCCATTTATTTCTCTCCCTCCTTCATTCTCCCCCCAGGTCAGGTGAGCCCCTCTTGTTCCCTGAGGAAACACAAGACCAACCGCAAGCCTCGCACACCCTTTTCCACCTCTCAGCTCCTGGCCCTGGAGAGAAAGTTCCGGCAGAAGCAGTACCTGTCCATCGCTGAGCGGGCCGAGTTCTCTTCCTCCCTAGTGCTGACGGAGACCCAGGTGAAGATCTGGTTCCAGAACCGCCGGGCCAAGGCCAAGCGGCTGCAGGAAGCTGAGCTGGAGAAGCTCAAGATGGCCGCCAAGCCTGTGTTTCACCCCGCCTTCTCCCTGGCGCACCCTCTGGCAGGGGGGCTGCAGGCCGCCATGTCGCTGTACGGACAGTCCTACCCCTTCCCCGTTCATCATCACCCCCGGCCACTCCTCCCCCTCTCCCCTGTCGCCCCCCGCCTCTACTCCTCACCCCTGGGGTACAGCATGTACCACCTCTCCTGACCCCCCCACCTCCCCCACCCCCGGACTGCAATCTCAACAACAACAGCAATAAAGATGATAGCAAAAATCATCATCTCAATAAACAAAATAATAGTAATGGTCAACGGACTTCCTATCTAAGCAGCTGGGGACTTCCTGTCTAACCAGATAAGGACCTCCAATGTCACCATCTGAGGACTCTGCCTTAGCTGAGGACTTCCTGTCTCACCAGTTTGAGACATCTTGTCTCAGATGAGGACTTCCTGTCTCACTAGTTTGAGACATCCTGTCTCATATGAAGACTTCCTGTCTCACCAGTTTGAGACATCCTGTCTCAGATGAGGACTTCCTGTCTTAGAGACACTTAACCAGGAAGCTAGAGCAACACAGCAGGAAGCAGCTGACAGTTGATACTCGGTACTCAGGTGTCCGGTGCTGTTACAGGGTGGGTGGTTTGGGAGAACAGAGACACTGAAACACAAAGACAACCTAGACTGATACAAGCAAGTAGGGCTCACCTCTGTCTTGGTCTCTCTTGGTCTCTCTCTCTATGTCTCTATCTCTCTCAGTGTCTCTCTCTCTCTGTCTCTCTTTCAGTGTCCTTCTCTCTGTCTCTCTCAGTGTCTCTATCTCTGTCTCTCTCCCTCTCAAACATCTCACAAACGCGGCTGTTTGCATCTACATTTTTAAATATATGACAAATCAACAAAGCAGTCACAGTCAACCTGTTCAGATTTTCACAGGTTGACTGTGATGATATGGTGTTGTGAATACATATCAGCTAAGGGCTTCTCACACGCTCAACATGAAGCCGTCTTCCTGTTATCTAGCGGAGGAAAAGGTCTGTCTTGTAATGAGATCTAGACTCAAGGGCTCAGTTAACCAGATAGCTTCAGAGGTCTTCACGCCAAAGATGTCTCCTTGTCACTTCCCTGGTGTACTGTGGTTGTTTTCTATCAAATGTGATTTTCCGCACTTCCTCATGTAATCTGTATATGCTTATTTATTGTAGTCTGACTTTACACTTGTAATGCTGGAATATGCCAAGTCTGTAAGTGAATCACAAAGTGTGCTTTTGATATGTACAGTACGTAATCAAAGAAGCGTTTTCTAGAAAGAAAATCTGCATTGCAGATTGCTCTTTTGAAAGGAGCATTTTTCTGCATGTTTTGTAAGTGTCTTTTATAAAGGGTAATGTTTTTCCCCGCAACCAAAGAATTAAATGCCTTACAAAAAACTTCCTGGGGTCTACTTGACTGTCCTGTATACCTCCCCCAGATCCCCAAGACTAACCTGTTCTCCTACGCAGTATTACCACATTTTTGGAACCATGGAGAACCATGGGAAGGACAACCATGAGAAGGAGACCCGTATGGCCGGGACGTAAGGCACGTCACCATAGCAACGACAATATACAGTAGATGCAATATACTGAAGCTAGAACATAATTTAATGTCAACATAGCCCCCTCTACCTATTTCTGTTTGTCTCTGTCTCTTCCACCCTCTCTCTGTCTCGTTCTCTCCCTCTCTCTCTGTTTCCCTTTCTCTCCTCTCCACTCGTCCTTCATACTTTTTATTGCCCTCCCTCCTCTCAAAGAGATGGGGTAGCAGTACAGCTCGTAAACCAGCCTGTGAAACCAGGCTGTAAATCCTGCGGTCTTTGTGGCGAGGACCACTGCAGATTACAACTTCTGTGTGACTTTGATGTAACCAGGAAATCATTTACAGGCTGCAGTCCATTAACCAACTTCCCTCTAATCAAGACACAGACAGACAGGTAGTTTTGTGTCCATTGCTGTCATACACTTCCTCTAGTGGTGTTTTTTAGTATAGAACCTTACTAAGTTGACACCAAGGCCGTAGCCATGGAGTCAACGTTGGGGGGAGGAAATCTACTGGGGAGTCTGAGCCCCCCCCCCCCCCCCCTGAAATCGTAAAAAAATAATACTAATCAGTACCAGTAATAAAAATGGCAACTTTTATGAACATATTTACATTTAGCAGACGCTCTAATCCAGAGCGACTTACAGTAAGTACAGGGACATTCCCCCGAGGCAAGTAGGATGAAGTGCCTTGCCCAAGGACACAACGTCATATGCACGGCCGGGAGTCGAATCGGCAACCTTCTGATTACTATCCCGATTCCCTAACCACTCAGCCACCCGACTCCCTGATGATTAGATTGTGTATGATAATTTCAGACAAAGTGCGTGAGTTTCCTGTCGTAGCATATCACATTTATATTTTATTTGCATTTTTATATCAATATATTGGGGGGGGACCAGATTTGCATATTGGTGGGGGGTGTTTGTGTCCTCCTCAATATATATATTATGATTACGGAAGAGTTTTCTGTGTGTGTGTGTGTGTGTGTGCATGTTTGTGTGTGTGCATGTTTGTGTGTGTGTATGTGATCTCAACTGGGGTATGAGAACATGGAAAATTGATAAGTGATCCATACAGAGTGCTGGGTTGAACCATCAGTGCCAGCTCAGCAGGAGTGACAGGCTGCTCAGCCAATCAGACGCAGGACCAGATGGTTCTTACTGCACACACACACAGACACATGCGCACATATGATATCAAAGTGTCTTTGTTTGTGTTGCTTCTGTTTGATTGATCATTAAGAAACATGGGCGAGCATAGAAGAGCAGAGGAAAGGAGAGGAGAGGAGAGAAGAGAGGAGGGAGTGAGGGTGGTACTGCTAGATTCAGAGACACTCAGAGAGACTCAACTAATAACCAAGTCTGGCTTGCTGTGACATCCTGTCAACTCCTGATTGGCTCAAAGCCCTTCTTAGTGCTCAATGGGACAGAAGGATACAATCATCCAATGCATTACACCCCAACCGAGAATAACGTGTTTGGTACGTGTGTGCTGTGTTCACTTGCATGTCCTACGTGTGTGATGCATGTGCTGTGGGTGTGTGTGTTTGTATGTATGTGCTGTGTGTGGTCCATGTGTGCGTGTGTGTGTGTGTGTGTTCTTCTCTAAAGAATACCCCTCAGCTTCACTAGATTGGGTTTTTACAATTCTAACTCAATTGTTGAACAACAATAATACAATTGTAACATAATAACAATACAGCTCTTTTCAGAGCCATCGTCCTCCTATATTGATCTGTGAACACGTACTTGTTTGTCAGGCTTCCTCTTCTGTCTGCCTAACATCATTATCATCATCCTCATCATCATGTAGGTTCTTTATCAAGCTAATGGGAGCAGAACAAATAAGATCATTGACGTGCAGATCAAATTAGGACCGGGGCCAGAATTTGGATCAGTTGCGGGATTGGATTAGCCAAGCGTCATTGTACTCTAGATGGGAGAAGGGTGTTTGTTTTGTCGCTGACCCAAAATAAAAATATTCCCCAAATATTTATTGTAAAAATAACAGTTTAACATAGTGTTAGTTAAGGTCATTATCGCTATCATAGAGTACGTAATGTAGTAAAAATATTAGATATATTTAATCTGATTATAAATGATGGTAATTTACTGGGTTTTTGGAAGGTCATTCACATAACTTTAGAATGCAATGGCAAAGTCTCGCCAGCAGGAGACACTGTCACCACAGTGTTCCCAGTCCAGCTCTGTGTTTGAGGTTGTTTACCAAACATGAACCAAAAACTACTTTTCTCTTTTTGCTTTGACCAAAACAGAGGATGAGACAGCAATGAGTCAGCACTGGACTGGGAAATGAAGAAGAGAGGAAGGAGAGGATGGAGACCTGAATCACTGGGGTCTGTGTGTGTGAGAGTCTGTGTGTGTGTGTCTTGTGTGTGTGTTTGTGTTGGGAGGGGGCATTTTGGTACTGTGTGTGTGTGTGTGTGTCTGCATCTGTGTGTGTGTGTGAATCTGCTGTGGGCAGGAGAATACACAGACTCTGGAGTGTTCTTTAAGAAACGGATATGCAAATGAGGGTTACAGTGGCCATAAATATGCAAATTCATACTTATTAAAGAGAAACAAAAAACAAGAAGAGGTTTTCTACACCTACATGCACACACACGCACATGCTCACACACACACACACACACACACACACACACACACACATATCCACATCCACACGCACCCAATAACACCTGGTTGAAGGTAAAAGACATCTGGCTGCAGGTTTGCAGCAGAGAGAGAGAGTGCATGTGTGTGTGTGTGTGAGAGAGAGAGAGAGGCAAAGAGAGCATAAGAGCCACCGTGAGACCGAAAGAGATAGAATGACAGGATAAAGAGAGAGGGATAATGGAACAGAGGACATGGGGGTGTAGGACAGAGAGAGATAGAGACACAGAGAAATAGGACAGAGAGGTAGAGGAGGCTACCATATGTCTACTCCCTAAACAGTCCTGTCACCACGAGGTCCGGTCAGGACACACATACACATTCACGCTCCCCCCACACAGTTACACTCACACACACACACATCCACACACACACAGGCATCCATGGGCACAAGCATGCACACACACACACACGCACACACACGCGCACACACACACACACACATGCTTGTCACATGCTAGTGAGGACCGGCCATTCACTCCCATTAAAAATTGTGTTCCCCCTAACCCTAATTTCTCCCCTGACAATATAGTTCTCACTCTAACACTAATTATAACCCCAAACCCATAAAAAAAAAAACGAGAAGTAGCACTTGAAGTTGTAGATTCCAATAAAATGTCCCCACAAGGTCAATTTTTCTTTGTAGTTAACTATCTTGCTATCTATTGACCAAGATCCCTACCAGGGTAATTAAACAAGACCACACACATGCAGGCATACACACATATACTGACGCCAGATTGTTGTGTCTCCAGTTGTCTACACATCGCTGTGAGTACTGCTATTTTTAGACATAGGTGTTTGATTTGACGAGGCTCTCCCTCAATGACTTTCCCCCATGGTGGTGAGCGGGTGGGAGGGTGGCTACAGGTCTGCAGAAGCAGTGGAATGACAATTCAGAGGAAAGAGCAGTCAGAACCCCTCTCTCTGTCTGTCTATCTGCAGCTCGCTCTCTCTCTACACAAGAGCAATTTGTATGTACATGTAGAATCACCACATATAGAAACAGGATGGTTGATTTTGTATGCAGTTGACCCCTAGCTCTCGGTCTCAGGCAGTGTTGCAGTGCCAGTCTGTCTCCCTGTAGTGTTGTTTTTGGCAACCTGTTTTAATTTGAGTTTTAATCTAGGCTTTGTTTAAAACGGTCATTTTAGTTTTTATTAGTTTTAGTCACGTTCATACTCTTTTTAGTCTCGTCAAGTTTCAGTAGACTAAAAGTCAATACAATATTTAATCGTAATACTATACATACATAACACACCATCTCCCTGTTAGTCTGCCTGCCTGTCTGTCTGCCTGACTGATTGGTTTCCTGTCTGTCTGTCTATCTGTCTGTCTGTCTGTCTGTTTCTGTCTGCCTTCTTACTTCCATTGGTCCATCTCATCTCTCAGATATGAATCACTCGGGTTAACTTGATACGCCACAGATTGAATGCAAATTAATATGCTGCAGACAGATGCTAATAATAATATTCACAAAACAGCTGGGGTATGACTGTTTGATCACATCTCTTGTCCTGGTTCACCCAGACAACTGTTGCTCTGTCCTGATAATTGTGGTGTTCCTTGGGAACCGATGTAACCCTAGTTCTAGTCCATGTAATCCTACCCTAGTCCATGTAACCCTGGTCCCAACATGGTCTAAGTTCATTTAACCCTAGTCCTGGTCTATATAACCCCAGTCCTAGTCTATAAATCCATAGTCCAGCCATTCCTAACATTTTCCACTTTGCAGCCCACTTGCATAGCACAAATACAAAACAACTTTCACATTTTAATAATCATTTACCATCTATATGCATAAATATTCTAAGATGTATTCATTCTTCATACTTAAGTGGTTTTGCGGTTGAAGAAGTCAGTGGTCTCTACCACTGATCAATTAACCAAAACTAATGATTACTTTTTTACTTGTATACTGTTCGGAATGCTCTGAATATAATAAACAATGTTTGAACTATACGCGTCAGGTTTATTTCTAGGAGCCATATGTAAAGCTTAAACAAACGCTATCTAACACCATGAATGTCTGTGTTTGCGAAGGCTGTGTTGATGTCACAACCCAACATTCTTACGGGAGTAAAACCTCCCATATTGTGATACTATTTAACTGCCCTTCATTTCTGTATTGTGTGTCCAGTCTTCTGAGATACTCAATTTGAGTGTATCAAACCTTACATATGTAATAAATACGTTGATTTTGTCTTAAACTTCTGCTTAACTATTCCCTTCATTGACTTGGTACTTGCAGTGCAATTGGGTATTATCTAATACGTCTTCATGGTCCACTTGTGGTCCACAGCCCACAGGTTGAGAATCCCTGTCATAGTTCAGTAGCCCTGAGGATCCCATCATCATGATGGGCAGAGCTCAGAAACCATCCCAGATACAGTCCCCAGACCCCGCGTCCGTCACAGAGCAGTTAAACACCTTCTATGCTAGGGTTAACAGGACCAACAACATCACATCCATCTTCTGTTGATGCATGGAGAGTGTTGGGGAGCTGGGGAGCCTACCACAATAGTGGGCATGTCTGGACATGCTCCAGTTGGCTGTCAAGGCGAGGCAGTTGAGGAGTTGAGAATGCCAGCCTTAGTGTTCTGGATACAGTGACCAGGCACCTCAACTCACCAGACTCAAATATCAGGATGCTAACTTTTCATTTGAATACAACCAACACAAACACACGTTGGCACCATTTCCAAGGATGACAAGACAACACAATGCTGAATTTATGGTTGAAGGACAGACGCCAAAACGTCAGAGTGAACAGTCTTGAATCACCAAGGCAGGATCACCAGTATTTATTCTCCAAAAAGTCGCAGAACATAAGGGAGAACTCATATATTCTACGACATGATGACAAGGAACTGACAAAGACTAACCAAGGAAGAAACCACATACACACAAGGACTAAACTACACCCAAGTGAAACTAATTACAACAAATGAGCAAACTGAAAACCTGACACAGATACTTAACAAGACACAGGTGCTGGACACAAGAAAACACTCTGGCCTGTCCAACACATGCAGATGGGGATTATAAAAGGTCCAACAGCGCATGTTTCTCCTGAGAATTAATAAAGGTTTTTATGTCAGACAGGACAATTTCACAGCAGTACACTCATTCATTAGGTTCCTCACATTCAACAATGCATCCTAGTACAACTTTTCCACAGAGAAAACAAAGAATCATCAAGAATGCAAACAAAATCCAAGTACACGTAACCCTAGCCCATATAAACATTATAGGCCGTAAGGTGAACCCTGTTATCGCTCATCCCGCTCCACAGTCTGGCATCTACACAATCTTTAGCTCATAAAAAAGAACGAGTCGTGCTAAGTGACCAAAAAAAAGTTTGTCGCTGAAATTCCAGTCGATTGTCGATGCGTGTATGTTTTATGCAGAACTAGTTTCTTCAGAGCGTAATAGGATTTCGGTGGCACGGTTCAACACGTGATTGTTCGATACCAATAAGGTAGCTGAATTTTGTCAACATAGTGGCACGATGGATGGATATGGTTGGCATTTCACCTGGATGATCAGAAATCCGGCCCCTGACAGTGTTTTGCATGTGATACACTGCGGCTGCAAAAGTGCCTGTGAGACAGACAGATGTTTTTGTTTTTTGCAGGATTGTGTTGCAAAGACTTATGTTGTTGTTGTACTTGTGCCAACACGAAAGAAACTGAGGAACTGGAAGATAACTGTCCTGACACTGACAGTGAGGACTGAGTGTCCTTAATCTGTTATTCCTCATTCTGTTTTGTACAGTTTTATATATCATATTTCATGAAGATTGTTTTTATAGGTTGATCAGTGTGGTTTTCATTTGTGGAAGAATGAATGAATGAACGAAACAAACAAATGGTCATTGGTATATGTACAATTATGAACGACATAAGTCTGTGCAACACAGTCCTGCAAAAAAAACAATTCTAAAATACTTTTCGGGGTTCATCTTGCGGCCTATTAGTCCTACACTATACAACCTCAAGACATATAACATTATTCTTAGTTTGTATAACCCAGTCAATGTAACTTTAGCCCTAGGCAAGTTGACCATAGCTCCATGAGGGAGTGTGTCTGATGTGTCTTTTTGTGTGTGTAATGTCTGTATGTGGTGTGTATTCGCGTGTGTGTGTGTGGTGTGTGATATGATTGTGCAATGTGTATGTGTGAGTAAGGGAGGGAGGGAGAAGTAGACACCACAGGTCTAAAGAGGTATGGATTACAGACCAGAGATTACAGAGACAGGATTAGGAAACTGTAATTTCCTCCAGACAGCCAAAGAATGAAACACTTCCACCCACTCACACACTAACTACCAATGTGCTGTGTGTGTTAATCTACCAGCTCTCTCCCTAGCCTTGCTCCACTGGAATTATGCATGTGTATGTAAGTGTGTGTGTTTGTTTGAGAGACGGAGAGAGAAGGACTGGATTAGAGTGCCTCCGGGCATGTTGTGAGTTTGGGTGGGTAGCGCAGGTCAAAGTTCATCTCCAGCGGTCAGGCCTCATCAGCGTCCAATCAGCTCCTGACTAATCTATGTGTCCACTGCTGGCTTTCACTGTTCTGTCACTCTGTACACCCTCCTCCCCCCTCCCCCCCACACACACACCCCTGCACCCACACCACACACCAAGTACATTTACATTTAGTCACTTATCCACAGCAATTTACAGTAAGTACAGGGACATTCCCCAGAGGCAAGTAGGGTGAAGTGCCTTGCCCAAGGACATAACGTCATTCGGCACGGCGGGGAATCGATCCGGCAACCTTCTGATTACTAGCCCGGCACCGTAGTAGTACACTACTAGTAGGAATAGAATGGAAAATATAATTTTGTAAGTGGTTGTTCACCAGGTATTACACACACTCAAACAAACACACACGTACACACACACAGGCTGGATTGAGGTAATGGTGGCACCCTGTAGCAGTTTGATTCAGTGTTTCGTTTGACTCAGCGTTCCTGAGTCCACCAGTGCTTACCCTGACTCTGCTTTCCTGCATGTGTACACGTTTAGTCTGCTGAGAGGAGAGGAGAAAAGAAAAAAGAGGGGAGAAGACAGGAGAGGAGAGGAATGAAAAGGAGGGAAGAGGGGAGTGTTCACCTGCATCTAGCTTTGACTGCTCTCATTATGTCTGAATTATTCACGACACCCGTGGCGACTCCCTCACGTTGCGCTCCAAAGCCTCAGCCCGGAATCCACAGCAACCCCTTAGTAAACTTGTAAAATATGTGTTACAATTTGCACAATGCATTCCTTCAAATGACAGGGTGAATACCTATATCAAGATTGAAACATAGATTCAATGCCATTGCAGAAGTTTGTTTTTCATGAGATGGTAGCAGACAGGCAGCAGGTCAATCTGACATAAATCTTGATAATCCCATTTACTTTTTTACATTTAAGTTTCCTGACTTGTTTGTAAGTGGGTTCCTCACCATATGAGAGTGAAATGAATAACTGTAAGATTTGTTTGTGACGGAAACCAGTTCAAGCCCAAGCTTCAGTTCTTCAGCCTGACCTAGGCTGCAGCAGCAACAAACACCAGGCTAGGCCCAGGCTGCAGTAAGCAGCAAGTAGCCAGCTACCAGGCCCTGCAGGAGCAGCTAGCCACCATTGGGCAGCAGCCAGCCACCACTGGGCAGCAGCCAACCTTCACCGGGTAGCAGAAGCAACTAGCCAGTAGGCCAGGCCCAAGAGCAACCAGCCACCACTGGGAAGCACCCAGCCACCACTGGGAAGCAGCCAACCACCACTGGGAAGCAGCCAGCTACCACCAGGCAGCAGCTACCCACCACCAGGTAACACAAGCGAGCTGGAAACAGCTAGCCACGAGGCCGGGCCTAGGAGCAGCCATTCACCATCAGGCAGCAGCCTGCTTTCACCAGGGAGCGGCAAGCAGCTAGGGCAGAGGGCTGGAGGAACAAGAAAGAGGCAGGGCAAGAACAACAAGAGTGGTGAACTAGCCAGTGACTACGAGGGAGAGGCCTCCTCTCGGGCTGAAGAGGAGGCTGAGCTGGTCACCATGGTCTCTGTCTCTGCCGATCAACCAAATGCTGACACAGCAGAAAGCCCACTACGTGGAGATACTGGACAGACAAATGTACACCTTTAATACGTTTGTCCGGGTGATTCTGGACTCCACCAACGAGCGTCTTGACTCTAGAAACAGGAATGTACAAGAGATCAAGGACAGTATTCATTACACCCAGTGAGAAGTGGATGAGATTAAAGCTAATGTAGCCAAAGTCTCTGGTGACCACAACACCGTTGAAAATGGTATGCGCACCATTTGTGACAGTCTTGTCACGTTGGAAAACAAGGCTGACTATCTCAAAAATCAGTCGAGAAGAAATTATTCGATTTTTGAAGGGATTGAGGAATCCGCATTGGAGAGCTGGGCTGATACTGAAAGTAAAGTCCGCAACTTTCTGAAAAATTTAAGCTGGATGCTGGAGCCATGCATATTGAAAGGGCTCACCCCCGTGGAAAGCCAGATCACAGAGCTGACAATAAGCGTCCCATTGTAGTCAAGTTCATAAACTGCAAGGACAGAGAGCAAATTTTGAGGAGCGGAAATAAACTGATTTACATCAACGAGGCCTTTCCCGAGGCTGTACGGCAGAAAAGAAGAGATCTTCTGCCTAAACTTAAGGAGGCATGGGATAGAAGGGGACATTGCCTACTGAAGATTTGATCGCCTTGTGACCCACCTAGGGAGCGAGGGGCTGTGTCGCCCCAGCGCTTGTCCTCCAACCCATCCCGATTAAAGAGTGGTATGTAGGACTCAGAGATGAGGACCTTCTGTTTTTTTTTTTTTTTTTTATGTCTATTAAACTACCGAAAAAAAGGTTTGAGGTTTGCTCATTTAAATATCTGTAGTTTAAAGAACAAGATTCAAGAGCTATGTAGCCTACTATTTTACACGAAAATGATATTCATATTATGGCTGTGTCAGAGACTCATTTGGAAGAAGCCATAGAGGATGCAGCTGTTTCAATTCAAGGTTACAATATATTTAGATCGGACAGATAATAAATAATAATTCATTTTATTTGAGGGCGCCTTTCAAAGCACCCAATGTCACCTTACAGGGCATAGTTAAAAAACAAAATCAACAATGATAAAAAACAAGAACAAGACACATTAAAACAATTTACACAGGGGTGGTGAGATGTGTGGTAGACAATGAATTACATGGAATATGACAGTTTGAAAAGATGGGTTTTTAGATGGGTCTTGAATGTGGAAAGAGTGTCGGAGTTACGAATAGATAATGACAATAATGACAAAGATATTTTTATATATTCTGGAAGGCGATACTATAGGCTACTTACTAACCAAGAGTGAGGTCATGCTGGTAGGCTAAGGCTAAATATCAAACTGAGGCTGGAACAAATCGACCGAGCGATAGCGAGGTTGATACGGCAAAGCCGAGGTTTGATATTTCCCGGCATGACCAAACGGTCGAGGTTAGTAAGTAGTTTATTATATGGCATTTTTAGCTTCTTTTCATTTTGTAAACGAAAATAAATGGTACTTGTAGGCTAATTGTAGCTTGCTCTCAAGTCTTCTCACGCTGTGTTTCATGAGTTGCCTAGCAACTCATTACTTTTGATAGAAAGCGGACAACATGGTTCTGCTAAAATGGCTTAAATTTCAACACAAAATAACGACACAAGTGATTAAAAGAGTCTAGTCTTCATCCTCACTTTCGATGACAAATCTTTTCAGCATCATCTGGATAGTAAAACTCAGCAGCTGACTCGTCACTAATATTGAAGATGACGTCAGAGGGCAATACGGAGCCTTATTGACCGCTGAGGAGGGCAATATGCGGCTGGCATGACTACCCATTAGCCAGTCAGAAAGCTAGTACCGTTGTTGCCATATAATAAAAGAGCGTAATGTCCCGTAACAGCAGATACAGGGATAGTTTTTACCCACATGCCATAAGGATGTAGCCTGGCTGCCAGCCCAACTTCTCCCGCCCACAAAAAAATTTGTTCGGGAAGTTGGATCTGGAGGGTCTCCTATTGGGGACAACTACAGAAAACCCAGAATCGGGACGGACCAATGAAATTGCCAGGGCGGGCTTTATACAATGATGGACAGATGATCAACAGTAACGTAATCAACAACGTCACGAAAGAGCCCTTGGGTTGAATTCGTTTTCAACAAACAACATAATACGTTGTTCTGATCTGTTGTAGGTCTATCCAATTGAGCGTAGAGGTATTGTTTTACAAGTTCGGTTGAAACACGCTCTGTACTCAAAGCCCAACGGAGAGTTTTCAGACTCATATTCTGACTAGAATTATGAGTATGACAACGTCAGGCTAATAAGGAATATTAAATTCATTTTTTATGCCCTTTTTCTCCATTCTCTAGTATTTAAATGATTTATTCTCTAAATTGAATAGACACTGAGCACAAACAATTTTATTACTGATGAATGCTGTTTATGCGATTATACGATAATAAACTTGAACTATTTACATTCTTGGTGATATGAATATAGACTGGTTGTCCAGTAATTGTACATCGAAAAGGAAGTTGGGCAATGCAGCCACATTATGCAACTTATCTCAAGTCATAGGTGTACCCACAAGAACTAATGTCAATAGGGACGGAATGGTCACGTCAACGTGCATTGATCACTTTTTTACAAATTGTTCTGAAAAATGTTCTAAAGCTGTGTCGGTACCTGTGGGCTTCAGTGACCACAACATTGTCTCCTTAACTGTGAAAACAAAGGTTCTTAAAGCGGGGCCTAAAGTAATTCATATAAAACCTTTTTAGAAAATGATTTTATTGCCGATGTCGAAAATATTGAGTGGGATACTGAGCTTGAAAAGATCTCTCTCTCTCTCTCTCTCTCTCTCTCTCTCTCTCTCTCTCTCATTCTCCTGCCTTCCCCTTGTTCGTAGAGAGTGGAGTGTTGCTGCACTGGACCACTTTATGAATCTATTTTCTGCACTGTGTTTGATAAACATGCTCCAATTAAGAAGCTCACTGTTAGATCACTTAAAGCACCTTGGCTGGATGAGGAATTGAGAAACTTGATGAGAAAAAGAGGCCTCCTGAAAAGATCATGTCATGTAATGACATGCCATCATGTCAGGTAATGTAGCAGATTGGCAAGCTTACCGCTCACTAAGAAATATAATAACTAAATTAAATAGACAAAATGAAAAATATTACTATCATTCTATATTTGAGGAGTGCCATGGAGACAGTAAAAAACTGGAGAGAACGTCATGATGCTATGGGTAGAAGTAAAAGGGCCAAAACACCTTCATTTATTGAACTGAATGGAGAATTCATTACTAAACCATCTGATATAGCAAACTATTTCAATAATTACTTCCTCAGTAAAGTGAACACACTAAGAAATCAAATGCTGCCTGTGAGTGGTGGGCTGTCCAAAGCTATAATAAAAAATCATATAATGTGTGGTAAGGATTGTGTGTTTGATTTCAAGCCAATCAGTGTTGATTTTATGGTTAAGATACTTAACACAATTAAGTGTGATAAACCTTGTGGGTTTGATATCATTGACGGCAGACTGCTTCAGTTATCAGATAAATCATTTGCTAAGCATGTAGGCCATATTTTCAATTTATGTTTTATGGAATGTGCTTATCCTGATTTGTGGAAAATTGCAAAGGTTATTCCTCTGTCAAAAGGGAGCCATTTACAGGTCCAAATAGTAGGCCTATCAGCAGCTTACCTGTCTTGATTAAACTTTTGGAGGGAATTATATTTAAGCAGATCCAGCAATATCTTGCAGAAAACAACAGTAACTAAAATGTACAGCATGCATACAAAGCAGGTTACTCTACAAGCACTGCACTGACATGTCTTACTGACAAGTGGTTCAAACAGATTGACATGAAGTCAGTTGTTGGGGTGGTGCGCTTGGATTTCAGCGCAGCCTTTGACATCATAGATCATGAGCTACTACTCATGAAACTATCGGCGTACAGATTCAAAGATTCTGCTGTTGATTTATTGAAGGGCTATTTAGCGAACAGGCAACAATGTGTTATATTCAATGGCTCCCTTTCAAATATTGAGACATTTCAGTGTGGAATTCCTCAGGGAAGCTGCCTTGACCCCCTTCTCTATTCAATTTTTGTAAATGACATGCCTTATGTATTAAAACATGCAGGAATGGGGATTTATACGGATGACACAACTATGTATGTATCCTCAGAGAGCATTGAACATGTTAATGAGGTGTTTCAACTTGAGTTAAAGCTGGTTTCGGAATGGAGCAAGGAAAATAAGCTGAACTTGAATGTCTTGAAAACTAAATGCATGGTAATAGGTTCTAAATATGCTCTCAGAACAGATCAGAAATTAAGCCTTTCTTTAGAGGGTGGAACAGGTTGAAGAAGACAAACTGTTGGGTCTCATTATTGACAAAACACTGTCATGGTCCACTCAGATTAATAATACAGTGGTGAGAATGATTAATGGTATCTATGCCATTAGAAGGAGTGCTCATCTGCTAATCAACACGGCAAGACTGGCACTGCACTGCTCTGTTAGGAGTAGTGTGGATGCTATGCATGCCAGGCTGTCATGGATGAGGGTGGATGGAAGACTGGCAAGGAGCCTTATTCTGTTTTTAAATAACGTGTATTCTTCACAGAAACCCGTCAGCTTCTCTTTACAGCTATCACATGCAAATGAGAGACATGGTTACAATACTAGACAGGCACTAAGTGGTCACTTTACTTTTCCTCTACCCAGAAGCAATGCACTTAAGAAAACAGTAATGCACAAAGCTATTGCATACTGGAATGTGCTCCCCTCATATTTGACTCCAACATGAAATAAATGTGATTTCAAAAGGAAACTTAAGGCAGCAGTAATCAGAAAGGAAATTAGAGTAGATTAGGTCATTACTAGGTAGGTATTGTCGGACAGACAATACCTAGACAATACCTACCTATTAAAGATTTTTTTACTTTTACTGTAAATGTTGTTGTCTAAGTCTGTGTTTTTGTTCACCAACATTGATCATGCTGTACTGCATTTTATGATTTGTATTGTAATGTTTTTTGCCTGGATCCCAGGAAGAGTAGTCTCCACTACAGTGTAGACTAATGGGGATCCTTAATAAACAATAAACAATAAGCAGTAACCTGGTACCTAACGCAACAAAACCCTAAATGCGCTCAAAGTCAACTGTAGCTAACTGTCGATTCTTTTAAAAAAAACAAAAAAACAACCAAGCACTGGTATAACCAAGTTGTCACATAATTATAAACGAATCATAACAAACCTTAATACACCACATCAGCACACATCACAGCACAGCACATCGCATCACAACACATCACAATAAATCACAAGACAACACAGCGCATCACATTGCAACACATCACAACACAACAAAACATACCACAACACAGCACAACAGAAGGAACATGATTTTTACTTTTACACAAATGTATGACAGTAGCCACTTCCTGACAGTCCATTATCAAAAATGTTATGAGTCATAGCTCACAGTGGGATTATATTTTAAGACTGACTGGGTTTGGGAAGAGAGGCAGAGGAGGACGGTGGATTTGGGGGAGAGTATGGGTGACAGAGAAATGCTGTGATCAGTTTCACTGTGGGCTAGACTCATGAGGAAGACAGCGTCTTAAAAGGTTACTTTCTGCGCATAGTGCTTTAAGCTTCTTAAAAGCATTGCTTCTTCTAATCACACTTGGTAAACCAATCTCCCTGTGACCACTCCCAGACAGAGGAAACAGGCAGACAGGCAAGCAGCCAGGCAGAGAGACAACCAGCCAGACAGGGAGAGAGAGAGAGAGAGAGAGAGAGAGAGAGAGAGAGAGAGAGAGACAGGCTGTCAGCGAGGGAGGCAGTTAGCCAGGGAGACAATCAGCCAGTGCGTGAGGCAGTGATAGAAAAAGACGAAGAGACAGACTGAGAGAGAGACAGGCTGTCAGTGAGGGAGACAATCAGCCAGTGAGAGAGTGATAGAGAGAGAGAGAGAGAGAGAGAGAGAGAGAGAGAGAGAGAGAGAGAGGGAGAAAGTGGGCCAGCCAGTCAGTCAGGCAGCCAGGGATGTTGTACGGCTCAACACAATGCAGTGCTGCAAACATGGCAGTTCTGACAGATACCAGCCTCTCGCCCTCCCTCCCTCGCTCCCTCCCTCTGTCCCTCTCACTCTTGCTCTCTTTCTCTCTCACCCATACTCCCTCCCTCCCCTCTCTCTGGCTGTCTCTGTCTGGCTGTCTCTTTCTTTTTTTCTCTCACTCTCTCTATGTCTGGCTGTCACTTTCTTTCTCTCTCTCTCTCTCTCTCTCTCTCTCTCTCTCTCTCTCTCTCTCTCTCTCTCTCTCTCTCTCTCTCTCTCTCTCTCTATCCCTTCCTCCAAATCTGACAGATGCAAATTTGTCCAGACGGAAGACAGAGGCAGAGATCTCCATGACCAGGGGAGGAAGAAGAAGAGAGGGAAGAAATGGAGGATGAAGAAGAGGAGGGAGGAGGAAGAAGAAGAGAAGGAAGGAGAGGATCATTATAAAGTGGACAGAGAGGAGGAAGACGAAGAGAAGGAAGGAGAGGAAGAGAAAGAAGGGGCAGGAAGAGTAGTGGTTAGTGGAAGAAGAGAAGAGTGGGCGTCCCCATCTCATCAACCTTGTGTAACCAAGTTAAATTGGTTAAACTCACTAATCAGTAGTGTAAATATCAGATGGGGATCAGATGGCAGAGCGGTGCTATTAATCAGAAGGTTGTTGGTTCGACTCCCGGCCGTGCCAAAATGACGATGTGTCCTTGGGCAAGGCACTTAACCCTACTTGCCTCGGGGGGAATGTCTCTGTACTTACTGTAAGTCGCTCTGGATAAGAGTGTCTGCTAAATGACTAAATGTAAATACCATCCACTTGTGCCATCGCACAGCTAGCTTTTTTGGTGGTGTTGCTGGTTTACTCTGAATCTGAGCGGTACAATGGTACACTTGCAGGACGATGACCCAGAGGTCTTCCTTTAGCACTTACTTCCTGTACTCTGGTTAACAGCTGAGACAAGTCATCACATCAGAACCCGTTTCTGAGAACAATACACACATGCACACACACACACAGAAATGCTCAAGCATGCATGCACTCACATACACACAAACTGACACAGGCACTCACAAACACATGCACACACACACATGAGCACGCACACGCACACACACACACTTTCTTGCATCCTTTCATCAGTGTAGTTGTGCCTGTGGGGTCTCCTTGCAGGGGTGAGGTGAGTGCTGTAGTAATTAACTCCGTACTCTGGCCCCCCTAAGTTTATTTTTAACTGCCTTATCTTTCACAGCGCCATGTATAATTGGTGTGACTGATGGGGTGCGAGCTGGGAATTGATCCGGTCGCTCACGTTGCTAACATTATTCTGCTCCACTTCTGTCTGACTGCCTGCTTTTCTGCTACGCCCCTCCCTGCCTGCCCCCATGCCTGCCTTCCTGCCTGCCTACTTCCCTCTCTCCCTTCCTGCCTCTCACCCTGCCTGCCTCCTTGCCTGCATGCTCCCCTCCTAGCCTGCCTGCCTCTTTCCCTGCCTGCCTCCCTCCCTCCCCTCCTGCCTCCCTCCCTCCCTGCCCGCCTGCCCGTCTGCCCTGCCTGCGTGCTTGGCTCCATGCTTGCCTGCCTACTTCCCTCTCTCCCTTCTGCTAGCCTTCTTGTCTGCCCCCTGTCTGGCTGCCTGCTTCCCTGTATGTATGACTGTCTGTCTTTCTCCCTGTCTGTCTGTCTGTCTGTCTGTCTGTCTGTCTGTCTACTACCCTCTCCCCCTGACTATGTTCTGAGTCAGTGTGAAATGGCGAACCTTGTGGGCGACAGGCAAAGAAAGACGTACATAAATAATTACAGTTCATTCCGCCTACATTAGTTATTTATATATGTATCAATGAAGTGGTTGATGATAAAACATCACTATCTTACGTCTATTTATTACTAATATAGTGTGAAATAAGTCAATTTAGGTCAATAGTGAATTATGCCTCATACTTGGCCAATTTATTGAAATTTCACTCATTATGAAAGAGAACCAAGGGTTTTCAGTCATTGACCTTGGGAAGCTTTTTGGTCTTTGCTCTCCAGCAGAGAGAATAGAATGAACTAAACACCTCCCGTCCCTGCTGACCTGACAACAAGGTCTGAAAATGCTTGTCCGGACTAATGAGGTGAATTAAGGGCACAACACTTTGTGTAGACAAAACTTACATGTACATTACTTCTCGTGGTCTCTGTGAAATGGACCCTTTTGTGTATGTTGTTTTTGAGATTATGTTGTTGCACTGTGTCTCGTAAAACAACATGTTCTTCGGCATTAAACGCTTTAAAAGTGTTCACTTCAAATCCTTGATTTTCTAAGACATCATCTAGATGTAGGTATGGTTACATGCTTTCATCCAGAGCGTCTGCTGTGAATGAATATGTACTGAATGCAAATGATAAAATTGCGATAAATGTGCTGTGCAAAGGTATGTTGTTGAGGTTGGCTAGAAAGGTGACATACGTTCATTATTCATTGGAGATTTATCGTCTTCTGGCCCCATGTGCGGCAATGTAGGCAACCTTTTTGCGTTTGCACTATTGGTTTCTTTTTTATATAATCTACATTGCTCACCTCAGCACTCAAAACTATTTCTGCTGCTATCATTGCTCTACCTTGAAGCTGCTTTTTTGTGACCCGACACTAACGCCATCAAACAGGTCACTTTGTTTCAAATTCTGTGTAATTTGTGTCGTCTTTTGTTGATTTAGCCAATTCTGATCATAAAAAGACTCCCTGTTCAGAACATGGTCAACTAGGATTTGGGGAAGAAACTGGACCAATTATTGTCATTTCAACTGCCATGGAAGGTAAGTATGGGAGTTGATGCGGTGTGGACAAGGTGCACATTCACATGCGCAGAATCACAAGTCACCTGGAATCTATGAAGAAAATCAAACGTACGCAGTGTTTATAAATCTCAGAAAAACCTGACAGTAGTTTTACAGCTTTCACTGTACGTTGATTCTTTTACAGATTAATTTGCACAGTTTGATACACTTGATCCCTGGTCATTCCCATTGTCTTGCCTCCCATCCTCTCTTTCTAAAACACCTAAGGCTTCTCTGTGTGCCAATTTATCACAGCGTGTCAAAACCTCTGTCTTGTAATCCCCAAACCATTTTACTGCCCTCCCCCTCCAAGCCTCAATTTCTGTTGCCCCGGCAACGCTGTGTTTTCGAAGGTTTCCAGAACTGGGGGCGGGGAGAGTTTACGTAAGCAAGTTCCCTCCAACTCCCACTATGGACTGAAGCATGGGGTGCAAGAGGTCAGGTGGACGTGGGGGGCACTGAGGGGGGGTCTGATGGGTCTCCAGCATTATGGAGAGTGTGACTGAGAGGACAGCCCCCCGTGGATATCTTCTGTCCTGACTGTTGCTGCACCAGCCTTTGCCCTTTCCTCCCACCTCACCCGTCCATGTCCCCCTCTCATGCCTTCCCCTCACACCCCACACCGCCCTCCCTTGTGCACCCTCGCATCCCTAGTACCCTCTGTATCTCCTGTGTCTTCTTCAGACCCCAGGAAGCCTTAGGTCAGCAGAGTCAGATCGAGGAATGATCATTATGGATGAGGGGTGAAGGATGGTGTGTGCAGGATGTGGGGTGAGAGATGAGGGGATGGGGTGTGTGGGATGAGGGGTGAAGGATGGTGTGTGCAGGATGTGGGGTGAGAGATGAGGGGATGGGGTGTGTGGGATGAGGGGTAAGGAGTACAGGACGAGGGCTTGGCTGACCTCCAGCAGCCCTCGGCTGTCCTCTGTTCTCACCTCCTTCACATCCTCCTCCTGACTCCCTCCTAGTCTCTCTCTTTCTTTATCTCTCTCCATCTATTCCCTAATATCCGTGGCAGTTTACATAGGTGGTATTTTTCAGAAATCGAAAGTCTCTCAGTCTCTGTCTCATCGTTTCTCTCATTTCTCTCTTTCTCTTTCTCCCGCTCTCTCTTTTCTTTCTGTCTGTCTCATTCAGGGTGCTTCATTATCTGTAGTATCTCTTTGTATCTGTCAGTGTCTAGCACAATTCCAGCTCTCTCAGCATTGAATTGACTATTGTAACTTACAGAGAGCTGTGATTAGTTCTATTTAGCAGAGGAAATTGATCTGTCATTGATCTGACCAAGATTTGTGCTCAACCCTGCAGCCCTGTCTAAGCTGGCTGCATGTGTTTCTCTTCTCTGAGCAGAGAGAGAGGGACCTAGGGAGGAAGGGTAAGGAGAGACGGAGCAAGAGAGCAAGAGAGAGGGAGGGGGGAGAGAGAGGGTCAGGATAGAAAGAAAGAAAGAAAGAAAGAAAGAAAGAAAGAAAGAAAGAAAGAAAGAGAGAGAGAGTGATAGAGAAGGAAACAGATGAGAGAAAGATAATTGTCTATGTATACAGTGAAGTTATGTTGTTGAAAAATAGATCAAGAAAGAGAGATAAATTGTGCATAAGTATTTCTGTCATTATGTGTGTGTGTGTGTGTGTGTGTGTGTGTGTGTGTGTGTGTGTGTATTTGTGTGTGCATGTGTGTGGGTGGGGGACAGTTCTATGCAGTTGGAAAGTTGGCCTTGATAAATATCTTGGCACAGAAGCCTTGGTGTGTGTGTGGGAGTACAAATGCCTTCCGTGTGTGTGTGTATGTGCATGTGCGTGTGTGTGTGTGTGTGTCTGTGTGGTAGACATACTGTACTCTAATTGCTACTTTGCTCTGTTTAGTCAGCAGACCAGCCAACAGAATTGGTATAAAGTATTAGACTGTGCATCATACACTGTTTTAAACTGTATTAAAATACGTTAGAATGTATTATATAAGACCATTTTACTTTTATGCTGAATTACACTGCATAATGCTATTTTTAGACTGTGTATGAGACTGTGTATTAAACTGTGTATTAGAATGAGTGAGACTATGTATTACAGTAGATTGTATTTGACCGTATTATAATGTATTAGACTGTGAATTAGACTGTGGCAAACGGTGTATTAGACTGTGTATTAGATTATTAAAGATGCACTAGTCAGTGTGAGACTGCATCAGACTCTGAACTAGACTGTATTTTCCTAGACAGTATTGGACCGTATGAGACAGTATTAGACAGTATTTTATAGGTGTAGACGTTTTACATGGTATTAGTCTATTATACTTTTTCGATTCACATATATACCAGGGCAGCAAGGCGAGGGAATTGGGATTGGAGGAGGATACGATGAGCTGCAAGGAGGGGGAGGATCATCAGACGCCAGCGTTGACGGACGTAAAAAAAAGTTGAGCATTTTCGTGATGCTGCGGTGCTTCAACAAATCAATAGACCCCATGTGGAACACGTGATGTACGTATTATTGCTGTCTCTATTCATCCTAGTTCTGTAAAAAAACTTTTTTATATGATTTCCGAGATAGCAGAGCAGCTAGCAAGTGCCATCTTAGCCACCACCACACTCTCATCTGTTTACAGTAATGTATAATAGACAATGCAAACAAGGATGCTAATAGCTAATCAACATACGTAGCTTGCTAGATGCACGTAACTTTGACACAGATCGTTGAGCTGGTACCACAACAATGTTGTACGACGCCGCCTGCATACAGTAGGCTATGAGAATACCTGATCAGACTGAATTAGAGAGTACTAGATGGTTTAAGATGTATTTGACTGCATTACACAATACTTGATTGTAGCCTACTAGACTGTGGATTACACTGTATTAGACTCCATTACCTTATATTAGGCTGTAATGGTATTAGATTATTATAGATTGTATTAGACTGTATTAGACTAATGCAAGTGTTTTATGACGTATCTTCACACCTCTTTGTCCAAGAAGACATGGTGAAACAGCAGCTCATTGCACACACACACACACACATTCCCTCTACAGACACACAAGACCTGCTAGATGTACCCCCCATTAACACAAACACAAGATTTGTGAATGGCTACACTTTCCCTACACACACACACACACACACACAAAGACTACCACTCATGACAGAGAACTGCTGTCGGCCCAGCATGGAGTGTGTGTTTGGACTTTGTGTGTGTGTAAAGGCAGTGGAGCAAGCATGTGTGTTTGTGTTCTCGCTGATTTTCAAAATCAACTTGGGGGTTCTCTCTCGGTAGACTATGTCTGCACGCGTGTGTGCAACACGTGACAACTCGTTTCTCTCAAACAAACAAAACAACTACGGGCATGCTGGCTCAACAGATCAATCCGTTTATTTTCATTCATTTTTATCAGGGTAACCACACTTACAAATGTTCACCGTAGTCTACAATTTATGTAGTAAAATCGGAATTTGTTTTTTTCCTCAAATAGTGCAAATAATATGGTGTATTTTACCATCCTACAGCCGATTTTGCAAGTGTCTCGCGAAAAAATTCGACCACCTGCCAAACGAACGCTGCAGATCGCAGGCAATCGCCGTGCTTCGTCGCGCTTCGCCGCCAGTGTGGTCGGTCCCATTTAATAACATGTGCGCCGAAAGAAAAAAGGTGGTGCTTCCAGGCGCTTAGCAGCAGATTGCAGGCAGTATGTCCCAGGGCAGGCGTTAGTTATTTCTTACATTTGTTCTTAACAAAGTTCCTAAGAAAGTCTACGTGTGATTCATGACGTGTTCCTAAACAGCAGAATTGTTCGCTGGTGTGGTCTTAGAAGGATGAATCCCAATATGTCATTAATTGAAAGCTTGTGCCCCGTTAGCATAGGTAAACGCCCCGTTAATTTCCATGAAAAGACATGAGATGGCAGGGCCGTGTGCACACTAAGAGACATTTTGAAAAGATGTGGTAAAGATGGTGAGGCCTTGACTCCAAAAAAAGAAAACTTTAGTAATTCTGAAGTGGAGGTGCTGCTGCAAGAAGTTAGCGACAAACGATACATCATATTTAGCGTCAGCGGTGGATACAAAGCAGTAAATAAACCCGATGCATGGAATGCAATTACTCATGCAGTGAACGCTGTATCTGGAGAAGGGCGCAGAACTGATGAAGTGAAAACGAAGTGGTTTGATCTGAAACCTGAGGCAAAAATAACATATTTCAAAAGATAGAAGACAGATGACTGTTACAAATATCCATGAGGACTGCTCTTGGTAGCCTAAAGCATCCCAACAGGTACTCGTCACTCTCTGCAAATAAATCGGTATGGTCACGGAAGATGCATTCCCTCCTCAGGGCACGATCTGTAAAGTTTTGCAGCAGCAATAAATACACCATTGTGTGGTGTAGTCCTAGTGAGCGTAAATATAGTGATACGTCACTTATTATTGGATGGCAAGGTTCACCGTTTTAGTTTAAGGCAAAGCAAGGCTCTCAACAATAGATTGAGAATAAAAGCCCAAAAAAGAACATGGCAGCAATTGAAAATTGTAGCATAAAATTCGAAACGCCAAAGAAGGCGATGGTTAATTGCACTTGATGTGGGCCAAAACAGAACTTCTCATCATCCCGGCCAAACCCTCCATCTCCCACGACCTCTCAATCACCCTGGGATCTACGACGGTGACCCCCTCATCCTCTGCCAGGAACCTTGGGGTTACCTCTACAACATCCGGAAGATCAGGACATACTTGTCTGAATACTCCACCCAGCTGCTTGTCCAAGCACTTGTACTCTCCAAGTTGGACTACTGCAACTCGCTGCTCGCTGGTCTCCCAGCATGCACAACCCGCCCTCTTCAGAGGATTCAGAACGCAGCGGCCTGCCTGGTCTACAATCTACCCAGACGCTCCCACGTTACCCCGCTCCTCATCTCCCTCCACTGGCTACCCATAACGGCCCGCATCAGATTCAAGACCCTGGTACTGACCTTCCGAGCAGTGAACGGGACTTCACCCGACTACATCAAGTCTCTCCTGCAGCCTTACACCCCCACCCGCCACCTACGGTCTTCTTCAGACAACCGCCTGGTCGTCCCAACGCTCAAGACCGCCGGTCACAACACAAGCTCTTTTCCTGCCTGGCCCCCCAGTGGTGGAATCAACTCCCCACCTCCATCAGAGACACAGACTGTCTCTCCACCTTCAAGAGAAGGCTCAAGACGGTACTTAGGAATGGTTTGCTGAACCCAATGCTAGTTTCCTCAAGGATCACAATGACTCTTGCTTAGACTGTTGCTCTTGTTGGTTAGTGGTAGCTGATTTAAACTGTTGTATTCTATTTTAGTTAATCCTATTTTTATTGCTTTCCTACAGGTACACTTGCACTTAGAGATTCATGTTGTTTAATTGTAACTTGCTTAACTACATGCTATTATGGTTTCTTCCCTTTAGCACTTATTTTTTGGTTATGTAATATGTACTTCTTGTTTTGGCTACCCGCAATGCTTTGGGGCTATCTTGTTGTTATTATCAGTGACCTATGCACTTTTTAAAGCTCTCTCTTGGAAGTCGCTTTGGATAAAAGAGTCTGCTAAATGAGTAAATGTAAATAATGTTTTTGTCTTCACATCTTGAATAAAATTAATAAATTAGCCAACTTAAAAATAACTTTGCCACACACGTTTATTAACTGATGAATGATAAATGCTGAGCTTTAAGATAAAAGGGAAAGATAACCGACTAAATGACTAAAATGGGGATTCACTGAGATAAGTATTATTGCACAGATCCAGCACAAACTTTCAGATCAAAAGGTGAACCAAACTTTAGCACACTTTGCCTAGAAGAGCAGTCATTTAAAATTGCTCAGCATGGCTAAGAATATATAATTATTATATTACATGTGGATATTTAATCCAAATCCAATTATTACTATTCTGGCTGAAAGTGTATGGACAGCTGCCCTATATTTCCAGATTTCCAATTAACATAGTCTGCCTCCACAGATCCAGAGGGGGCTTGGACAGTGGCAGACTGTGGCTGTTTGAAGGGCAGGGGCAGAAAAATTAAAAGGGCTGCTGCCGCACAACGTGGGCTCTCACCAGTGTAACAATGGGAATGGGACGACACCCCAAGTGTCGTCACAGCCTCACTTTGGGAAAGCATGTCCTAGTGGGCACATTGTAGGGGAGACTGTCATGTAGGGGCAGCATTAAAGGGCACTTCAAAAGAGCACCCTTTTCAATTGGAATTAAGGGCACAGGAACAGTCAAATATAGACCATTGTAAGGACACCTTATATGGTACTGCATCACATGTTCTCTACTATAAAGGAACTCATTAAAACGTTTTGAAATGTATAGAGGGCACACTATCATTTATTACCAGGGGGCACCCTGGGCACTCAAGCATATTTCACAATGTGAATGGCAGACAGTAGGGCACTTGGTCTCCTTTTTTCTACTCTACAGAGCATTTTAGAAACCCTTTCTCAACCCTGGGGTCACCAGGCAGTCACCCCCTGAGTCTTCCAGTGGGCATGGAGACACCCATGGGGAAAGTATACTGCACCTAGCATTGGGGAAGCCAGAAGGAGAGGATGAAATAATATAGAGGCTTGTCAATATGTAGAATCAGAATGGGATTTATTCGCCATGAAAGTTTGCACAGACAAGGAATTTACTTTGGCAGGAAGGTGCATATAATACACATATAGGAACCTAAAATGTAAATATGTGGACTATCTATACTAAGGGTACATAAACTAGCAGTACTAAGTGGAAATAGAATAAAATAAAATGTACAATAAAATAACATATAAGTTGCCATAATGATATAAAATATAAATACAAATATTACATAAAATACAAATATTACAAAAATACAAATATTACAAAAAATACAATTTGTAAATGCAAAGATACAATTTGTAAATGCAATGTGATCAAGCATGAAGTCATTAGAGTCAGTGTGGACTCCCTTGGCCTTGTTGAAGAGGCCAACAGCGGAAGGGAAAAAACTGTTTTTGTGGCGTGAAGTATTGGTCCTGATGGACCCCAGGGGAGGGACTGAAACAGGGAGTGTCCAGGGTGGAGGAGTCGGCCACAATCTTCCTCACTCGCCTCAGGGTCCTTGAGGTGTGCAGGTCCTCGAGGGAAGGCAGATTGCAACCACTCAGCTTCTCAGCAGTGAGTATGATACGCTGCAGCCAGCTCTTGTCCTTGGCAGTGGCAGCAGCGTAACAGACGGTGATGGAGGAGGTGAGGATGGACTCAATGATGGCAGAGTAAAAATGCACCATCATTGTCTTTGGCAGGCTGAATTTCTTCAGCTGCCGAAGGAAGTACGTCCTCTGTTGTGCTTTCTTGATGAGGGAGCTGATGTTCAGTTCCCACTTGAGGTCCTGGGAGAGGATAGTGCCCAGGAAGCGGAAGGACTCCACAGTGCTGACTGGGGAGTCACTCTGGGTGATGGGGGTGAGTGGGGCTGTGTTCTTCCTGAAGTCTACTACCATCTCGACTGTCTTAAGAGCTTTGAGCTCTAGGTTGTTTTGGCTACACCAGGTCACCAGGTTGGCCGCTTCCCACCTATAATCAGACTCGTCTCCACCAGAGATGACCCCAATAAGGGTAGTGTCGTCCGCAAACTTCAGGAGTTTGACGGACGGATGACTGGAGGTGCAGCTGTTGGTGTACAGGGAGAAGAGCAGAGGAGAAAGGATGCAGCCCTGAGGTGATCCGGTGCTGATGGATCGGGAGTCAGACACTTGTGTTCCCAGCTTAACGCACTTCTTCCTGTCAGACAGAAAGTCTGTGATCCACCTGCAGGTGGAATCAGGCACGTTCACCTGAGAGAGCCTGTCCTGAAGCAGGGCTGGGATGATGGTATTGAAGGCAGAGCTGAAGTCCACAAACAGGATCCTGGCGTAGGATGCTGGGGAGTCCAGGTGCTGTAGCATGAAGTGGAGGGCCATGTTAACTGCGTCGTCCACAGACCTGTTGGCTCTGTAGGCAAACTGCAGGGGGTTCAGTAGAGGGTCTGTGGTGGATTTAAGGTGTGCCAGCACCGGGCGCTCAAAAGACTTCATTACCACAGAGGTCAGGGCGACGGGTCTGTAGTCATTATGTCCAGTTGGCCTGGGCTTTTTGGGCACAGGGATGATGGTGGACGACTTGAGACAGGCTGGCACATGGCATGTCTCCAGGGAGGTGTTAAAGGTGTAGGTGAACACCGGAGACAGCTGGTCAGCACGGTTCTTGAGGGTGGCAGGGAGACAGCGTCTGGCCCAGCTGCTTTGCGTGGGTTCTGCCTGTTAAAAAAGTCTGTTAACTTCACTCTCCTGAATGGAGAGTGTCGTCACTGAGTTGGTGGGGACCGGGGGGGAGGGAAGGGATAGTTCAGGGAAGTCCAATTGTCTTTCAAAATGACAGTAGAACTCATTCAGGTCGTCCAGAGGAGAGTCGTTAGTGGAGTGGGGGGCTCTGGGCTTGAAGTTGGTAATCTGCCTGAGCCCTCTCCAGACAGAAGCCGAGTCGTTAGCAGAGAACTGGCGCTTCTGCCTCTCTGAGTACAGTCGCTTAGCCTCTCTCACCGCCTTGCTAAACCTGTTCTTCGACTCCTTGAATCTGTCCTTGTCCCCACTCCTAAACGTGGCCTCTTTGTCCAGCCTCAGCCTTCTGAGGCTACTTTAAACAATTAAAATGCTTTATACAATTGAATAAAAAGTCTCCTCGATTCTTTGTGATTCAAGATGACCTGGAAAACTGATGATAATATTCAGGTACTGCTTTGAGGCAAGGTATACCCTTCATATTTCCTGGCATAGTTGCCTTTGCTAAACCTTTTAAAGTCACCAAACCTGTTCAAGAATGTCCCACATGCAAAGACACACAGATATGCAGACATACTGAACAGTGGTAAAGGCATGGCTACAGTGAGATTGCTTCCTTGTGAGTGATTCCAGCAGACTGCACAGTCTAGGCCTACATTCATAGACTGCAGTATACCAGGGGCGTAGCCAGAAATATGTTTTTGGTTAGGCCTAGGATAAAAAATACGGATAGGTATCTTTTCAGTTTTTTGTGCCTACCCAGGCCTACCTGTGGCTACGCCCCTGCAGTCTACTACCCTCATTTTTAATATTATTTTCTAATATTACTATTACTCTCCTTTCTACGAAGGATGGTGGGCTGCTCTTATGTGTTCATTGCCATCCTTAAGAGTTGCTAACGTTTTTTTATGTATATTAGTGCTGTCAGTTTAACGCGTTATTAACGGGGTTAACGCAAACCCATTTTCAATTTTTTCATCGCGCGATTAACGTTATTTTTGGCCAAGCAACCTTTGTCGTTTTTTTCACATGCTGTTGCAGCAATTACTGACGTTAGAAAAACTACAACACCACAACGGATCTAGCTGGACCAGAAACAAAACAACAGAAACATTTACTTTTAAAAAGTTGCCAAATGGTTCCATTGACAAGATCAAAGTGAGCTGAATCTGTGTGTGTTTTGTCATTGTGAACTGAGCTATCATCGCAGTACGTCCAGTCATATCACTTGAAGGCCAAGCACACAGCTGATGCAAATTCTCCGCCCCCTCGTCAAAGCCAGGCCATTGCATTGCTGTTTTCAATAAAAAATAAAAACATTTGCACTAAGCATCCGTTTTCTATGTTAATAAGAATTATATACAAATTTATTCAAAAAATTATGGGACAAAAATAAATCAATGGACATTTAGAATAGATTAAAATGTGCAATTAATTGCAATTAATCGCAAGTTAACTATGACATTAATGTGATTAATCGTGATTAAATATTTAATCGTTTGACAGCACTAATGTATATATTTTCACAATAAAATCTATCAAGATAAACTATGCTGGGCCTGCTGAATCTATACCTCTTCCACATATACTGGTCAGAGACACTTATGTCTCTAAAGACCCTTGGGGCTGGTGGGATAAATATAATCTGAGCACCTTTATCCACAGGGTTGTCAAAGAACCTATACGCTATAATTGATTTTAACTTGTCTAGACACTCTGCTTAGTCAATTAAACAACGGCTTTTGAAAACAGTTAAAGTGACATTACTAACTTGTTTATTTAAATTAATACATTCTTTGGAGATGAAGTTTACACGTAAATTCATTAATGTCTGCACTTAAAAAAGTCTGCACTTATGTTGCTGAATAAAGTGCTGTGAGCGCAGGAATTTACTCGACGGAACTGACTTTTGACATTGTATTTCTGCCTGTTTGAGATTATTTGCAACACATTTTAGTTTGGCTCAACTTTTAGCCTGACATGGAGCAGGCTAGTTCCGAAGTATAAGTTACCTTGTTACGTAGCTAGAACTAGAATAAAACACTTTAATGGAACGGAATTCTCGCTGAAGTGAGACTTGGCGAAATAAGTCTCGCTTATCTTTAAACGACGTTGATGGAACACCCCCCTGGTGATGTGTGCCTGTGTGTGTGTGGTTATGTTTGTGTGTGTGTCTTCGTATATGTGCCTGTGTGTGTGTGCAAATGTGTGCCTGTCTGTGTGTGGTGTGTGATTATTTTTCTGTGTGTGTGCGGTTTGTCTGAAGTGTGAGCAAGTGTGTTTGTGTGTGTGCATGTGTGTGCGTGCCTGTGTCTCCTCCGTGTGTGTGTGTGTGTGTGTGTTGGTGATGTGTGTGTTCGTGCCTGTGGGAGACTGCTGCGACTGTACCAATAGAGTTCATTCCGCATATTTGTTCTCAGCATGAGTTCTTAATAGCTTAGTCATCACATCTTTTTGTTTTAAGTTCCTATCCCAGTGCACAGCATGCTGTCTTCCACCAACATCCCCAGCCATGTAACTCAGAAACAATTCCTCCACTCGTATAAAATAAACAGTCCTCCAGTTGTAATATGCTGAACCAAATCCCCCAGTCTTCCAAAATGTGTTACACTGAAAAAAGTCTTCCAGTTGTTGTACACTGAACCTCACTGAGTCCTCCAGTCATAATTCAGTTTCAGCTATCAATTCGATGACACTGTTGAGTATTCACACTGACAGGTGAGTTTCCGTAAAACAGCACACAAATATGCAGCCAAAAAGTTTTCTTTCTGAACAATACCGTACTGTCAATGGGCCTGCTCAACCCATTGCAGCACACAAAGTGATGTTCCCACCACGCTCCGCGGAAACCTCAACAATGGCGCGCTGGCCAATGACATTTCTGCCCCGGCGCCTCCTCTTCACCAGGTTGAATCCAACGTCATCAATGAATATGTTTCATATAGCTCATTAGCTGTGTCATGCTCCTGGATCCACTGAAACAGACAGCATGATAATGAAAGTTATAGTATGTACACTGATAGGTCAACACAGTGGGCTACAGTGAGATAAGGAACAACATTGGATTACAGGTACAATACATGCATGTGTCAGTGCTGAATGTATGGGACTTACAAGCACAAACTCTCACCGTAACTCCTTGATGTGGTCTGTGTTCCGGTCGAATGGGACCCTGTACACTTTCATCCGCATGGCATTCCTGTGGAGAACACGGTCCAGTGTAGAGAGGCTGACGGTCTGGATGTTTCTGAATGTGGCATGGTCAGCCAGGATCCTGGTTTGTATCTGTTGAAGTGTGATAGTGTTGTTTTCACAAATCATTTTCACAATGTCAGTCTCCTGTTCAGCTGTGAAAGTGCATGATCTTCCTCCACGGTGTGGTTCTCTTTCAGTCCTGCAAAATACAAATATTGTGAGCACACTGTATTCTATTGATATGCAGTATTTCAGTACTCAAGACAAATATGATTCATACCTGTTCTCCATTCTACAGGTTCTAATGATGGCAGCAACTGTGAAGCGGCTGAGTTTGGTTGGACCTTCTGGCCAGCCTTCCTCATGCTCAAACCATGGTTGAGCACATGGTCAACCACGGTGGCCCGAATCTCACTAGAGATCACCGTTCTCCTTCTTCTTTCTCATCATCCTCCTTCTTCTTGTCGTCCTGCTCTTCCTCCTCCTTATTCTCCTTCTTGTCATCCTCTCCCTCCACTTCCTTGTCCTCTTCCTTTTCCTTGTCCTCCTCTTCCTCCTCTCACTCTTACCTCTCTCCTTCTCTGGTAGTTGATATGTTCTACAGTAACAATTGTGAACATTTTTGCTTTTTGTGAAAAACACACAAGAAGCAAAACATTTTTCACAATTTTCACAACCTTAATTTCATGTACCAATTGCTCGACCCAATTTGGCACTACCAAAAAAAGTAGGCCTACCCTAAGACATTTTACAAAAGAAGAAATGGCTCATTCTCCAGAGTCATTGTCATTCATATGATGTGTTCCATTTCCATTGTGTTTTCAATTTTGCACTGCAGTGTGCTGTGAATGCTTGGTAGTGTGCAGCAAATGCTTAGTTGTGTGTACTGTCATTAGTGGTATGTGTGTGTGATTTGAAAATATGGCTGTGTGTACCAAATGAGAACACGAGTTACATTTTGTGAACAGGTAAGAGATTTGATGGCAAATAGTCATCTTGCAAAGGGAGTGTCAGGTTTAGCATTTTGTGTGTGAGGTTTTCAGTTTTGTGTGTGTAGTTTTGTGTGTGCAGTTTTGAGATGCAATTTTGAAAGACGTTATTGTTTTGAGAAACATGTGTTAACAATTGTGAAAAACTGTAAATAATCATACATACATTTATATAATTAGAAAGCCCTAGTTATTCTCTTCGATATGGTATAAACAGTTCAGGTGCATGATTGAATATGAACATTTATGAAAATATAAAAATGCATACAAAAAGAAATCTATACAAAACAGACACGGGACAACCTTAGAAAATGGCGCTCAATAAAAAACAATGTTGCAATTTTCGGGAGAAGTCAACCCGGCGTGACATCAACTTTGCATTCTCTATACTGGACCATACGGAACAATAGTAGACTATACTGGACCACACGGTCCATACTGGAGACTGCTGGACCATACCAGACCATACTGAACTATACAGAACTATACTGGATTAGATTGAAATACAATGGACTCTCCCATTCCCCCCATTCTTATCTTCCCTGCCAGGGAGTCTGCCAGGATAATGAAGACTGGTGCTGCAGGTGGAGGCGGCGGTGGAGGGAATGGGGTTGGGGAGAGCAGGAGAGGGAGCAGAGAGATGGCACATGACAAATTGGCCGCTTGTTCTTTATGTCAGAGTAACAGAGTCCGTAGAATACTAACAAAGGGACCGGGTAATACCAATCTTATTAGCCTTCAACATGTGGGGGGCAGAATGTAGGCCAGTGACATACAGGGACGCTCAGCAGAAGGCTGGCTATTTATCAATGAGGCTCCATTGATAAGACCTCCACAAAACGAGAGAGAGGAAATACTCCACACGCACGTGGACTCACCCACATACATTTGCACACCCACACATACCAACTTGAGAGGGTTTCGACTCCACAGAGAGAGATTCTCAATGTTAACCCTTGTGCTGCCTTTGGGTCACATGACCTAAAGGTTCATAACGAACCATTGTTGTGTTTACCCAATTTTACCCAATACAAAAGCAAATAAAAAATAATTTTCTTTTAACCTTCACAATGTGGGGGTCTGACACAGCCAAACGGTTAAAAGAAAATGCCTCACTTTGTTTTTGTATGCGGTAAAGTTGTCGCAATACGACGGTGGGTCACAATGACTGATGGGTCAGAATAACCCAAAGATAACACATGGGTTAAACATAACGAGGGGAGGAGGTGGAACAAAAACTGTCCAGAAAAATGAAACAATTTTATCTCAAGGCTTCTCTTGTTCAGCAATGTAGCATTGTCACGGTGAAATCTTCTGCTTGCTGAAATATTTGTCAGCCATTATAGTCTGGCTGATGTTGTGTCTTGTGCCCATGGTAACTGGCTGTGTGCAAGATCATTTTCTGAGTATCTTGTTTAGAGCATTCTTCCACAGATGGACAGCAATCCAGGACAGAATCTTACAATAGAAATCCATCCCTCTGCTTCTCTTTCTTTCTCTCTCTCTCTCTGTCTGTCTCTCTCTTTCCAAGGTAGCGCACTTGAGTAAAAACGTTGATTACCGCTGCTGGGAGGGTATAAGGGAAAGTGTGTGTGTGCTGCCAAGAGATGGGATGAGAGGTGTATTTCTTCCTTGTACATGTTATATTAGCTGTAACTTCGTGAACTAATATTTCTATCTCCTGTTCGCTGAACCTTCTTTTTCTTTTCCTCGAATCACCATTAGTGGCAGTAACATGCAGGCGATTTCTCCCGTCTTTTAACGGCGCACAAATAAACACTAAAGGGCGGAGTAAGGCGCTGATTGCCCGATGAGGATCTGGTTTGATAGCCCGGTCCTAACCAGACCCTCGTACATTTCATTTGTACAGAGGGTCTGTGGTTGCTCCATTGACAAGCGTTACTTCCTTGAAGGCGAGTACTCTGTTGAAGTTTAAAACTATTGGATCTGCCCAGAGCCACTCTGATCTACCATAACCAAGCGCTAGCATTCTTCTTAGCCAACTCCTTCACCACAGAGCTAGCTGCCGTAGCTGGAAAATCAAACTTTTCCCAAACCCCCTGGGGAGGAGGGCCACAACATCATGACCACCAACAAAACTCAGCTAGGATTGTTCTTGCTTCGGCTTTAATTTGGATATTCGGCAGCGTTGCCACAACCGCAAAATAGCTTTGCTCGCATCTTTCTCCGCCGCCATTACTGAACTACAACTCAAACTAGTGCACAACATCAACGTCATCGTTCTCGGCCACTCCCTCTGTTCGCTGATTGGACCTACAAAAAATGTGTTTCTGAAAACCGACTGATGCACTGAAATCCCAGAACTGGTACAGAAGCAAAATCCAAATTGAGCAGAAGTACGGTAGGAGGGCAGACCCAGGCTACTGGTTTGATAAATACCACGCAAAATGTGGAAATACACCGTACGCTATTTGCGGCTGGGCAAAGGCGCAGATTAATCTGCGGTCCCAGTGTTACAGTAGTAAAGGAGGCCTGGTGTGTAGTATTTTGCAAATAGTGTGAGGCTGAGAATGTGATTATAGTTGTGCAGATTTGGGCTGCTGTTTTGCTCCTTTAGTGTCAGGTTTCAGTAACTGTGTGTTATTTGACATGTCTGTGTCTAAGCAATTGGAAAAAACTAGAAGAACTGCTCTTACAGGAAATAATATCTGTGAAAACAGCTTGTGAGAATTTGTGTGTTTTGGTATGTGTGTGTGTGTATGACTGTCAGCAAATTAGCCTACTTTCATTTTCACTTTTAATTTCCTTGAAAAAGGGCTAGATTGAAGCTTAGATTTCGAATATATGTAGCATAGTCCATATAAATGTACATGTTGTGTACATGTTGGAATGACCCCATACACGGTGGTCTACTTTGGGCAGTGGATTATAGTGTCTGTGAATGTGTGTGTGTGTGACTAATGCTATTACGTGTCTGTTTGTGTGTGTGTGTGTGTGTGAGAATGATTCTAGTGTAAGTGTGTGTGAATGAGGGTGCATTCGTATGAGTGTGCGTGTATTAGTATGTCTGACTGATGCTAGTAAGTGAGTGCGTGTGTGTGCATTAGTGTGTGTGATTGATGCTGTGTGTGTGTATTAGTGTGTGTGACTGATGCTAGGATGAGTGTCAGTCCTAAGGCCTCTTCATCATGTTCCTGTGCTGAGACACCATTGTCACAGTGCCTGTCTCCAGGGTCTGGATGCTGCAATGTCCTTGTTCTCTCAAAGGCCCGAATAAGACATCTTCCTCATCTTCAGAAAGGAGGAGAATGCTGGAGTAGTTGCTAGCTTTAAGCGCTATGGCTCCACTCTCTAGCGTTGACCATGGACCCCTGGCTGACCCCTCGTTGACCCCAGGGACATGTCCAGGAAGGCCAATGCTGAACACCCAGGCCTGCTCATCACCTTAGTTACAGTTTTTCTCAATTGTTTACACACAAATACTGGTACTTGAGACACAATGACTACAACATGTAACTTATGCACCCACCTCCTGAACCAATTCTGTTAAACTACAAGCCCAATTCCTGCTTTACACTTTTTTTCAAATTGCAGTTCTAAAACACACTATTTTCAAAACACTTTTCACAATTCCCCGCATTTGGCACAATTTTCATGAAGCACATCTCTTGTTTTCACAAGGAACACACTGCCATTCAAATATGCACACTGACTCTCATGGACAAACACCTGTCAAACTGTTTTACAATTAGCAATCGGAGCTTTAGCATAAAAGGGCAACAGGTGACCTCTTCTGTTTTGGAGCAATGGATGTTAACATTGGAAACAGAGGCAGAGGCAGAGCCAGAGGAGTGAGAGTAAGACGACGAGGACGAGGAGGACCAGGGACCGTAATCTCTGATGAGATCTGAGCCACTTTGGTTGACCATGTAGTCTGGGAGGCTGGGCAAAGAGTACAGCCACATTTTAGCAGGTACACTGAGGCATCCATCCTTCGGACTTTCCAAAATTAGAATAGGTAAGAAATCTACTCTCACTAGAACATTGGAGTACGGCATATCAATACAGTACTCAATGAGTACTGAAGTACAGTATTGCCTGTGCACCGTTCTGTAGGACTATAAAAATATATAGTTTCAAGTATTTGGGAAATATGTTCCTACACAGTATTCCTACACAGTATTTAGCGTATTTTACTATTTGTTTGGCAGAACTAAAAGATTACCAACAAAAGGTGGTCTGGAACATCTCCTAAACAGGAAACTGAAATCATGAACATGGTCCTAGAAAATAACGCTATAAAATTATGGCAAATACAAAGAAAAAATATAATAATGTAACTGGGTATAATAAATTATTCTGTTGTTTTGTATGGAGACCACTGTATTTGCAACTTTGTGTTGGTTGGGATGTACACTGTGTATATTGTTTTTGTGGGGAAAAAATAATATATTTGTTACCGTGTATTTGTGTGTGCTGAGTATAAAACCAATATCCTCAAATATTTTTCAACACTATTATGTATGTACTGTCTGTAGTAAGTGTAACACTGAAAAAAGGCCTAAGTCATTATGATGAATGGAGAAGAAGTGTTTTCCATTCATCATAGTGTTTTACGTTGAGCACATCAGTGTTCAACTGGTTCTTATAAATGTCTATTCATATGATGGTTTGTGTGTGTCATTTGAAAACAAAATACCATTTAGAGAAGAAATAACATTGTTTTGAATGTAAAGTTTCATTTTGCAGCAGAATTGAGGAGTTTTGCCCATTGTGTGCGTTTTTTGACTTGTGTGTCCTCCCCCCTCCTCCTCTCACTGCTCTGCTCTCTTCTCCTCCTCTTCCTCACCCTTGTCTTTCTACTCCTCCCTCCCCTCCCCCACATCCTCTTCCCCCTCAGTCTACTTGGGAACAGACAAAAGAAGAACTGGATGAGCTGCCCAGATGCAGCAGCCAGGAGCCTGCAGTGACTGTGTGTGTGGGTGTCATTTACCCTTTAGTTTGACATCTCAGTGCGTGGGTGTTTAAATGTACCTGTTTATTTAGACGTGCAAGTGTGTGTGTTTGTATGCGTCAGGACCTATCTATGCCCTTGGACCTTCTGTGTGTGGTGGGGCTCGTAGTGGAGTGTGTATGTGTGTTTGTGTGTACATGTACAATATGGACTATATTATTCATGTCATGAACTCCGAATCAATACGTTTAAATAGGTTACTTGTGCACGGGTCAATCAAATAAAAAGAGGTATATCTTGAGACACTGGTAACATCTCCAAGGTATTGACCTTCAACAGGGATCCGTATCTGAGCTGACTTAGTTATGAATGAGGGCTCTCCAGTATCACTAGCTAGGGTTAGGGGGTGTGTATGTGTGTGTATGTGTGGGGGGTGTATATGTGTGTGTGACTAGCTAGGGTTTGCTGTTAGGAGGGAGCACACAAGTGATTAGTTGATTGAAACACTGTCTAAATAACACTGTTTTGTTGAAGGACAGGGAGTGGATGGATCTTTCTGCACCTGTTTAGTCAGCTCAGTATCTCAGTTAATAAGTTACGTAATACACACGCAGTGCCACATACACAGAAACACACACACACACCGATACATTAATGCAAAAGCAACAACGCAGCACAAATGACAACAATCACTCCTCCAGGAGCCAGTATTGATACCTGCAGAAAAAAAAGAAAGAATGACAGGATCTCAAGATACTATGAAAATAAATCGTCTTTTGCACTTACATGACATCTTTTTTTTTTGCACATAATATTGTAGTTGAGATGTTATTGCTACACCTGTGCCACAGAAGAACTGCTTACTTCTGATCCTTGATTTGAATAAAATGTAAATGTAACAGGTGTGAGAATGTGCATGTCAAGTAATACATTCTTGGAGCAAGGCAATCTGTCTGAAAGTGGGGGAGAGAAAAGAGAGAGAGAGAGAGACCAAGAGATGGAGAAAAAATAGACAGAAATGAAGACAAAGAAGGAGAGACGTCTGACGTTCTGTTTTCTCAAACAGGCCAAGTAAGTGAGTTGGGATTGAGGTGAGGGTCACAAAGGGTTCACATCTGAAACTGGGAGACCCATTATGGGGTGTGGAGGCTGGAATGGAGGGCAGCTGTTGAAGCGAAGCAGATATGAGGGACTGATAGATGGATATTGGCTGTCAAGGATGTTATTCACCTGCTCTAGAGGTATAGCTCTTCCAAAAGCTCATTTACACATGACGGACCCAATAGTGATCCGGTCAGAAAGGGTTGTGTGTGTTGTCAAACGGTCAAGTCAAATGTTCTCATCTCTCTAGGGGACATTTGGTAGCTTCTCATCCCTCTAGGGGAAATTTGGTAGCATCTAGGTATTACTGTAACAAACACAACCAATCCATCGGAAATACAACATGAAAGACAGCACACCAAACAGGACACGGAGCGAGATTGTTGCATGTGAAGACAAGATCAGCAAATTGCTGAGTGCAAAAAGTGCTTAGTGCAATTCATTATGCAAATTCAGTCTACAGGCAGAGCGAAAAACAGTATTTGAAATGGTTTGGTTCTATGAGTTGTAACTCTACATCTTCTACCTAACGTCAGAAGCTCAAAAATCCTTCTGCAGGCAGTAATCAGAACAGTCCGAGATGGTGTTCAACCTGTTGTAAGTCAGAGAGTTGTGCCTGGTTCAGCCCAATAACTTTTCTGGCCAGTCTGACAAGTCAACCAATCTTATTTTTAGTAGCCACATTCAGGTTCAAGATTGGGGTTCCAGATTCAGGTTCAAATTCTAAATTCAGGTTCCAGATTAAGGTTCTAGATTCAAGTTCCAGATTCAGGTTCTAGATTGAGGGTCCAGACTCAGTTTCCATATTCATCAGGCCTTCAAAAAAAAAACAGACTCTTCCTTCCCCTTCCTGTCCTTCTGCTTGTTTCTGTTCTCCTCTGTCCTCTAACCCACCGTCACATGGAGCTTTTGACCATATTACCGTGGCGACTCATCCCATCCCATAATCCCTTCCATTGAGATGAGATACAGACAGAGCCGAGGCAGCCTGTCTCTGTGGGGGCGGTGTTGTGTCCAAGGGGGGGATGCAATCCGAACGCACACTCCAGTCAATGTGTGTTGATCTGTGTGGGGTCACAGGGAGGAGAGCTTCTTAATGATACCAGGTGTAAACACAGCATGTGTGACCCCCATCGTGCTCTGGTAATGAAGAGAGAAGCTGCCGGAACCTCTGGGCCCCCACTGTGAGACAGAAACACAGTTCATCAGCTGCAGAGGAGTAGTGTAGCTGCCGTCAGAGGCAACTCTCATATTTAGAGATTTACATTACATTTACATTAGATTTATTCATTTAGCAGACGCTTTTATCCAAAGCGACTTCCAAGAGAGAGCTTTACAAAGTGCATAGGTCACTGATAATAACAACAACAAGATAGCCCCAAAGCATTGCGGGTAGCCAACACAAGAAGCACACATTGTGAACAACCAAAAAATTTGTGCCAAAGGGAAGAACCATAAGAGCATGTAGTTAGTGAGTTACAATTTAAACAACATGAATTGCAAGTGTGCCTGCAGAAAAAGCAGCAGCAGTAAAAATAAAAATAAGATTAACTAAAAATAGAATATTTTGCAGCAAATACAACAGTTTAAATCAGTTGCCACTAACCAACAAGAGCAACAAGTCTCTAAGCAAGAGTCATAGTCAGATATGTATTCATTCGAGTATATTTCAGTTCATAATATTTGGGTTAAAAGGTCAAAAAATAATTGATGTTCTGCATAATAATTTGAATAAATAAGTAATATATTTTCTGTTAATAAATGTAAATTCATTTCCTATCATGTAGCTAATACCATAAAAAAGGGGGAACCTATTTATCTTTCCGCATGGGAATTATTTAATTGTTGCTGTCAGGATAGTTTTACCAGTGCACTACAATCAGAAGAGGCACATGAGGTGCTGTGCTGGTGGCATGTCTGTGGGAGTTACGCATAAAAGAAATGCAAAGAAGTTGTCTTTTATTTTAAGAAGAAGAAGTTTTTTCCCTCCAAGTTTAGTCCTCCTGAGTCAGAGAGGCCAATGAGGTATGTGTTTTGTTGTTTTAATTGCTTTGCTGTATGTGAACATGTGTAAGTTATGTGACTGTGTTGAATGTGCGCTTCATTTATTCGTTTTGTATGTAAATTTAGCTTATTCTGTGTCAAACACAGTTTAGAGGGTTAATTTAAGTATTATGTATTTCCTTTCTTAGTTCTGACGGCATTGATGGGGCATTAAAAGCTGAAAAGTTAGCATATACAAGACATGTTGAAGACTCAAGTACAATACATTTCTGTTAAAAACCAAAAAACGACATCAGGCTTTGATTCAACTCGAGAGGAGTAACAAGTAGACTCTCCAGCTGCATCTCTGTCGAGGAGTTTGTGTGAAAAAGAGAGAGACCATTTTGCACCTGAAAGAGAGGCCATTTTGTCCCTAAGACTACATTGTACCTGAAAGAGGAACTATACACTATTTCATCTGAGAGATTACGTAAATTGTACTTGAGAGTCTATATTGTATCTGAGATTCTTTTGTACCTGAAATAGAGTTTGTATTTCACCTGCAAGAAAATCTGTAAGAGAGGCTATGTTGTACCTGAGATAATATTTTGCATGTGTAATCTGTGGTACACATTCTCCTATGTGAAAAACACAGACCAAGGTGATTCATCAACCATCCCAGACAAACAGAGACATGGGGGCAGTTATTTTCGGCTTCATAGGCACCCCTCCCGCACCCCTTTTGATTCATGAGGGTGGAGCATGGAGCTGGGAGTGCAGATTCCTGAATCAGGACGAGGTGTGTTGGGTCTCACAACACATACATCCCATCTGCCAGGTTCCCCCCCACCCCCCAGATTAATGGAATCTTGCTCCCTCCTGAATGGGGTGATGAGAGAGAGAGAGAGAGAGAGAGAGAGAGAGAGAGAGAGAGAGAGAGAGAGAGAGAGAGAGAGAGAGAGAGAGAGAGAGAGAGAGAGAGAGAGAGGGAGGGGAGGGGTAGTAAAGGTGAATGAGGTAGGATTTGTGAGGTGGGTTTCTGGGAGTTGGGGTCTTGTGAAAGGGTATGAAAAAGCATTTCACATACCCACAGGACCTACAAAAATAGAGCAGGGGTTGTAGGTGTGTGTGTGGGGGGGGGGGGTGAAGAGAGGGGGGTCGAGATATGAGAAACCTTTTCACAAACGCAACCACCAGCAGAGCTCGAAAATGGAGCAGGGGGATGGAGGGAGGGTGGACGGGAGTGATAAATGGATTATTGAGACACCAGTAGAATACCAGAGGGTCTCTTATTGGATGGGGAAGAGGAGGGCAAGCCAGGGGAGGAGAGAGGAAACTGAGAAAAGAAAGACTTGAGAGTTCCGAGCGAACGAGAGAAAATGAGAGAGACTTGGTGAGGGATGGATGGATGGATGGATGGAGAAAGGATTACGGACAGATAGAGGGGGTGGGGGGGAACTGAGACATGAGGACGTCTATCAATCACAGTGGCTGGCTGGATCCAGACGTGGGCTGTAGATACCCACTCTCCTGGGAGAGGATGACACTGGCAGATCCATGCTAAGCTAACTTAGTAAACCCAGTTTGTATTACATCTGAGATCAATGTATGCTCATTGTCCTTGATGGTGTCCTTAAAGGATGAATACCACACACACACACATATGTTGTACAGCATACACACACGCTTATACACACAAACACACACACACAGCAAATGCACACATACACACACTCATGCGCACTCCTACGTGTGGAAAACCAGGCAGCTGCTTCTGTGGAAAGCAGCAAATATTATTTTCAAAAATCTCCTTCCAAGTAAGAGGCACACTGCCCTAATCTGTGTGTGTGTGCGTATGTGTGTGTGTGTACGTATGCATGTGTGAGTGTTTGTGTGTGTGTGGCCATGTCCTCCAGCCAAGTCCAGAAAGATAGTGTCACTCCCCATTAGGCTTGTCCCTGGCTGGGTAGGAAAACGGGGGGGGGGGGATCTAACCCACAATCTACCAGATAACATACACACACATTTATATAAGATATACTATACTGAAACAAATCTGCAAGATGGAGAGATGGAGGGAGGAGTAGGACGAGGAGGAGAGGAGGGTGGACTGAAACGTTAAATGGATGGAAAAAAAGAGAAATGTCGGAAGAGGAGGGAGGAGGGAGGCGTGGTGGAGGACAACGAGTGACCTTGGGTGCCTGGAACGTTCTACAATGTTGTGAACAGACTTTTTACTCGATGTCTCAAGATGGCTACTGTCCTTCCAAGATGTGTCACTCCCAGCTCAGCCACCATCATAAAGAAAGGGTCTGTATCCAAGAGTTTATACAGACAATACCTGCAGCAAATTTGCATCAGAAAGAGAGACTCTCCAGTTACTGTATCAGTGTGGAAGAGCTTGTGAGAGACTGTATTGTACCTTAGAGATTGAAATTGACCTGAAAGCGAGACTATATTGTACCTGACAGACGTTATTGTAACTGAGAGACTTTACTGTAGGTACTGTACTCTGTGGTACAGATTAGCCTGTGTGAAGAACACAGACCAAGGTGATCCATCTACCGTCCCAGGCAAACAGAGACATGGGGTGGTTATTTTCATCTCTGTGTGCTCTCCTGCAGAGACACACTCTGTGTGGGTTTTTAAGTTCCTCCTAAGAGGCAGGCAGACAGGCATTCAGAAAGACAGACAGACAGACAGACAGACAGACAGACAGACAGACAGACAGACAGGGATGCAGACTGACAAGCAGACAGGTCGGCAGACAGGCAGGCAAGAACACAGGCAGACTAACAGGCAGACAGATGGACAGATAGACAGACAGGCAGATACACAGACAGGCAGGCAGGCAGGCGATGGGCAGACACACAGACAGGCAGACAGACAGGCAAACAGATGGCCAGATTGCTCACAGCAGTGGTGGAAAAGTTCAGCTGAGCGAAGCACCCCTTAAGAGAGAAAGAATAAGAGAAAGAGCCCCGCTATTTTTCCCTCCCTCCCTCCCTCCCTCCCTCCCTCCCTCCCTCCCTCCCTCCCTCCCTCCCTCCCTCCCTCCCTCCCTCCCTCCCTCCCCCCTCCCTCCCCCCCCCCCTCCCTCCCTCCCCCCTCCCTCCCTCCCCCCTCCCTCCCTCCCTCCCTCCCCCCTCCCTCCCTCCCTCCCTCCCCCCTCTCTCCTTACAGTTTTTTACTGGTAATCAATGGTCGCTTGTTTGTTCAACCAACATGCTTTGTTTCCATCACTGTGGTGGAGGTAGGGGGAGGCGGCTATAAAGGTCATTGGTCATTCATCTCTTGTTATTGTATTGTTTTATTCAAGAATAATATTTTTAACTTTTACTGTGTATTATTGAGCTTTTCAGCTCCCATCTAAAGCTTCATGTGATCTTTGTTCTATGCTTAGCTCCCAGACCTTCTAGCCTGAGTGCAAGTCCGGCTTCCTCCTTGGTACACACTGAAATCCCTCAGTTAACTCTGTCCATTTGGGCCCACGCTAACATTCAAATGAATACACCCATCAACAATCTGATGCCTCACAAGTCAAGGTCAACACAGGTCCTGGTTACATGATTGTCATCACCATCTGCATCTCCCTTTGATCTGCGAACACATTTTACAGTGAGTTTTCGCCTGGAAAGTCATGCAATGTGTGTGTGTGCGCGCATGTGTGTGGTGGTGGGGGGGGGGGGTTGGCATGCCAGTCACTCTTTATCTGTAAACTCTGAACATTGTGAAGGAGACAAGATAGATAATCTCCCAGGATGTCTCTGTCCTAGATTACTACAAAGCTGAACATCACAGGACCAGACAGTCTCCCAGCCAATGTAGTATTAGGGATACACCAAATCCAGATTTTTGGGGTTCAGACGAATACCGAATACACTGGTTAAGATTCAGCCAAATCCGAAAACGAATCCCGGATTCGGTGCATCCCTATTTGGTATACACATGTGTTCTTCTGAAGATACACGAGAGATTCTCGTAAAATATCTTCCGTAGGTTCACACTCCAACCCTACTCCTGGAGAGATATTCTTCTGTAGGTTTAGAATTTGAGATAAGATTAATTTTAATGAAACAACATGGTTTCAGGCAGGCAGACAGACATACTGTTATGTAGGTTGTGAGACAGGTTGTGAGACAGACAAAAATGACTAAATGTAAATGTAAATAGACAGACAAACAGACTTAAAGAGAGAGAGGCCGACAGACAGGTAGACAAAAAGCAGAGAGACAGGCAGGCAGACAGGCCGGCAGGGTCTGTTGTACTGCTCCTTAAGAGAGCGGAGCAGCAACAGAGCTGACAGCTATATTTAGATACAGTGTGTGTGTGTGTGTGTGTGTGTGTGACGGAGGTTTACCCTCACAGGTCACAGCACTTAAGTTTCTCCTTTGGGTACTACAACATATTTCATACATCCATATCTCGTCTTGCCTTTCCCCATCTTTCCATCCTCCTTCCCTGTCTCGGTCTCTTCTCTGCTCTCCATCTCTCTCACTCATTTCTTCTAATTTCCCTCATTGTCTTTCCATTTCCCCCCTCTATTTACCTTGTTCTCTTTCTCTCTTTCTCTCTCTTTCCCCCCCACCCCACTCACTCTGTTCCTCTCTTTCATCCCCTCTCTCTCTCTCTCTCCCCCTCCACCTCTCTACACTCTCTCTCTCTCTGTCTCTCTCTCCCCCTCCACCTCTCTACACTCTCTCTCTCTCTGTCTCACTCTCAGATCCAAACACATGTGATCAATATTTTGACATCTTGTTCTGTATGAATGCTGTCTAATTAATTTTCATTTCTACTCGGAGTGTGTTGTTATTATGCAAGCGTCGCCCTTGGCAATGTGACATGTGCAGTGTGCACGTCTGAGGAACTTTTAGACACATTTGTGACTTCATGTGAAAGTGCTTATTTTCTTCTTACAGTGCTAGCTGGTGACGCTGTTTCTTACCAGTACTGAGTGAATTCAGTCCAGTCTAGTCCAGTCTAGTCTGTGAGCGTGTGTGTGTATGTCTGTGATCTAACAATAGTTTCCTATTCTACAGTGGGACCACAACATTGAGTCTAGTGTGTACTTGGTTGTAAGTGTGTGTTGGTCTGGTGTGTGTGTCAGCTGTAGGTCTGGCTGGGCCTGGAGTCTATGGGTGTGTGTGTGTGTGTGTGTCTGTGTTCTAACAATAGTTTCCCCTCTCTGTTAGTCTCCCATGTTAGACCACAATGTCAAGTCTTGGCTGTGTGTGAGTGTGTGTGTTTAAGTGTGTGTGTGTGTGTGTGTGTGTGTGTGTGTGTGTAAGCTGTAGTGCTGGCTGGATCTGGAGTCAATGTGTGGGTGTGTGTGTCAGCAGTTGCTTACGTAACAGAGGCCTGTCACCAGGACTCAGCATCATTACTAGGGCACCACCCCTCAGTCATGCTGACCCACTTCAACAACAGGCAGCTGGGATCACTGGCTGGATGGATCACTGGATGGATGGCTGGCTGGCTGGTTGGCTGGTAGGCTGGCTCCCTGGGTGGATGGCTGGATAGATGGTTGGCTGGCTGGCTGGCTCCCTGGGTGGATGGCTGGATAGATGGTTGGCTGGCTGGCTGGCAGGCTGGCTCACTGGCTGCTGGCTGGCTAACTCCCTGGATGGATGGATGGATGGATGGATGACTAGCCGGTTGGCTGGCTCTCTGGATGGAGGGCTGGCTCTCTGGATGGATGGCTAGCTGGCAGGATAGATGGAAGGCTGACTGGCTAACTCCCTGGATGAATGGATGGATGGATGACTGGTTGGTTGGCTGGTTGGCTGGCTCTCTGGATGGAGGGCTGGCTAAAGGGCTGGCTGGCTAGCTAGCTGGATAGATGGAAGGCTGGCTGGCTGGCTGACTGGCTGGATAGGTGGCTGGCTGGCTAACTCCCTGTATGGATGAATGGATGGCTGTCTGGTTAGTTGGTTGGCTGGCTCCTTGGATGGCTGGTTTGCTGTCTGGCTGGCTGTCTGGCTGGTTGGTTGGATGGCCGATTGGATGATGGAGGGATGGATAGATGGATGGGTGGCTAGATGGCTGCATGCCAGGATGATAGGCTGGCTGGCTGATTAGCTGGCTTGCTGATTGGCTGGCTGATTGGCTGGCTAGTTAGCTGGCTGGCTGGCTAGATGTGGGTCAGGCAGGTGTGTGTGAGGGGAGTCTCTGCAGATCCTGTCAGCGGAAGATGATTAATGACCTCCTTGAGATCATTGGCTAGAGGGACGCTTGTTTAGTGTGACATGACATGCCTCATGTCTCAACACACGGAGACGGGGCCAGCTGGGTGGGTGTGGAGGAACAGAGGATGGAAAGAGAGAGCGTGAGAGGGAAAGGGGATGAGGAGGGAGGAAGGGTTGGCAGATTGAAGAGAGGGAGAGCGTGAGAGAAAGGTAGGAAAGGGGGGGTGGGGATGGGGGAGTGAGGCGAGCCAAGAGAAGGCAAGATGAGATATAGAGGGATGAGAGGAATAATGGACAGAGAGAAGAGAGGAGGGACAGAGAGAAGAGAGAGGAGAGAAGAGGGGGAGAGTGAGCGCGGAGGCAAGAGAGAAAAGATAGGGAGAGGGAGGCGTAGATAGAGAAGTGGAGATAAAGGAGGGTAGAGAGAAGAGGACAGGGAGGAGAGGAGAGAAAAGTCAAGAGAGGGGTGAGAGAAGAGGCGAGTTAAAGACTTGAAAGGTCCCATGGCATGAAAATTTCACTTTGAGGTTTTTTAACATTAATATGAGTTCCCCTAGTTCCTGCATATGGTCCCCCAGTAGCTATGAATGGCGATAGGTGTAGACCAAGCCCTGCGTATCCTGCTCCGCCTTTGAGAAAATGAAAGCTCAGATGAGCCAATCTGGAATTTCCCCCTTATGTCATCATACAGGGAAAGGTTACCTCCCCTTTCTCTGCTTTGCCCACCCAGAGAATTGGCCCCGCCCATGAGAAAATTAGCCACGACCGTGCAAGAGTGATATTGGTTTTTCCTTGAGAGACATCATGGATTGCAAACGAGCAAAGCATAGCAGTTGCTCAGTGTTTGGATGTACACGTGAACACCAAAGTCTTTTTTTAGTTCCTTCATCCAAGCCTCTGAAGAACCAATGTGTTCATTTTATTTTCTCAGGAAATGCGCCGACACAACTTCCCAAAGTTTTGTATGTCTGCGCCAAACATTTCACCAACAATTGTTTCCTCAACTTGGGCCAATACAGAGCTGGCTTTAATGGACATCTGAAAATAAAGTCTGGATCAGTACCAACTCTCCTTGGCTCAGCTACAAACCTTGGACAAGTAAGTCAACTAACGCTATATCATTTTGTTGCTTCACTGTATATGGTTATCTAGCTAGCCCCGCCACTCTCCTCTTCATTAGCATTTACAGCTACAGACACAGAAATTCACGTCCTAAGGAAAGTTCATTGTGGGACTGGCTTGTAGTGGTTGTAATTCTGCACCAAGGCTGAATTTCACGAAAGAGAATTCAGATACAGTATTAGGGGACCACTAAAGCCTATATAAAAGTATCCAAAATGATGCCATGGGACCTTTAAGACATTCTTACATTAAAACCACTGTACTTCATCTATCCTTTTTAGCTTTTTGTAAAAACAAAACAAAAAAAAACACCCAACGCAGACATCCCCCACACACACCTCTCAACCCACAAACATCCACATCACATAAACTGAAACTCCCACAGTACAAACCGCCCCTGAAAGACACCACACCCTTTCAAACTGATTACAGTACCTCAGTACAACACATGCAAACTCTACTCTAAGGTATGCAGAGACCCTAATCTTGAGCTGGGTCAGTAAGAGCACCCCCTTCACCTGGTTCCTATGTAATAGGCCAGCTTGGTAGCTTGACAATCCCATACAACAAAAAATCTACACAACCCATTTTGGCTTGTTTGTGTGGCAGACCTGTTGTAAACATTCCCACAGAAATATTCCGCCACAGCTTAATGTTTATCCCCACTCACAATCCACAAACAGATGCCTTATAGTTTCCCGCCCCCCACCTAAAGGGAGGGGGGAAACTATACCACTCTGTCAGAGAGCAGTGACGTGGAAAACACAAACAGCCCTGTCCCACTCTGACCAGGTCATGCAGACAGACAGGGTCATTACTAAAGGACTGGCATGGCTTTTAATGAGACACACACACAGACATAGGCAGGCAGACACACACCGCCTCCAACAGTAGTGACATCCGTCTTTGTCACGCATGCCGAAGGGAAGTGACATTGTGTGCTGAAGGGATGTGACATCACAGATATGAGACTGACCAATCACAACGGGGGGGGGGGGGGGGGTGATGGTGGTGGCGGGGAGGGGAGGGGAGGGGAGGGGGTTTAAGGAAACGAAGGAGGAGTAGAGAACAGCAGTGGATGGATGTGAGACAGCCTATAAAAACACTGAATGTCACTCATCGTTAGTGATCAATTATTGTGATAAATATCATATATTATGATATGTGGGCTGGGTGGGCTGAACTCCGGTCTGTCTTTCTGTCCGTGAATACCTGTCTTTTTTTCTCTCTCAATAAATGTCTGTATGTCTTTCTGTCTCACTACCGTCTGCTTGTTTTTAACAACCCCTGTCAGTCTATCCTACTACCTGACTGTCTGTTTGTCTGTCTGTGTCTGTCTGTCTGTCTGTCTCTCTGTCTGTCTGTCTGTCTGTCTGTCTGTCTGTCTGTCTGTCTGTCTGTCTGTCTCTTTAGAAATGTATGGCGTTTCTTAAGTGAAATCCTTCTACTATCAGAGTTTTCATTTCTCTAGTTAATGTGCGTGTGCTGTACGCATGGGTCAGAGTATCCTTGGGAGACAGCACATTATACCGTCACCTTCGTTTTTTATGAATACAAAAACATGAACTTTAAAAAGTGGCATTTGTCTTTCTTCATGCCGTGTGCAACGTTTACAATGAGGCCCCTGATCCATAATGACCTGCTGTAGCCTACTTTCCATATGTACCTTGCCACATTGGATCAAAGCGTCTGCTAAATAAATAACATTTTACCGTAATGTAATATGGGGAAAAAACAAGGCATCTTCAGGTTTTATCCAGCGTGGGTAAGGAGAGCATTACCTATCGTTTTTCTGCTGCACTGTACTAGGCACCATACTGTAAACTGCCATCAAGCTGTCTCCCTCTCCTCCCGTCTCGCCACCTGTGAGATGAGTGTGTTTTGTGAACTCCCACAGCACTCCTGTCAAAACACAAAAATCAGGGTTAAAAAACAGGCAGGGGTCTGAACAGGAAGTTAACTCTAGTAAACCCTGGAATGTTTCTGGGAAAAACTGGCACGACTTGGCAGGGAACAAAGATACAGTATGTACACAGTCAAGATAGAACCCAGGTGGGCCTTAAGCTTGCGATGCTAATTATTCAGGGCTATGGTTGATGGATGATCTCAGGCGGATGTATTAATAGCTCCATTGGTTCATCCCAACTATCCATCAGGAAAAAACTGAGAAATGCCCTTGTGTGATAGACTGGAGAGGCCTCCTGCTTGTGTTCTTCTCTCCTTGTGGAGGATGAGGCTGGAGAGACTAGCAGAGAGACAACATTTCCGGGGGTATTGCCTGTGTGTGTGTGTGTGTGTGTGTGTGTGTGTGTGTGCAGGGGAGGGGGGCAAGAGGTAGGTTGAAGAGACAGAGGAAGAGAGAAAAAGAGTGACAAAGATAATAAGCGAGTGAGAGATGGAGGGAGTAAGAGAGTTTTGTTTTTGCTAACCCTTTCCTCCCTCCTGGACGGAAGCTTGAGATGAGGCAGCAGACTACTGAGTTGTGAGAGAGTGTCTGACCTCTGTAGGCTGAGGATAACGGCGGCCGGGGACAGTAGGAGGCGGCCTGGATCGCTCTCTCTGGCAGCCGTCCAATCCCTCGCTCTCTCACTAGGTCAGGAAACAGGATCACAGAGGGAGGATGGAGGGATGGATAGAGAAACATGAGGGGAGAATGGATGGATGGATGGATGGAAGGGAGGAAGGATAAAAGGATGGAGGACTACATCCCTTCATTTTTCTCTGTTAGAAATAAGCACGAATGCTCCTTGGTTTTCTGTGTGATCCTTGGAATGATTGTTCCTTGTGCACTGTTTATAAAAGCTAAATGAAATGTCAAATGTAATATGCATGGAGAAATTTGTGTCAAACTATGTTTGTATCCTCACCCACCTCTTTTTTCCCTTCTGTGATGCGCATTGTGTTGTCTCCTGGTATTAATGTGCTATATAAATAAAGTTTGATTGATTGACTGATAGTAACCTAAGGATGAAGAGATGGAGGAATGGTGGAATGGGGAATCAGGGATGGAAGGATGGATACAGAGATGGAGGGATGGGGGGATGAAGAGAAATAGGGATGGAGGGATGGACAAACAGGGAAGGACAAAGGGATGGATGGATCAAGAAAAATAAAGATGGAGGGATGATGGGATTGAGAAAGACGGATGGAGCAATGGAAAATGTAGTCATGGAGAAACCAAAGGACGGAGGTACGGAGGGACAGAGGGATGGAGGTACAGAGAAACAGAGGGATGGAGGAATGGAGAGACCGAAAAACAGAGGGTTGGAGAAACAGAGAAACAGAGGGATGGAGAAGGGGTAAGTGTAAGGACGATGTCACAGACGTGTGAATCTGGAAACAGAAGCACAGTGTTTGGGGGGTGTGTGTGTGTGTGTGTGTGTGAGAGTGGGTGTTTGTGCATGTGCATGTAAGCTTATATAACCGTGTATGTGAGTGTGAAAGTGTGTGTGTGTGTGCGTATGAATTATGTGTATGTGTGATCATGCATGCACCCAAAAGTGTGTTCATGCAAGCAAGCATAAGTGTGTTGTGTACGTGCACACAAGTGTGTACAGTACGTGTGTATATGTGAGTCTTTGTGTATATGCGTGCGTGTGTGTGAGAATGACAGAATGTGTGTGTGTGTGTATGATAGAGGCTTGTATGAGTGTGTGACTCTGTGAGCGTGTGCATGAGTGTGTGAATGACAGTGCGTGTATGAGTGTGTGTGTGTGTGTGTGTGCTCCACAGGTCTATGCCTAAGCAGCAGCTCTGAACTCAGACCCAGAGATCAGGAAGTCTGTTATGTAAGAGCAGCACCAGCACTGGGCGTGCTCAGAAGGGACTAACACCGCCCAGGGGGACGACCCAACCGGAGAAAATAGATCTAAATCAAACAAGCAGAAGCGCTAACGCCCACGGTGCAAAATAACTGGATGCTATTTTAGGAGTGGTGAAAATGTCACAGTTATCTCTTTTCCTCCTCTGTTCTCTTACACAACCTGCTGCTGTGTCTGGCCCTCTGCCCTCTTTGGACACACACTGTCATACACACACACTTTGTCAAACACATACACACATTTTCACACACGTTGTCATACACACATGGCATGTTGACTAAATAATGGTTTATTGAAAAGTCAACAAACTACAGTAATTAGAGCATGTGGGCCTTGTGAGATATAAACACATACAGAAAGACAACTGTCAAACAGACTCTCAATGTAATAAATAGAACAAACGTATTGTTGTGACTCCCACAGTGTGCTTGCAAGCATGATATCCTGTAAAGACACTGAGCTTATGCTGTACACTGCAACTGGAAGCAATGTCGATGAGCGAGGATATTTTTCCCTACTGTTAATGCAATGGAAAATGTATCTTAGCCTTCATCCAGTCCTAACCTTCAGCCTCTCCCCAGCCTCTCTTTCCAGCCCTGGCCACACTCCACACTCCAGCCTCCAGTGTCTGTCACCAGACCATCTCTCCAGCCTCTCTCTCCAGCTTCTCTCTCCAACTTTTCTATCTAGCCTGTATTTTCAGCCTCCCTCCCCAGCCCCTCGCCTCTCTCCAGCCTCAAGCCTCTCTCCAGCCTCTCTCCAGCCTCGGACCTCTCTTCTCCATGCCCAGCCTCTCTCTTAGTAACGTACTGTAAAAGCTTAAAAGACTATCATATCCCTTGTTAATCAAGCAAGTGAACCAGTTGTAGGTTGAGGGTGACTTTGGAAACAGATCCACATATTCTTGGGATGCTATTTCATATTGTTCCTCGGGCGTTCTTCGGCATGGAGATCAGTTCCCCATCGGGGTGCAGCGTCCCACCTGGAGGCGAGCCAGACAGACGGTCTCTCAACGACAACAAGACTTGGCCTAAAACAAGGTGGTTATTTTCTCTCCTTCTGTAAATCACAGCGGTACACTGCTGTCTGCTGCTCTCCCAGAAAGAGCTGATCCCAAACTCATCCATCACAGGGTGTAGGGGGACGGTATTGAGGTTGTAGGGAGATGGAAGAGAGCATGTAGGGAACTAGGGAGATGGTATACAGGGTGTAGACAGACAGACAGACAGACAGACAGACAGACAGACAGACAGACAGACAGACAGACAGATATTCTTAGACCCACGCACAAACACTTTAATCTCAGTCAACACATCTATTCTGTCTTCCATCTGTCTCTTTTCATCGCTGATTCTCTTTCTCTTTTTATTCATTGTTTTTAATTCTCTATATTCATTTACTCCCTCCGCCCAGGCTGTTATCTGCTGATTAGGACGTAGAAGCCTTTGAACAGAGGCCTGCCCCACACACACACACACACACACACAGGCGCGTACACACACATGCATACACACACACACTGGCTTGCCTCACACACATACAAACACAGGCACACATGCATACACACACACACACACACATACACACACACACTGGCCTGCCTCACACACACATTCACACACATGCATGCACGCACACGCACCTGCAGCCCCCACTTACACTCACACCAGCTATTACTGCTAATTGCTCTCCCTCTTCAATCAAAACATGACACGGACACCACTTTGATATCCTCACCAAATCTATGATACGGTGAATCACTAATGTGCTCAATGCTGCTCTCTATGAGCTGATTTACATTTCATCTACACATGGTCCTGGATCTGCCCGGCTGGCGAGAGAGGCTAGAGAGGTTAGTGGATGGAGAGAGACAGGAGGCTGGAGAGAGGTTAGTGGATGGAGAGAGCTGGAGGCTGGAGAGAGGTTAGTGGCTGGAGAGAGGCTGGAGGCTGGAGAGAGGTTGGTGGCTGGAGAGAGGCTGGAGGCTGGAGAGAGGTTGGTGGCTGGAGAGAGGCTGGAGGCTGGAGAGAGGTTGGTGGCTGGAGAGAGGCTGGAGGCTGGAGAGAGGTTGGTGGCTGGAGAGAGGCTGGAGGCTGGAGAGAGGTTGGTGGCTGGAGAGAGGCTGGAGGCTGGAGAGAGGTTGGTGGCTGGAGAGAGGCTGGAGAGAGAGGCTAGAGAGGCAGGAGGCTTGAGAAAGGCTGGAGGCATGAGGATGGAAAGAGGCTGGCAAGGCTCTTCCTCCTCTTCCTCCTCTGCACACACCTACAGTGCATACACACACCTACAGCACACACACACACACACACACACCTACAGTACACACACGCACACACCTACAGTACACACATACCTACTGTACGCACTCACATACTTATAAGTATACACAAATACACATACGCACAAAAACACACCTACAGTACGCACTCACATACCTAGAGCACACACACATACACACATATACACACAAACACATCTACAGTACACACACTCACACACCAGGGGCAAATACATCTACAGTACACACTCACAGAAATAGAGTACATCTACACCCACACACACAAACACACCTGCAGTACACACAGACACACACACACACACACACTTCAGTCCGCTTCCTCCCCGTTCTCTCCCTGGACTATACCATTATGCAGGGCAGTGACCCTGGTATAGAAAATCAATTACCCTTCTGGATCTCTGTCCACGACTCAGTATCTACATCAATGAGACGTGCTGACATCCCACCCTGCCTAGTCTCCACCTGATCCTCTTCCCATCTGACACACACACACACGCGCGCACACACACGCATTCACACAAACACACACACACATGCTCATACGCATTCACACAAACACACACACACAAGCACACTTGCTCACACATACACATGAATTCTTACCTGTTCACAGATACACACATGCTCACACAACCACACACACACACATAAACACCTGCTCTCATACACTCACACACACATACTGGGCACACACATATGATCAAACACATTACTTTTGCCTCTGTACTCTGCAGAAGAGGGCACCTTTCTAAATCATCTCATATACCCAGGGACTGACTCATCATACACCCAGGAACTGACTATTCATCCCTTCATGTACCCAGGAACTGACTCCTCATCATATAACCAGGAACTGAATCCTCATCAGGAACTGACTCCTCATCATATAGCCAGGAACTGAATCCTCATCATATAAACAGGAACTGAATCCTCATCAGGAACTGACTCCTCATCATATAGCCAGGAACTGAATCCTCATCATATACCCAGGAACTGACTCCTCATCATATAGCCAGGAACTGAATCCTCATCATATACCCAGGAACTGACTCCTCATCATATACCCAGGAACTGACTCCTCATCATATAGCCAGGAACTGACTCCTCATCATATAGCCAGGAACTGAATCCTCATCATATACCCAGGAACTGACTCCTCATCATATAGCCAGGAACTGAACCCTCATCATATACCCAGGAACTGACTCCTCATCATATAGCCAGGAACTGAATCCTCATCATATACCCAGGAACTGACTCCTCATCATATAGCCAGGAACTGAACCCTCATCATATACCCAGGAACTGACTCCTCATCATATAGCCAGGAACTGAATCCTCATCATATACCCAGGAACTGACTCCTCATCATATACCCAGTAACTGACTCCTCATCATATAGCCAGGAACTGACTCCTCATCATATACCCAGGAACTGAATCCTCATCATATACCCAGTAACTGACTCCTCATCATATAGCCAGGAACTGAATCCTCATCATATACCCAGTAACTGAATCCTCATCATATACCCAGGAACTGAATTCTCATCATATACCCAGGAACTGACTCCTCATCATATACCCAGGAACTGAATCCTCATCATATACCCAGTAACTGAATCCTCATCATATAGCCAGGAACTGAATTCTCATCATATACCCAGGAACTGACTCCTCATCATATACCCAGGAACTGACTCCTCATCATATAGCCAGGAACTGAATCCTCATCATATACCCAGGAACTGACTCCTCATCATATAGCCAGGAACTGAATCCTCATCATATACCCAGTAACTGAATCCTCATCATATAGCCAGGAACTGAATTCTCATCATATACCCAGGAACTGACTCCTCATCATATACCCAGGAACTGACTCCTCATCATATAGCCAGGAACTGAATCCTCATCATATACCCAGGAACTGACTCCTCATCATATACCCAGGAACTTGTGTGTGACATTGCAGAGCTGCCACATAAAACGTCCTTGAAGGTTTCATTGTCTATAAACTGTGTCCTTTCTTTCCGGTTTAGAAGCGTGTACGTGGGCAGTTTGTCAGGCTGCTAGCTGACGTGAGCTTTTTTGCTGATGAGGAAGGAGGAACAGGAATAGTAAGAAAAGGATGATGGACATGCTGAAGAAAAAGAAAAAAAACAGATTTTTTTTTTCAAGAATTTGATGATTTTCATTACCATCTTCATCATCACCACCTCTGTCGTCATCATCGTGGAGCTAGAGCACTCCATCTCTCCTGCAAACCAGAGGTGGAAATTGAAAACGTATCTCTTGATGTGTGAAGACTTCAGTTTAATCTCTCGTTGTGTAAACTCCTGAGAGCAAAACAATCATCATCCTACTCCTGCTTCTCCTCCTCATTCCATTTCTCTACATACTCCTCCCCACCCCCTTCTTGCCTTCATTCCTCTTCCTCCTTCTCTTCTCCTCCTATTATTCCTCTTCTTCCTCCTCCTCCTTCTCTTTTCCTCCTCTTATTCCTCCTCTTATTCCTCCTCTTCCTCCTCTTGAGACCAGATCGATCAGCAAGATGGCAGTGAGTGAGAGCCAGTGGAGTGCTCTCACTGATTGGCTGAGAGGGCAGTGATTGGTAGAGGTGTGTGAAGCGAGGTGAGTGAGACAACAGGTGGACTGGAGGTGTGTTATGTGTGTGTGTGAGTGTGTGTGTGTGTGTATGTATGTGTGAGAGTGTGTGTGTGAGCGTTGTGTTTCTGTGTGTGTGTCTGCATTTAAGAGTCTTAGTGTATGTATGTGCGCTTGTGTGTGAGTGTGTGTGTGTGTGTCAAGATTCCCTCTCAAGCCCACACACCTCAGCAAGCAAAAGCTCATCTCCTTGTGGACAGGCGAGTCACTTCAGTGTCGATGGAGAGAGGTGTGATTGAAGAGGACATTGTTCTGACTCACTTTCCCACTCTTGTCTCTTACCTAACGGGGGATTATAACACAGCTGGCCTGGACATGGTTCACACACAATCACACACACATCGAGATCCCTCACACACACTCTGAGATCACTCACATACACTCTGAGATTACTCACACACACTGAGATGACTGTGTGCAGTCTATCACAGGGTTGTCATGTAGTAATGTTGATAATGTACTGTTTTCATAAATATGTATATATAAAAATTATATATATAAATTATAATTCACAATTTATTTGCATGAACATCTATATAATGTAATATAGAATCATAACACAGTAAGACTGAAAATATGTCCTCTGTCATTCTAGAAGGTAAGTGGGTAAACTGGAACCAGATCTTAAGGTTCTAAGCATCACATGGAGAGATTGACGGTAGATTATGCTAGAGGTTTACAAACAACCGACACCAGAGAGAGAGGTGAATGGCAGGATAGTGGAAATGTAGTTTTAATGTCATTCAATTTATTATATGAATACCTGGCAGCAGGGCCGGACCAAGCCTTTATGGAGCTTTAAGCAGAATTGATTTGGGGGCCCATCGGCGTCGCCAATTATTTTTTTTCAAAATCTTAATTACCGTATTTATTCGATAAAACATCGATTTATTACACATTGTTAATTTTTGGTGCGCCGTTTATTCGAGGCAGCGTTTATTTGAGGGTGACGTTTAACCTAAGAAATCTGGTAGCCTATTCTAGGCTGTCTGCGCTAGCATGCTAACGAGTTAGTTTGCTACATTAAATGTTCATACAGATCGTTTCAACAGTATGGTCTTCGAAATCACCAATTAAACAACAATCAAATGTCAATGTTAGTTAAACTAGCTAGCTCTATCTCATCTTCTTTTTGTTAATGCTGATTTGCAAGGAATGCAAGAACAGCTAGATAGCGAAAACACCTAGACTACCTACTGTAGCCATGTATAGTAGTTTAGCTCGCTAACGCAAGATTCTCTCCAGTTCTTTCAATAGATGATCTAGACAGGCGTTAGCAATAGGCTAGACTGCTATTCGTTTTCTGGCATTTTTTTTGTAAGCTTCCCTTCTCATGTCTATTCTCTTCTAGCTACAGTCATTTGCTAAGTAAGGTAGCTATGTTTAGATATTTGAAACGCATAGCTGGCAGTGGACCCCAAGTGCAACACAACAGAATGTTTATTAAAATGACATGCTGCTACTAGGTATTTCAGGGCTGCTCCTACCGTATTTCTGGGGCCGCGTTTATTACACAATGTTCAGTTTTGGTGCAGCATTTAATCGAGGGCAACGTTTGATCGATGAAACACGGTACATTAAACTGTAATTTCATGTGCTCACGGGGGCCCTAAGCAGCTGCTTAGTTCGCTTAATGCCTTAGGCCGGCCCTGCCTGGCAGTGTCACGATAAGTTTGGTCACCTCTGACTGATCTTTGTGTGACCATGCCCTGCATGTCCACTGTGGCCAAGGTAACAGCGACCTTGGTAACCCTGTGCGTACAAGCTGCCTCTGGAATCCGGTTGTACACTCAGGCCCACACATCGATTTAGCACTATTACTCTGGGTTAAAGAAGAGAAGGCAAGAAGGATCCATCTCTCACTCAGACACACACACCATACTCTACACACATACACACTATACTCCCCCCAATCACTATGTACTGCTCAAAACTCTTCTAACCTAAACCTTGAGGAGTTACTGTCATTATTCTACTCATACTGTCTAACCATTTTGGACCCTATTGCTCCTCAAGAAGTTGAAACGAGCGACAATTAAATCCTGCCCCTGGCTAGATGATAATTCCTGATGTCTGAGCACTGTCGTATAGCTGAGAGGAGATGGAAGAAGGACCAATTTACCGTCTCTTATGAGGTTTTTAATGAGCTTGCAGAGTGCATCTAAAATGGCTAGATTAAGATACCTCTCAGATTTAATTAAAACACACTCTTATAGACCTTAGATTTTATTTGCTACGTTTAATTCTGCAATTAATCCGTGCTTTCATTATAAAGTAGCTCCCTCTGGTGAAATCTGTGACAAATGTATGTATTTTTTTCTGACAAAATTAAAAACTATTCCCTCTTCTCTTGTTTAATGTTTGGATTTGGTTGTTGTTTCTACTGTTCTTTCTAGTGTCCAACACGTTTCCTTTCCTGCTCTGAGGCCGTCCCCCTGTCCTCATATTGTCCCAGTAATTATTTCGAAATCATCTTTTACATCACTTGGACTTAGTATCCAGTCAATTATAAATGTGGCCCTTGATCGTGGTGGTGTCCCAGCTTGTTTTAAACATGCTGCTGTTTAACCTCTACTTAAGAAACCAAATTTAGATCAAGCTTGCCTGAATAATAATAACCGACCTGTGTCTAGACTGCCTTTTCTATCTAAATTACATCAAAATTATTAGAGAAAGTTGTGTTATCTCAACTACTTCCATTTTTAAAGTAATCAGACATTTTGAAACCTCTGCAATCAGGTTTTTCAGCTCATCATAGCACTGAATCAGCATTATTGAAAGTGTTTGTAATGATTTATTGTCTATTTTTGATTCTATTGGATCTCACCGCTGCCTTTGATACAGTGGATCATGGTATCTTCATCGCGAGGCTGGGGTAAAGGGGACTGCACTACAGTGGTTCAGATCCTATCTCACTGACAGAGCCTTTTCAGTCACTAGGCCTATTTATTGTTTGTTTTTGCTTAATGGACAGGCCCTTCGTATATCTCGGACTTCTTACAATTACACGCACCCATTAGGTCACTGACATCTGCGGACAAGCTACTTTTGTCCCCGGTCACGCCGTATACGTACAGGTGATAGAGCCTTCGCAGTTGCTGGTCCTAGCAACTTGCTGGTCCTAGCAACACACACACACACCACCCAGCCTCATCCAGTGGAACTTTAATTTCCCTGGGGAAGACACCGGGCTGCTGCTGTCCCTGAACCATGGCCAAGGAGACCCCAACGATACACGAAAAACTCCGACATGACAGACAGAGTAATTGACCGGTACCGCTAGTGCTATCGATTGTCCCTCGCCGGCCTAAGACACAACACCAGGGGAAGAGGACTCCCCCCAGCCACCTCACCACCCTAGCTGTCTTGAAATGCCAGAATTAAACACACTATTCACAGGACCTTCACTACCAGAGGTAGCTGCATTAGTACAATGTGATATGTATTCATAGTGTATAGTGTAATAAAGTTTAATATGTAATATAATGTTAACCCATGTAATAATAAAGTACAGTATAGTACATTACAGTACATTATAAATGATAATGTAATAATCATAATAATTAAAATTAATAATCACATCAAGTAATAGTAAGGCATGGTAGAACATGGGACAATAGATAGGATTAGTACAGATCATAGTATAGTATGGTTTAGGGGATTTGAGAAGAACATAGTCCAGTATGGTATAGTATAGTATAGTATAGTATAGTATAGTATAGTATAGTATAGTATAGTATAGAATAGAATAGAATAGAATAGAATAGTATAGTGTTATTATTGAATTATTTTGTTTGTGAATGTACTTGTTATAAAAATGGGCGTTCTATGGGCGTATGTGAAGCCCTTTGTGACAATGCTTGTAAAAAGGGCTTTACAAATGTATTTGGTTTGATCTGATGTGATTTGAAACCGAAGCAGTTTCCTTCCAGAGACGCAGTCAAGTACATGAGAGTAATGCTGGAAGACCTCACAACGTCTGATCCCAGCTAGTCAACCCAGACCTACAGCCAAGGACACACACACATTCACACACATACACATATATACACAGATGCATGCACACACACACACACAACTGGGGCACGCAAGCGCTCACATAAGCTCACCATAACAGACAGACTCTCAGGACAGAGGGTATTGGATCCAAGGGAAGGCTTCATTGCATATAGGTGTAGTCAGACAAGCAGGGGTCATGCACAGGCAAATAGTGCAACGTAGGTAATTCAAAAGGGTAGTCAGGACACGGGTGGGCGGTGACAGACTGTTTATCATGGCCAGGACAATCTCAGTTTCCAGGGGCCAGGCACATGTTGGGATCACTGCATCTATGTAGAACACAGAGGGAGTAGAGACAAGGTTGTGGACAAAACTAGGTCTGTATACCAGATACACTGTTCAAAAAAACTTCTGTTTAAAAACAGTAATTTTCTGACTGCAGTGGTGCTGGAAAATATCAGTTTGAAAACAGAAAAGTGCTGTCAGATTAAAAACAAAGATCAAATTAAAACAAACGCCTTGCTATAATTAATTTACATTTCTATATTTTTTGTAGAAATCTCCCTATAATTCCATAAACTATTTTATGTTTGACATAATTTAATTGTTATAATAGAGTCATACACCTCAAAAAATTAATTACACACTGACATTGAACCATGTATTACAGTTTTTCTCAGTCGCTTTGGTACATTTCTCAGATCAGAATTGAAATTCTCAAAACTGTAAGTGCATTTCTCAAAACAATTAGTACAAACAGCAAAACACAATGGATTACCTGCAAAAGCCAGTCTCTTGCTCAAAAGTTCATCTCTTTAGTTAATCTCTCAAAAGTAAATAGTGTCAATGAATATGTCAGTGCCATCAGAATGACAAGTCGTTGTGTCATTGTGTACGGATAAGACAGTCAAATTGCTTAGTCACGTTGTCAATATAACAGTGTATTCTGGAGGAATGTTCTGATGTAAAATATGGTTAAAGTTTTGATAATGTAAGGTCTCAAATCAATACGATGGTATTGGGGGAGGGGTTGACAAATTATCATGTGATTAAATTCCTCCCCTTAGTGTTGGAGATTGAAGAAACAACTCCATTTACATACATTTCCTCAACAGACAGTGTAGGTGTGGGGAAGAGAGATTTCACCAAATCATCTCACAGAGATGAATAATGAACAATGATGGGATAGGGGGAAGTGTGAGGATAGTGAGTGGGTCCAGACTCAGGATGCCCTCAGAGCCTAAAACGGTAATGGGGGAGGGGAAGGAGAATGAGTGGGCCCAGATTCAGGATGCCCTCAGAGACTATTACAGTTTGTGTCCACAACAGCGAAGCGATTTGAGTGAAGTAAAGCTTTTCCTTCATTTTCAATAGAGCCGGGCAAATCACTTGTGTGGTGCATTGTGGGAAGGGAGGGGAATGGTCAATAACTGTGTTCTTTCAGTTTATTTACGTAAAGTACTGGTTCAGTTAAATTATTAAATAGTTATTTCTTTTCTCATATATTTTCTTGCAATTCTACGTTTTTAACTACATTATTACAGTTTTATTATGCACAGCACTTCAGTACCCAATGCGGTTTCCGAAAGTGCTCTATAAATATAAATGAAATTAACATATTTTGCCATAACAAAATAATTTTCTGTAAAGTTACATAAAATGCATATACTTTTGTCATAATATAATACTTTATTTTGGGGTACATTTATTTACAATTGTAAAAATTCAATTTATACAAATGTTTTTATTTAAATCACATGACACATTTAAATAAACTGTTTAAATATACAGGGAACATTTACAAAATATTAGTGGGAAAAAACTGTAAATAGATATATTTTTACTGTGTACTACAGGTCCATTGGACCTTGCCCAAGGACACAAAGTCATTTTAGAGCACGGCAGGGAATCGATCCAACAACCTTCTGATTACCAGCTTGATTCCACAACCGTTCAGCCACCTGACTCCCCCAGTGGCTGACTCCCCCAGAATTGCAACACAATACTAACACGACTTTGCATGGCAGGTAGGGAGGGAATGGTTCAAATACATCTGAGTAATTGAGTGGGGGAGGAGACTATGTGAACAGTGTGCAGGTATGTGAGAGCACTGATCTGTTGACTGAGATTTATGGCTAGGAGCAGCGCAGGACATTAAAATTTTTGCTCACCAGCCACTCTGGCTAGTGGTTTTCCAAAGTTACTAGCCACTCAGTAGTTTCATTAGCCACAATTTTGTTATTGGGAAAATAAGATTACAATTATTTTACATGTGTTTTGAGAAGATTAGCCTACAACAAGGTTACAAACTTTAAAAAAAACCTTGGAGTGAGATTTGGTGGGGCTGTCACAGTTACAGTGAACCCGGCTCCACCCGTGCAGGGTTTAGATCTCGGCACAAGGCAACTCAGAAGACTAGTAGAGGTCGACGAACAAAAATATATTTTATTATTTAGTTCAAAACAAGTATCTCCAGACCACCTTAGCCTGATTAGCAACCGGTGCATCGAAACCGTCCCCCTCCCGTTCCACCCCGCAATAGGGCCAACCATAATGTTGCTGCGCAACCCAATCCACCCCCGAGACGCGGGTGTTCCGTGTTCGCGCTTCATGAGCTTGAGTGTTGCTTCACTCAGTGTATCTGCGCCTCGTCTATCACTGGTTATTGCAGAACTAAAGGCCAATTTATACTTTTGCGTTTTTATGGACACGCACACAGGGAACCCCCTCTCCGTCAAGGAACTCCCTCTCCGTGCCTTCTCCGAACCCCTCGCAGAGCTCTACGTGCACTTCCTGATTTTCTTGACTATCCGTCTGTCAGTCCGTCAGTCCGTCATTTTACGGATACCCCTGGGCTGTGATTGGTCCGTATTAAGAACCGCTTGCGTCAGGGGCGGGGGCGGGGTTGCTGTGACCAACAAGAGAACAGAATCCTTTGACCGCCATTGTAGTGAGTTTTTACTATTCATATTTCAGCTAAACAGTACATGTAAATCAGCATCTGAATTCAAATGTAACGAGAAATGGGCAGTGTAGTTGCTGAAAATGTGCTTATTTTATTGATGAAACGGCTCATTTGTAAATTTGCTCCGACTTTTCGATAACCTAGCTAGCATCGCCGTGCAGCGCCATCTACTGTTCTGGCGGTGAATTGCTTTCAGCAAGCAGAGCCGTCGGAGTAGTATAAATTCAACCAATCCGTCCGACTCCGTGCGTGCGTCTGTCCGTAATTCGCCGTTTCCTTCTCAACGTGAGAAATGCAATGTGTGGCGTGAGAGCGTGTGAATTGGTTGAAAGGCGTGAGAGTTGGCAGCCCTGCTACAATAAAAAATATATAGAGAGAGAGATATATAGAATTCCACCCGCCAAAGTGGCTAGTAAGACTGACTGCTTTATCCACGACAGCAGAATTCTTCCTGCATTTGGCAGGTGGGCGGGTGCTAATGTCATGCCCTGGCTGAGAGGCATGATTGTCGCACACACACAGCCACACATACGCACACACACATACACAAATGTGTGCACATACATATACACACACCTATTACAGCCTACTTGCACAACTATTTCACAGGAACACACTGAAGCACACACCTGTTACAACCCAACTACACACTTTTTACTTTTTACACATGTAGCGCCCCTCGTGCCTCGTTTCTGAGCACAACGTCAATTAACTAAACCACTGTTTGGGGCGCCCTGAGTTCTTTTAAATATACTTATTATTGAGAATAATATAAGTCTGTTAATTCAACAAAATACATGTCATTTAATGTAATCAAGTCACTCGGTGGTAAACCTCCTTACATACAATTTATTTTCCTACCACAGTCACTTGCAAATAAAAGAAAAGTCTGTCGCTAGCTTCAGAATGTTGCTAGTGTGCGTGGGGCCACGCCATGCATTTTTCCTCCGTCGATGGGTAACGCTAACTCGTGGCGAGCCAGCCACCTCGTGGTGTGAGGAGTAAAAGTTAGTGGAATAGCTCGTGTCCAGAAGGAAAAAGGTAAGGCCTTTGAAGTGGACTGTCCGTCGAATTCGGTTCCTTTCCAGTCCCAAGTCCGGTGTGCACGAACCCTGTCGCTGAGTTCGCTATCCCACAACCCGCAAATTCAAAGTTACGTGACTCAATGGTCCCCTAATTGGCAACTCATTACACACTTCTTGACCCGCTCTCCACCATCTTCCTCCCCCACCTCCGTTCCTTCCCCTACATATACCTCAACCACGACAGGTCACAGGTCAAATAAACTTATGAACCAATAAGCTCACAGACTTAAAATGTAATGTGAACAATCTGTTTAAACATTATTATATAAAATATATGAAACTTAACAGCATTAGTTTACAACATATGAACAAAAACAATAAACAAATGCAAAATGAAATAAAATACTAGCAAGGGGCTACACACATAGAAACACACACACATAGAAGGAGGGGGGTAATGAATCTCCGGTCCAGTGTCATTGGCAGGAAGGAGGACCAGAACAGCAGTCCAGAATAACAGCAGTCCAGAACAACAGCAGTTCAGAATAATAGCAGTCCAGAACAACAGCAGTCCAGAACAACAGCAGTCCAGAACAGCATCCAGAATAATAGCAGTCCAGAACAACAACAGTACAGAACAACAGCAGTCCAGAATAACATCTGTCCAGAATAACATCATCCAGAATAACATCTGTCCAGAATAACAGCATCCAGAATGATAGCAGTCCAGAACAGCAACAGTCCAGAAGAACAGTCAGGTGAGACCTGGTATGAGTAAATTCATGTTTATTGCAGAATGATAATTGTACTACAAGTGTTTGGAGCTTAGACCCCATGGGGATTCATAGATTACAGGGCGCCTGCCCGACATCCGAGAAGAATCCCCCACGGAGTCCAGACACTGGCAGCTGTGGCGGAAGCCGACGACCCAGGCAGAAGAGCCGAAGAACAGCGACAAGGCACCAGGTGGCGACGGGGAGGTGGAGGGTCGCGCACTTGATAGCATGGACAAACTACACAAGGAGAGAATCGTATTTAAAGGCACGATCATGTGATCCTTTGACAGCGTTAATTGATAAACGGGAGTGCTAATCGAACCAAAACCATATGACAGCCCGACATAGGAAAGAGGGAACGTACAGGGTTCTTAGCGGGGGGAGTTAGTAATTAACATTATTGTATATGCCTGAGTGCGGGGATCGGTCTTGCCTGACTGAACTTGCGCAAGCTTCATCAGTCCAGAATAACAGCAGTCCAGAATAACAGCAGTCTAGCTACAGATGAATTACTCATGGGAATACCGGGTACTGTCTTCATCTCCTGCTCTGTGTCCCCTCAATTCCTCTATCCCTCTATCCTGTTTTGAATCCCTTCATCCCTCCATCCAGGGACGTGCACAGGCTATGGCTAAGGTTGCCTGGGCAACTGCCCTTTTGCCCTCCTCTAGTCAAAGTGCCCCGCCAAGGAAAATAAATAAATAATAGTGAATTTAAACAGATGCAGAATTTCATGTAGACCTATATAAAAAAAATAGCCACCCGAAACATTTCATAAAGTGGCCTTATTCACTTCCAATCGATAAGCCTATGGGCAACGAGAGTGGAAGTCACAAGGGGGA